>NC_091289.1:30632380-31232380 GCF_032444005.1 Ranitomeya imitator
TGGACCAAGGTCGCAGCTTTGCAAACTTGGGCTGCCGAAGCTTGGTGCCGGATGGGCCAAGACGCACCCACTGACCGAGTGGAATGAGCCTTAATCCCTGGTGGGACAGAATGACCTCTGACTCGGTAGGACTCCTGAATAGCCGAACGAATCCATTTGGCTATTGTCACCTTGGAAGCGTAAAACCCTTTCCTTGGTCCTTCCGGGAGCACGAACAGGGGATCTGAACTGCGGAAAAACGCTGTCCGCGAGACGCATCGCCTAGGAGCTCTCACTAAATCCAGTGTGTGAAGGGCCTTCTCGATGCGATGGACTGGTGCCGGACAGAGTGACAGAAAAACAATCTCCTCAGTGAGATGAAAAGAGGAGACAACTTGCGGTAGAAAAGGACGGGGATGTTCTTAACACCACCTTATCCTGATGAAAATTCAGGAACGGAACTTGAGAAAACAAAGCCGCCAGCTCGGAGACTCGTCTAATAGAGGTGACCGCAACTAGGAAAGCAACTTTCCATGAAAGAAAAGACAGGGAAACCTCCTGTAGAGGTTCGAAAAGAGCCTGTTGCAAAACTCCGAAGACCAGATTAAGGACCCATGGTTCCAACGGCATCTTATAGGGGGGCACCCGATGGGAGACTCCCTGAATAAACATCTTGACTTGTAATTTGTTGGCAATCCTGCGTTGGAACAGAACAGATTAGGGCTGAAACCTGCCCTTGAGAGAACAAAGGGCGAGACCCAAGTCCAAACCCGTTTGTAAGAATTAGAACATGGAAAAAAGAAGAAGAGGATAACTTCCTCGGTCATTGCACCATGAGAAGAAGGTCTTCCAGGTGCGATGATAAATACGCATAGATGAAGGCTTTCTAGAGCTGATAATGGTAAATGGGGCCCTGAGACAGCAAGTCTGTGCGATTCGGTAATCGCCAGGGAATGTTGGCGACTAGTTGAACGAGTTCCGCGTACCACGTGATTCCTGGGGGGACCAGCGGCCCTGAGCAGTGTGATGAAGGAGCACCGCTCCCCAGCCTAGAAGACTGGCATCTGTTGTCAGAACTAACAAATGTACTGGAAGAAATGACTTCCTCTTGATTCAGGGAGGATTTCACTGTTCACCACCTGAGAGACTGTCTGACTCGCCGGGGAAGGAGGAACCGATGGTCGAGGGAGAACAGGTTCCTGTCCCAAACAGCCAGGAAGACATGCTGTAGGGGGCAGAGGCGTAATTGAGCAAATAGAACTGCCTCCATAGCTGCTACCATCCTGCCGAGAACCCTTATACTGAAGCGCAGAGAGTGAGTGCTAGGCTGAGAGAGCTTCTGAGCTTCTCGCGGTAAAATCGAGATCTTCTCCAGGGGAAGAAGAACCAACCCCTAGGATGAGTCGAGTATCATTCCTAGAAGGGAAATTCGGTGAGCCAGCACTGGGGAAGATTTTTTTTTTTTTTGAAGTTCATCTTCCAACCTAGGCGTGAGTGTATCTATTGTGATGTTCACAGCCTCCTCGCAGGTGCGGAAAGAGGGGCCTATGATGAGGATATCGTCTAGATACGGTAGCACCACCACTCCTCGGGTGTGGAGTATGGCCACGGCAGCCGCCATGACCTTGGTGAATACCCTGGGCGCGATGATAAGGCCAAAGGGCAGAGCATCAAATTGAAAGTGATCTTAATGAACTGCGAAGCGAAGAAACCTTTGGTAAGAAGGTAAAATAGGAATGTGGAGGTATGCGTCCTGGATGTCTATAGACGCCAGGAACTCGCCTCTCTCCATGGAGGCGATGAAAGAACGAAGTGATTCCATCCGGAACCGTCGCACCCTGACGAACTTGTTCAGCAGTTTTAGGTCCAGTATGGGCCGTACTGGACCGTCCTTCTTTGGAACAATGAAGAGGTTTGAATAAAAACCTTGAAACCTTACGCTTTGAGGAACCGGAATAATAACTTCGTCCTTTCTCAGAGAGCTTATAGCTTGGAAGAACTCTGATGCTTTTGCCCTAGGAGGAGAAGACAGGAAAAAACGGTTTGGAGGACGTGTAAGTAGTCTCTTGTATCCGGAGGACACTAGACCGTGGACCCACTCGTCGTGAACGACCGAGAGCCACATAGCACTGAAGGAAAGAAGGCGGCCGCCTCCTTTGAGGGTGTTTCCCGGATACCACAGGGAGTCCTTGTGTGGAAGATCGGCCCATTCTGGAGCCTCTGGATCCCGACTGCCTAGGCCTGCCTTTCCATCAAGGGGAAGGTTTATAAGAGGCCTGGAAACCTCTGTCTCCACGTTGTGCCCGGCCGCAACCGGGAGATGTGGAAGTAGAGGACCAGTTTGAGTTGTAATTTGGGGGGGGGGTTGAAAAAAAAAAAAAAAAAAGGAGACTGAGCCTGTGGTTGCAGGTTCTGAAAGGGCCGAGAGGGTCTCTGTTGTGGAAGAAGTTTTACTCTTCCCTCCAGAGGCGTCGGAATTTAATTGGTCGAGCTTTTCGCCAAAAAGGAGACCGCTCTGATATGGTAGAGAAGTCAATGACTTTTTGGAAGCAGAATCCGCACGCCAGACCCTGAACCATAAGGACCTCCGGATGGTGATGGCATTGGCTGCTGCTTGAGAAGCGCAGTTAGCAGCATCCAGGGACGCTGTCACTACAAAATCTCCAGCTCTGGCTATCTGAGTAGCGAGGTCTGCTATCTCGGGGGGAAGATTGGTATCCAGCACCACTGAAGACAAGACCTCAGCCCAGTGAGTCATAGCCTTAGCCACCCACATAGCGGCAAAAGATGGGAAGAGTGCGGCTGCTGAGGCTTCAAAGGCTGAACGCGCCATATTGTCAATCTGACGGATTTTTATTAGAGGCGCCCTCCGAAGAGGATAAAACTGATTTAGTAGTCAGGCGTGATCGGGGGAGACTGCCACCCATCTTTTCTTGGATCCTGGGCAAAAAGATATTTTGACTCCATGGGCTTCTGCCCTGTGAATCATTTATCCGGACGGATCTTGTGAGATTCAACGAATTCCTTAAATTCAGGATGAGTGGCGAACACACTGTGAGCTCGTTTGGTCCTCTTAAAGGACACGGCATGATCCGTTTTAGATAATGGTTCCTCCTCAAGCTTCAAATCCTAATTCACTGACTCAGAGTCAAGAGTCTCCTAATCGTGATGAAATTCCTGATCTAGGGACGTATCAGAATTGTCCTCTAAAACAGGTTCTCTACTAGCCCCAATGGAAGGGGAGCGAGAAATGGAGCTCTCAGAACCCGAATCCCGGTGATGGTCTGGGGATATGGCATGAGTTCTTTTTCTGGAAGAGCGAGAGCTCTTTGGCAAGGTACAACCCCTGGAGTACAAGGGGTTCTGACGATTGGAAGCATTGTCCGTAAGAGTGCCCTGGTTAGAAGAAGGGTCTTGGAACGAGTCTAACGATTTTGCCAGAGATGCCATAGACCGGGAAAGGGAGGTAGCCCACTCAGGGGGACTAGGCTCACTGGGTTCGGTATCAGTAACAGGTGGTTCCTGAGCAGTCACCGATTCACAAGCTGAGCATAACGCAGTATTGTGACCCCGGGGTAATGATACCTTACAAGAGGTACATGCAGCGAAGAACAGTGTGGGTCTTCCCAGACTTTTTGTGAGGCTTTGATTGAGACATAGCACAGCCTTGAGGAGAGCGCTTACTAACAGGGGAAGGGGTAAGCCATGTTTCTGGAGGTTACCCAGGTCCTGTGTCTTGAGTCCCCAGGGGAGGTCCGCAGTTTATGCACGGAAAATGCTCGTCCTGAAGGCTGTGATTCAAAAGGTTGGATAAGCGCTGCAGCATCAGCCCTGTGGGTGTACCAAGATGGCCGCCGAGATCAAAAAGTGAGAGCTCTTCTCAGGGAACGAGAAGCGCCAGAAAGAGTGGGCGGCTGTAACTGCCGGTGGGCGTGGCCAAAACTCCGACCTGTATGAAGGGGAAAAGCCGGGGGCTAAATTTGAAAACCTGCGGTTGCGGCCAGCAGCGCCAGGGACCGCTATTAGCACCATTCTTAAGCCACACTCCTTCATTGAATTGCCGCACTGCGGACCACCCACGGACCCGGGATTTAAGGTGCAGACCTCCCATACCCCGGGGACCAAGACCCCCAAGCGCCTCGGCACCTGCAGTGTACTGATGGTAGAAGTGGTGGGCCGGTGCTCAATCCACTGTCACCATAGTCAAGGAGGGGGTGGAGAGCTTCTGCGTTATCCGCTATATCAGTGGTGACGCAGAGGGGGGGCTGCACGGATGCCATATATATCACGTCCGGCTATGCACCTGGCTCCAGGAGAGGTAGAAGGAGGGCTACTCCATGTGGTCGCCTGCTATGGAGGGGGGAGATCGGAACGCGAAGGAACCTTCACCCGTCAGGTGAGCTCAGGACTGGCATCCAACGGTGCAGGAAAGGATACCACGTACTTGCCTGTTGAGGATTCGGGGGAGATTGTAACCTAGAAAGGATCCGTCGCCCCCATTCGCTCCGTTAAGGGAAAAAATAGAAAAGTAAAAAATTAAAATAAAAACGGTGGGGTCTGAGAACAGACCCAAGTGCCTCCTACAGACACTAACAAGAACTGGTTCACTGAGAGTCAGCAGGAGGGTGTATACTGCAGGGAAGGAGCTATTCTTTATGTGTTAGCCTAGTGTCCTCCTAGTAGCAGCAGCATAACACCCATGGTCCTGTGTTCCCCAATGAGGCGTAGGAGAAAGTCAAAATATCAGTACCGAGGCCGTACAGCATTGTATCACTATTGCTTTTCAGATTAAACCTTTATCTGCAGGTTAATAGCATTTTGGGGACATAAGTGTTGTACAATAACGTCCGCTGCAGGTCTGGTATTAGGGTTATAAGGTGGCGGGTACCTTGGAGGTGCTGAATCTGCTTGGTGGACTCTTCCGCTTGCTTCCTACTGGATTTACGCTCTTCTTCTAGAAGTGCTGCAGACAAAGTGTCAAAAGTAAAAGATCTATAACTACACACAAAACGAATACGTGAAAACTGCCCAGGTCTATGCAGAGGAATTTTTCCCCAGGACATGCAGCCATCAGACTCCAGAACACAAATGTTACCTTGAAGTTCGGAGCATTTCTGCCTGCTGGACTTTGCAAGATCCTGCGCCTCTGACAGCTCTTTCCGCAGCTGCTGCAGGTCCTGCTTTGCATCATTAGAGCCAGACTGGACAGTATGCAGCTCATCTGGAGGAAGTCGCACAGCATCACATGGATTATTCTCAGAAGACAAGTAATGTACGCTTACAGATGGTCAGTGCAATTCTAGATTACAGGATTAATCTCAAAGTGAATATGCTAGCCGATATGTAATCCTAAATGGCGCAAAAACAACTAAAGGTGCAATCCACCTCCCTTTTAATTGCATGTAATTGGGGCTAAAATCATTTTTGCAGTTCGGTTTCATTAAAAATTCTGCAGTGTTTGCCTTCTATGGGCTCTGTGCTGCACATTTTATTGCTGGCTGCAGAATGAGTCAACTGAATATCTGGCAGAGAGTCCACGATGATGGTCTGACAGCGACTTATAGGGCTTTTCCTGAGCTCGTCTCTGCTGATTTATGACCACATCAAAGTTGAACGTGCGGGAAAACAGTCTGTAAAAGCCAAACAATGCAAAATATTCCTATACAAACTGGATACTGTCGTGCTAAACAGCTGGTAGACATACATGAGGGAGGAGGGGGGAAGGAAGAAGACGTGCAATTATAAATATAATCAATAAGAATTGCATGTATAAAGTAATAATAATAATAATAATAATAATAATAATAAAGTAATGCCCAGATAACCCCTTCAAAAATCATGGTACTTATGATCAAGACTTCTCTATAAATATAAGAAACAACAATTTGTGGGGTTTCTGCCAATACTACAAATCTAGTGTTTGGGATATAGATCTTAAATAAATAATAATTAAATAATAACTAAATAATAAATAAATAAATATATTTAAGTAAATAATAACTAAATAATAATAATAAGTAAATAATTAAATAATAATAAGTAAATAATTCACTATTCTCTATTGGTTTGCGGTGTTAGCCGAAACCCCACAAACGGTTATTTCTTTTATTTATAGAGGGGCACTGATCATAAATATACATTTGAATTACCATGATTGTTAAAGGGATTATCTGGGCATCACTTGATACATGCAATCCTTATTGATCTATTTATCACGTTGCCCCCCAGCCCCACATCCGTCCACTACCTGTTTAACCCCACACTATCCAGTTTGTATTTGATCATCTTACTATACAGCTTTGCCACCCAGGACCCATTTTTCTGCCACCAGCACCTATCCCCCTCTTAGGAATAGGCTAGTTAAAGTGCTAAATATTTAACAAAACCCAATTGCAAAAATAATTCCTCCCCCCCCCCCTAAATACATCCATTCTTGGCTGTGACTGACAGGTTGCACGTGCATTGGTCATACCACATTTCAAGGCTTGTTTTCAGCTTTTCGCTGTCTATAAGCAGAGAGCGACTAAAACAAAATGATTAGACCTGACTTTCACCTCCATTTTATCATCAGGGAGAAAAGAGTAGAAAAAAAAAAATACAAAAAAACCCCCCAGATCACAGGACCCAACAGATGAGACAAGCCGTGGCCGCTCGGCAATGTAGTACGCTCGGTCCGATCACCGTCTTTTGATCACTACGATCACAGGTACTAAAACTTATTTTTTTCCAATTATAACGATTCTGATTTAAAGATGTCTGTGGCCGATAAGACCACCAACGGAGCACCGGCCCACCTTTTAATATAACTTTATTAAGTGGTTCGTTCAGCTCTTGTTCATCCATTTGGCCGTCTATAAAGGTAAAAACACAAGAAAATGTTACGTGAATTTTTTTTTTTTTTTTTCCAAAGGGCAAAAATTGTAATTTTTACTGCTTAGTGTATGGACCCAAGTATGGCAGAACTCGGGAGCAGCTAATCGGCCTGAGCTGGCTCCCTGTGCCATGTGAAGGACTAGAAAACCATGCAAATGTCACTTGTATTGGTCCAAAACTGAAAAATAAAATCCGACGCCCACAATCCCAACCCCTGTATGGCGCCATGCGGGAAACACAGCGATATATCAGCGGTGAGGCGGTCACAGCGCCGGCCATTACCTGTAGTGTCGTCGCTGCTTTTCTCCTTGCTAGGACTGAGCGTGTCCGATAAATCTGAATCCTTCGCTTCCGCAGGACTCCCTTTAACAGCGGGAAAGAAACAGAAGAAAAATTAGACGGATATGATCGTCCCCAGTGTGAAATCGTCAGAAGACCTAGTGCCACTGACGGACATGAATAATGGCTACAAAGTCAAGGGATCAAAACGACAGAAATAAGGTCATTGTTGCTCCAGAGTCTAACACTTAGAGCTACACCGGGGCCCGCGGTGCAAGAATATCGCAATGTCGCCTAAAGTTGGGAAATCGCAACTTAACACTCGCCAAACTACAAACCTACAGGGTGTTTCGTTAGATGTTGCATGTGATGGCGAACGTCCAGAAAATAGTCTAGTCTACAATTTGGCTTTTACTTTGCATTCAAAGACCCCGACTCCAGCGATGTGACGCTTACTAGGCTGTGTGTTATAGTTTCAATACAATCAGTGTCTTATCAGCAGGAGATTATCACTGCAGGACTATGTTTCACGTGCAGGACAGTCCAGCTAATTTGTGTAATTCCGCCTCCACCACTGATTGGCTGCTTCCTGTGTACACTGTTAGCAAGCTGCCAATCAGTGCTGTGGGCGGGGTTACACACACCTCAGCATTCATAGGACTGCTAGATCTACAGCAGCGAAAACTGGCATTGTATCAAAGCAGCACCCAGCAATCCAGTAAGTGACACATCACTGGAACCAGGCGCTCAGTCCCAACATCGTGCTGCTCTCAGATTACATAGCAAAAGAAAAACTGCTGACAGATTCAATTTAAAAGGAAACCGCAGGCCCTCAGATTAATTATTCTTTGCTATGTTGCTGCCTTAATCTCTCACGGACAAATATTTGGGTCACCTCATTAATCGCAAGTGCTAGTGCCAGGTTATAATTCTGTACTCAGAATGTGGAGGGGGTGGGGGGTTAACACTTGGGTGGTCTGTTCAATACTCAGAAATCCACCCAGAAGTTAACGCTGCTGTGCCGACCACAACTTATAGGATTCTGTTCATATTTTACCTTTCATTACATTGTTACTTTCTATATTTTTGTAAAAACTACTTTATGTTAATATTTTTTGATATCCACTGTATTGAAAAAAGTTTTTTTTTTTTGTAATGTGAGTACATGGCTAACACATACTGCTGTAGGAATATATAGTGGCGTGTTGGAGGCGTCCAACCCCTGCTATATACCTCCAACAAAAGCAAAAAAAAAACAAAACCCAAAAACTAGATGTGAACGGAGCTTTAGTTCCACAACAGAATCACTAAGCTCCACTAGAAAACATAAGAAATCGTGTCCAGAATCACGAGGAGCTACAAACACTGGCACTTATCAGCCGGGTGCACGGGCCGATCCCGCAGACCCATTTATGGAGAAAAATCACTGGCGCCCTAAACGCTGAGGAATGAGACGTGGAAGGAGGCGCGAGATAAAGAGGAGGCGATGCCAACGCTCCCATCAGTGCCAACACTCACACTGCTGCCCCCGAGCTTCACCCGTTGAGTGCTGGCAACAAGTACCAAAGTAGAAAAGTACAGGCTATCTCGTCATTCCACCTAACATATGGGGCCGGCCCAAAATAGACCACATGTAACTGTATCTGGATGTACAGCAGCTGCAGAGCCGAGGACGACTATACGATAATTGCAAAAAAAAAAAAAAAAATTATAATATATATATATATATATATATATATATATATATATATATATATATATATATATATATATAATATTTTTTTTAAAAATATTTATTAAAATATTATATTTAAATATTTATTAAATATAATGTAAGAAATACAATCCAAAACATAATACAATCCAGAACTCAATACACAACATAATACAATCCAGAACCCAATACAAAACATAATACAAAACATAATATGAAATACAATAGAATACAATATCTAGCCTGGGGGAGCAGAGACAGTTTGGCTTTCTATTGCCCAAAGCCAAGGTTCACTTTGCTTATCTAGCCATCTATCTAAATATCTTGGCCAACACACAGTGGATTGTTGGCACCCCCCGCCACTTTGCACCAAGGGTCAATGCCCCCCATCGTCGCTTCCATCTTGGCCGCTGCCCCGAGGATACCAGGCTCCCACCGTCACAGTGATATGGGAAATCAAATCCAAATCTGTATCAAATTACAACAGCCCAGAAATCCCTGCTGCAAACTACTGAAACAAAAAAGTAGTGATCCGGCAATAGTGAAAACTACAAGTCCCATCATGCCCCTACGGCAGGCAGGAGTTGTAGTACGGTGGCAGCCGGAGAGCCGCTTGCCAAGCATATAATTATGGATATTGCCGATTATACAAATAACAGACTAGGTCGGGGGATCAGCATTGTGCAGCATTTAAACTTTAGTGAAACTACAACTCTCAGCATGCCCTGACAGTGGGAGCTGTAATTATGAGACCCAGCAGGGTGACTCCACTACCCCCCAGCGTACCTTTCAGATGCTGGGACTCCTGCTCGCCCTTAGTCAGATGCTCCACGTCGATGAGTTTGTCTGTGAAACAGAAGAGAAGTTGCTGAGCGGAGAGCCGGGATCTACAGGACGGAGGGGCACATTCCATGCCCTTATATAAGGCAGGGGCAGAGCCCACCCCATTCACAGGGGCTGGGGGGAAATCCGGGCCACTATCGCACAAGCCGTCTGGAGGAGAGATATTCACAAGCTCACATTATGGGGCAATGATCCAAATGTTGTGATTTGTAACATTGATGAATACCTAAAGGTTCTCCATCGGGAGATCGGCCCGTAAAGACCATAAAGCAGCGGTCAGGGGTGCGGACCGCGCGGGGGGCAGATCAGACGGATCTCTGGAGTGGTGTCACGTTATCCTCCAGACTTCTTCCAACTTCACAATGAAGAAAATAAACAAAGCTTTGGCCTCGAGTTGCTTTGGATGAAACACAGATCCATGAATGGTCAAAAAATGAGCGAGTGCTCAAAAGAGGATAAAAGCAGCAAGTCCGTACAAAAGGGAACAGTCAGCGTGATACTACAGTGATGCCAGGTGCCCGGCCCAAGGACCCCACTGCCTTATACTGGGGGGTATGGGGATCAGCCAGGATATCGGGGGTCCTGTCGGGGTAAGGAGCGCTGCAGGTTATTCACACCTATACATGCTGGTACGGTGGTGGGCAATCTGAGCGCTGCTCCCATAGACCACGAATAACGTGGTGGTAATGTAGGCACACTGCAGAGCCATACACACAGGGGGCTTTTATACCCCCCAGGGGCCAGACGTTCATCACCTTTCCTTTATCCCCCATCTAAATAGATCTCCTTGTCACTGACAGATGGGCTCACATAATGTGATCACAATTATGGCCGCCATACCAAGACCATCACTAAGCCTAAATCCCACAGAACCCCAGGTGGGTTCAGCAGAACCGCGGAAGGTTCGGGTTTACTCTGCCATGATGGGTGTATAAAAAAATACAAAACTTTATGTGATGCCAGAGTATTCTGCAGCACTTTCCATGCTGAAGACATGAAAACGGAAAGTCAGACATCACAGAGTGACCAAGTAATTCAGGTATAAGAAGTGAGGACCTAGGGATTTCAGAAAATGGTAAACACACCTCCTCCCATGAAAAGGTTATCCTCTTAATATATCACAGTCATCATATTATACAGCACTGTGTACTTACAATTGCTCATTTTCCCTTTCTACCCAGATAATTCTTCTCTTTTCCATTAGTTCTATGACATCAGGTGATTAAAAACAGACAAGCTGAAACCTACTGAGCTCAGTACAAACCGGAGGTCAACTTTCCCTGCACAAGTCATGAGTCACTGCAAATGTCTATGGCAGGAAAAAGGAGAAGCGGAGCAGCTGGAACAGAAGGTGAAGAAAGGGATGATAAATGCAAGGACAAAAGACTTAATGTTTCTACATAGAGAAGAGAGAAGAATTATCTGGGTAGAAGGGTAAAATGAGCAATTGTAAGTACACAGTGCTATATAATATGATAACTGCAATGTATTAAGAGGATAACTCATGGGAGGAGGAATGCTTCCTTAAGGTTTGTGGCCAAAGTGAAAATGGCAAAATATCAGAATTTTTCTGTAATATAAAAACTATGGGAAAAGAAAAAGTAAATAAAACTTTACCAAAATAATTGGATTTTAACAGGTATTTTTTTATGACACTCACAAAGATATGTCCATAACTTAGATATTTATGATTATTAAGATAGGAACCAATAGAAGATCATATTGGTGGGGTGTGAGACCCTCCGCACCCCCACTCATCAGCTTGTGTACTGTAGCTCAGTTCCTATTGTGGTGAAGGAGACCGGAGCTGCAGTACCTGAGAAAGGCCACCACACGGTGTATGGAGCTGTAAGGATTCTGCTCTGTACAGTGTTTACACCCAGCTGTCGGAGGTGTAAACGGCTGATTGGTGGGCAGTGCCGGACCCCCACTAATCTGATATTGATGACCCACCAGTAAGATAGATCATCAATCTAGAAGTAGAGGAGGACTCCTCTAAAAAGGCCTGTTGGAAAATAGTCCGCTTGTCTGGGGTAGCACATTCCAGAGCACTTGTGCAGCATGAAGAGAGTCTTATGGATTATTGTGGGGGTTAATCTTAGAAGATTATCTTAATATTAGATTGTGGGCAGAACGTGCAACGCTGGTCGGGTGGAAGGATAGCAATCAATAACCGTGCCACTTAGTATGAGCCACAATGTAAGAATAGTGTGATATGGTTTCCAAACTCTAATTAACAGTGCGAGGTCCGAGTAACCAATACTCGAAAAGGGGCATGATGAAGGGCCGGCCCGGGGACAACCTGCTCTCTAGGGATTCCCTGACATACAACACCCTGACCCTTCTTGGTGGGCTCCTTCTTTCCTATACATGCCCGTATCCAAGAGTGCGACCTTTCATACCTCCCCAAACCCACTCACAACCTCGCACCTGCTCTAAACATAGCAGTGTGAAGTGACAGCGCACAGGAAAACTCCTGATGAATCACAGCCCATGGATATGGAGGCCGGAGGACTTAGCGGGACGGAAATAGACCTGAGCCGTCACTGCTGGAGGAATGGAAGGAATGGGCAGGCTCGTGCAGGATGGCATCGCTGGCTGATCTGCCCTGGGGGGTGCGGAGCCTCACACTGGTCACACACAGAATTCTAACACATCGGCTTCATTTATATATTCTTTATCTTAATGTAATGATATTCGGTCAGTGATTGGGATTGTTCCCTGCTAACATCTACAGTAAGGAGGAGACCATTGGCTTCATTACCAAGCACTCAGACACTTAACACATGCTGAGACTTGTAGTGTTTATACCTGGTCTATAATGACATATTTGATATACTGTATAAAAGTAGGATGTAACTCGATGAGAAGCCTCCCTAGGAATGAACGATCAGCCTGACTCAGCTCCCAGGGCAAGCAGTCAGGAAGCAGAATGTCCACTGCTCGCTGCAGTCTGCGCCAAAGCCGGGAGACCGGCCCCAGCGCCCCAGGGGGAGACCGGCCCCAGCGCCCCAGGGGGAGACCGGCCCCAGCGCCCCAGGGGGAGACCGGCCCCAGCGCCCCAGGGGGAGACCGGCCCCAGCGCCCCAGGGGGAGACCGGCCCCAGCGCCCCAGGGGGAGACCGGCCCCAGCGCCCCAGGGGGAGACCGGCCCCAGCGCCCCAGGGGGAGACCGGCCCCAGCGCCCCAGGGGGAGACCGGCCCCAGCGCCCCAGGGGGAGACCGGCCCCAGCGCCCCAGGGGGAGACCGGCCCCAGCGCCCCAGGGGGAGACCGGCCCCAGCGCCCCAGGGGGAGACCGGCCCCAGCGCCCCAGGGGGAGACCGGCCCCAGCGCCCCAGGGGGAGACCGGCCCCAGCGCCCCAGGGGGAGACCGGCCCCAGCGCCCCAGGGGGAGACGGATCAGTTGCAGGGTGGAACAGCACAGTTTCATCAACTGCACAGGGGCTATTGCTCAGGTACTGAACATCCTCCCCCTATAGGAATAAGTAGGGGAGGATCTGCAGTAGCCCACTGTGGCCACTATGCAGTAGATGGAGCCATCTATTCCGCCCCCAACTAAGCACATCCGGTCCCCGACACTGGGGACAGATGACCAGCAGGTGTCGCACCATCACCGATCTAGTATTGATGACCTATTCAAAGGCTACGTCATCGATATTAAAGTACAGTACAAGCCATTTACTGAAACTCAATTGCAAAAAAAAAATTGCTTTAGCCCAAAATATCTTTGTCCTTGAAAGTGACTACATCCTTAAAGGTTTTTTACAGATGACATTTGATTGATTTTTGTTTTTTTTATCACCTCTCTAAAGTATACATGATAAAAATATGATCGCCAAGAGCCCGACCTAAATTACAGGAGACCAAGCAAAAGTGCAGTGCATGTTGAGCCCGGGGCCGACACGCAGAGCCCGGGGCCGACACGCAGAGCCCGGGGCCGACACGCAGAGCCCGGGGCCGACACGCAGAGCCCGGGGCCGACACGCAGAGCCCGGGGCCGACACGCAGAGCCCGGGGCCGACACGCAGAGCCCGGGGCCGACACGCAGAGCCCGGGGCCGACACGCAGAGCCCGGGGCCGACACGCAGAGCCCGGGGCCGACACGCAGAGCCCGGGGCCGACACGCAGAGCCCGGGGCCGACACGCAGAGCCCGGGGCCGACACGCAGAGCCCGGGGCCGACACGCAGAGCCCGGGGCCGACACGCAGAGCCCCGGGCCGACACGCAGAGCCCGGGGCCGACACGCAGAGCCCGGGGCCGACACGCAGAGCCCCGGGGCCGACACGCAGAGCCCGGGGCCGACACGCAGAGCCCGGGGCCGACACGCAGAGCCCGGGGCCGACACGCAGAGCCCGGGGCCGACACGCAGAGCCCCGGGCCGACACGCAGAGCCCGGGGCCGACACGCAGAGCCCCGGGGCCGACACGCAGAGCCCGGGGCCGACACGCAGAGCCCGGGGCCGACACGCAGAGCCCCGGCGACACCTGCTTTATAGATGTACATGCTCCATTTACACAGCAGATTTTGGGACCCACATTGCGAACATCTATGGGTATCTCAGTGGTCAGATCACTGGTGATGATTCACTTCTCATCTATCCCATGTATTGGGAATATGTTTTTGCTTCGGAGACCACCGTTCTAAGAGTTTAGCTGAAAATATTTTCTGAACGTCTTACAATCTTTAAAATGCGTCAAGACCCGTTAATTTGTGAATGAGATTTGTGGACGGCCAGTAAGTGTCAGGAGCTTCCAAGAAGTGAATGCCCACGGTAATAATTATGGGAATACACAATGAGGAGCTAAAAGACAAAAACGCTAAAAACTATATGACATAAGGAAGTCGTAGAGGAGGCTCTCCAGCTCCGACCACTTCTATGAGAGAGAGCCGATAATATGGAGCATCTCTCCTGCATAACGTCATCCTAATGCGGAAGTGAACAGAACTGGAACACCCCTTTAAGAACCAATTAGTACTACCCGCAATAAACTTGACGACAAAGGAAAAAATCTAAGAACAAAGTTCTTGGTTGGCATCAGATGACAAAAGCATCAATCAATACACGTCCTTCATTTCTAGCACATTGGGAAACGTGAGCTTACTGACAATCTCACTGCAATGTGCGACCCGGGATCTGCAACAACTGCGCCGATGCGGGACTCTGGCAGGAAACGCAGGCGCTGGAGCCAAGTAATGGCAGCAGCTGCCCCATCATGGTATCTATATTAAGCGGTGTGGTTACCGGACCTGGTGACCTTTCCAGGACACATTCTGCAGGATACCGCAAGTGACACATTATTACAGTCCAGATCTCGCAGCGTCAAGGACAGGAAACAAGAAAAGTGCTTGCAAACAAAAAAATACTGAGATACTTGGCAGATTTGTCTGATACAAATAATATCAGTAATCACAAAGCTGAATAAAATTAAAAAGGAAAAAAAAAATAGTTTAAATAATTTTCAGTTTTGTTAAAGGGGTTTCAATCGGCCATTAATGGCGATTAGTTTTCAGCCCCAATTTAAAGCGTTCCGTGCCGAACAGCACAGCTCCATTCACTGTGTAGTGGTGGTCACAGGTACTGCAGCTCAATTCCTACAGTAGCTTAGCTGCAGTACCCGTGACCAGCCACTACACAGTGAATGGCGCTGTGCTTCGCTTACACATGGCGGCGACTGGAGGAAATAACAGCTGATTGGTGGGGATTCTGGATTTTGGACCTCCCCACTGATCTGATGATAATGATCTATACTGGGTAGGATTCCAAACTTTCTTCTGCAAACCTTTCTTATGGACCATTCTGTAACAATACGGCCTCCCGCTTCATTGTGCGTATACTGGATACGCAGCGTTCACTTACACAGATACATAGAAGTAGAGGCCAAGTGATAAAACTGCAGAGTGGACGGGGAGACGGTAATAGGGGTTGCACCAGGATTACATTTCTCGCAGGCTGACACCATGCGCTTGGATTCGGATCACAACAGCGCTGCCAAAAATCAATAAGAGCATTAACCATTTACACCTGGGCACCTAAACATACGCACAAGCGGGATACTGGGGTCCCAGTGTGCCCCCTGATCAATGCAATGTTCAGACAGGAGTTATTAACTGCTCTGCCCCCAGCATATCTTACACGGACACTCAGATCCATTGCCTACAATTAGCATTTCCTTCCTACTGTATTGGTACATGCCATGTCGGATGCAGGAGCTGAGCCTGCAACGTACGCAGAGCAGAAAAGAAGAAGCAGCAATCAGAATATTGTTTGCCTGTTTTGATTGACACCGTTAATTATAAAATATAATGTCCTGAAATACTACAACTCGCTAAAAAAGAAAACTAAAACAAGACCTCATTACTAAACTGAAACATAAAACTGAAAAAAAAAAAGTATTTTTGGAAAAGACAAAATGGCGTAAGCAAAAATTAGCTGCAGAAGGAAAAGCAAAAATTAGTTAAGATATATACGGTGTATAAATAATCGTGATACAAGATAAGGTGTTATCTGAGCATGCTCGGGTGCTAACAGAGCGTCTTCAGCGTGCTCTAATAATATGTTCTAGTCCCGCGGCTGCAAGTCTTGGGGCTATTCGACAGCAGGAACACATGCAGAGATTGCCTCTGTGACACATGGGCATGTGTTGCTTTCTAACAACCGCAAGATAAGCAAGCTGCGGAGACTCGAACATATTATTCGAGCACGCCGAAGACACAGAGTTAGCACCCGAGCATGCTCAGATAACACCTTATCCCAGCACGTTCAATCATCACTATTAAATAATTATTGCATTACAACCATTACACTATAAAATGCCGATGAAAAGACGCATGTAAATGGCATTTACACAATGCAGCAGCGCGCCATGCAGATGAGTGAACAATGACATGATGCCGCTATGAATACAACATTCATCAAATGCAGAAATGAAGTGTTCATAAATCCGGCTACGACACGGAAACACGTACCTTTATCTGCGTTGCCGTTGATTTTAGGTTTGAAGTCATCGCCTTGTATGCCTGCGATCACAAAAGATTGTTAATGCTATAATAAAAAATAACAATACTAAAACTGTTGTACTGCCGCCAATGCTCAGATTAAATCCCATAGAACAAGTGTTTGTCTTGCAATACACAACATCTCCCTCTGCTGGAATAAGGCAGCATTACAGAAGCACAAAGTCAGCGTTCATTCCTACAACGTCAGGGCATAATCAGTATATATGATATGATATATAACATCACATACTAAATTATACAAATAAATGCTACAGCAATGGGCGCCGGGGAGAGCAGACTTGTCACTAGACTTAAAAATGCATAAATTATCAGATCCCTTCCACCTGATGAGACTGGTGTAGTTACTGTGAAATCCATGTCAGAATGGCTGTATAATCCCTTTTAAAAGTTCCTCATCCGGCCTGAATGAAAGCTCAGTGTCCCACCCCCCCTGTATCTCTGCCCATCTAAACCTGACTGAGCTCCTCAGTGACCCTCCTCTCTGCTGACTGCTCAGTACAAGCTGCAGCTGTCACTCATGATCGCTCTCACTTTTTAGCTGAACATATAAAATTACCTACAGTCATGGCCAAAAGTATTGACCCCCCCTGCAATTCTGTCAGATAATACTCCGCTTCTTCCTGAAAATGATTGCAAACACAAATTATTTGGTATTATCTTCATTTAATTTGTCTTAAATGAAAAAACACAAAAGAGAATGAAACAAAAAGCAAAACATTGATCATTTCACACAAAACTCCAAAAATGGGCCAGACAAAAGTATTGGCACCCTCAGCCTAATACTTGGTTGCACAACCTTTAGCCAAAATAACTGCGACCAACCGCTTCCGGTAACCATCAATGAGTTTCTTCCAATGCTCTGCTGGAATTTTAGACCATTCTTCTTTGGTAAACTGCTCCAGGTCCCTGATATTGAAGGGTGCCTTCTCCAAACTGCCATTTTTAGATCTCTCCACAGGTGTTCTATGGGATTCAGGTCTGGACTCATTGCTGGCCACCTTAGAAGTCTCCAGTGCTTTCTCTCAAACCATTTCCTAGTGCTTTTTGAAGTGTGTTTTGGGTCATTGTCCTGCTGGAAGACCCATGACCTCTGAGGGAGACCCAGCTTTCTCACACTGGGCTCTACATTATGCTGCAAAATTTGTTGGTAGTCTTCAGACTTCATATGCCATGCACACGGTCAAGCAGTCCAGTGCCAGAGGCAGCAAAGCAACCCCAAAACATCAGGGAACCTCCACCATGTTTGACTGTAGGGACCGTGTTCTTTTCTTTGAATGCCTCTTTTTTTTTTCTCTCCTGTAAACTCTATGTTGATGCCTTTGCCCAAAAAGCTCTACTTTTGTCTCATCTGACCAGAGAACATTCTTCCAAAACGTTTTAGGCTTTTTCAGGTAAGTTTTGGCAAACTCCAGCCTGGCTTTTTTATGTCTCGGGGTAAGAAGTAGGGTCTTCCTGGGTCTCCTACCATACAGTCCCTTTTCATTCAGATGCCGACGGATAGTACTGGTTGACACTGTTGTAACCCCGGACTGCAGGGCAGCTTGAACTTGTTTGGATGTTAGTCGAGGTTCTTTATCCAACATCCGCACAATCTTGCGTTGAAATCTCTTGTCAATTTTTCTTTTCCGTCCACATCTAGGGAGGTTAGCCACAGTGCCATGGGCTTTACACTTCTTGATGACACTGCGCACGGTAGACACAGGAACATTCATGTCTTTGGAGATGGACTTGTAGCCCTGAGATTGCTCATGCTTCCTCACAATTTGGTTTCTCAAGTCCTCAGACAGTTCTTTGGTCTTCTTTCTTTTCTCCATGCTCAATGTGGTACACACAAGGACACAGGACAGAGGTTGAGTCAACTTTAATCCATGTCAACTGGTTGCAAGTGTGATTCAGTTATTGCCAACACCTGCTAGGTGCCACAGGTAAGTTACAGGTGCTGATAATTACACAAATTAGAGAAGCAGCACATGATTTTTTGAACAGTGCCAATACTTTTGTCCACCCCCTTTTTATGTTTCGTGTGGAATTATATCCAATTTGGCTTTAGAACAATTATTTTTGTGTTTTTTCATTTAAGACAAATTAAATGAAGATAATACCAAAGAAATAGTGTTTGCAATCATTTTCAGGAAGAAACTGAGTATTATCTGACAGAATTGCAGGGGTGTCAATACTTTTGGCCATGACTGTATAATTATATCAGGGTTATAAAGCTTTCCGACATATTAAATAATGAATGAAGTTTAGAAACCTAGTGACAGATCCTGAAGGCAGGGAAGCCATCCCCATGAAAAGACGAGGGCCTCAATTCATCATGAGTTTTGCGCAAAGTGAAAAATGCTCTTCATTCTGCCTTTGGCCTGTTTTGCTAATTTTTATAAACAAAATGCACATTTTAAAAAGGTTCTGAAACAAAATTGGGTGAAAATGCCAGCGCCGAACATAAAAATCACTGCAGAGGTCGGATTCTGATGAATTCGTGACTTTTTACAAAGTCACAATTGATGAACCCGCTGAAAATACCCGGAAAACCAAAAATTACACCCAAAATATCAAAGACAAGAAAAAAACAAACATATACATTAAATAGAAATTAAAAGAAATCGGCACAATTCTATATAAAAAAAAGTGAAAACCAGTCAAGACTGGACATAAAGAAACAGGCACAAATACAATAATGAATCGTGCTTTGTGTGTTTAAATCAGGTTTTTGTGTTAATTTTTTTTTTACCCATATCAGTTTTAGATTCCTACTTCCCGTTTCCGGAAACAACACATGCACATTAGCCACACTTGTCAGACATTGAGCTTATCTTTTGTGTTGGATTGCCTAATGAGCGTGTGCAAAGGTATTTATGGGATTGTAGGAGAGCAGGACAGGCTGTGACTTCGCCTACTGTGATTGCTGGACCCTGTGTTATCAGCTATGTATAGAGGTGTTACAGATCATTAATCCGGCCTCTGATGATAATGAGCCTGCTGAAAACTCTCTCAAAAGGACAAAAAGCCACATCTGACAGTGAAGATTGCAAGATTAAATAATTAAAAAAATATGTGGCAAAGATTGTGACATTAAATAAAACCATTGCCACTGGTACACAGTCCTTTAAGGCCTCTTTCGCAGTGTTTCCCAATCTGTATTCTGGATGGCCCCCCTCCCCCATGGCGGTACTGCTGAACCAATCTGAAGAACAAACAGTTAAACACAAATACAATTCATCCACATAAACATGTAAAGCGACCGACTCCAGAAAAAGAAATACGGGGAAGAATTAGAATACATTCTCAGCATAGATTAAAGGAGTATTCCCACTGTGGAGCATCTACCAGACGTTCTTGGGCCATCTAGAGGTCTGATCATAAATCTTACGCTGGGACTACCCCTTTAAGATAACATGTGACTAAGAGGAGGAGCTCGCTGCCTACTTTTCTCTATGCTGCCTCTAGTGGTGAGGGTGGGTAGTGGTGCTTTTCTGTTTAGGCCAGTGGGTTAGAGACACATTTTTCATAAAAAAAACCTAAGACTTGACCTGTTTTATATGTGAGAATTATCGCTCCCTCCGGTGCAGGGTCGTTTATTTACCCACCAGAATGGCATTTCATCCGTTTATCTAATCCAGCAAGGGACGGGGGCGAAAATGCCAATTTTAACAAATACTCAAACCCACCATTTGAGAGTACAAAGCCCTCTCCTCCGTGGTGGTCCTGCGTGGCACTTACCCTGGGTGCTGTGCTCTTTAAGTGTTTTCTCCTGTAGATTCTCTAATCGTACTGCAAGCAGAATTCCAAAAATAAAAAAAAATGGCCAAGAAAAAAAAAAGAAAAAGAAAAAGAAGAAAGCAGGAAGCGCAGAGGGAGGACTCACCTTGTAAGGCAGAGAGCCGCTCATTGGTGAAATCGTTGTCTGCTTGCAAGGCTTCGATTTTCGCTTGTAATTCCTGTTCCTTCTCCTCCATCTCGTCAATCTTTTGCTGTAAGTCCTTCTTCTCGGCGATGCCCTTCTGCTGGATTTCTTCTTGCCGACCTTCAGCTGCCTGTGGAGAGTAAAAAATGGCAATAAAAACGAGTGGGATCTGAGGTGGATGTGTGCCGGGAACCCTCTTGGAGCATGCACGAATGTATCCGTAGCCTTCGGGAAACAATAGAGCATGCACAGGTGTATATATAGGCCGCAGAAAACCTCTCCGAGCATGTCCGGATGTAAGCGTAGGCCCAAAGAAACCTCTCCGAACATGTGCGGATTTAAGCGTAGGCCCACATAAACCTCTCCGAGCGTGTGCGGATGTAAGCGTAGGCCCCAAGAAACCTCTCTGAGCATGTGCGGATGTAAGCGTAGACCCAAAGAAACCTCTCCGAGCATGCGCGGATGTAAGAGTAGGCCCAAAGAAACCTCTCCGAACATGTGCAGATGTAAGCGTAGGCCCAAAGAAACCTCTCTGAGCGTGTGCGGATGTAAGCGTAGGCCCCAAGAAACCTCTCCGAGCATGTGCGGATGTAAGCGTAGACCCAAAGAAACCTCTCCGAGCGTGTGCGGATGTAAGCGTAGGCCCAAAGAAACCTCTTCGAGCATGTGCGGATGTAAGCGTAGGCCCAAAGAAACCTCTTCGAGCATGTGCGGATGTAAGCGTAGGCCCAAAGAAACCTCTCCGAACATGTGCGGATGTAAATGTAGGCCCAAAGAAACCTCTCCGAGCATGTGCGGACGTAAGCGTAGGCCCAGAGAAACCTCTCCGAACATGTGCGGATGTAAATGTAGACCCAAAGAAACCTCTCCGAGCATGTGCGAATGTAAGCGTAGGCCCAAAGAAACCTCTCCGAGCATGTGCGAATGTAAGCGTAGGCCCAAAGAAACCTCTCCGAGCATGTGCGGATGTAAACGTAGGCCCAAAGAAACCTCTTCGAGCATGTGTGGATTTAAGCGTAGGTTCCGGGAAACCTCGCAGAGCATGCTCAGAAGTACCCATAGGCCCAAAGAAACCTCTCTGAGCATGTGCGGATACGTCCATGGTAATATGGACGTTACAGTGAGTACATATAAGTATTGATCACATCACTAATTTCCTAAATAAATGTATTTCTAAAAGGTGTTATGGACATGAAATTCTCACCAGATGTCGGTATCGACCAATCCAATCCACACAGGCAAAGAAATCAAACCATAAATGTCCATAGATTATGGAAAATAAAGAGAAATGACACAGGGAGAAAGTATTGAACATGCTTACTGAAATTTATTTAATACTTCATACAAAAGCCTTTGTTGTTGATGACAGCTCCAAGATGCCTCCTGTATGGAGAAACTAGTTGCAGGCATTGCTCAGGTGTGATTTTGTCCCATTCTGCCTCACAAACACTCTTCCCATCCATGCTGAAGGTCCCGTGGGCTCCTTCTATGAACTCTGAGCTTTAGTTCCTTCCATAAATTTTCCATTGAATTCAGGTCCGGTGATCGGCTCGGCCATTCTAGCAGCTTTATTTGCCTTCACTGAAGCGAAGAATAGAGAGAGTTTCCTTGGCTGCGTGTTTGGGATAATTGTTTTGCTGAAATGCCTACCGTTGTTTCATTTTAATCATTCTAGCAGATGGCAGCAGACTTTGATCAAAAATGTCTCGGTACATTTGTCCTTTCATTGTTCCTTCAATTATATGAAGTTTGCCAGTGCCGTATACTGAATAACGGCCTCATGCCATGATGTTCCCACCTCCAAACTTCACTGTAGGTATGGTGTTATTGGGGTGATAGGCAGTGCCTTTTGGCCTACAAACTTGGCATGTATTATGGCCTCCAAAGAGTTCAATTTTGGTCTCATCTGACCAGTCTATATTCTCCCAGTATTTCAAAGGCTTGTCTAAATGTTGCTGAGCACACTTTAAACATGCTTTTTGTTCAGCAATGGAGTTTTGTGTGGTGAGCGTGTATGCAGGCAATGGAGGTTGAGTGCATTACTTATTGCTTTCCTTGAAATAATTGTACCTGCTGATTCCAGACCTTTCTGTAGCTCTTCACAGGTGGTCTTTGGCTCTTGGACAACTCTTCTTCTAATTCATTTCACTCCTCTGGCTGAAATCTTACACCTGGTCGTGGCCGGTTTAAGGTGAAATGATGTTCTTTCCACTTTTGGACTATGGCCCTCCAACGGTGCTCACTGGAACTTTCAGTAGTTTAGGAATTCTTCTATAACCAATGCCATAGGTTTGTGTAGCAACAATAAGGTTGTGAATGTCTTCAGACAGCTCACTGGTTTAACCCATCATGAGAGGTTTCTTGTGTAGCACCTTGGTAAAGAGACACCTTTTTATAGGCCATCAATTGAACCTGATGATATTTTTCACTAAGTGGCAGGATTGCTTTCTAATTACTTATAGATTTCAGCTGGTGTCATGACTTTCCATGGCTTTTTGCACCTCTTCATGTGTTCAATACTTTCTCCCCTGTGTCATTACTCATTAATACACAACTTAATTTCTGTATATCTGTGGTCTGATTTCTTTGCCTGTGTGGATTGGATGGGGTGTTACTGACATCTGGTAAGAATTTCTTGTCAATAGCACCTTTAGGAATAGATTTACTTATAAAATTGGTGATGTGTTTAATACTCAATTCATCTGCTGTATGTAGAATATTTATAATTTATATAATAGAAAAAAAAATTGCACACACCATATATATCAGGATCAGTGGGGGTCTCCAGAGGATGAGCCACTCACTATCAAAGTTATGGCGTGTTCTATCACTCTGTCACCACTTTATGAGAGAGTATACACTTTAAATACTAGTCTGAAGAAATCCAGGAGAAGACCTCAACAAAAAGCCGGATTACGTACCGGTAATGCTCTTTTAATGAGTCCACGACAGCACCCCACATGAGAGAGAGGGATCCGCCCATAGGAACAGGAAACCTACAGAATAAAAGGAGGCGGTCCCCTCTCCTCCTCAGTTTAGTTACAGAGTATAAAAAGGGGAACCGCAAAAGTGTTAGTATTCATTCTTATTCAGTCACATAAATTTCTTAACTCTATACAACCATTATTTGTGACCTTAAAGGAAAGAGCTGTGCATAATTTAGGGAGGGTAATACATGGGTGCTGTCGTGGACTCATTAAAAGAGCATTACCGGTACGTAATCCGGCTTTTTACCCTTCGCCACGACAGCACCCCACATGAGAGATTTTCAGAGAGTCATTATTTGGGTGGGATTACTGTATTAAGAACAGCTCTACCAAAGGTCAGATCAGAAGACGTGGACAGATCAAGTCTATAATGGTTGTAGAAGGTAGAAGGTGTAGACCAAGTTGCAGCCTTACATATTAAATGGATCGGTACATCTGCTTGTTCCGCCCAGGAGGAAGCCATGGCTCGTGTTGAGTGCGCTTTTATACCCACTGGAGGAATCTCGCCTTTTGACGTATAGGCCAAGCAGATAGCCTCTCTGATCCACCGAGATATGGTAGCTCTCGTGACCCCATGTCCTTTCTTGTGGCCCTGAAAGGAGATAAACAGAGCCCTACTCTCCCTCCATGTCTGACACCTTTCTATATAAGTCAGGATGGCTCTTCTGACATCTAAGGTGTGGAACTTATGATGTTCTGGAGTTACAGGTGAATCAAAAAAGGAAGGGAGAAATATTTCTTGTGACCCGTGGTAGGTGGACGCTACCTTAGGGAGGTATGAGGGGTCTGGTTTCAGGACTATCCGATCATGAAATATCAGTAAGAAAGGTGGGTCTACTGATAGGGCCTGGATGTCACTAACCCGTCTAGCTGAGGTTAGGGCTACTAGTAAGGCTACTTTATATGTTAGGATTTTTAAAGGTATTGAATCTAATGGTTCAAATGGAGAGCTTGTTAAGGCCTCTAATACTAGATTTAAATCCCACGGAGGTAGACGGGGAATATGGACCGGTTTACTACGTTCACAAGATTTTATGAATCTGGAGATCCACCTATTAGCTGCTATATTGCATCCATATAGGGCTCCTAATGCCGAGACCTGAACTCTTAAGGTATTTACAGATAGTCCTAACTCTCGGCCTTTTTGCAAGAACTCTAGGATAGGTGTGAGTGGAACTTGCTTAGTGAACGGTACCGTGTAGAAGTCTAAAAATTTATTCCATACCCTACTATATATTAGGGTGGTAGATCTTTTCCTGCTCAATAAGAGGGTGTTTACTAGTTCTGTTGAGAACCCTCTGGAACTTAATAGTTGCCTCTCAAATTCCACGCCGTCAAGTGAAGACCTTTCACTTGCGGGTGGAAAAAGGGGCCTTGGTACAGCAGCTCCTTGTCTGATGGGAGGATCCAAGGATCGCATAGGCACATGGTCTGGAGACAAGAGAACCATGGTCTTTTCGGCCAGAATGGTGCAATGAGGATTACTCTTGCCTGTTCCCTCCTGATCTTTCTGATCACTAGAGGAATCAGAGACATTGGAGGAAAGGCATATGCCAGTCTGAACCGCCAAGGATGGTGGAGAGAGTCCAACATATCTGGGTGATCCCTGGTGTTCAGGGAAGCGAACCTTTGTACTTGCCGGTTGTCTCTTGTGGCAAATAGGTCGATTTGTGGTATCCCCCATGCTTCTGTTATCCTTCTGAATATGGATTTGTTTAAGGTCCATTCTCCTTGACGCAACTCGTTTCTGCTGAGGTAGTCTGCCCTGATGTTCTCTACACCTTTGATGTGCAGGGCTGTTAAGGATGTTAGATGAGCCTCTGCCAGCTGAAAGATGTTTGCAGCTATGGTCATCAGACTTCCTGACTTTGTACCACCCTGACGGTTCAAGTATGCCACTGCGGTGGAATTGTCTGAGTAAATTCTTACATTTGTTCCATGAATCTGCGGAAGAAAATGATATAAGGCACATTCTATTGCTTTTAACTCCTTCCAGTTGGAGGAACATATTAATTCTGTCTGACCCCAAGTATTTTGGGCCAGATTGTCTTCCATATGTGCTCCCCACCCAATAGGGCTGGCGTCGGTGGTAATTATTTTAGACGGGTCTATTATCCATGGCACACCCCGTGATAGGTGGTCCATGTCTAGCCACCAGGATAGCGATTCTAAGACATTACTGGAAAGAGTTATTCTACTTTCTAAATAACCGTCTTTCCCCTGAGCCGACAATACTTCGTACTGCAATTGACGGGTATGGAATTGTGCCCAAGGTACAGCAGGGATACATGATGATAATGACCCCAGTAAGGACATGGCCTTTCTTAGTGTCATGTAGGGTTTGCGTATTGCGTCTGATACCTTTGATTGTATAGTCAACCTCTTTGACTGAGGAAGAAAGCATTTCTGACTTACGGAGTCTAGCTGGATTCCTAGAAATGTCTGAACGGTTTCTGGATTCAGCCGAGATTTTTCGAAGTTGACGATCCAACCTAACTCCTGTAGGGACGAGATCGTATTAGATAAACGAGTTTTACATTGAAGTGCAGAGCTTCCTACCACTAGAAAGTCATCTAGGTAGGGTATTATCAAGGTATCTCGTTGGCGTAGATGAGCCATCACTTCTAGTATCACCTTAGTGAAGACGCGGGGAGCCATAGAAAGCCCAAATGGCATTGCAACATATTGAAAGTGACGAACCTTTCCCTCCAGGGTGACTGCTACCCTTAGGTACTGCTGATGTTCGGCATGTATGGGAAGATGGTAATAGGCGTCCTTTAAGTCTATTCCGGCCATGACACACCTAGGGAATAAGAGTTTTATGGTAGAACTAATGGATTCCATTTTGAAGGTATGATTACGCAGGAAAGAATTTAATTTTTTAAGATTTATGATGGTTCTAAATGAACCATCTGGTTTATTAATCAGGAATAAAGGGGAGTAGAACCCTTTCCCTTTTTGATCCTGGGGAACTTCAATCAGGACTTTCTTAGATAGAAGAGATAGGATCTCTATTTCTAGAGCCCTCTGTTGGTCCTGACCTTTTGGAGATGTTATTATGAAGGAATCCCAAGGGATTCGATCAAATTCTAATTTAAGGCCGTATTGCACAATGTCCAGAATCCACTGGCTGGATGTTATCTGTCCCCATTGGGGAAGAAAAAATTTTAATCTGCCGCCTACTTCCTGGTTAGCGGTATTTACGTCTCGGATTATGGGACCCGCTAAAAAAGGCACCTTTTTGCTTTGGGTCCTTCGACTCCCATCGCTCTCTTTGTTCAAGCGGCTTGTTCCTAGTAAAGGGGCGTCTCCTGAAGGCTCTCCTGTAGGATGGAAGATACTGGTTAGGGAAGCCTTTCTTCCTTTCACCTGCTTTATTCAGGAGTTCATCCAGCGTCTTCCCAAAAAGGAACTCACCCTGACAGGGAATCGCACAAAGTTTTGCTTTAGCTTGTGCGTCCCCCTTCCAATTCTTTAGCCAGAGTGCACGCCGGGCTGTGTTGACTAGGCCGGCTGACCTGGCTGCAAGACGTAGCGAGTCCACTGAGGCATCAGCTAGGAATGCTACTGCTTCTTTAATTTGAGGCAATTTCAGCAGGATAGATTCCCTCGAAGTTTTGCCTCTAATCTGTTCCTCCAATTGCTCCGTCCATACTAGTAGAGATCTTGCAGTACAGGTACTAGATATGGCGGGCCTGAACGCCCCCGTATTGACTTCCCATGACCTCTTTAGTAAAGCTTCTGCTTTACGGTCCAGCGGGTCTGTTAGGACCCCTGAATCCTCCACTGGTAGGACCGACTGTTTGGTTGTGGAGGCTACCGCAGCATCAACTTTTGGCACCTTTGACCAGGTGTTTAGGTCTTCATCGCTGAAGGGATAGCGCCTTTTAGAGGATGATGGTAAAAACCCTCTATTCTGCTTGTCCCACTCCTTTTTGACAATATCTTTGATGGTTTGTATGACGGGGAAGGACCTACGTTTCTTCTGTCCTAACCCCGCAAACATTATGTCCTGTGCTGATTTCTTTTCTTTCCCATCTGGGCACCCCATCGTGCTCCTGACAGATTTTATTAAATTGTCCACATTACTGTTGGGAAGACAAAGTCCCCCTTCAGTCTCGGATGAGCTCGGCTGAGATCCCTCTTCGTCTGAAGAAATACATACACCCTCTGACTCCGAACTAACCGGAGACCGGGACCTGCTAGGCTGACGGGTACTGGCGCTACTTGTCTGCGCCAAACCCTGTATCTCTTCTCGGATAATAGCTCTGACATCTGAGGGAGTCATGATATTTTCCTGCCGTAGAGTTTGCATGATACACTCTGCACACAGTTTTTTGGCATAATCATCCGGGAGGGGCTGCGTACATAAAGCACACTCTTTATGCTTAGATTTGTGTGTCCTTTTCTTAGTCTAGAGGAAGGATACAGGAGGAACATATATCAGCATATAGGAAGAGACTCTTTCAAAAACTCACCCAGTGAAGCTGACAGGTACCGGTTCTGGAGGCGGAATTCGTTTGGTGGTAGAACTCTTCTCTGGAGGTCGGCCACCACTCTTTGTGCTGCTCCTCGTGCTTCTCTCCCTGCTGGGAGAGCGCTGTTGCACTGCGGGCAGGTGCGCTTCGTCGGCCGGTGAAGCCATTTCACACACACCGGCCCGACGCTAGCGCTGCATTTTTAAACTTGCCGCCCATTCTCCTGCCTCCCCGGACCAACCCGGAAGTGCTCCCGCGACTTCCGGGTTAGACGCGCCGCTCTCACCACCATGCGGCCGCCAGAGGCTATTAAGCCGGCCGCTGCAGCGCGCGCGTCCTCACAGTGCCGGCCGGACCTACGGTGACCGGACCCGGACCGTGGATGTTTGGCCAGACGAGGGGGGAGGCTGCAAGCAGGGGCTCCCCCGCCGCTGCTTCTGGTACCGCAGCCCCTGCCGTTCCCACAGAAACCGGCGCAGGCGGGTGCATGGCCCAGGGATCCTCTTCATCTGTAGGTAAGCCGGGTCCCTGTAGGAACAGGAAACCTAAACTGAGGAGGAGAGGGGACCGCCTCCTTTTATTCTGTAGGTTTCCTGTTCCTATGGGCGGATCCCTCTCTCTCATGTGGGGTGCTGTCGTGGCGAAGGGTAAAACAGACTGTAAATCATTATATGTGTAGTGTACGCTCTCTAAATACCTTCCAGCGTACAGAGGAAGTACTGTGCTGGGGCCCCTGAGTGGGAGGGTGGCCGGGGCCCATAGATCACATTTTGATGACAGCTGAAATCCCAAGAGGTGGAATGCAGCACCGACCCTGTAACGTCCCTATCTGGAAACCATTATTCCAGGTGTGGAATACCAGGAGCCTTTGTCACAATGTCCCGCACGTCTACCGATACCTAGTAACCTCTACAGAAGACTATAAAGATATTTACAACAAACCGGGAGATATATCATTGCTGTAAAATGGATTACAAAAGGAAAAAAAAATCCAGAGCAACACATTATATGTCAGAGAGTGAAATGTGACCTTTCTACATCCCATATGGCGCATGAGTAATCCTAAACCCGTCCAGCACCCCCGATCTGGGCACACCTGCTACCCACCACTTATAGATAACACTCGCCGATCTGCTCTTATAAATAGTTAGGATTATTCATGGAAGGGAGATTTCTTTAGTGGCAGATTTTAGTACCAAGTTATGTGTCACAAAATAAATTATTGCTTTGGATAGTTCAATAAATTAAAAAAAAAACAAAAAAAAAAAAAAGCTTTCCATGGTTGACGGGAGTTGTCCGGGCAGCTAGGTTCGAATTGCGTTAGTGCAGTCCGTTCAACGCATACGTTAAACGGACTGTGCTAACGCAAGTGCCGACTTTAGCAGCACGCTAGTGCAGTTAGAGCATCTGCTAGCTCCATCTGCGCTAGCGGTGACGGACCCGGAAACGCTGCAGCCCGCATCTCGGGTCCGTCACTCAATGACGGCACATCGCTAGCACACGTCCATTGTGGGCGTGCGCTAGCGATGTGTCCGGCATAGGAAGTAATGGCGGCGTTAACGGACTACGTTACACCGAGTTATGCCGCGGTGTAACGTAGTCCGTCTAACGGATCACACTAACGCAGTGTGAACCCGGCCTTACAGATCCTTTTAATAGGTCATCAATATCAGTTTGGTCGGGGTCGACAGCAGGCACCCACCACCCCACTGATCGAGCGGTTTGCAGCCCCACTGCAGCCTTATGTACAGCTCTGTGCACAGTGTAGTGGCCGTTCTTGGGTACTGCAGATGCTACTGTTGGCCTACACCAATGGAATTTTGATGACCTATTTTAAGTCTATAAAAGTCCTGGACAACCCCTTTAACCCCTTCATGACCCAGCCTATTTTGACCTTAAAGACCTTGCCGTTTTTTGCAATTCTGACCAGTGTCCCTTTATGAGGTAATAACTCAGGAACGCTTCAATGGATCCTAGCGGTTCTGAGATTGTTTTTTCGTGACATATTGGGCTTCATGTTAGTGGTAAATTTAGGTCAATAAATTCTGTGTTTATTTGTGATAAAAACGGAAATTTGGCGAAAATTTTGAAAATTTCGCAATTTTCACATTTTGAATTTTTATTCTGTTAAACCAGAGAGTTATGTGACACAAAATAGTTAATAAATAACATTTCCCACACGTCTACTTTACATCAGCACAATTTTGGAAACAAAATTTTTTTTTGCTAGGAAGTTATAAGGGTTAAAATTTGACCAGCGATTTTTCTCATTTTTACAACGAAATTTACAAAACCATTTTTTTTAGGGACCACCTCACATTTGAAGTCAGTTTGAGGGGTCTATATGGCTGAAAATACCCAAAAGTGACAACATTCTAAAAACTGCTCCCCTCAAGGTGCACAAAACCACATTCAAGAAGTTTATTAACCCTTCAGGTGCTTCACAGCAGCAGAAGCAACATGGAAGGAAAAAATGAACATTTAACTTTTTAGTCACAAAAATGATTTTTCAGCAACAATTTTTTTATTTTCCCAATGGTAAAAGGAGAAACTGAACAACGAAAGTTGTTGTCCAATTTGTCCTGAGTACGCTGATACCTCATATGTGGGGGTAAACCACTGTTTGGGCGCACGGCAGGGCTTGGAAGGGAAGGAGCGCCATTTGACTTTTTGAATGAAGAATTGGCTGCACTCTTTAGCGGACACCATGTCACGTTTGGAGAGCCCCCGTGTGCCTAAAAATTGGAGCTCCCCCACAAGTGACCCCATTTTGGAAACTAGACGCCCCAAGGAACTTATCTAGATGCATAGTGAGCCCTTTAAACCCCCAGGAGCTTCACAAATTGATCCGTAAAAATGAAAAAGTACTTTTTTTCACAAAAAAATTCTTTTAGCCTCAATTTTTTCATTTTCACATGGACAACAGGATAAAATGGATCATAAAATTTGTTGGGCAATTTCTCCTGAGTACACCAATACCTCACATGTGGGGGTAAACCACTGTTTGGGCACATGGTAAGGTTCGGAAGGGAAGGAGCGCCATTTGACTTTTTGAATGAAAAATTATCTCCATCGTTAGCGGACACCATGTCGCGTTTGGAGAGCCCCTGTGTGCCTAAACATTGGAGCTCCCCCACAAGTGACCCCATTTTGGAAACTGGACCCCCCAAGGAACTTATCTAGATGCCTAGTGAGCACTTTAAACCCTCAGGTGTTTCACAAATTGATCCGTAAAAATGAAAAAGTACTTTCACAAAAAATTTATTTTCGCCTCAATTTTTTCATTTTCACATGGGCAATAGGATAAAATGGATCCTAAAATTTGTTGAGCAATTTCTCCCGAGTACGCAGATACCTCATATGTGGGGGTAAACCACTGTTTGGGCACACGGCAGGGCTCGGAAGGGAAGGCGCGCCTTTTGACTTTTTGAATGGAAAATTAGCTCCAATTGTTAGCGGACACCATGTCGCGTTTGGAGAGCCCCTGTGTGCCTATGCATTGGAGCTCCCCCACAAGTGACCCCATTTTGGAAACTAGACCCCCCAAGGAACTTATCTAGATGCATACTGAGCACTTTAAACCCCCAGGTGCTTCACAGAAGTTTATAATGCAGAGCCATGAAAATAAAAAATAATTTTTCTTTTCTCAAAAATGATTTTTTAGCCTGGAATTTCCTATTTTGCCAATGGTAATAGGAGAAATTGGACCACAAATGTTGTTGTCCAGTTTGTCCTGAGTACGCGGATACCCCATATGTGGGGGTAAACCACTGTTTGGGCGCACGGCAGGGCTCAGAAGGGATGGCACGCCATTTGGCTTTTTAAATGGAAAATTAGCTCCAATCATTAGCGGACACCATGTCGCGTTTGGAGAGCCCCTGTGTGCCTAAACATTGGAGATCCCCCACAAATGACCCCATTTTGGAAACTAGACCCCCAAAGGAACTAATCTAGATGTGTGGTGAGCACTTTGAACCCTCAAGTGCTTCACAGAAGTTTATAACGCAGAGCCATGAAAAAAAAAAAAAAAAAATTCTTTTCTCAAAAATGATTTTTTAGCCCACAATTTTTTATTTTCCCAAGGGTAACAGGAGAAATTTGACCCCAAAAGTTGTTGTCCAGTTTCTCCTGAGTACGCTCATACCCCATATGTGGGGGTAAACCACTGTTTAGGCACATGCTGGGGCTCGGAAGTGAAGTAGTGACGTTTTGAAATGCAGACTTTGATGGAATGCTCTACGGGCATCACGTTGCGTTTGCAGAGCCCCTGGTGTGCCTAAACAGTAGAAACCTCCCACAAGTGACCCCATTTTGGAAACTAGACCCCCCAAGGAACTTATCTAGATGTGAGGTGAGCACTTTGATCCCCCAAGTGCTTCACAGAAGTTCATAACACAGAGCAGTGAAAATAATAAATACGTTTTCTTTCCTCAAAAATATTTTTTTAGCCCAGAATTTTTTAATTTTCCCAAGGGTAACAGGAGAAATTTGTCCCCAATATTTGTTGTCCAGTTTCTCCTGAGTACGGTGATACCCCATATGTGGGGGTAAACTACTATTTGGGCACTTGCCGGGGCTCGGAAGTGAAGTAGTGACGTTTTGAAATACAGACTTTGATGGAATGCTCTACGGGCATCACGTTGCGTTTGCAGAGCCCCTGATGTGACTAAACAGTAGAAACCCCCCACAAGTGACCCCATTTTGGAAACTAGACCCCGAAATAAAATTATCTAGATATGTGGTGAGCACTTTCAACCCCCAAGTGCTTCACAGAAGTTTATAACGCAGAGCCGTGAAAATAATAAATGCGTTTTCTTTCCTCAAAAATAATTATTTAGCCCAGAATTTTTTATTTTCCCAAGGGTTACAGGAGAAATTGGACCACAAAAGTTGTTGTCCAGTTTCTCCTGAGTACGCCGATATCCCATGTGTGTGGGTAAACCACTGTTTGGGCACACGTCGGGGCTCAGAAGGGAAGTAGTGACTTTTGAAATGCAGACTTTGATGGAATGGTCTGCGGACGTCACGTTGCGTTTGCAGAGCCCCTGGTGTGCCTAAACAGTAGAAACCCCCCACAAGTGACCCCATTTTGGAAACTAGACCCCCCAAGGAACTTATCTAGATATGTGGTGAGCACTTTGAACCCCCAAGTGCTTCACAGACATTTACAACGCAGAGCCGTGAAAATAAAAAAATCATTTTTCTTTCCTCAAAAATGATGTTTTAGCAAGCAATTTTTTATTTTCTCAAGGGTAACAGGAGAAATTGGACCCCAGTAATTGTTGCGCAGTTTGTCCTGAGTATGCTGGTACCCCATATGTGGGGGTAAACCACTGTTTGGGCACACGTCGGGGCTCGGAAGTGAGGGAGCACCATTTGACCTTTTGAATACAAGATTGGCTGGAATCAATGGTGGCGCCATGTTGCGTTTGGAGACCCCCTGATGTGCCTAAACTGTGGAAACCCCTCAATTCTGACGCCAACACACCCCTAAGCCTTATCCCAACTGTAGCCGTAACCCTAATCACAACCCTAACCCCAACACACCCCTAACCACAACCCTAACCCCAACACACCCCTAACCCTAACCACAACCCTAATTCCAACCCAACCCTAACCCTAAGGCTATGTGCCAATGTTGCGGATTCGTGTGAGATATTTCCGCACCATTTTTGAAAAATCCACGGGTAAAAGGCACTGTGTTTTACCTGCGGATTTACCACGGATTGCCAGTGTTTTTTGTGCGGATTTCACCTGTGGATTCCTATTGAGGAACAGGTGTAAAACGCTGCGGAATCCGCACAAAGAATTGACAAGCTGCGGAAAATACAACGCAGCGTTTCCGCGTCGTTTTTTCCGCACCATGGGCACAGCGGATTTGGTTTTCCATATGTTTACATGGTACTGTAAACGTGAGGGAACTCTGCTGCGAATCCGCAGCCAAATCTGCACCGTGTGCACATAGCCTAATTCTAAAGGTATGTGCACACGGTGCGGAAAACGCAGCAGTTTCCCATGAGTTTACAGTTCAATATAAACCTATGGGAAACAAAAATCGCTGTACACATGCTGCGGAAAAACTGCACGGAAACGCAGCGGTTTACATTCCGCAGCATGTCACTTCTTTCTGCGGATTCCACAGCGGTTTTACAACTGCTCCAATAGAAAATCGCAGTTGTAAAACCGCAGTGAAATGCGCAGAAAAACCGCGGTAAATCCACAGCGGTTTAGCACTGCGGATTTATCATATCCTCTGCGGAAAAATCCACAGAGGACCAGAATACGTGTGCACATCCCGAACCCTAACCCTAACCCTACCCCTAGCCCTAACCCTAACCCTAACCGTAGTGGAAAAAAAAAAAATTCTTTATTTTTTTTATTGTCCCTACCTATGGGGGTGACAAAGGGGGGGGGGGGTCATTTACTATTTTTTTTATTTTGATCACTGAGATAGGTTATATCTCAGTGATCAAAATTCACTCTGGAACGAATCTGCCGGCAGATTCGGCGGGCGCACTGCGCATGCGCCCGCCATTTTGGAACATGGCGGCGCCCAGGAAAGAAGACGGACGGACCCCGGGAGGCTCGGTAAGTATAAGGGGGGGGAAGATCATGGCACGGGTGGGGGGGCGTCGGAGCACGGGGGGGTGGATCGGAGCATGGGGGGGTGGATCGAAACACGGGGGGGGTGGATTGGAGCACGGGGTGGGGGATCGCTGTGCGGGGGGGTGGATCGGAGCACGGGGGGGATCGCTGTGCGGGGGGGATCGGAGCACGGGGGGTGTGATTGGAGCACGGGGGGAGCGGACAGGAGGACGGGGGAGCGGAGCACAGGATGGAGGGGAGCGGAGCACAGATCGGAGGACTGGGGGGGGCGATCGGTGGGGTGGGGTGGGTGCACATAAGTGTTTCCAGCCATGGCCGGTGATATTGCAGCATCGGCCATGGCTGGATTGTAATATTTCACCAGTTTTTTAGGTGAAATATTACAAATCGCTCTGATTGGCAGTTTCACTTTCAACAGCCAATCAGAGCGATCGTAGCCACGAGGGGGTGAAGCCACCCCCCCTGGGCTAAACTACCACTCCCCCTGTCCCTGCAGATCGGGTGAAATGGGAGTTAACCCTTTCACCTGATCTGCAGGGACGCGATCATTCTGTGACACAGCATATGCGTCACAGGTCGGATTGGCACCGACTTTCATGACGCATACGCTGTGTCACAGGTCGGGAAGGGGTTAAAGCAATTATCTCTAAAAAGTGACTATGCATTTTGCACATATATTCTCCATCCACGCTGACCTACGATGTTCTCCTGGCATTCCAGTCTCCTTTAGTACAATATGGCCGATGCAGTGTTAAGTCTAAACCAAGCCTCTCTCGGCTTCATGCGCTACGCTGGCATTGTGTCCATCCTTTATTCTTCGGTTTTGGCACAGTAGTTTCAGCAGAGCCATGGAAGACGCTAATGTGAAAAGACCGCAACGGCAGGGTCCAATACACAATCGAACAGCACACAAAAGGTAGGGAAAGCATGGCTTAGTCTCACCACTGAGCTCCCCGCACCCCTACATCAGCCATGTTGGATCAGAAGAGGCCTGGAACGTTGGGAGAAGAGGAGAACGACGGAGCTCAGCAGGGAAAGTGCTGTATAAGTCAATTTTTAGTGATAGGGTGGAGGGAGGGCCACTTTAAAAGGCATTGGATGACGAGGAGGTCAAAAGACCTGCGGTAAGGACGAAGGATGTGGGTGGCTTACAAATACTCAAAATATACCCACCCACCCCCCTCCCCCCCCAAAAAAAAAATCATTAAAACTGAAGTTGAAGCTTTGCATTTTCTTTGACCTAAATTGATTATGAAATTTAGAATTTGTTGACTATGTGCAAAGGTTTATTGTTACCAATCACCTATATAGCAATGTTTCCAGTGAAAATCCATGATTTGCGCCAAGTGACAGGCAGCCGCCTCCTGTAGTGGGTGAAGCAGAGGTGATCTAGATGCCATGGAGGAGCTCTGGCTACATGTAGGGCTGAAGTTTAGGCATCACCTCTGCGACATGCACGGATCTCCACTGCTTCCCTCGCAGGATGGCTGCCCGACGCTCGGCACCTCGATTTCCTATGTGCGCAGTTATTCCCATGGATGAGAGCAAGACACTTATATATTTGCACTTAGAAGACTGAGTTTCTTCCCATTTTATTTTGCCAGACAGAATCAGTCTGGACATTGTTGCACCATCTTTAACAGTACTAAATAGTTGCAAGCATCATAAGATCATAAATGGAAAAAAAACCCTAGAGGTGACAAGGGGGCGAAACACTGCATATGCACTTTATGCTCTGTGTATGGATAGGGAGCGAATAACAAGAAGCCGATGATCACGGATGCAGAGAATGGTTTGCGGTTTTTGGTTTTTTTTTTTCTTTCGGCAACGCTACATTTTAACACTGTTGTCAGTAGTCTTTCACTGGTCTCAATGTGTAAGAGGTGAAGGACACAGAATACACACGTGACCTCAAGGGCAAGGCTGTAAACAATAAGGTGGTGGGTGATATGAAGAATTTAATTGAAATTTCTGTGACCTATAAACTTAAAAAACATTTAATAACCCGATTACGTTAATCGATTAGTGAAAAGCTTTGTAAATTAAAAGCTCAAAATAAAAAATAACATTCGGGGCCTGCGGTTAATTACCTTCAGTTTGTCAGTTAGGTCTTTGATTTCATTCACAGCCCCGTTGTACTTGTTGGCGAGCTCTCGTAACTCTTCCTGGGTCCGCTCATTCATCTCCTTCAGATGGGTACATTCATCTTCTGTGTTACTTAGACTTCTCTGGAACAATAATAATAATAAAGGGTCATGTGCAGAACAGCCAAAATCCCATCACTACAGATAGAATAAATTCACACGTGGAAGATTAGACAACGACATTTCTGAGATTGGAAATCTTTCACATAACATCTGCCATTCGTTTTCTTTTTCTTTTGTGATTTTCTCGAAGGAGCAGAAATTCTGAAGATATCACTTGTTAAGACACATTTATTAGTCTCCAGTTTGGCTCTGTTCTCTCAGGTTTCCGTCTTTTTGACATCACTCACTGAGAGAGCCGCTAAAAGCGGTTGTCTGATGGTGTCCACTCCCACATTGGGACGGCAAAACACACCAATGATGGCGCGCTATTGGAAGGTGTCCTAAGCTACTGATGCACATGTCCAACGGGGATATGCTGAAGAAATGTTGTTATTGGCGCCGTTCAACTGAACATGCTGAGCCCTTTAAAAAAAAAATAATAAAAAAAAATGGATCTGATCTAAATGAAGCATAACAGAAGCACAAGTTCCAGTATTGAGGAACCCTTTAGAAATATCCCCCCAAAGAATGCTAAACACATGCTTGGCTGTTTTTCTTGTTCAATAAATAAAATAAATGAATAAAAATGATCTGGTCTAATATATAATTGTGAAAGCCTTGCATTCGCTATACAGAAATTCTCAAATTTCACTGACCGTGCTTCTTTTCACAAAGATGGAGAGTTTTGTAGCATGCGCAGCCCGCCTGTGGAGCATGCGCAGCCCGCCTGTGGAGCATGCGCAGCCCGCCTGTGGAGCATGCGCAGCCCGCCTGTGGAGCATGCGCAGCCCGCCTGTGGAGCATGCGCAGCCCGCCTGTGGAGCATGCGCAGCCCGCCTGTGGAGCATGCGCAGCCCGCCTGTGGAGCATGCGCAGCCCGCCTGTGGAGCATGCGCAGCCCGCCTGTGGAGCATGCGCAGCCCGCCTGTGGAGCATGCGCAGCCCGCCTGTGGAGCATGCGCAGCCCGCCTGTGGAGCATGCGCAGCCCGCCTGTGGAGCATGCGCAGCCCGCCTGTGGAGCATGCGCAGCCCGCCTGTGGAGCATGCGCAGCCCATGTGTTAAAACTGTAGGACTCGTCACCATCAGGTCTTACCTCAACTTCAGACAGCTTCCTCACCACCTCAATTTTCTCCTGAAGAACTCGCCTCAGAGACTCTTTAGCCGTTGTCTCGTAGTTGTGTTTGTCCTCCTGCAACGCTATTAACTCTTTCCGAATCCCATCATCCGTTTGACTCTGAAGAAAGACAATCGGATTAGGAGAAATCATGTTTCCATAACATTTATAGTCAACAGACGACTAACCATATTAGTATGTCACCAGGAAAGGAGGTCCTTTAGAACAAGTCGGATACGATTAAATGGGCACTTTATCGGTCCAGTATTTCACTCATGAATAAGACTCATTTAGTGGAATTGTTCCATAATGGAAAAAGAAAGCAACAAGAGTCAAAGACGTTGTGATATGATCACATATCTTGTTACAGCAGCTATAATCTCTCCAGGCCTGAGGGTTGGCGAGACTGGTTCTTTAACTTTTCAGCGATAAGGCTGCGTTTACACCACATCTTTAATCACGTTCTTGACTCCATTAGGAGATTCTATATGAACGCCGAAAAACTGCAAGTCAGACATGACCACGGTGGAGCCAATTAAACAAAGGAAGACATATTAAACACCGGACTCCTTTTGAGCCACTTTCCACTAGTGTCGATCATTGTAGCCAGACAGCCACAAAAGTCTACAGTCATCCAGACTCACTTTTGAATAAGCTTGCAACTGGTTCCCCATCACTTCTAATCGTGAAAGAAGCCGGTCTTCATCTATAAGGGCCTTAAAAAAAATAATAAAGAAAATATATACAATTACACAAACTGAAGGGTCAATACTTAGTCAATGTGAGAAGCTAAAGCTTTTTTTTATCCTTCTGCTTAGGGGGGAGGCTCCTGCTGCAGTCAGAAACAAAACAGGGAAGAGGGAAAAGGGGAATAGGAAGAGCTCCTGAGACACGGAAAATTTATTTTTAGATATCTCAGCAACAATTGTGATATGAGATACAGTAGGACACAGCATAGGACTTCTTTATTTAATTTATCCGTTTGTGTTCCTTGAAAAAAATAGACTTAATTTTAGAGATATTCACATGTAAAGAGAATTTGTAAGCTTATATTTATGGGATTAAAATACGGAAAGTGCCCAATTGTGACCACTCTGAAGGTAAAAACTGGTACTAGGCATGCATCACCAATTCATGCTGCCAGTGACAAGCCCAAAGGTTGGACCTCCTAGGGAAATACAAGAGGCCTGGAAATTCGTACGTTAGTAGTTTTGAGGGTCTTATTTCGGATGTCGAAAGAGGAACTACAAAGAAAACATGACTCAGTAATTTCCATCTGTAAACCCAAGATGGTCTGGTCTCTTAGAAGAAACGAGGATGCGTCCTGTGAGTGTGCATCCTGAACAAAATGAGTGAAATTCAGAACAAGGTGGAGCAGACGTCCACACGATGGTCAAGTGTCCAAGGCGGAAGAAATGGAACAGCTCATGATGTCTTTCTGATACCTGCCAACTAGTATCTGAAGCTTCCTGTGTATTGGCTAGTAGCCTCTGAAGAGTGGCCAACTTCTGTTCCAACATCTGTTCCCGATGTAAGGCCTCCTGCAGAAAAAAAAAATGGTAAAGTGAGAGGCAAAATGTCAATCCGAGAGATCAACCTTCTCCAACACCAACCATGAACCGATTAGGTTCTCCTGCATTCACATGGGCCTTTCTTAGAAAGCCCTGTAGAAATGTCAGGATTGGCAGCTTATCAGTCTAATCACATTTTAGATAACCTTCATTAATGGAACAATTTCAAGGAAACGAGCGACTTACCTGTAGATACTGAGAGAGTTGGAACAGTTCCTGAGAGTACATACTGGGAGTGTGAGCAGCAACCTGAAACAAGAAAATATACTAATTGTTTGGGGTTTTTTTGTGCCTTTTTAGCAAAGAAATATACATGTATGCAAGAAATTTAGGCCATTCATAATTTCTTGCCATCAGAAAATAGAATCTCCCACCACATTCCCAATGTAATTTTGATTCTTACATGAAAACAGGCGTCTGCTTCTTCACTAGCTCTCATGTATCAGCAGAGCCTCATTCCTTGAGTGATTTACCCCCATCTACAGCTTATGAAGGATCGAGTGCTTACCTCCTTATCTAAGAGTGAGTGAGGCATCATCATAGTAATTTACATGCTTTCCTACCTAGGTACAATCCAATCAAGCTCCCCTCCTGCTGCCATCCTAAAGCCTCATTCAGGTGTGCGGACTACGAGGTACGTCCTGGCCCGCGAGGTACGTCCTGGCCCGCGAGGTACGTCCTGGCCCGCGAGGTACGTCCTGGCCCGCGAGGTACGTCCTGGCCCGCGAGGTACGTCCTGGCCCGCGAGGTACGTCCTGGCCCGCGAGGTACGTCCTGGCCCGCGAGGTACGTCCTGGCCCGCGAGGTACGTCCTGGCCCGCGAGGTACGTCCTGGCCCGCGAGGTACGTCCTGGCCCGCGAGGTACGTCCTGGCCCGCGAGGTACGTCCTGGCCCGCGAGGTACGTCCTGGCCCGCGAGGTACGTCCTGGCCCGCGGGTCTCCTGACCTGAACTTGGCAGTCTCATGAGACTATAAGAGGCTGTGGAGTACAGGTCAGAAGACGTGCGGTCGGTCTGTGCATCGTAGTCCGTGTCTGAATGATGTGGAAGAGAGCAGAGAAGGGAGAGCTGTCCGAGCCAGGAGCATGAACTCTCATGGATTGGCCTCATCTTTTACAGACCTTGTAGCAAATTGAAGGACTTATAAACTCTGCAGCAACAAAATGGTAGAAAATGAATGCCAACAACATAAAAAGTTTCACAATTTTGCCTTTTCAGGAGTAAATTAACAAAAAAAAAAGAAAGTTGCAAAAAAAGTTGCAAAACGTAAACAACGTATTTAAAGGGTTGTTGGACACTATTGGACAACACCTTCATAGCTTTACTGTCCAACAGAAAAGGTAAAAAAAAAAAACAACAACAAAAATCCTCACACTTACTTCCCGGGTCAGTTCTGTTCCTGCGATATCGGCACAATTTTCCCCGGCAGTCATGGCTGACCTCTTAAGCCAGGGGATACAGTGCCAACATGGGAGGCAAGATGAGGCTTTTGTATGTTACGTTGGGCAGATGAGCTAATAAGAAGGGGTTGTGCAATAGTGGACAGTCCCTTTAAGCATAAAACAAAAATAATAAACCGCCCTGCCTGTATCTACAGAACACAATGATAATATGACTGCATGTAGCTCAGACTATCCTGGAAATGAACCGTTTTATGTAGGAAACAGAGATGGAAACACTGAGGAATGTAATTATTACACGAGGACCAGCGCTGCAGAGTGACCTGGGCAGGACGGAATAGTCAGCTGTGCCAGGGTGAGTCAACCCTTCATAGGCATTCCCGGAGCAAAAATATTGGGGGGTAGCAGTGGGCACCATATAGGTCATATATTCTAAGGGGGGTTCATAGGTAGCTACTGCAGGAGCAATATCATGAAAGCCTAAAATCATCTTTCCAATGAAAAAAAAAAAATCAAGACGATGTAAGTGGAAGCAATAAAATCTGTGTCAGCAGCACGCACAGCGTATACTTATGTATGCACAGCGTCAATCAGCCGTCAGCTGGAAAAGGGCTGCCGGCTCATAAATACACAATAGGCTCAACATTGAGATAAAATGGACAAAAGATGAGGACGAGGGGAGTGAACAAGATCCCCGGAGGGTAACGGATCTATTAGGTAAAACGTGAGTGCCTTACCTTGTCGACAGGACTGGGTAATGGAGCTTGGATGACACTAGGAAGAAAGGAACAGTCAGAATGTAAACACCGAAAGGAAAAGCAAGGAGCAATAGTTCAAAAATCCTTCTTGCGAGCTCTGTAAATATTTAACTGGATTTGGTGGAAACGCACGTTGATTCTGGAAGGGAGCGGCAGCCGGAGAAAGAAATTAACTCTGCCCTGGACTTCTTACCCTGCTTCATATCAGAGCAGAGTACACCCTGGACCCTGCCTGCACCCCGGACCCTGCCTGCTCACCGGGGGCCCTGCCTGCACCCCGGACCCTGCCTGCACCCCGGGGCCCTGCCTGCTCACCGGGGGCCCTGCCTGCACCTCGGACCCTGCCTGCACCCCGGGGCCCTGCCTGCTCACCGGGGGCCCTGCCTGCACCCCGGACCCTGCCTGCACCCCGGGGCCCTGCCTGCTCACCGGGGGCCCTGCCTGCACCCCGGACCCTGCCTGCACCCCGGGGCCCTGCCTGCTCACCGGGGGCCCTGCCTGCACCCCGGACCCTGCCTGCACCCCGGGGCCCTGCCTGCTCACCGGGGGCCCTGCCTGCACCCCGGACCCTGCCTGCACCCCGGGGCCCTGCCTGCTCACCGGGGGCCCTGCCTGCACCTCGGACCCTGCCTGCACCCCGGGGCCCTGCCTGCTCACCGGGGGCCCTGCCTGCACCCCGGACCCTGCCTGCTCACCGGGGGCCCTGCCTGCACCCCGGACCCTGCCTGCACCCCGGGGCCCTGCCTGCTCACCGGGGGCCCTGCCTGCACCCCGGACCCTGCCTGCACCCCGGACCCCTGCCTGCACCCCGGACCCTGCCTGCTCACCGGGGGCCCTGCCTGCACCCCGGAGGCCCTGCCTGCACCCCGGACCCTGCCTGCACCCCGGACCCCTGCCTGCATCCCGGACCCCTGCCTGCACCCCGGACCCCTGCCTGCACCCCGGACCCCTGCCTGCTCACCGGGGCCCAGCGCTACTCTGCAGCCTGTGTATGTGACTGATAACCACCTCATCTCCCAGCTCCAAGGCATCACCTGTGCGGCAGCCGTCCCGAGCAGGCGGGAAGCAGTTAAAGGTGTGGATCTTAGTTTTGAGGCAATCTTTCAACAAGTCCTTTCATGCCGAGATCAGAGATCGCCACTGTTATATAACAGCATTTTAGGATATTCGGTGATTAAAGGAAAGCTTTGCCACACACCAAAGTGACTGACGCTTGTGTACACAGCAATTACTGCACCAGAGTAACAAGTCAGAGCTATGGATGGGAAAGCGTGAAAGAAGAGCGCTCCGACATGTCACCCACGACTGCCCTGTACTACAGGGAGGATATATACGATATATATTTGTATAGCTCCAACCAATCTCTGCAGGCTGAAAACAACTACGTTACCCTACACACACTACAATACAATTACAGAAAAAGAAGTGTTGCAGAGCGGGAGGGGGAGGAGGCAGCGTCGCAGAGCGGGAGGGGGAGGAGGCAGCGTCGCAGAGCGGGAGGGGGAGGAGGTAGCGTCGCAGAGCGGGAGGGGGAGGAGGCAGCATCGTAGAGCGGGAGGGGGAGGAGGCAGCATCGTCGTAGAGCGGGAGGAGGCAGCATCGTCGTAGAGCGGGAGGAGGCAGCATCGCAGAGCGGGAGGGAGAGGAGGCAGCGTTGTAGAGCGGGAGGAGGAGGAGGCAGCGTCATAGAGCGGGAGGGGGAGGAGGCAGCGTCGCGAGCGGGAGGAGGCAGCATCGCAGCGGGAGGGGGAGGAAGCAGCGTCGCAGAGCGGGAGGGGGCGGCATCGCAAAACGGGAGAGGGAGGAGGCAGCGTCGCAGAGCGGGAGGGGGAGAAGGCAGCGTCGCAGAGCGGGAGGGGGAGGAGGCAGCGTCGCAGAGCGGGAGGAGGCAGCGACGCAGAGCGGGAGGAGGCAGCGTCGCAGAGCGGGAGGAGGCAGGTCGCAGAGCGGGAGGAGGCAGCGTCGCAGAGCGGGAGGAGGCAGCGTCGCAGACCTCCAGCAGGCCACATATGTGCATGTGTCTGCACAAACGGTTAGAAACCGACTCCATGAGGATGGTCTGAGTGCTTAACATCCACAGATGGGGGTTGTGCTCACAGCCCAACATTGTGTAGGACGCTTGGCATTTGCCACAACACCAGGATTGGCAAATTCGCCACTGGCGCCCTGTGCTCTTCACAGATGAAAGCAGGTTCAAGCTGAGCACATGTGACAGACGTGACAGAGTCTGGAGATGCCGTGGAGAGCGATCTGCTGCCTGCAACATCCTTCAGCATGACCGGTTTGGCAGTGGGTCAATAATGGTGTGGGGTGGCATTTCTGTGTAGGGCTGCACAGCCCTCTATGTGCTCACCAGAGGTAGCCTGACTGCCATATGCTGGTGCTGTTGGCCTTGGGTTCCTCCTAATGCAGGACAATGCCAGACCTCATATGGTTGGAGTGTGTCAGCAGTTCCTGCAGGATGAAGGCATTGAAGCTATGGACTGGCCTGTTCATTCCCCAGACCTGAATCCGATTGAGCACATTTGGGACATCATGTCTTGCACCATCCACCAACGTCACGTTGCACCACAGACTGTCCAGGAGTTGGCGGATGCTTTAGTCCAGGTCTGGGAGGAGATCCCTCAGGAGACCATCCACCTCATCAGGAGCATGCCCAGGCGTTGTACAGTAGGGAGGTCATACAGGCACGTGGGGGCCACACACAGTAATGAGCATCTTTTCCTTGTCATGAGGCATTTCCACTGAAGTTGGATCAGCCTGTAATTTGATTTTCCACTTTGATTTTGAGCATCATTTAAAATCCAGACCTCCATGGGATATTCATTTTTATTTACATTGATCATTTTTATGTTTTATTGTTCTCAACACATTCCACTATGTAATGAATAAAGATTTGCAACTGAAATATTTCTTTCAGAGATATCTAGGATGTGGGATATTAGTGTTCTTTATTTTTTTGAGTATATATATTGTAGGGGTTTCACTCACTCGGGTGCGACGGCTGACACTCAGGAGGCACGTTCCATTAAAAGTTCACAGGGTTTATTGCTCCATAAACCACATAGCAAAATAACAGAAAGCAAATAGCCTTTAGCTCAGGAAAAGAAAAACAAGTGTCCAGTCCTTCAGGCTCAGTCCTGAAGCCTTAACACACTCTGGAGACTAACTCCTCCACACATATATCTCCTGTGTTAAACATTAGCCTTTCTTTTATAGGTCTAACCACACCCAGGAACCCATCACATGATTAGACATGTGGTTATGACATCACCACAGGTCCTGAAACACACATAGATAGGCAGGGTTATGTCACAGCGACAAGCCACCTATGTGACACACATCTCCCGTCGACTATCCAACCTTTAGCCACGCTACAATATATTTTATAAATATTTTATATTATATATATATATATATATATATATATATATATATATATATATATATATATATATATATATATATATATATATATATATATATATATATATATGCACATCAGCTAACCTGTCTTTCCACCCACAACTTTCACAAGCTAGATAACTTGGTGATCAGACGATCAGAGGTGGTCTGACCGCTGGGATTCCCATTGTTTGGCAGATAATGGGGGTAAAAGCCCCTTAGGATGGAGCAGCAGTGCACATGCGCCATCACGGCTCCATTCATTTCCTATGGGGATGCAGAGCGCTGCACTTGGCTTTTGTCGGCACCCGTATAGAGGAAAAAAGCAAAATGGAGTGGTGGTCCGGTATCCAGCGTGCTGTACCATTTCGTATAAAAATTCACCAATTTGGCGACTGGTGCGTGTCCCAGTGGTCGGATGCTCATGGATCCTGCTGATAAAACAGCGATTGCATTAGAACTACAGCATGCAGCCCAGTAAGTGATACATCACTGGAAATAGGGACTCTTCCTCTACATTATGCTGCTCTCAGATTAGGTGGCAAAAACTTGGTGATAGATTTCCTTTAAGTAGTGCAAAAGTCGCCTGTCAGAAGGGTTATGTCCTGATGGCTTACAAAACAAGGTCTTCCATAGCGGAGAGCGGGTGATCAGTCGATGACAGTTCGGATTGTTTTACGGCTGGCAGGTTCACTTTTGGATAATGTCTGGATGCGTGAGAAGCATTATTAGCATTCACTGTGTGCAGATTGCTCATTGTACAGTGCAATCTATTGTCAGCCGCCTTAGTCTGTGAATGAGTCAATGACAAGGACTCTTGTGTCGATGATACAATATCTAATACATATTTATCATCGTCCGCCCCCTGACACTTTACCATGAGACCGAGGCCATTTAAAAAGCATAAGCACCAAATTGTACCACGAAAAAGAAGTCTCCGGATCGTTGGCTGTCTTGATAATGTGCCTGTTCTCCAGGATCTGTGGCAGACGTCACAGTTCTCCAAGACGTCTTGTGTCCAGTGTGCAGCCATCATACACGTGTGCGACTGCTGCGCTCATAGTGTATAGGACTGACGGAGACCGGGACGCACGCGCCTCAACAGTTTCCATCACTACTATAGTAAGAAAAATGCTCATCTTCTCTTCTCCCCCTATCCGGCACAGAGGTTCTCCATTTTTGACCACTGCAGCCAATCACTGACCTCAACGGTCTAGTGCCGTACTTACTGGCGAGCTTGCAGCACTGATCTAGACAACAGACTAGAAAAGTTTGGAGTAAAACAACCTCAATAATCTTAATTTCAGACATTTTTGGTGTATCTGTTAAGACTCCTGTGCCAGCCGAGACCCTCCACGCCATAAGCAGTAAGGTTTCTACAGTCTTGTTCACATGGTGCACTTTTTTGAGGGTTTTTTTAATGCACAATGCCAATTTTTTTCAGTGTTTTACTAATTTTTCTTCGTTGGGATCAAAATGTCTTCAAAAAACTTTCATGCATGAAAAAAAAAAAAAAAATACAAAAAAAGCCTGTGCGAGAACGTATCCTTAGGGCAGTGTTTCTCAACTCCAGTCCTCAGGACGCCACAACAGGTCATGTTTTCAGGATTTCCTTAGCATTGCACAGGTGATCATTTCATCACCTGCTCAAGCAATAATTCCACGGCCTATGCAATACTAAGGAAATCCTGAAAACAGGACCTGTTGTGGGGTCTTGAGGACTGGAGTTGGGGAACACTGCCTTAGGGTCTGTTCACGTGTCTATGTTGGGAGCACCTCCCGTGTGTGTGTCAATGTATCCTCAGACCGTAATAAAGATAAGAATGTCCTTATCCTTCATAAGAAGTGACCTATTGTTGAAGATTAGGTTTTTGGTTATATCGAAATAAAAAAAGAAAAAGAATCCTTGATATTTTCACACGGACCATGAACATTGGTTGTAATAGACTGACTTACACCCTCCTGACTTTTTTACCATGCTCTCATCCGGGCAAAGATCAGTGTGAAGAGAGGAGGAGGTGGTGAGATGTGACATCTATTGTGACTGGTGGATCATGTGTTATCTACTGTATATAGAGGTGTTATCAGTCATTGTACAGGAGGAGGAGGTGAGCTGTGACATCACCTATTGTCAATGGTGGATCCTGTGACATCACCTATTATGAAAGGTGGACCCTGTGTTATCTACTGTATATAGAGGTGTTAGCAGTCATTGTACAGGAGGAGGAGGTGAGCTGTGACCACCTATTGTCAATGGTGGATCCTGTGTTATCTACTGTATATAAAGGTGTTATCAGTCATTGTACAGGAGGAGGAGGTGAGCTGTGACATCACCTATTGTCAATGGTGGATCCTGTGTTATCTACTGTATATAGAGGTGTTAGCAGTCATTGTACAGGAGGAGGAGGTGAGCTGTGACCACCTATTGTCAATGGTGGATCCTGTGTTATCTACTGTATATAAAGGTGTTATCAGTCATTGTACAGGAGGAGGAGGTGAGCTGTGACATCACCTATTGTGAATGGTGGATCCTGTGCCATCTACTGTATATAGAGGTGTTATCAGTCATTGTACAGGAGGAGGAGGTGAGCTGTGACATCACCTATTGTCAATGGTGGATCCTGTGACATCACCTATTATGAAAGGTGGACCCTGTGTTATCTACTGTATATAGAGGTGTTATCAGTCATTGTACAGGAGGAGGAGGTGAGCTGTGACATCACCTATTGTCAATGGTGGATCCTGTGTTATCTACTGTATATAGATGTGTTAGCAGTCATTGTACAGGAGGAGGAGGTGAGCTGTGACATCACCTATTGTGAATGGTGGATTCTGTGTTATCTACTATATATAGAGGTTATCAGTCATTGTACAGGAGGAGGAGGTGAGCTGTGACATCACCTATTGTGTAGGAGTCTACAGTAAGGCCTGGTAGCCAGTGGAAAAAAACATATCAATGTTTCAAATTAAGATTTTTATTTTTTTGAGGGTGTGGGGTGAGGAAGGAAAAAAAATCTAATAAATAAACCATAATAATCTGATGACATAAATGGCAGGTCATTGTCTGATGACACATTCCCTTTAAGATGAATGTAATTTTTGGCTGTGGCTCTAGAAGTTTGCGCAGTTTGGTAAATGATCGACGGGCAGCCGCTGATTTAGGAGCTGGTGAGCGATGATACTTCTATAGGTGAATGCACCGGTGGTTATACAAATGTGAACGACCTCCAAGAAGACACAAGCGCCCGACTGAGATAAGTACAAGCTGTTATTTTACTAACATTTGGGTAAAAAAAAAAAAAGTTCTATATGATATATAGACCGATGGGAGAATGGCAGAAAAGTAGCAGCACTATATAGAGCAGTCGTGGTTTCTGCTGGAGTCTCGTGTACATGTTTAGTGCACAGAAAAGTGAGAACTACAGAATGAGGAAATCAGGAGAGAAAGAAATGACGGTCCACAAGGGGGCGCTAGAGAGGACAGACAAAGGTTTATGAATGGAATGTGCTCCACAAGTCACGGGCCGCACCTACTGAACGCCGGGCGTCGTGACCGCGCAGGAAATGATTACGTACAGCTCTGTATGGGAGACTAACCATTATACAATGTTCCCAAAATATGAACCCTTTCATCACGGCTCCCCATAAATGGCGGACACATCAGATGAGCGCTGAGGCTGGGGGCATAGCGACTATGGAAAAACCATCAGCAAGTACAAAGGTGCAGGAGCGGAACCACAGAGGAACATCCAACATGACCATTAAAGGTTTATATTCGGGACGCCCAATTCTGATACATTATCCCAGCAGCGTCACGGAGGTGTGCGCCCGTCACCCACTTTAGTGCAAGTAAATTACAATTCTGGCATCCGGATAGAAGCAGACTATAATGAACGGACAGGTCCGGCCATGTTTTATAGCCGCGTGTACAGAAGTGATGCCATGAGCAGCGCGTCTGTACAACCAGACAGGTGCTGGCATCGCCCCTTGTGCCCGGGTATATAACTCCCAGAGGGCAGAGTTAGGCCCAAAGTTCTTAAGACATTTTTTATTTTATCTACACTTGGTGTCCAACATCGTCAGACGGCTCCGAAGCTGGTGACGGGGACTGATACTATGGCCCCTCTGCTACCCCAAAATTCACACAGCTGCTCTAAAGAGAAATCCAGAGGAACCCCAAGTGCTGGAATATTCAGGATTCAGGGGCACAATAGTATTTGGGAGGAAACTGATATTTTAAGTGATCAGTAACACTACCTGTATGCAAGCAGAGGTGGTGCAGGGTCAAGAAGGGGAACAGATCAGGAAAGGTGCCGATTACAGCGCCATCTGCTGCACCAAAAGGTGGATTTACATTCTCAAGTGCACTGGGGCGCAAACAGGACCCCCGGGGGGGGCGCAAACAGGACCCCCGGGGGGCGCAAACAGGACCCCCGGGGGGCGCAAACAGGACCCCCGGGGGGCGCAAACAGGACCCCCGGGGGGCACAAACAGGACCCCCGGGGGGCACAAACAGGACCCCCGGGGGGCACAAACAGGACCCCCGGGGGGCACAAACAGGACCCCCGGGGGGCGCAAACAGGACCCCCGGGGGGCGCAAACAGGACCCCCGGGGGGCGCAAACAGGACCCCCGGGGGGGGCGCAAACAGGACCCCCGGGGGGCGCGCAAACAGGACCCCCGGGGGGCACAAACAGGACCCCCGGGGGGCACAAACAGGACCCCCGGGGGGCACAAACAGGACCCCCGGGGGGCACAAACAGGACCCCCGGGGGGCACAAACAGGACCCCCGGGGGGCACAAACAGGACCCCCGGGAGCGCAAACAGGACCCCCGGGAGCGCAGACAGACCCCCGGGGAGCGCAGACAGACCCCTCAGGGGTGTACCCAAGTCCTTGCAGTCTATGGCAATGTATACAGTGAACATACAACAGAAAAGTAAAAAACAAATCTACGGTAATTAGCAGCCCCATTGGGCAGATGGAGACTCCTAATTAAATGTGTGTAATATGAGGTATACGGGTTTTATTCTTGCCCTTCTCCAAACAGCCAGGTCCAGTGGTCAAAACGCTTTACACTGCTTTCTTCTTTTTTTTTTTAGTTTATTTACGGCATTTACCATACAAGTTAATTTTAAAATCGAATAGATAAGACTTTCACCAGAGTGGTGACACCAAAGCGTTTCATCCTTTTAATTAAATGCTGCTCAATTCATACTGGGACGAGAGAAAAGGAGGTCCCAGCACCTATCGTCCTGGTAGAAAGCTACTTACATGGAACCACCCATTCAAATGAAGTGGAAGATGAGTAATAGAGCATTTTAGACCCGTATTTGCACAAAACACAGTTTTAACTTTATGTAGGGGGCTGTTGAGGGCAGAAAGACCACTATTTTTTACAGGTTTTGGGTGAAAAAAAAAAAAAAAAAAGATGTTGGCTATAAAACAAAACCTTCACTCTCCCAATAATCACTGCTGTCTAATAAGCAAGTTGTCTAAAATGTAAAAATGACAAATGAAAAATAAATTGTTAAAGATGTTCAGGGGGAGAAAAAAAAAAAAAAAATGCTCAAAATATCAGTAGCAAAACTAGAATTTCACATTAACCACGGACTGGGAAGGTGACCGGTAAAGTCGCTGATTGCAGGAGAACCCATTGACATATGTTCCCATTACGGGAATTAAAAGTCGTCTGTACTTAAAGGGACGGCGTTTATTTTCCCCCATGATGTACGCTGGATGGGCTTGAAAGTCACTTTCCCATGAGCGCACAATGATTGAGGGCCGAGATAAGAATCCGCTGACATCAGTCTTCGGCTACGTGATTTGTACAGTTCCCCAGCAAAAATGTCTGCACTGGCAGGTTAATGATCAAACACCTCCAGGAACAAGAGCGATAAACCTGGCGGAAAGATGGAAATAAAAACCCCTGACTGCTGGTAACTGACGGCTTTGTCCAGCACTGAACACTATCGTACAGTTTATATATGGAATATAAGCCACAGAATTAGCTGAGTAACTGTATACAGTCCTAGCTCTAAAGCCGTAATGTGCTTCAGAGCTGCATTCATGATTCTGCTAACAAACACGCGTTCTCTGTCACACAGGGGTCAGTTCGTCTTACATTAGGTTACGGCACGTGGCTGGTGCAAATCTCTTGACTAGTTCAAGCCTCGAGCAGATTTTGAACCCCGCTGGGAGATTACAGCTCTGAAGATTAATGAACTAGAATACAGGATTTTATTTTTTTTAGGTCAATGAAGTGTAATAAAGTAGGCTAAACCCTTTAGCGTTTTTGGAGTTGACGGTTTCCCTTTATTTACCTGCAGATATAGGAGTAATTCACAGGTAAATAGAATTTCAACCCTGTCTGGCCAGATTACTGGAGCAGCAGCTGCAGGGAGAAAAAGTTACATCCTCCCTGAAGCCGCTCGCTTCAGCTCCTCTGGGTGGTGCAGGGAACAGTCACTGTGCTGTAATCCAACCCTGGCACATTGATTGACAGCCTCCTCCGCAGCGTGTGTGAAGAGTGAGCGGTCAATCAGTTTGCCAGGGAGGGATGACCGTGCACTCACTGTGTACGGAGCAGCGACTATCAGTCCTCATAGCTGCACCTCCCCAATGACTGGAGGCGAGTGGGTACAGGAAGGATACCACGGCCTTTTCTTACTGATCCAGTCAGCCCGACAAATAGGATTTAAACGTTATTTACCCCCTATAATTAAAGGTAAATAGGTCGTCTTAACTGACAGGTTCCCCTAAATTGCTAAAATAATGCAATGTACTAGGATTCAGTGTATCCTCCAAGTAGAGGACTGTGGAGTCGGAGGCCATTATGGTGGAGTCGGTGACATGGAAATTGAGCAGTCGGAGGTTTGGCTTACCGACACCACCACCCTGCTCACAGCAGCTCTTTCCTCCGATAAGTAAAGTAGGTGACTTTACAGTATAACTACTAGGACGGACTATCAATAGGAAATTGGTAGAATTCAAATGCGCGACCTCATCTGACTGAGCCCTATCCACCAACTATTGAAAAGGAGCTGCTGTGGGCAGTCCATCCATTGTAACTTCTCCTCCATAGTTTACAAGAGACCGCGCCATACCATCAGTGACGACCAAGTCTGGCATTACCGTTCTCAAAATCTGTACCTTAGCTTCACTATAACTGAAAGCCGGCGGCTCCTGGGAAGAATGAAGTCTATTTTCTCCCAGTAGCTGCTCGTTCAGTACGGCATCCAGGCAGTATAGTACCACTATTAACCTGCAGATTGACCCTATATCCTCAGGTTAATAACGTTTAGGGACGTGAAAGGTTCACATTGCGCACAAAGCCAGGTACCGTAGGAAGGAGATCTGGCGCATGTACAGATAAAGCCACCAGTACAATTTGCTTAGACTTGGAGAAGTATTCTCCGAGAAGATGAGTGGAAGATATTTGCATAGAGTTTGCATAATATTAACCAGAAAACATTGGGGACCTCGGATTCGAGGCTTTGTCCCAGTGAATGATGAGAACATGAACTCGCCCAAGTGTCGCTTCCTATAACCGGAGAGGAAGACTCAAAATAGAGAAGATTCCTTAGTGAATGACATCTACAGAGCAGCGATTTCCTGAGCGCCGATGTCCTACCAAAGCCCCGAAATTCTCAGACTTCTGACCCACGATTTACATGGCCACAGACACAGATTTCTACCAATGATGCAAATCACAATGAGGAAACGCAAGGAAGGAAGAGAGGGAAATAAGAGGATTCGGAGTGTAGGTGTCGGGCGCCATGTGCTGCTGTCGCTCCTCCAATCTGTCTGCGCTGTTGGATTTACACTGGGACGTTTGCTATTAAATACCGAGATCTGACTGCTGAAATACTACATGACAAACACTTCAGTATGCGGCTCCTGGGGAGAATTCATTTACGTATATTATTCAACAGAGACATAATGAAGAAAATTTAAAAAAAAAAAAAAAATTAGGAATTTTAAGCTGTCTATACGGGCATGTAGGTCATAAGAAGATGAATTAAATGATACCATATTTCTGATCTGATGTCTTATTCCATTAAAATATAAATATACATATATAAATCTCTCAACATTCTTCTAATATGTAAATGAGCTGTTAAAATCTATGGGCCGGACATAGATCTCCACAAGAATCTGCCTCCAGAGCTTATTTTAAATGAAAAAGGTAATGTCTCCATTCCTGTACAATAAGCTCTGGAGGCAGATTCTCAGGGAGATCCATATCCAGCACATAGATCTTAACATAAAAGAATGGAGGAGTTACCAGGGTGAGACATGTAGGTCGGGAGAGAAGACTGTCAGTTCTTATAGGTCTCACCCTTTTCATTTAAAATAAGCTCTGGAGGCAGATTCTTAGGTAGATTTATGTCCGACCCATAGATCTTAGCTCATTTACAAAATAAGAAAAAAACATTGATTTCTCTGGAATAAGACAGATATCACAGATATCAAGGTATCGTTTTATCCAACTTTCTATGACCTACATGCTCATATAGACGACTTAGGAGGGCTGATCCTACTGACCGATTCCATTTAAGTGACACATACAAGAGACACACAGAAATTAAAGAAACGTCTGCCACCATTTTCTTGCATACACAACCACGGGGGTGGTGCTTTAGGTTCTTATTGCAGGACATGCTACCACGGTGTAGGGAAGAATGTTTGTAATTAGCATCATTTTCTATCTTACTCCTATGCTACATGATATTTCTTCCATGGACTCCCTCCTACGTTGAGAGATTTACCATGAGCGGCACTAAATATTGTAGGAATTTTTAATATGAGGGTCTGCGACTGCCAATTTTATGGAGGCCACTGAAGGTGAGACTTTTCCAGCTGCCACCGCATCTGGTGATGTTCCAGTGTCATCACAGCAACGTACTACAAAACCCAGAAGACCCGGATAATAAGAGGTGTAAGGAATGCAGATGCAAAATCCTAAAGAACCACCACTGACACACCTGCCGTGCATGGGGAAGGATGCTGAAAGGGGTTGTCCAGACTTGGGGCTCAAGTCTGCAGTCACTATGCGAATCCTTACAGCGCAAAGTGTGCGTACCATCAGGACTCTCTGGTTCAGGCATATGAACGCAAGATGTGATTTGCATACATGCGGTCACATGCAAGCTAGACACGTGCGGTCACATGCAAGCTAGACACGTGCGGTCACATGCAAGCTAGACACGTGCGGTCACATGCAAGCTAGACACGTGCGGTCACATGCAAGCTAGACACGTGCGGTCACATGCAAGCTAGACACGTGCGGTCACATGCAAACCAGACACGTGCGGTCACATGCAAACCAGACACGTGCGGTCACATGCAGACCAGACACGTGCGGTCACATGCAGACCAGACACGTGCGGTCACATGCAAGCTAGACACGTGCGGTCACATGCAAACCAGACACGTGCGGTCACATGCAAACCAGACACGTGCGGTCACATGCAAACCAGACACGTGCGGTCACATGAAAGCCAGACACGTGCGGTCACATGCAAGCTCGACACGTGCGGTCACATGCAAACTAGACACGTGCGGTCACATGCAAACTAGACACGTGCGGTCACATGCAAACTAGACACGTGCGGTCACATGCAAACCAGACACGTGCGGTCACATGCAAACCAGACACGTGCGGTCCCGCTCAATACAAGTGATTTGAGCTAGGCCAGACACGTCTAGTTGGAATGTGGCTGGAAGTATGCAAATCCAATACTTATTTCAAATGAGCGCCCGCTCCCGACAACTGAGAATCCTGACACAGTGTGCAGTGTGAGGACTCAAGTGTGACTTAATCCCCAAGCCTGGACAACCCCTTTAATACAGATGCCCCAGCATAAGCCACTCACACAGATTACAGCCCACTAGTGACGCATCTTTAATACCAAGCAGCCACTGGCTCGGATCCTTCCTTGACAAGCAGGACAGGACGCCATTACTACTGGTTACACAGCAGCGAAAAGAGGATCATTGTATGAGAAATGGCTGCACCCGGAGATGATCACTTTTCCTGCTCAGCTGTGGGTAAAGCCGTTGAGCAAACATTTTATTGCATATTCTAACAACAGACACTTACTCGGACCGTCGTCTCGCCTCTAATCCATCTGGCAAAAACAGCTTTACTGTGGACACTATGCAGCCATGGGTCACTGCAGGGAAGAAAAGGCAAAAAATATTCATATGCATCACTGACAACATAATAGCATACAGTGGCATGTAAAAGTTTGGGCACCCCTGGTCAAAATTACTATTGTTGTGAACAGTTAAAGCTGAAATGATCTCTAAAAGGGACTAAAGTTAAAATATGACATTTCCTTTGAATTTTAGGCAATTTGTATTTTTTTTTTATCTTTTACCTTTTAAAAATTACAAAAAGAAACATGGGCTGATGAAAAAGTTTGGGCACAAAGCTTCTAGACAGCAGCTGTCTAGAAATCTGAAAATGGAAATGTTGGAAGTCCTCAAAGCAGAAGGCTATTAGAAGACCGCAAATTGTTTTCAAGTTGCCTTTTCCTCAGTTTGAAAGGTCATTAAGAAATTACATTTTTTTTTAGATTATTAAAAACAGTGGAGGTCAAGATAAGGTCTGGAAGACCAAGCAAAATTTTAGTGAGCTGCTCTCATAATTGCTAGACAGTCAAATCAGAACCCCCGCTTGACTGCAAAAGACCTCCAGAAAGATTTAGCAGAGTTCTGGTACATTGTTCTACTGGCCTTCATGGAAGAGTCATCAGAAGAAAACCTCTAAAATTCAGAATTACAAGTATGCAGAAGAACATCTAAACAAGCCTGATGCATGTTGGAAACAAGTCCTGTGGACCGATGAGACTAAAATAGAACTCTTTGGCCACAATTATCCAAGGTATGTGTGGAGAAAAAAGGACACCGATTTTCAGGAAAAGAACATCTCGCCAACCATTAGGCATGGGAGAGGATCAATTATGTTTTGGGGTTGTGTTGCAGCCAATTGCACGGGGAACATTTCACGGGTAAAGGTAAGAGTGGATTCAATGAAATTTCAACAAATTATTGATGCAAACAACACCATCTAAAAAAAAGCTGAAGTTGAAAAGAGGAAGAGGATGGCTTCTACAAATGACGACCTGAAAAGGCGCAAGCTGAAGGTTTTACAATGGCCCTCACAGTCCCCTGATCTGAACATCATTGAAAATCTGTGAATAGCAGTGCATGCAAAATGACCCAGGAATCTCCAGAACTGGAAGAATTCTTCAATGAAGAATGGATGAAAATCCCTCAAGCAAGAATGGTCTGGCTACAAAAAGCGTTTCCAAGCTGTTCTACTATCAAAAAAGGGGGGTGCTGCTAGGTACTAACCAAACTGGGTGCCAAAACTTTTGCATCAGTCCATTTTCCTTTTGGTAATTTTTAAAATGTAAAAGAAATATATATTTTTTTACCTAACATACGGAGGAAATTGGTCATCTGTAACGTTAGACCTTTTTAGAGATAATTTCATCTTCAACTTGCTTAACTGTTTACAACAACAGTAATTTTTAACCAAGGGTGCCCAAACTATTACATGTCACAGTACTAAAAAAAAAGCTCTAAAAAGGAAGGGAGAAACAATATTGCTTATAACAACAAAAGGGTAAAACGTCTCTTCTTGGATCATGCGTGGTCACAGGAGTCATATTAAGCAAGTTGACAGTTTCGGCCCCTGCGCGGCGCATCATGGCAATTCCTGGGCGATGTAACACACAGCAGGTGCCGTCAGGTCTCAGCTATGACGCCTGATGCCGGCTGATGTCCATTACATACGCCGTAGTAGGATCTCATGTTACCCTGGAGTGGACATATGACACACTGTCACCTCTAAGTGCAGAACTCGGACCTCCAGGGACAGGAACGTAAAGTGGTTCTCAAAATGATCAACATCAAACCATCTGAGAAGGATGTGGCTCCTCGGCCGTGACTTCAGAATTCTCCAAGTTACTAGGAGGATGTGGTTTAATAATTCCGGAAATAAACACGTACCTTTCCTGGTGTTTTCTGTTACATCGACCCCAAACTGAATGATGTCCCCCGATAGGATCTCACACGGCGGGCTCTCCTCAGACCCTCGACTCAACCTCTGGCTGTTTATGAAGGTACCATTACTGCTCTTAGTGTCTTGAAGGTAGAACTGGAAGAAAATAAGGAGACGAATAAGCAAAAAGGCACAGACCAATGGAGAAGACGACTAAAACATGGATTTATTTCCCAACTCGTCGGACAAGTTATTAAAAGTGTTTCTCACATTAGAGGACCGGCCCTTTCACAGATTACATCAATAACCCATTGATTTGAATGGTCACTGTGTAATGCTGCATCTCTCCTGTGGTGGCGCTATAGAGATATTAAAGGCTATGCCCCAATCTGTCCAAAGTCCTTTGTTACGAAGGCAATGTCTGCCCCCTCCTAAGAACATGGCCATGAATAAAGAATAGGATCTAACCGTCCTCCTAGAGCAACTTCTCCCAAGGATCCGGGGCAAGGTGGTGATGCACGATGGAGCAAAAGTGGCAACTAAGTGACGCGGTGAACAAAACATTGATATTTTGGGGCCGCGTCTAGGAAACTTTCCAGATTTCAATCCCATCGAGAAACTGATTAATCTACAAAAACAGGAGAACATCATGAACTGCATTGTCCTCCCTGAGATAAGCTGCAGGCCGACGTGTTGGTCGACAGCTTCTCGTGGAGGAGGCGAGCACTCAGCCGAAAGGTCGTTCCTGCACATGGCAGTCAGCCGAGATGACAGCAATCTAATGTGTAGTGCAATATTACAGGTGACTAGTAGAGAAGAGTGAATCAATGGGCGAGACCATTGTCCAGCAGCCACGTCAGTATTTGGTGGCCGTTACACGGGATCCCCAGCTCCTCTTCCGATCAGTGCGGCTGGGGCAACAATGACGTTGCGGTGGGCCTACACACCAAAAGAGGTGCCGAGGAGTCCAAGTGAAGTGGCCATTGCCTTTAAAAACACATGACCCCCACAGATTACAGGAGATCACTGTGGGTTCTGCCTATAGTCAATGAGTCCTTCTAAAAAGTTGGATTTTTCTGCAGCCGAGAACCCCTCATTTTACTATGCCTCCATCATAAGTTATTAAAAAAATAAAAGAAACCCATGATGTTTGGTCCAGATAGAGGACTTCAGCAGTCGCACGTCGCCGCTATGTATGGATTTAAAAACGGAGTTGTAAGGATAATGAAAGCCCCAGGGAGTTGTGCACAAAATATAAGCAAAATGAACACAAAGGAAATGTCAGATATTGTTCGCCACTTATTTGCGGTGTTGTTTTACGAGTTGTTTTAATTGATGAAGCATAACTGCATAGTGATCACCTACTCAATGCAAAAAAAAAAAAAAAAAACTAATAAAAAAAGCAAATAAAAACTGAACTTCATCAGCCGTAACATCAATAGAACTAATTAGTGATGAGCTAGCGTGCTGGGATAAGGTGTTATATGAGCATGCTCTGGTGCTAACCGGGTGTCTTCGGCGTGCTCGAATAATATGTTCTAGTCCCTGCGGCTGCATATCTCGTAGCTGTTCAACAACCTAACAAACAGTAAATCCCTGCATGTGTTGCTTCGCTGCTGTCGAACAGCCGTGAGACATTAGTATTCGAGCACGCCGAAAACACTATTAGGACCCGAGCATGCTTAGATAACACCTTATCCCAGTATGTTCGCTAATCACTACTAATTATGTATCATGAATGTTGACTTCAACCATTCCCATAGATGTGCACGGGGCGAGTTACTTCCAGCCCTCCACAGCCCACGAGTTTGGGGTTGTCGCTCAGCTTTAGCTCAGTGATAGCAGTAAGCTTATGTCTGCATGATAAAACTCACTTTCTGAACTTAAAAAAAAAATAAATAAAAAAAATGTAAAAACAGCCAACATTGACTTGTGCATCCTAACAGCAGGCGGATGAGAAAAGCTTGGCACAGAGGTAACCCTTCATTAGCTGGGCTGCGTCAGGAGGGATGGCTGATTGCCTGTAATTTCGGGTCTCCGCGCTCCTCCGACGTCCCTCCTCTTGTACTCTATCAGTAATTCTATAGATTCTAAAAGAAGCGGCTTAAATTTAGACTGAAGAACTCAGAGGACGGCATAAGCAGGCACACCGCTAATATTAGCCCGCGGATGAGGGCGAGACGGAGCATCATGGAGGGTTTTGTGGCCAACAAAAAGGTAGTGACCAAATCAGATCTGTTACAACACAAACTGTGCACGTTATTAACCCGATCTCAGAGATCTGAATAGGCAGGTGTACTTACTTTATAAATCCATGGCAAAATATCAGCATAATCCTATCTAAAAGTTTAAACTCAACCTTCATCCATCTATCCTGATTAAAAGCTCCTCAGTGCCCCTCTTCCCTGCTGAGATCTCACACTGCTCAGTACAAGCTGCAGTAATAAGTCAGGCTGGGTGGGCAGAGATTGAATACACTGGGACTCATGAGATCCCTCATTCTTTAACATATACGGCCTTTCTAACAATAATTACACCAGCCTCTTCAGGTCTAAGACATCTACCGTATTATGCATGAAGTTTCCATTGAGAAATTTTGTAAAATATATTTTAAGCTTAATCCAATTTATTTAATTTATAAATTGATCAGAAAATTATGGGAAGAAACTGTTCTTTTTAAGTGAAGACTAACAGAAAACTCACCCTATAGGAGAAAAACAAACAAAAAAAAAAAACACATCAACAAGGTCTATTTAAGAAGGATTAAAATGTTCTTTCTAGCGCCACCTATTGGTGGCCAACTATAGGCGCCACTAGAAAAACGGTTTTCACCTTCTGGAAGAAGGCAAATTTGCATAACAGAGTGCTGGATGTGTTTCAAGGTTAAAGGGAGTCTATCAGGAGGTTTTTGCTATGTAATCTGAGAGCAGCATGATGTAGGGGCAAAGACCCTGATTCCAGTGATGTGACACTTACCTAGGCTGTGTTATTCAGTTTCAATACAATCAGTGCTTTATCAGCAGGAGATTACCACTACAGGACTAGGTGTCTCGTGCTCTGGTCCAACCACACCTCCACCGCTGTCAATATACAGTGTACACGGCCAGTGGGCGGGAATATACAGGGCTCAGCATTCTGAGATCTGCAGCAGAGAAAACTTGCATCACAACTGCTGCACTCAGTAAAGTAAATTGATACATTGCTGGAATCAGGTTCTCTGTCCCTACATCACAAAGCTTTCAAATTACATAATATAAAAAAAAAAACCTGCTGGCAGATTCCTTTTAGTGCACAGTTTCCTGAATTATCTTAGAGGTGCACTTGCCTCAAGGCCATTAAAAAAATGGAGGCAAAACCAGTCCAGTGATCTAATTTCCCAGCACACAAGGGGTAGATTGGTCAATGACATGACTGCAATTTGCTTCCCAACCACTACAGATTAAGGTCCATTTACTGGTGATCTGCCAGTAATGGGTGCCGCTGGCCGGTGTAGCGAGGTGAATGTAGATGGATGAAGAGGAGAGTGCCAAAGATCGTAATCAGGACCAGATGATAAAACGAACGCTTGTTAGACCAACCATTGTCCCGTGTAAAATGCGACCAATCAAGTTGGAAATAAAACGCTGACGTCAACTTATTTGAGATCATAAAATCAGATACCCCCGGTTCATGTGGACGTTGCAGCAGTGCCAAAGTCAGAAAGAGTGGGCAGCGCGAGCGTCCTGGCACCGGTCACAGCATTGATGTAGGTCAAGTGTCACTTGAGGACTTTTAACCAGGAAACTCCGACAACACGAATAAAGCCGACAATCGGGATAAAATCAGGTTTACAAAGCGTTTCCTTCAAGGGGCGGATGAGACACCAGCAGGGAACATGATCAGTAAATCTGGAGTAGCAGAAAGCTCCGTCCTGCACCCAGCCAGGGGTATAAAGGGGCAGGGCAACAATCCGAGAAACAAACCAAAACCTTAATTAGTAAATCCCGGCGGCAAAACAAAAAAGCGAAAACATTCAGCCTGAATGGAACATGTTCCAAATAGACTCAGTATTCACCAAATATCTAATGGAGAAAGATTTCTCCATGGTTTTCACTCTTCCTGCAGTTGGGGTTAATATGTTATTCTTGGGCAATGGTCACGTTGTGGGGTTTGGAGAGTTTTCCCATCGCATGTCCTTTACCGAGAAATGGCGCAGCTTCGTACTTGGCAGGGTGGGCAGGTACTGCAGCCCCCTCCTATTATAGTGAATGGGAAAGCTGCACCCCTTCCCTTCTGTCCCATACTTAATATATAATGGTGTAGGGGGATGGGAATACATAAATAAAGCCTTCTTTGTCTGTCCTGAGGAGGTGCCCGTTGTCTTCCCTCTCCAGGGATGGATACAAGCTGACTGTCCCCTTAACTAAATACAAGCCCATCCTTCGCCCCAATGAATAGAAGACCATCCAGAATGGTGGATAAGTGATTGACAAGTCAACCTACCAAAAAACACAGCTCTCACACATAGGATAGGGGATCACATGCTAATGGCAGGGGGCTGACTGCTGGGACCCCTTTGCAACCAGGGTTCTGCAGCCCCATCTCGGTGCTTATGCTAGGTCCATTCAAGACAGGACTACAGAGCCCCATGCTCGGGATCAGTAGGCATCCCACCTGTTGGGACCTCCAGCGATCAGAAAGTTCTGCCATAGTTCATGAATAAAGGATGGATAACTTGATTCATTTCAACTTGTTTCATTCATTCTCTATGGGGCTGCAAGGAAACCATACCATAGGGAATGGAGCGAAGGTCGGGCATGCATGTTGCCACCGAGCTCCCCGTCCCTCCAACCGATGCGGGGTCTGGAGGTCGGACCGCCACCGATCAGCAGGCTATCACCCATCGGCTTGCTTTCACCCCCTTTAAATACTAGCAGCTAACGTCAGTAAGGCTTTGTTCACAAGACTAAAAACAACAAGGATTACAGATGTCTGCGCAGGAATCGGATGTAGAAAAAGCAGAAGCGTAGCACCTGCCATTAATAAGCCTGTGCAGAGGTCTGGCAGATAATGGTTACTCTCACAGCACACTTTGCCGCACAGCTTTCATACTTAAAAGGCTTAAAGGGGCTGTCTGGATCAGAATATGGAAAGCTGAAGTGCTTGCAAAAATTTCATCAGACAGCAAAACGCAACTGATCCTAAAAGGAGTGAATTTTTATTTCCCAAAAATGTGAAGTTTACAGAAAAATCCTCTAAGAGGCTTGTAATAATATAACATCTACAAAGCACCTTATAACAGAGATCATATTTGTAGACAGAGCATTTTTTTCCTCTCTCGTGCTATATTTAAAACATCCCATTCAGCCAACCAAAACCCTTGCTCTGTGCCGCTGAGGGGCAAAAAGCCAGAAACAGTTTTTGTTTGGATAGGTCTCTGGTTTGGCTGGTATCAGGCACTTTGCATACTTGGTAAATATAAGAAAGATAAATTGTAAATAAGTTGAAGTTCACACCCAATCCACTCAAATAGGCGGCTGGAACAGTCAAACCTAAAAAGCAACATGATTTAATGAGGCTTTTAAGACAAGTAGGTAATAGGATAAAACATTCTGTACTGCAACAAGCATAAAAAGCGAGGCGCTCCTGCGAGCCATCATGGGCACGGACATGAGCGGGAGCTGATCGGGTGTTCTCGCTGGCAGGCTGACAATGACGGAGCACATTCCTGGCAGTGATTCTGCAGAGATTGGCAGCTTCTGCCTGACACATTGTAGTGACCGGTAACCCTGCAGGGTGTTGTCACAAGCCTCACAGTGGCTGTTGTGTTAAAAAAAAACATGGAAAACCTTTTTCTCAGACTGTAAACCTCTTGTTTTTTCACACCGTCAAAAGGATAGACATGGATTTACCATACTTTCTGTTAAAGGGAACCTTTAAGTCAATTCCTGCTGCGCAATCCACTGGCGGCACGAATCAGAGCCTGGGTGCACAACTGCAACCGGGTGTATTTACCTCTGGAACGGCAGAAAACAGGCTGAAGATATGGCAGGGGGCTGAGGAAAGGCTAGTCCGGAGGCCTGGAAGGGGGATGAGGCAAGGCTAGTCCGAAGGCCTGGCCGTGGGCTCGAGGCAAGGCTAGTCCGAAGGCCTGGCCGTGGGCTCGAGGCAAGGCTAGTCCGAAGGCCTGGCCGTGGGCTCGAGGCAAGGCTAGTCCGAAGGCCTGGCCGTGGGCTCGAGGCAAGGCTAGTCCGAAGGCCTGGCCGTGGGCTCGAGGCAAGGCTAGTCCGAAGGCCTGGCCGTGGGCTCGAGGCAAGGCTAGTCCGAAGGCCTGGCCGTGGGCTCGAGGCAAGGCTAGTCCGAAGGCCTGGCCGTGGGCTCGAGGCAAGGCTAGTCCGAAGGCCTGGCCGTGGGCTCGAGGCAAGGCTAGTCCGAAGGCCTGGCCGTGGGCTCGAGGCAAGGCTAGTCCGAAGACCTGGCCGTGGGCTCGAGGCAAGGCTAGTCCGAAGGCCTGGCCGTGGGCTCGAGGCAAGGCTAGTCCGAAGGCCTGGCCGTGGGCTCGAGGCAAGGCTAGTCCGAAGGCCTGGCCGTGGGCTCGAGGCAAGGCTAGTCCGAAGGCCTGGCCGTGGGCTCGAGGCAAGGCTAGTCCGAAGGCCTGGCCGTGGGCTCGAGGCAAGGCTAGTCCGAAGGCCTGGCCGTGGGCTCGAAGCAAGGCTAGTCCGAAGGCCTGGCCGTGGGCTCGAGGCAAGGCTAGTCCGAAGGCCTGGCCGTGGGCTCGAGGCAAGGCTAGTCCGAAGGCCTGGCCGTGGGCTCGAGGCAAGGCTAGTCCGAAGGCCTGGCCGTGGGCTCGAGGCAAGGCTAGTCCGAAGGCCTGGCCGTGGGCTCGAGGCAAGGCTAGTCCGAAGGCCTGGCCGTGGGCTCGAGGCAAGGCTAGTCCGAAGGCCTGGCCGTGGGCTCGAGGCAAGGCTAGTCCGAAGGCCTGGCCGTGGGCTCGAGGCAAGGCTAGTCCGAAGGCCTGGCCGTGGGCTCGAGGCAAGGCTAGTCCGAAGGCCTGGCCGTGGGCTCGAGGCAAGGCTAGTCCGAAGGCCTGGCCGTGGGCTCGAGGCAAGGCTAGTCCGAAGGCCTGGCCGTGGGCTCGAGGCAAGGCTAGTCCGAAGGCCTGGCCGTGGGCTCGAGGCAAGGCTAGTCCGAAGGCCTGGCCGTGGGCTCGAGGCAAGGCTAGTCCGAAGGCCTGGCCGTGGGCTCGAGGCAAGGCTAGTCCGAAGGCCTGGCCGTGGGCTCGAGGCAAGGCTAGTCCGAAGGCCTGGCCGTGGGCTCGAGGCAAGGCTAGTCCGAAGGCCTGGCCGTGGGCTCGAGGCAAGGCTAGTCCGAAGGCCTGGCCGTGGGCTCGAGGCAAGGCTAGTCCGAAGGCCTGGCCGTGGGCTCGAGGCAAGGCTAGTCCGAAGGCCTGGCCGTGGGCTCGAGGCAAGGCTAGTCCGAAGGCCTGGCCGTGGGCTCGAGACTAGTCCGAAGGCCTGGCCGGGGCTCGAGACTAGTCCGAAGGCCTGGCCGGGGCTCGAGACTAGTCCGAAGGCCTAGCCGGGGCTCGAGACTAGTCCGAAGGCCTGGCCGGGGCTCGAGACTAGTCCGAAGGCCTGGCCAGGGGCGGGGGGATGGGTCAAGTCTAGTCCGAATATCTGGTCGGTGGTAGAGTCTAGTCCAAAGATCTGGCCAGGGGTCGAGACTAGTCTCAAGATCTGGCCGGTGGAGGAGACTAGACAGAAGATTAACCCAAGGTTTGACAGGTCTCTTGCTAACTACACACATGAAAAATGCCTGTCACTCACCTGCAGCGGAGCTAGGAGATGCTAGATGGGGACGTATGAGAGACCGGATAGGGCAGTATGAACCAGCCGGCAGGTTCGTCTCAAGTCCTTTGCACTGCCATTTTCAGAAGAACTCAGGATGAGTTTCCAAGAAACACAAGCATACAGAATAGTTCTTGGTCCACAAGTTAGGTAATAAATGGATGAGCACTTGGGGTCTGAAAACGACTTGGGGTCTGAAAACGGACCTTTAACCAAATCCAAGAAAAAAGGGGACCCATTGGTGGTAGCGGTCGCGTACAAGGGAGCGGTAACCACATAAGCACATTACCACACCATTAAAGGGGTTTTCTGGTTTTGGAAGAGCAAAAATTAAAAAAAAAACACTGAACTTTACTCACCTCTCCCTCCAAGGATCCAGTGCAGAGTCTCCACCGCTGCTCCTAGTGTCTGTTGTGCACAGCGCTGACACAGAGGATTGATTGGCTGCAGCGTTGTCGATGTGACATCAGCACTAAAGACAATAACAGATACAAAAAGCTGTGGTGGAGACTCAGCCGTGAAACAGAGGAGTAAGTAAAACAGGTTTAAAAAAAAAAAAAAAAAATTACGTCAGGAGACCAAAATTGGAGAACACCTTTAACTCCTCGTTACCGGAATCTATTCAGATCTGTGCACTCAGACTTCCGGTGACCCTGCAGGAAGGTGATAAATGCGTTCAGTAGGAAAGCCCCCTGTGAAGGAATCATAAGCCAGGCAAAATATATATCTGGACAAGTCACTCTCACTTTTATTGAATGACCTTCAGCGCTGACAACAGAGGCTCCATCAGGAACTAAGAGCCTCGGATCACTCTCCAGGGAATAATTGCTGTTCCCACAATGAAGAAGATGGAAATATTAGCTAAAATCTACCCACCCCCAGAGGCCGGGATCACGTGGACATGTAGTAAAGTTTTATGATTGTTCCTAATTTAGATCCCATCTTATCTGGACTGAAAAAAATTCAATAAAGTATCATGAGATCATCTGACAGCTGGCAAATAACGGGCACCTTATACCAGATTATGGAAAAATCCTGAAAAAGGAACTCAAAAAACTAAGTGTTCCAAGACTAACCCCTGAAAACCGCAAACAGTTAATTATTATAGCGCCATTTATTCCATGGCGCTTTACATGTGAGGAGGGGTGTACATAATAAAAACAAGTTGGGAGTTAAAGGGAACCTGTATTGGAGCCTGCCTCCCATAAAAATAATGGGACTTTCTGCAGAAATTCAATGCACCATAGCTTAAGAGCTATATGCAAATCAGTCTGGAAGTGCACTGGGGGCGTGTCCGTACACTTGGGTCTTCCAAATGACACACCCCAGTGCACTTCCAGACTGATTTACATATGAAGGAAGCTTCTCATGACTGGTACACTGGACTTGTATGAAAAGGGTATCATCATAGGCAGAAAAAAAAACACCTAAAAACAAATTACACTACTTCCAAAAGAAGAAGTTTAAAAAAAAAAAAAAAAAAAAACATCATAGTATTTTTTTTGCCAGATATCTGACATGGACAGGACAAGGTGTGGCGATGGCACCAAGCCAAACAAGATCTAACACTTAGCACTGACGAGGGGCAATACCCCGAAACAGTGTCTCAACAAATTAAGATTTTGGTTTTTATCCCAAGTCATGAGACAAGGCTTGTTAGAGGGTCGATATTGACTTTTTAGGATTGCTACTTCCTATAGGTGGGGAGAAATATAGTCCTCTTCCTCTCTGAAGAGACAATTTACATCCTTGGTGACACGAATGCCAGTGATCGCAAGCCCCCAATTTATTAAAGTGGTTGTCTGATCTTCTACAAAAATCGGCGTGCACAGCGCCAGTCTTATGAATCGTGCGCAATGTTTTTATTTATTGGGTGGTAATGTATTTTCAGGAGAAACCCAGTGCTACCCTATCGATGTCAGGCTTCCCATACGTCAAGCATAGTTTTATTGTCACACGTGTCCTGTGGAGTCTGTGAAGACAAAGGGCGAGAACAGATCAACTTACTGAAAGCATTCAGCGAGGGCCACACAATGAAGAGGAAACCTACAAAGAGCAGCGAGACGACAAGACGGATGAACAATAAGGACATGAAGAAATGTGACCGCGCGGCATTTTTTGGGAACTTTTGCAATTTACATTCAGTCCCAATACGGTTTCACATAAGATCAGTGACAGTCCTGATACATGAAGCCTTTTGTCCTTGAAACTCTTCACGGAATTAAAGTTCTCTGCTCGGTGTCAGTGAATAATCCTTAAGCTCTGTGCATAATTCGGGGGGTTTAAAAAACAGATACGCTATGACTGAATGATAGGCTGTGGTCCTGGAGGTGAAAGATTGGAGGTCATGTTCATTCCCATCCATATAGACCATGGTTGTCATTCTCACCATTATCTAAGTTCTGAAATGGTCGAGTATTTCACAACTCCCATGGACCTATAATGAAGACCCCCTGCATGGCCGCCTCATCTACTCCTCACTATGACATGGAAAAATCACGAGCAGCCACCAAACATGGACAAACATGAGTATGGCGGCCGTGCACCTCTAGTCTAAAGACGGGAAGGACTTGTGTGTAGATCAGACAGGATGACCCACATGAACACACTGTAATGACCTGCAACTAAGGGACATTTTCTATATCATGAAAGCAAGCAGAGATCTTGAAAATGGTGCTCTTCGTGTTCCTTATGACTATTCAAAGGGAACACTTCAGAGCACCATTTTCAAGATCTGCTTTACACTGTTCTCATTGCCTACTGCTTTCAACAGCTCCCAGAGAAACCCGTCACAAGCAGAAGCCAGGCAGACAGACTGAAAATGCAGCGCGATACTAATTCCATGCTCTGCAAAGGCATGATAGGAAAAATAACGCGGAAGAATAAGTCAAAATGGCAGATAATACAGACATTAGTATACTCAAGGCACACCTAAGAAACGCTACATATCGTTTAAAGGGGTTGTCCCTATCGGAAAAAAAAAAAGAAAAAAAACAAACTTTGGGCTGCCGGCTCAGTTGTAAAACACAAAACAAGAAGATTTTACTTATCCTCCCCAGGTCCAGCGCGGGGTCTGTTTGGCTGCAGTAGTGACGACATTGCTGCAGCCAAAATCCCAAAAGTCAGCTGCTCGTACTGTCTTCATTAGCAGATAAGACTGAGGTCAGCAAAAAAATGTTTAAAGGGCTCAAACCATTTAATAAAAAAAAAAAAAAAAAAAAACACCAACCATGTATGATTGCTAAAACAAGGATTGCTCCAGCGACGTATCCAAGGTCATTAGCGCCAATATCACAGACGTGCCATGTTGTAAGTTACGTAATCCTACAGAAAACTCATTTTTAACCCAACATTGCATTTTAAAAAAAAAAAGTGATAGGGACAAGTGTTTGGGCTCAGGAGCCCTTATTACATAATGCTGCAATGTGACTGAGGATTTGATCTACTTCCATATACAATGCACCAAGAGGGCCGTGCAGAGGTTACATCATGTCTGTTGCAAAACTACAACTCCCAACATGCCCCGAGAGCTGCAGGCCATCAAAGCATGCTGGGAATTGTAGTTTTGCAACAGTTGGAAAGTCACAGCTTGAGAAACCCTTCACTAGACTATTTGTTCAAAACTGATACAGAGTGATGGACGCCGAAAAACGTCACCATAATTCTTTTTTTGCTTTTTAGCGGGTCTTGCCTCGGGAGACGCAACAACAACGGGCTCCTAATGTCGAATGCGACAACGCGGGAACAAGATTGTACTTAAAGGTTAAATTCTCAGTGTCATCAGGAGGAAATGCTGAAATGTACTGGATGTAGCAACAACATGAACACATGAAGAAAGTCACACAGTGCTGCGAGACATCACGCTACAGTCACTACCTCCTCCAAACTGGGGCGACTGAGCGCCGAGGGTACAGGATCCCCCCATATTACAGAGCCGCGACCCCAATAATACCCGATGATCTCCTGTTTACATTGGCTGCAGACGACAAGGTCTGCTAGTCACCGGCCTTAGTGTTCTGCGCAAGAATGCTGAGGCCAGTGATCGTCTGCAGCGGTCACATGAGATGTAGGAGATGTGACAGGACCACCAGGGAGCCAGCTGGCAAGACGTGATTGGGCAATGTATGATCCAAAATGTCCTCTTTGGAGATAGCGGTCAGCAGACTACTCTCGCTAAACGCGAGCTGATCATTCAGGTTTTCAATGAAGAAAACGCTACTGGGGTGGTGGAAGACCCCCATAGGTACCAAATAATCTGCTGGCTTTTATCTAGTGTTTATGGAGGACTTTATTCCACCAGATCACAACTGATCGAGGAGGGTCGCAGCTGGCAGGACAGGGTAAGGGTGGTCCGATCAGAAAACCCATTAAATGGCCAATAAAATTCCTGATTCGCTGGGCCGGCCTGCTTTGCATTTGATGGGATCGGTTGACGATCTATTCAATTTCAGGCCCTTTTCCCTCTTCACATTTGGGGGATTCGAGTCAGGCCACCCGATCCTTTCGTTCTGCAGAACTTGGAGAGAGCATTGAAACCCGTGATCGCTCAGTGAACGCTGATGTAGACGGAGGCTAGTTGTTCGGCCGGCGGCCATCTAATAGGTGTGCACATATGTACACGGCGATCTCGGTACGCTTCATGGCAGCCGGGCAAATCATCTTGGATTATCTGACCTAAATAATCATTGAGAGAAAAAAAAAAAAAAAAGTGGATTTGCAAAATGGCATCAATGAGCAGGATCGCCATTTAGGAAGAGAGTTTGTTTGCTCATAAAGGGAAATTTCTCATTAATTTTTTTTTTTTGTATTTATTTTTTTTAAATTTATTTAAAGAGCTCAGATATCAAATAAAAAAAAAAGGTTCAGTAACGAGAACAGCAGCCAAGCAGCCGGGAGTAAGGGACTAAACTATGGTCTGAACTTGTAGCCCAGTGCACGGGCCGGGCGATCTCCGGGGAAATTAGGAAACAAGAATACCGGAAACTCAATTGGTGAAACGTCTGCACTTGGAAACGACGTGGAATGAAATCATGTAAATAAACAGGAGGATTTTTCTGCCTGCGAAGCAGAACAGGAAACAGTCCCAGCGCTGCCTTTGATCTAATCACTTGGCCCACGCTGCGGACTGCAGGACTCCATCGCATGAATCAACGCTGGAGGGACTGGTGCCCGGGAATCTGCGGCTTCATCCACCGAGAAGATAGGAGGACGGAGCGGCTATGTCACCGGAACATCACGAATCGGAGCCGACCAGGCACAATGACAATAGAGGGTCCCGTTACGTACCGGTCGTCCGATCTGTGGACAGCACGGTACAGAGAAGGAGCTGAGCAGAAGATGATGTAGGTTAGTTGGAAAAAAAAAAATCCTTGTTTGTGCATGTAAGAGTCCAGTGGGCGGTCCTACTCTGTGACTGCCAAGATATCTGTGAATCACTGAGTAGGACCGCCCACTGGACTTTTACATACAAATACCAGGGATTTCCATGAAGTACAAGTTTTATTAAAACTTTTCCCACGAAAATATCTATCAATCAGTCCAGCTCTTCGCTCTAACAGGAAAAAAAAAAAAAAAAAAGCAGTGCTCAGAATGGGCAGCTGTTTAAAACCCCGCCCATTCACCTGATTGGCAGCTTCCTCTATACACTGACAGCACGCTGCCAATCAGTGATGGGGGCGGGGTTACTGCACAAGGACTAGATGGCACAAGACAACTGGTCCTCTAGTGATAATATCCTGCTGAGAAAACGCTGATTGTATTGAAACTACAGCACACAGCCTAATAACTGATAAATTGCCGGAAACAGGCTCGCTGCCCCCTACATTAATGCTGCGCTCAGATTAAATACCAAAATGCTGCTGACAGATTCCCTTTAAAAAGGGTTGTCCAAAAACACGTTGTCACTTATCCACAGGATAGGTGATAACTTGCTGATCGTGGATGTCCCAAAAATCGGAGCAGAGGTGAATTTTTTGTCCCCGACTGGGAACTTCTCAGTCATAAAATGGAGCGGCAGGTCAAATGCCAAACCTCTGCTGCACCCCAACCTCTGCTGCATTCATTCTCTATGGGGCTGCTGGAGATGCAGAGTAGCCCCATATTGAATAAAGGGAACAGCAGAGGCGTCTGCAGATCTGTCCATGTACTAGCAATAAAACCCCTATTAAGCAACAAGTTATTAGCCATCATGTGGATAGATAGTAAATCATTGCCAATGGACAACCCCCTATTAGAAAGGTGCTCATGAGTGAAAGACCCCTGCACCCAAATTGTGGATAACAGGAGGGGGGGCGGATGCTGCCGACTACATCTCTGCACAGTATAGCTATTCCAGCACTGTAATGGTTAATGATTAATAGTCGGCACAAAGCCTGACTTCACATACTGACAGATCACATTTGTCACATAAAAGACATTTTGACAAGTCTAAAAGCATAAGGAGCCGGCTCTGGAAATCCCAACTAAGCGCTTCACTCCTCTTAGCGATTACACGTCCTACACTAGACTGTCCCCAAATCCTCGCACCCCGCAGGTGACACGTCCTACATAGACACGGACAGGCATTACCGGCAGTCTGTTTTGTTTTTTTTTTGTTTTGTTTTTTACATGTTTCTGAGACATCATATTATAGAGCGGTGGATCAAATCAGGAAAAATATCCAATGCTTTCAGTCATTTGTCCACTGACTATTTAAAGAGTAAGCTTCTCCATACACCACAACGGTCAGCCGGACAATCATCGCTCCCTATCCAATTTACCGTACAAAATAATACAGGGCTGAACGCTCATGTATTCTCAGTGGGGACAGAGCCATCGACAAACACGAATACTAAGTGCAAGGATCGGGCATATTGACTCAGCATGCCCAATCCTTCCCTGCACTGTCATCATCTGCTAAGGGAAGGTTGAGCGGCTCCCATATTAGATATTACATCAGTACAGTCGGTCTCCATTAATCTAATGAGTATGGGGGGCCTTTTGATTTTGAAACTGGCTGCGGAGACACGCTTCTCCGGTAAAGTGGTCATGACAATATTTTTCGGGTTAGTAGTAGTTGTGCACGATATCCATCATGTGCGCAGAAAGCAGCAGCGAAAGCATGGGGCTGCGAGACCCCGGCTATCTTCTGAGCCGCGGCCCTTACAGGGCTATTCCCATCTCTAAGATCCTAGTAGGTGTAGTAATAATAATATTAGCAAATACCCCCAATTAGAAATGTAGTATAGTTCTTCTGATTAGCCAAGTTGTTTACTCCAAGTGCAAAGCGTGGCTGTAGCTTAGATATCCATGGTTATGACCGCTAAAAACTGTTACAATATGGGTGGTCGTAACTATGGATACCTGGGGTAAGTGACGAAGCGAATCAGAAGAACTATACATTTCTAAGTGGAGGGATGTGCTAACATTATTGTCATTATACCCACTTCATATTGGGATAAGAGCTTGGAGATGGGAATACCCCTTTGAGTCTCAGAGAGTAGGATCTCAATCCAGGCCAACAATGATCATAAAGTGATGGCATATCCATCTATGTATCATCCATTTATGAGATTGGGATAACTGACAGCAAGCAGAGATCTTGAGAAGCATGAGGAATAATTAAAAAAAAATACTGGAAAACGGGATAAGGAGAAAAAAAAAAGTCTGCTTTCTTCCTCAAAACAGTGCCACACCTGTCCACATGTGGTATTGCACTTTAGCTTCATTCACATGACTGGAGGTGGCCGGCTGTGGACAGATGGATCTCCAGAACAGAAGGCAGCCATGTTTTCCGATCCCATAAAAAAACGCCCTAATTTTGTAGGGTAAGGTGGCAGTCACTCACGACTCAGACCGAGGAATAGTACACATATTGGGGAACACTGACATCTACTGACCCATTCACCATGGGGTCAGTTCCTGCACACGCTGGGGCTCGCCGTGTGCCGTCTTTGGCAGATGAGCTTATGGAGAATCATCTTATGGCCGCTAATCTCCATAGAACTGCGGGCGATGCTCTTAATTCTTGATTTCAGGATGACCAGTGCAAACCATGGAAGGAGGAAGCATTTTGAGGACGCACACGGGTATATTGGCTGCAAATAGCTCGGCATCTGCGGTCACCATTAATCCTCGACACATCTCCGGTCACCGCAGCTGGGATCAGACTCCTCGGGTCACAGACGGGATCTGCACTAAGGCCGTGTTCACATTTGTAAGTAATGCCCACAATAAGAAGTGATGGCTCATTCCTTTTGTGAATTAATCCCTTTGAATGACAAAAGGGCTGATCTACGTACGGGATCATCTGGCATGCCCGCAGCAAAAAAATAAAATCAAGCTTGGCCATGGATTTCCGCTGCAGATTGATAAATGCGTGTCTGATTTGCCATATTCAGAATCTGAACATGTGAACAAAGCCTTCAGTTTGCAGAAAAGGGGGGTCCATCAGAGATCCCAAATTTTAAAGGGATTAGCTGTGAAGAGCATCTCGCGCTCTGGAGGACCTGACCTGTCCTGTATTACACAGGCGACTTCCTGATTATTAATGGGCACAGTGTAATGCTTATTTTCTCCTGCGGAGGCGCTGCAGGGAAACGGAACACTTAACACCAGGCTTCCCCAGCAGGAGGTCACTGTGATCAGCCTAGAATTTAAAAAAAAAATCCATCTAACAAAAAGGGATTGTCCAGAGTGGAGAACCCCTTTAAAGGGATTGTCCAGTCCAGCACAACTCTGCATCGATGAGGTTATATCCTCCTACACCGTCAGCACAATACCTAGTGCGTTGGGTCATAAAGTCATCGGCATCGCTCTCTTCTGATGCAGAGGTAGCAGCGCTGGATAACCCCTTTAAGAATGGCCATTGTACTCTATGTGTACACCCTCTCCAGCTTGGATTCAGCCATACATGCCCATAGTGACAGCAGCATACGCTGGGAGTATACTCTGGCTACACTCCTTTACATGACTTCATCCAGCCCTTTAACTCCATTACTAGGAAGACGTCACCAGCTAAACATGCACAAGAGCTTTAAAATAACACCCCAGACACCGCCAGGGCCATTAGCACCCCGCCTTGTACAGCCACGATCACACTTAATTGAAAAAAGGCCTTTCTGATGGAGGCGGGCAAGAAAGTGTAAAGACCGGGCTAGAAAATGTAAGTGGTGCACGGAGCCACCGGCCGGCGCTGACCCCCGGACAGGGAGGAGAGCCCGCGAGTCAGTAATCCACAACAGCTCGTCATCGATATGTAAAAACCATGGACGACAGAACAAGATCCTGCAATTTCTTGTGCAGATAAAATAAAATAATGCTTTACAGCTGAGCTGGAGGAATCCTGCCTGTACCTTACAGAAGCAGCGTGCGCCCACCACCGTCCCACAGCCCCCCTCCCACCAGGACATCATCATGTCGACGACTACTGCAGTTATCTCCAACACTGACACATGATGGTTAACGTACTCTGAACCACAGATCGGCGGGTTACAAAATGCAAAAATACAAGGCACGGGGTATAGGTGCCCTCACTAGAATTAAAAAAAAAAATAATAATAATAATAATAATAATAATAATAATATATATATATATATATATATATATTATCAGCTGGCTCCTTTCACGTTGTTTTGTAAAGGATGGTTAATGACAGATACATATCTCTTATTAGCCATCAACATAAAAGCAGCTGGACGGTAATAGATAGGATATCGCACAGGTCCACTAATAGTCCCATCAGGACTTAAAGTGACTGTCCATTCAGCAGGTCAAAAACGACATAAAAGGTCTGTACCTACAGGTGAGGATTGATATTTATTTTCCTCCACTTTTGGCTGCTTTTTTAGCTCCATTAGGACACAGCTGTGATGAGTGACTACTGCTTAGATTCAATACCAAGAGGAAGTCTAAGGTAGTCTGAGACACGCCCCCGACTCCTCATTGGTTCAGGCCCCAGCTCTAGAATTTCTACTACCACTGATTGGCTGCCGTGTATTATCACAGGCCCAAGCAGGAAGTTAGGGCACATTTCTATGACAGCTACAACATCTGCCGGTGAGAACAAGAGGATGCGTTTAACATTACCACCGACGGGTGAAGTGAAGGATATTGATTAATGACCATGGCGCCTATCAGGGGTGTGATATATTTAGCCGCATGTGAGCAGTCAGTGCTTCAAGTTGATGTGTAGATCAATAGGAAAGTAAGCATCTGAGCAACGCTGACAAGGGCGAAACGGTGATGGTTAGAAGACCTGGGGCGAAGCATGTCCAGTACGGCAGGTTTTGTAAGCTGCACCCCATACACAGTGGTGAGCCCTTGCCAAAACTAAGACTAAATTGTGAACTAGCAAGAGGGTCATGGGCATCCAAGACTCAATGATGCCCCTGGGGAGAAAAGATTATTCCTCCTTTAGACAACAACCATTTTTCTTGGACACCCGCCGATCTGATCTTGAGGACCTACCCTAAGGTAGGAGTTCAATAACCAAATCCTGAAAACAAAGAGCGAGCATGACACTTCATAGTCAAGTAGTACCGCCTTTCAGCAAGAAAACAAAAGTACGGTACATAATGAATCAGGGAACATTTCTGGGCATGAAGCCGATTTTACAATCTGAACCTTCATCTTAATGTTCTAGATTTACCCTCCCTACTAAGACAAAAGGTAGCAAATGTGAGGGTACAGACGAAAACCACAAATCAAGAATCGACATGAGACACAGCCAATAACCCACTAACTTATAAGCTCCTGGAGCCCAACTCAAAAGGATTTCCATTTTAAGAAACCTCAAATGACAAAGCCGTGGTTGGCAAAACAGCTGGGTGTTCTAGGTGGTACGACTGGAAAAACAATTTACATGCCGAAGGAACTGGAATAGGAGGTCCAGAACAAGAACACTTAGGCCCAAAGGTGACCATGAAGATCTTGGTAAAGGTGACCATGAAGATCTTGGTAGAACCAGAAAATAACGAGCTTTTGATAAGTTATAGAAGGAGATGACAAGTCAGATTTCCTTCAAAATTAAAGTTCTGCTTTGTCAAGGGAGCAAAATAATGGGATTGTCAGACATGATGGACACCAACGCACCCAACAAACCTCATTGACCTGGACAGGGCACATCAGGTACCATTCTGCCCGCCATTATCACCAAACCCGGCTCTACAAGATGTAAAAGGAACCTTAGTTTCATGGACAATTTAAATCAGAGTAAGAAGAATATCCAAGTAATTAGTAAATATCTGTCATATGTAGGGCGGAAACAGAAAAACATGAGAACTTGCCTTGGGGAACAAGCTTTCATTTTTCTGGGAACTAGGTCAAAAAACTCTGAAGCACAACAACAATATCAATAAGACAAAAATTACAGAAAGGATCCTTAAGTCTGGACAAAAAAAGAATATTCAGATCAGACCAGAAGAAAATTTTATAGGAAAAAAAAAAAAACAAGTTTAGAAAATTTGAATGAGTATTCACAAAAATCGGTCTGACCGCCGGGACCCTCAAGTACACAGTAAGGGGCTCCAGAACCACAAGGGCAGTCCGGTCCATCTTCGATGCAGCGGTGGTGCGCATGCTCCGTGTCTGCTCTATTCATTGTCTATGGGACTGTAGGAAAACTCTTAGGACAGAGCATGGCTTTCTCCAGGCATCCCATAAATGAATGGAAAGGAGGCCGAACATGACGTCAGAGCCCCGTCCTTGGGATGTCGGGGGAGGACACCAACATGTCGGCCAATGCTGGTTCAGCTTTGACATAATAAAATAAGCAGAAGCCGTTGGCGCTGCTCTTTAGTGGGCCTGGTCTACAAAGCTGCGGAGGCGCATCCTGTCTACAGCGGGTGACCGCTGCAGACAATCATTGGGCTCAGCAATAATGTCAAGGTAGAATGCTAAAGCCTAACCACAAGTTGTCGACAAGACGTCCCTGCCGCAACCATGACAACAAAGACGGACAGGGCGATGAAGCAGGTAAGTGATACGGATTTTGTTATTGATAAGTATAAAAGGGGTGGGCTCTAATTTTTTAATATACCCATAAATCCACTTTAAATGGACTGTCCAGTTTACACCATTTTTTTTTTTTTTAAATTAATTTGACTCTTTTGGGAAACCTCATTTTCACCTGGCCAGAGTAGTAAGGGTTACATTGCCAGGGTTCCCCACACATCACATCTGATCAATGGTTGTCAGGACAAGAAATTAAGGTGGGCTTTCCACTCAGGACATTGGTACAGAGTCAAAGGATTTGATTTTTGAGTTGTGCAGTCCTTAAAGTTAATATCGCACCTTCGTTCTAGTGATACCAAATATTTATGGTGCAGAAAAATATATTTGTGGCATTGCGCATCTCTCTCTGGGAAAGAAAATGAGAACCAAGATGTATTCTCAAACTAACGTGTGGACTTTGGGTGGTTGAAAAGAGGCGACAGGTTCCCTGGCAAAGAGTTATAATTGCGCTTGCGACCACCGAGACCAAACCAGCCAGCGGCCGCGACCACCGAGACCAAACCAGCCGGCGGCAGCGACCACCGAGACCAAACCAGCCAGCGGCCACGAAGACCGAACCAGCTGGCGGCCACGACCACCGAGACCGAACCAGCAGGTGGCAGCGACCACCGAGGCAGAACCAGCAGGCGGCAGCGACCACCGAGACAGAACCAGCAGGCGGCAGCGACCACCAAGACAGAACCAGCAGGCGGCAGCGACCGCCAAGACAGAACCAGCAGGCGAAAGCGACCACCAAGACAGAACCAGCAGGCGGCTGCGACCACTAAGACAGAACCAGCAGGCGGCAGCGACCACCAAGACAGAACCAGCAGGCGGCTGCGACCACCAAGACAAAAACAGCCGGCGGCAGCGACCACCAAGACAGAACCAGCCGGCGGCAGCGACCACCAAGACAGAACCAGCAGGCGGCAGCGACCACCAAGACAGAACCAGCAGGCGGCAGCGACCGCCAAGACAGAACCAGCAGGCGAAAGCGACCACCAAGACAGAACCAGCCGGCGGCTGCGACCACCAAGACAGAACCAGCCGGCATTGTGCATTTCTGCATCTGTATGAAGATCTTCAGTAAAATGACAGCACCAGATGTCGGGTGCAACCCAGATGATCAATGACAGTAGTAGCTGCAGATAGGGTTTGTCCCTATGACAACTCTCAATGCACAATAGCAACATCCTATAGAAACCAGAACAGAAGTGCCTATGGTAGGGAGGTCCTAGAACATCAGTCAGTGTAGGCGGCCGAACATCCAAGTCTAGTTCACATATCCGTGAACCGTACTCAAACCAGAACAGACCACTGGGTCTCCCGATCTAAGCAAACTGCTTCACGAGTCCGTGTGTGTACAGGGACCTGTCACTCAGGGGAAGCAGGGCGGAGACATTGCTGGGGACCAGCCTCTAGGACTAGTCACTAAGCAGCAGGGATCCCAGCCGGGATTTAAATGTATTGTTCTCCGAAATGCTGTGTGTGGTCTGGGCAGCATGTATCTGCTGTTCTATGTCCTCAAGGGTTAAAGGGAACCCATTACCCTTATTCTGAGATTTCATACAAGTATGCTCGAAAAGGGACCTCATAGGTGACAGTGACTTAAGTGGGCGCATAGCCTCTAGAATATACTGGAGATCTCCTTTTAGGCAACTCATTTTCTGCCAAGAAGCTCCACAAAAAAAGACAGGAGGAACGCCCTCTAAGTCCTCCAAGGAGGACCCCACCAAAGTGAAATAGGAGCTCTGGTGATCATGAGCTTTTCGCTCTAGGAGATACAGAACAATGAATTCGGAGAAAATCAGCTAAGTCTGATGAAGAAGGGAAGATCATGTCATCTGTATCCAAGGGTGCGGCTGCAGGATATTAACTATGTACGTGCAGAAACTTTTTTTTTTCCATAAGGTTACATGATTTGCATTATGTAGTGAGCTAAACCACCGCACGGGACAATGTGCTCCAGCGGAGGATGTGACGGGTGTAAACAGGACGAGGGTCGCCCCACCGGTCAGGCTGTTTATACTACGGAGAGAACATGTTCCACCAGTCATCATTTATAGACTCCATCACCGGAGAATGAAAGTGGAGCTGAACTCAGCTTCTTGGTATTCATATTGTAATCAATCGGGACACAACGAGAGATGAGAACTCACAAAATGTCACATACACGCCGCAAAGAAGAACCTCAGCGACGCCACGGAATTAAAGTCAATTTATCCTGCAGAATTGGATAGAAATGTTGCCCTATTCTGTAGCATTTTTTGGGTGTGAACGTGCTTTAGGGTATGTTCACACTATGCGGTTTTTACTGCGGATCCACCGTGATTTTGCCGCTGCGGGTCCGCAGCTGTTTTCCATGCAGGGAACAGTACAATGTTACACTATGGAAAACAAAAACCGATGTGCCCACATTGCGGAAAATCCCGAAAAAAACCGCACTGAATTGCTGCGGAAAAAAAGAAGGAGCATGTCACTTCTTTGTGCAGAATCGCAGCGATTCTGCACCCATAGAAATGCATTGATCCGCTTACTTCCCGCATGTGGCTGTGCCCACCATGCGGGAAGTAATGCGGATAATGTGCGGGTTATACCCAGGGTGGAGGAGAGGAGACTCTCCTCCAGGCCCCGGGAACCATATTTGAGCAAAAAAAAAAAAATTAACATTAAAAAAATCATGATATACTCACCCTCTGAAGTCTCAGAACTGCACGTGGCCGTCCGGTCTCAGGTTTGCTGTGCGACCAGGACCTGCGGTGACGTCGCGGTCACATGACCATGATGTCACGAAGGTCCTGGTCGCACAGCATCTTTGGAACCGGACCGCCGCCTGCAGCGCCGAGGAGATCGGGACGTCAGAGGGTGAGTATATAATTATTTTATTATTTTTAACATTACTATTGATGCTGCATATGCAGCATCAATAGTAGGGGTAAAAACACGCAGGACAAACCGCGATAAATCTGCAGGGATAACCGCAGCGGGTTTGCCCTGCAGATTTATCAAATCCGCTGCGGGAGAACCCGCTGCGGGAGAACCCGCTGCGGGAGAACCCGCTGCGGGAGAACCCGCAGGACAGGACGCAACGTATGAATGTGGCCTTAAGGGGTAATGTTCTTAACATAGGTGAAAAAGTTAATCCACTACTTGGACAACCCCTTCTTAAAGGGAATCTGCCAGGCGATTATTATTATGAAGTCTAAGAGCATCAAGATGTAGGGAAAGAGATCCTGATTCCAGTGATGTGTCAGTTACTGGGCTGTGCATTGCCGTTACAATAAAATCAGTGTTTTATCAGCAAGAGATTCTCACTACAGGTCTAGGTGTCTTGTGTCTCCTGGTCTAACCACACCTCCACCACTGATTGGCAGCTTTCTGCCTATGCACAGTGTACACAGAGATGCCAATCAAGAATGTGGGCGGGGTTATACAGGGCTCAGCGCTCTGAGCTCTGCTACATATGCAGCACAGAAAACCGTGATTGTATCAAAATGACAGCAAACAGACCAGTAAGTGACATCACTGGAATCAGGGTCTCAGCCTCTAGAGGCGATGCCCTTTATGAAACTTACCTGTGGCCAGTAAGATTTCACAGCAAATACTCCTGAAGGAAGGATCTGAAGTGTGTCACTACAACGCCCCTAAACATCCCATTGGAAAAGAAAAAAAAAAAAGACTTCAGGTGACCTCTCTATAGGAAAGAGAAGTCTACAGATACACACTGACCTGATGAAGAAAAAGGACATTCTGGGCTCCTTGGGGTTAATACAACTGAACAGGTGATCTGACAGGTACCACACACAGGGCTGGGCTCAGAGGAGATAGCCATTCATCTGCATGGTCTCCCGTACCACCTTCTTTTACATTCGTACGTCATCAATATTTATAATTTTGACATCAGTTTTATTTTTTAAGATTTTAAAAATTAAATATATAATGGCCAATTCAGTTTGTTATGTGATCTATGCCATGGGCACATTAACAAAAAACATGGATGCAAGCGGATAAGGTCCATAAGGCACCCTTTTTTTTTTTAAGTTATTAAAAAAAAAAAAAAAAAAAAAAAAGAAGAAGAGGTTAGTAAGTAACTTTTTTTTCCACATACAACAGTTTCACGGTGTACAAAAAGTCATCTGAACTGGTCAATTTAAAGGGGTATTGCCATGTCCAAAATCCTATCCCAATATACAGAAGGTGTAATAATATTAGCAAATACAGGTCCTTCTCAAAAAATTAGCATATAGTGTTAAATTTCATTATTTACCATAATGTAATGATTACAATTAAACTTTCATATATTATAGATTCATTATCCACCAACTGAAATTTGTCAGGTCTTTTATTGTTTTAATACTGATGATTTTGGCATACAACTCCTGATAACCCAAAAAACCTGTCTCAATAAATTAGCATATTTCACCCATCCAATCAAATAAAAGTGTTTTTTAATAACAAACAAAAAAACCATCAAATAATAATGTTCAGTTATGCACTCAATACTTGGTCGGGAATCCTTTGGCAGAAATGACTGCTTCAATGCGGCGTGGCATGGAGGCAATCAGCCTGTGACACTGCTGAGATGTTATGGAGGCCCAGGATGCTTCAATAGCGGCCTTAAGCTCATCCAGAGTGTTGGGTCTTGAGTCTCTCAACTTTCTCTTCACAATATCCCACAGATTCTCTATGGGGTTCAGGTCAGGAGAGTTGGCAGGCCAATTGAGCACAGTAATACCATGGTCAGTAAACCATTTACCAGTGGTGCCAGGTCGTGCTGAAAAATGAAATCTTCATCTCCATAAAGCATTTCAGCCGATGGAAGCATGAAGTGCTCCAAAATCTCCTGATAGCTAGCTGCATGGACCCTGCCCTTGATGAAACACAGTGGACCAACACCAGCAGCTGACATGGCACCCCACACCATCACTGACTGTGGGTACTTGACACTGGACTTCAGGCATTTTGGCATTTCCTTCTCCCCAGTCTTCCTCCAGACTCTGGCACCTTGATTTCCGAATGACATGCAAAATTTGCTTTCATCAGAAAAAAGTACTTGGGACCACTTAGCAACAGTCCAGTGCTGCTTCTCTGTAGCCCAGGTCAGGCGCCTCTGCCGCTGTTTATGGTTCAAAAGTGGCTTTACCTGGGGAATGCGGCACCTGTAGCCCATTTCCTGCACACGCCTGTGCACGGTGGCTCTGGATGTTTCCACACCAGACTCAGTCCACTGCTTCCTCAGGTTCCCCAAGGTCTGGAATCGGTCCTTCTCCACAATCTTCCTCAGGGTCCGGTCTCCTCTTCTCGTTGTACAGCGTTTTCTGCCACATTGGTTCCTTCCAACAGACTTACCATTGAGGTGCCTTGATACAGCACTCTGGGAACAGCCTATTTGTTGAGAAATTTCTTTCTGGGTCTTACCCTCTTGCTTGAGGGTGTCAATGATGGCCTTCTTGACATCTGTCAGGTCGCTAGTCTTACCCATGATGGGGGTTTTGAGTAATGAACCAGGCAGGGAGTTTATAAAAGCCTCAGGTATCTTTTGCATGTGTTTAGAGTTAATTAGTTGATTCAGAAGATTAGGGTAATAGGTCGTTTAGAGAACCTATTCTTGATATGCTAATTTATTGAGACAGGTTTTTTGGGTTATCAGGAGTTGTATGCCAAAATCATCAGTATTAAAACAATAAAAGACCTGACAAATTTCAGTTGGTGGATAATGAATCTATAATATATGAAAGTTTAATTGTAATCATTACATTATGGTAAATAATGAAATTTAACACTATATGCTAATTTTTTGAGAAGGACCTGTACCTCCAATTAAAAATGTAGTATAGTTCTCCTGATAACCTGTTGCTTACCCTGTGTGCAGGGCATTGCAGTAGCTTAGGTATCCGTGGTTACATCTTATCATATAGTGACATTTAGCTAGCTGTTAGTGGTCGTAACCATGGATACCCAAGCTACTGTAATGCCTGCACATGGGGTAAGCGACATGGCTAATCAGAAGAACTATACTACATTTCTAATTGGAAGTATTTGAGAATATTTTTTTTACACCTACTAAATGTTGGGATAGGATCTTGCAGATGGCAATAACCCTTTAAGTTGGTAAGGGTGGTTTCACACTTGCGTTTTTGTCTGCAGCGTTTTTTTATTAAAAAACGCATGCATTTTTCCCCCTATATTTAACATTGAAAATGCATGCGTTTGTTTGTACGCGTTTGTTTGTACGCGTTTGGTCGCGTTTTGCAACGCATGCGTTTTTTTACTGCATGCGTTCATTTTCAGAAATGCAACTTGTAGTATTTTTGAAAGGCGTTTTTTGGACCCAAAAAAACGCATGCGTTTTCATGCGGTTCTTTTGGGTCAAAAAATACATTGGAGTCAATGGGGACGCATGCGTTTTTTTTGTGCATGCGTTTTTTTTGCGTTAAAAACACATGCGTTTTTATATTAAAAAACCAGAAAACACACTGATATGCCACCCCCAAACATAAAGGTGATAAAGGGATCCTAACCCTAACCCTACCCCTAAGGGATCCTAACCCTAACCCTACCCCTAACCCTAAGGGATCCTAACCCTACCCATAATCCCTTTAGGGTTAGGGGTAGGGTTAGGATCCCTTAGGGTTAGAGGTAGGGTTAGGGTTATGATCCCTACCCATAACCCTAACTATTTCTGTTTATAGTGGGGTTTTTACTTTATTTTGATGATTGGCAGCTGTCACACATTTCTCAGCATGCGTTTAAAAAAAACGCAAACGCATGAAAAAACGCATGTAAACGCGTCAAAACGCCGCGTTTTTTTACCACATGCAAAAACGCATGCATCAAAAAAACGCAGCGTTTGCACGCGTTTACATGCGTTTTTTCACCATGCTTTTTTTTGCGTTTTTTACCGCCAAAACGCACCCAATAAAACGCAAATGTGAAACCAGCTCTAGTGCGGCATATGTTCTGCAAATGGAACAAAAATTCAGTTATCTGAACCAGGCCTAAAGCTTGTTGAGTCTTACTGGATGCAACAAATCACTAATAATCACATAATATTACATTCATGGCCTCTTCCCTACAATCCCTAGTCCGCCCCTCGCTCTTCCATGCTACGAACAGGGCAGACACAGTGGAAACTTCCACCTAATTGTATGCTGAGACATGTCATCAGCTAATAAAACTTCTGCCATATAAAGGAGACGTGGCACAACACCTGTGAGCAGGCGAGTTTCAGTTCCCTATGTAGTGCCACAACGAGGAGGGGGTACACACAGCTAGGCTAAAAAAAAAAAGTCTGAAATTCTTGTTAACAGGCCTTTTTTCTCCGGCAGCGCCTCCAGCGACCCCATCACCCGCCGCAGATCTGCACTTCCGGCTCTTGTACAGGAATGAGCCGAGGAACCTGTTACAGGTTCACATGAATCAGCACGGCAGATTTTAGGATTTTTTTTTAGGCTGTGAAGGTATAAAAGATGGAGAGTGTTGAGGTCTCTACTTTAAGATGGGATAGGCTAGACACACGGTGGACTAACGTTTACAATTGCTTTGTTACTAATAAAAGGGGATGTTTTGGAATATGCCGCCATTGTCTGATCCATGGGGGTCAGCTGCTGTGGACCCTTCCCAACCTTCTTAGTGCCAATCTGTCTCCATACACAAGATAAAGGTCAGCCGAAATGGCCAATTCTGACCATAACGAAGAAGAGTCGGATGTTTCAGGTCAATTATGGTTTAGGGGCATCGTAAGACGTCCGTAACAATAACCAGCACACATGGAAAATCTCATCTCAGGCCTGAAGATGGGGGAGAGGATCTACAAAAAGTTGCTAAAAACGAAAAAAAAAAAAAAAAAATGGAATAGTAAAATTTTTTTCTATGCAGGCAGATGGCAGGTTAAAGGGCTGCTGTCACCACTCCGGGCAGTGTATGCGAGGCATCCACCATTGCGCTCCTGGAGAACGCGGACACATGCCGAGCATTGCTCACAGAGTCTTACTAGTACAAGGACTCGTAACGTACGTCAGCTACAAATATAAAATGAGAAATACCTAGGCCGTAGGTCATATTCCCTGGTGGCTAGAGGTGAATCAGGGGGAAATCTAAACCCTATTGGTACAACTGTATTTGCCGTATATACGGTAAGTCAATGGAGGCTAAAAAAAAAAGAATGAATATTGTCTGATCAGTATCAGGACTGTCAACAGGAAATCTTCCCTGGGCACGCCTCTGAAAAATAAAACGCTCATTTAAATGGCTGTAGGTGAACACTGCCAAAAAAACTGGATTGGAAACCAGACAGAAATAACAGGTGATTTGGAATAATCAGGATATAGAGGATGATCCTCGGGATTCAGTGAACTTCTGATTTACTACAAGGCTGACCCCGATCATCCACAGGTCACATCCAGGTGTGATCTCCGTGGCCGCTCTTCGTTTGGGTGGTTGGTCCACCCTGGGATCACCCCACACACTGGTAGATAGAGCAGGTCTGAGTCACCACCTAGTTCAGCTTGCTTGTCACAAGTGGCCATTACTGAGCGGTCAATAAGAAGGATGTGTTTGACCTGAAGAATCAAGCTCCTGCCAGATCCGTAAAAAACACGGCCGACCTCTGCCGAGCCCATGGAGGAGAGAAGAAAAGGTTTTGGTTATCTGTGACCCCAACTATTCATACTGTAGGTCAAGAGACAATATAATCATATAATCACATCTAGTGATACTTTATATGTGCCCCCCACAAATTGCACCCTTGGCCAGGCGACATTCAGACGTATCCATGACTATTTATACTCTAGCGCCGATAAAATTCATGTGTCCCCCATTTGTACTCTAGGCCAGGGGTCCCCAACTCCAGTCCTCAAGGCCCACCAACATGTCATGTTTTCAGGATTTCCTTAGTCTTGCCCAGGTAATAATTGCATCACCTGTGCAATGCAAAGGAAATCCTGAAAACATGACCTGTTGGTGGGCCTTGAGGACTGGAGTTGGGGACCCCTGCTCTAGGCCAAGAGACAATCATACATACAAGCCCCCCATTTGTGCTCTACCCTGAGTAGCAGTCATTCTGTACATACAAGCCCCCCCTCTACGTATACTCTTGACCAAGTGACATTCATGCATGCCCCCATACTGAAGGCTGGTGACATTCGTACAGGCCCCCCACTTTTTATACTATCAGCTGTGTGACAATCATACATGTGAGCCCTCACTACTTAGGGTGGTTTCACACTTGCGTTTTTGTCTGCAGCGTTTTTTGCACAAAAAAACGCATGCTTTTTTTCCCCTATATTTAACACTGAAAACGCATGCGTTTTTTTGTGTACGCGTTTGGTCGCGTTTTCAATCGCATGCTTTTTTTACTGCATGCGTTCATTTTCAAAAATGCAACTTGTAGTATTTTTGAGAGGCGTTTTTTGGACACAAAAAAACGCAATACGTTTTCATGCGTTTTTTTGGGGTCAAAAAACACATTGGAGTCAATGGGAACGCATGCGTTTTTTTGTGCATGCGTTAAAAACGCATGCGTTTTTTAAAAAAAAAAAAAAACATAAAAAACACACTGATAAACCACCCCACACCATAAAATTGATAAAGGGATCCTACCCCTAATCCCTTTAAGGGTAGGGTTAGGGTTAGGATCCCTTTAGGGTTAGGGTTAGGATCCCTTTAGGGTTAGGGTTAGGATCCCTACCCCTAACTCTTTCTGTTAATAGTGGGTTTTTTACTTTATTTTGATGATTGGCAGCTGTCACACATTTATCTGCATGCGTTTAAAAAACACAAACGCATGAAAAAACGCATGTAAACACGTCAAAACGCTGCGTTTTTTCACATGCAAAAACGCATGCGTAAAAAAAAACGCAGCGTTTGCACGCGTTTACATGCGTTTTTTCACCATGCGTTTTTTTTTTAAACGCATGCGTTTTGAAACGCAAGTGTGAAACCAGCCTCAGTCATCAGAATACGGAATTGATCACTTTGCCTCGATACGAATATTCTTGGCCCATGCCATTATCGTTATGTACAGAGGCCAATGTTCTCGACATGCGCCCCCACAATATTCGAGCCCCTGCCCACATCTACACAAGCAGTAAAGACAGACACCATAGCGTGGGAGCCAACTGATCACTATGAGGTCAAGGGGCGCCATGGATGTCTGTCCCACGATAGATCTGGCATTCGGACATTTTCGGTTCTCCGTTCCTATGGCTGATATATTAATGTAGATGTGAACGCAGCCTTATAAAATCACCTATAAATAAGAATCGCACTGATATAGCAGCCGCAGTTATTATCACCCCGGATAGCGTCGCTCCACATCCGCTTGTCGTTCCATAACATCAATACATGGTGCCCTATATCCACGATACATGCCACAATTAATGCAAGACGTTGGCCATTCGTATATGCCGGCCACCATGTCCTCTCCAGGCATAACACCAATATGTAAATTCCAGGTTGGGCAAGAAAGCCCCCACTAGGTCAGACAACATTAATGCATGCCCCCCACTATTTATACACAAAGCCTTCGGGTGGGAGCAGCTGGATGTGTAAGTCTATACCATCACAAATGTACATACATTTCCATTTTAAGAAAGCCCAATCCCTTCCTTGCGGAGGAGAGTAAAGCGTCCCTGACCTCCGCCTCCAGAAGCACGTGAGCGCCGCTCAAAAGACCCCCAGAACAGCGCAAACGCCCCCCACGAGCCCTCCAGAGCAGCGCGAGCGCCCACCCACGAGCCCTCCAGAGCAGCGCGAGCGCCCACCCACGAGCCCTCCAGAGCAGCGCGAGAGCCCACCCACGAGCCCTCCAGAGCAGCGCGAGCGCCGGTCACGAGCCCTCCAGAACAGAGCGAGCGCCGGTCACGAGCCCTCCAGAACAGAGCGAGCGCCGGTCACGAGCCCTCCAGAACAGAGCGAGCGCCGGTCACGAGCCCTCCAGAACAGAGCGAGCGCCGGTCACGAGCCCTCCAGAACAGAGCGAGCGCCGGTCACGAGCCCTCCAGAACAGAGCGAGCGCCGGTCACGAGCCCTCCAGAACAGAGCGAGCGCCGGTCACGAGCCCTCCAGAACAGAGCGAGCGCCGGTCACGAGCCCTCCAGAACAGAGCGAGCGCCGGTCACGAGCCCTCCAGAACAGAGCGAGCGCCGGTCACGAGCCCTCCAGAACAGAGCGAGCGCCGGTCACGAGCCCTCCAGAACAGAGCGAGCGCCGGTCACGAGCCCTCCAGAACAGAGCGAGCGCCGGTCACGAGCCCTCCAGAACAGAGCGAGCGCCGGTCACGAGCCCTCCAGAACAGAGCGAGCGCCGGTCACGAGCCCTCCAGAACAGAGCGAGCGCCGGTCACGAGCCCTCCAGAACAGAGCGAGCGCCGGTCACGAGCCCTCCAGAACAGAGCGAGCGCCGGTCACGAGCCCTCCAGAACAGAGCGAGCGCCGGTCACGAGCCCTCCAGAACAGAGCGAGCGCCGGTCACGAGCCCTCCAGAACAGAGCGAGCGCCGGTCACGAGCCCTCCAGAACAGAGCGAGCGCCGGTCACGAGCCCTCCAGAACAGAGCGAGCGCCGGTCACGAGCCCTCCAGAACAGAGCGAGCGCCGGTCACGAGCCCTCCAGAACAGAGCGAGCGCCGGTCACGAGCCCTCCAGAACAGAGCGAGCGCCGGTCACGAGCCCTCCAGAACAGAGCGAGCGCCCCTCACGAGCCCTCCAGAACAGAGCGAGCGCCCCTCACGAGCCCTCCAGAACAGAGCGAGCGCCCCTCACGAGCCCTCCAGAACAGAGCGAGCGCCCCTCACGAGCCCTCCAGAACAGAGCGAGCGCCCCTCACGAGCCCTCCAGAACAGAGCGAGCGCCCCTCACGAGCCCTCCAGAACAGAGCGAGCGCCCCTCACGAGCCCTCCAGAACAGAGCGAGCGCCCCTCACGAGCCCTCCAGAACAGAGCGAGCGCCCCTCACGAGCCCTCCAGAACAGAGCGAGCGCCCCTCACGAGCCCTCCAGAACAGAGCGAGCGCCCCTCACGAGCCCTCCAGAACAGAGCGAGCGCCCCTCACGAGCCCTCCAGAACAGAGCGAGCGCCCCTCACGAGCCCTCCAGAACAGAGCGAGCGCCCCTCACGAGCCCTCCAGAACAGAGCGAGCGCCCCTCACGAGCCCTCCAGAATAGTGAGCGCCCCTCACAAGCCCCCCAGAGCGGATCCGGATCCATTCATTTACCTTGCCAGTCTTGTGATCGAACCAGACCAGCGCATGATTCCTGGACAGCACCTTGCAGTCGAAGGTGGCATTGTTCTGCGCCGGCCGGCAGCGGGCCACCGAGCGCCCGATCTTGACCGGTTCGTCCAGGTAGACATGGCGCTCCTGGAAAGGGTGGGAATTCGGACGGCAGGTGAAGATCGCAAAGGCTGAAGGCATCTGGACGATAATAAAGGAAAAGGGGGGAAAAGAAAATCTTCCTAATCCAGAGCACCAGCGGCTGGAGACCCCCGGACGTCTGCGGAGAGAATTCTCACCAAATCCTAAGACATCGAGGCTCAGAGGGGCGCAGTCTGTACACTATCCTCCCAGCTCCACTGCCCCATACTGGTCCCATAGAAGACCCCCTAATCCATCGCCAGCAACGTGCCCACATCCAGAGCGTGCACCAGCTGAGGCCGCGGTGAGGGCCCCGGAGCTCCCGGCGGCTACAGCAGATCACATCCAGCGGCTGCCATACTCTGACAGGTGGGGGCAGAGAGGCTGCGGACCGGGCGGCATCCTCCGCACCGACACCAGCTGGGAGACGGCCCTGCCCCCCGGCGAGAGGCCCGAAATGTCCCCACTCGCTGCAGAACACCAGGGGCCCGGGAAGGAATTACGTGAGCACCGAGAATGTGCCGTAAAGCACGGCTGACGTAAAGTTAAGTTCTTCGGCCGGAAGTGGAGCCGCTTCTATCTCCCAGCGCTCCGCAGTGGGAATATTCTCGGTTCCGGTGACAGAATCCGGCGGTTATTGGAGCACAGCCCCGCCGCGTTCCCCTTCCTCCCGCGCCGCCATGTTGAACAGAAGCGACCTCCCCGCAGAGCCGCACAGCAGCCGGCCTACTGCGTCACCACAGCAACGGGCGGGGAGAGCGAGGGGCGGGACATGGGGATCGTCACCAGCCAATCAGCGTTGGCGCCCATCCCTTGTTTGTCCACGCCCACTAGAAACTGTCAAAGAGAGAAGTAGTGGGCGGGGCTGTAGTTTCCGCCGGTAGTGACCGGGGGGCAGTGACCCGGGGTGGCCCCGGTACAGCCCCGGTACAGGGGCAGCGGTGACGGCCTCGCCATGGCTCACATTACCGCTTTTTTTTGCATGCCTTAGTAACCACTTCATAACTGATGAATCATTCAGTTGGACGCCTCTGTGGTCGTATTGTAAAATCGCATGTAATGATCGTTTGGTCGCAAATCACACACGACGTTATCATCATAGTCTCCAATGTCAGTCATTTGTACCTTGGAGGCTTTTTTAAATTTCTTTTTACACCCAAATTTGCGACTCTAAAATGATCCCCCAGGGCAGATACATGGTGATAGCGGATGTGGTCGTATAGCAGCGCGCAACGTGCTACAACCGCGAGGCGCCAAATATTCCGCAGGCTTGGGTTTGGGCGCTTGCAAATTTGGCATCGTACGGCGGAAGCTACACGACGACTTTGTCCAGGAAAGATGGCGCCGTGCCGCAGCTACATGGCAGGGTAGTGTAAGCGATGGGGTCTTCTTGTGCCCCCCATGGTATGACGACAAGCGGGTGACCACATGGATTTTTGGTGACTTGTGGTGGTACATGGGGGTCACGATGCGGCCCCATTCACGTCCTTTGCTACGTCACCTGTGCTGCAGTCAGCGTTACCGTGTGGCCTCAGCGATCGCTCACACCACCGTCCAAGCGTGTTCCTAAAAAAAACATCAAATCGCACTCGGAATAATGTTAGTCTATGGGGCTGTGCTCATGTCCAATTTTTACCCCGGTCCCAGGCAAAATAAATCACAGCATCTCCCAGTTTGATCCGATAATCAGATCGCAGTCGGCCACGCCAGTCAATGATTGCATAGAAAACATCAGACTGCACTTGGATGACATCGGAGTTCAGTCCAACAATTTCCGTGCACTGAATCTCCATCTTCTCACACTGCGCTCCGATTCTCTCATCCAGGAGAGTCCGATCACACTATGGTGACACTGACCAGGGGCGTTTGCATATTAGGCCCGATCCTCTCAGATGGGAGACTGATACTGTTGTGGTCACATGACTGCCTGATACTTGTGGTCACGACTGCCTGATACTGTTGTGGTCATATGACTGCCTGATACTTGTGGTCACATGACTACCTGATACTTGTGGTCACATGACTACCTGATACTTGTGGTCACATGACTGCCTGATACTTGTGGTCATATGACTGCCTGATACTTGAGGTCATATGACTGCCTGATACTTGTGGTCATATGACTACCTGATACTTGTGGTCACATGACTGCCTGATACTTGAGGTCACATGACTACCTGATACTTGTGGTCACATGACTGCCTGATACTTGTGGTCACATGACTGCCTGATACTTGTGGTCACATGACTGCCTGATACTTGTGGTCACATGACTGCCTGATACTTGTGGTCACATGACTGCCTGATACTTGTGGTCATATGACTGCCTGATACTTGAGGTCATATGACTGCCTGATACTTGTGGTCATATGACTGCCTGATACTTGTGGTCATACGACTGCCTGATACTTGTGGTCATACGACTGCCTGATACTTGTGATCATATGACTGCCTGATACTTGTGGTCATACGACTGCCTGATACTTGTGGTCACATGACTGCCTGATACTTGTGGTCACATGACTGCCTGATACTTGTGGTCACATGACTGCCTGATACTTGTGGTCACATGACTGCCTGATACTTGTGGTCACATGACTGCCTGATACTTGTGGTCATACGACTGCCTGATACTTGTGGTCATACGACTGCCTGATACTTGTGGTCATACGACTGCCTGATACTTGTGGTCATACGACTGCCTGATACTTGTGGTCATATGACTACCTGATACTTGTGGTCATATCACTGCCTGATACTTGTGGTCATATGACTGCCTGATACTTGTGGTCATATGACTACCTGATACTTGTGGTCATATGACTGCCTGATACTTGAGGTCACATGACTGCCTGATACTTGTGGTCATATGACTACCTGATACTTGTGGTCATATCACTGCCTGATACTTGTGGTCATATGACTACCTGATACTTGTGGTCATATGACTGCCTGATACTTGAGGTCACATGACTGCCTGATACTTGTGGTCACATGACTGCCTGATACTTGAGGTCATATGACTGCCTGATACTTGAGGTCATATGACTGCCTGATACTTGTGGTCATATGACTGCCTGATACTTGTGGTCATATCACTGCCTGATACTTGTGGTCATATGACTACCTGATACTTGTGGTCACATGACTGCCTGATACTTGAGGTCACATGACTGCCTGATACTTGTGGTCACATGACTGCCTGATACTTGAGGTCATATGACTGCCTGATACTTGAGGTCATATGACTGCCTGATACTTGTGGTCATATGACTGCCTGATACTTGTGGTCATATCACTGCCTGATACTTGTGGTCATATGACTACCTGATACTTGTGGTCATATGACTGCCTGATACTTGAGGTCACATGACTGCCTGATACTTGTGGTCACATGACTGCCTGATACTTGTGGTCATATGACTGCCTGATACTTGTGGTCATATCACTGCCTGATACTTGTGGTCATATGACTACCTGATACTTGTGGTCACATGACTGCCTGATACTTGAGGTCACATGACTGCCTGATACTTGTGGTCACATGACTGCCTGATACTTGAGGTCATATGACTGCCTGATACTTGAGGTCATATGACTGCCTGATACTTGTGGTCATATGACTACCTGATACTTGTGGTCATATGACTGCCTGATACTTGAGGTCATATGACTGCCTGATACTTGTGGTCATATGACTGCCTGATACTTGTGGTCATATGACTGCCTGATACTTGTGGTCATATGACTGCCTGATACTTGTGGTCATATGATTGCCTGATACTTGTGGTCATATGACTACCTGATACTTGTGGTCATATCACTGCCTGATACTTGTGGTCATATGACTGCCTGATACTTGAGGTCATATGACTACCTGATACTGTTGTGGTCATATGACTGCCTGATACTTGAGGTCATATGACTACCTGATACTTGTGGTCATATGACTGCCTGATACTTGTGGTCATATGACTGCCTGATACTTGTGGTCATATGACTACCTGATACTTGTGGTCATATGACTACCTGATACTTGAGGTCATATGACTGCCTGATACTTGTGGTCATATGACTGCCTGATACTTGAGGTCATATGACTGCCTGATACTTGTGGTCATATCACTGCCTGATACTTGTGGTCATATGACTGCCTGATACTTGTCTTATGACTGCCTGATACTTGTGGTCATATGACTACCTGATACTTGTGGTCATATGACTGCCTGATACTTGAGGTCATATGACTACCTGATACTTGTGGTCATATGACTACCTGATACTTGTGGTCATATGACTACCTGATACTTGTGGTCATATGACTGCCTGATACTTGTGGTCATATGACTACCTGATACTTGTGGTCATATGACTACCTGATACTTGAGGTCATATGACTGCCTAATACTTGAGGTCATATGACTGCCTGATACTTGTGGTCATATGACTGCCTGATACTTGTGGTCATATGACTACCTGATACTTGTGGTCATATGACTGCCTGATACTTGTGGTCATATGACTACCTGATACTTGTGGTCATATGACTACCTGATACTTGAGGTCATATGACTGCCTGATACTTGTGGTCACGACTGCCTGATACTGTTGTGGTCATATGACTGCCTGATACTTGTGGTCACATGACTACCTGATACTTGTGGTCATATGACTGCCTGATACTTGTGGTCATATGACTGCCTGATACTTGAGGTCATATGACTACCTGATACTTGTGGTCATATGACTGCCTGATACTTGAGGTCATATGACTGCCTGATACTTGAGGTCATATGACTGCCTGATACTTGTGGTCATATGACTGCCTGATACTTGAGGTCATATGACTGCCTGATACTTGAGGTCATATGACTGCCTGATACTTGAGGTCATATGACTGCCTGATACTTGTGGTCATATGACTGCCTGATACTTGAGGTCATATGACTGCCTGATACTTGAGGTCATATGACTGCCTGATACTTGTCTTATGACTGCCTGATACTTGTGGTCATATGACTACCTGATACTTGTGGTCATATGACTGCCTGATACTTGAGGTCATATGACTACCTGATACTTGTGGTCATATGACTGCCTGATACTTGAGGTCATATGACTGCCTGATACTTGAGGTCATATGACTGCCTGATACTTGTGGTCATATGACTGCCTGATACTTGAGGTCATATGACTGCCTGATACTTGTGGTCATATGACTGCCTGATACTTGTGGTCATATGACTGCCTGATACTTGTCTTATGACTGCCTGATACTTGAGGTCATATGACTGCCTGATACTTGTGGTCATATGACTACCTGATACTTGTGGTCATATGACTGCCTGATACTTGTGGTCATATGACTACCTGATACTTGTGGTCATATGACTGCCTGATACTTGTGGTCATATGACTGCCTGATACTTGAGGTCATATGACTGCCTGATACTTGTGGTCATATGACTGCCTGATACTTGAGGTCATATGACTGCCTGATACTTGTGGTCATATGACTGCCTGATACTTGTGGTCATATGACTGCCTGATACTTGTCTTATGACTGCCTGATACTTGTGGTCATATGACTACCTGATACTTGTGGTCATATGACTGCCTGATACTTGTGGTCATATGACTGCCTGATACTTGTGGTCATATGACTGCCTGATACTTGTGGTCATATGACTGCCTGATACTTGAGGTCATATGACTGCCTGATACTTGTGGTCATATGACTGCCTGATACTTGTGGTCATATGACTGCCTGATACTTGAGGTCATATGACTGCCTGATACTTGTGGTCATATGACTGCCTGATACTTGTGGTCATATGACTGCCTGATACTTGTGGTCATATGACTGCCTGATACTTGTGGTCATATGACTGCCTGATACTTGAGGTCATATGACTGCCTGATACTTGTAGTCATATGACTGCCTGATACTTGTGGTCATATGACTGCCTGATACTTGAGGTCATATGACTGCCTGATACTTGTGGTCATATGACTGCCTGATACTTGAGGTCATATGACTGCCTGATACTTGTGGTCATATGACTGCCTGATACTTGTGGTCATATGACTGCCTGATACTTGTCTTATGACTGCCTGATACTTGTGGTCATATGACTACCTGATACTTGTGGTCATATGACTACCTGATACTTGTGGTCATATGACTGCCTGATACTTGTGGTCATATGACTACCTGATACTTGTAGTCATATGACTGCCTGATACTTGTGGTCATATGACTGCCTGATACTTGAGGTCATATGACTGCCTGATACTTGTGGTCATATGACTGCCTGATACTTGTCTTATGACTGCCTGATACTTGTGGTCATATGACTACCTGATACTTGAGGTCATATGACTGCCTGATACTTGTGGTCATATGACTGCCTGATACTTGTGGTCATATGACTACCTGATACTTGAGGTCATATGACTGCCTGATACTTGTGGTCATATGACTGCCTGATACTTGAGGTCATATGACTGCCTGATACTTGTGGTCATATGACTGCCTGATACTTGTGGTCATATGACTGCCTGATACTTGTCTTATGACTGCCTGATACTTGTGGTCATATGACTACCTGATACTTGTGGTCATATGACTGCCTGATACTTGTGGTCATATGACTACCTGATACTTGTAGTCATATGACTGCCTGATACTTGTGGTCATATGACTGCCTGATACTTGAGGTCATATGACTGCCTGATACTTCTGGTCATATGACTGCCTGATACTTGAGGTCATATGACTGCCTGATACTTGTGGTCATATGACTGCCTGATACTTGTGGTCATATGACTGCCTGATACTTGTCTTATGACTGCCTGATACTTGTGGTCATATGACTACCTGATACTTGTGGTCATATGACTGCCTGATACTTGTGGTCATATGACTGCCTGATACTTGTGGTCATATGACTACCTGATACTTGTGGTCATATGACTACCTGATACTGTTGTGGTCACATGACTGCCTGATACTTGTGGTCACATGACTACCTGATACTTGTGGTCACATGACTGCCTGATACTTGTAGTCATATGACTGCCTGATACTTGTGGTCATATGACTGCCTGATACTTGTGGTCATATGACTGCCTGATACTTGTGGTCATATGACTACCTGATACTTGTGGTCATATGACTACCTGTTACTTGTGGTCATATGACTACCTGATACTTGCGGTCATATGACTACCTGATACTTGTGGTCATATGACTGCCTGATACTTGAGGTCATATGACTGCCTGATACTTGAGGTCATATGACTGCCTGATACTTGAGGTCATATGACTGTCTGATACTTGTGGTCATATGACTACCTGATACTTGAGGTCATATGACTGCCTGATACTGTTGTGGTCACATGACTGCCTGATACTTGAGGTCATATGACTACCTGATACTGTTGTGGTCACATGACTGCCTGATACTTGTGGTCACATGACTGCCTGATACTTGTGGTCATATGACTGCCAGATACTTGTGGTCATATGACTACCTGATACTTGAGGTCATATGACTGCCTGATACTTGAGGTCATATGACTGCCTGATACTTGAGGTCATATGACTGCCTGATACTTGTCGTCATATGACTACCTGATACTGTTGTGGTCACATGACTGCCTGATACTTGTGGTCATATGACTGCCTGATACTTGTGGTCATATGACTGCCTGATACTTGTGGTCATATGACTACCTGATACTTGTGGTCATATGACTACCTGATACTTGTGGTCATATGACTGCCTGATACTTGTGGTCATATGACTGCCTGATACTTGTGGTCATATGACTGCCTGATACTGTTGTGGTCACATGACTGCCTGATACTTGTGTTCACATGACTACCTGATACTTGTGGTCATATGACTGCTTGATACTTGTGGTCATATGACTGCCAGATACTTGTGGTCATATGACTGCCTGATACTTGTGGTCATATGACTGCCTGATACTTGTGGTCATATGACTCCCAGATACTTGTGGTCATATGACTACCTGATACTTGTGGTCATATGACTACCTGATACTTGTGGTCATATGACTGCCTGATACTTGTGGTCATATGACTGCCTGATACTTGTGGTCATATGACTGCCTGATACTGTTGTGGTCACATGACTGCCTGATACTTGTGTTCACATGACTACCTGATACTTGTGGTCATATGACTGCTTGATACTTGTGGTCATATGACTGCCAGATACTTGTGGTCATATGACTGCCTGATACTTGTGGTCATATGACTACCTGATACTTGTGGTCATATGACTGCCTGATACTTGTGGTCATATGGCTTCCTGATACTTGTGGTCATATGACTGCCTGATACTTGTGGTCATATGACTGCCTGATACGTGTGGTCATATGACTACCTGATACTGTTGTGGTCACATGACTGCCTGATACTTGTGGTCATATGACTACCTGATACTTGTGGTCATATGACTACCTGATACTTGTGGTCATATGACTACCTGATACTTGTGGTCATATGACTGCCTGATACTTGTGGTCATATGACTGCCTGATACTTGTGGTCATATGACTGCATGATACTTGTGGTCATATGACTACCTGATACTTGTGGTCATATGACTACCTGATACTTGTGGTCATATGACTACCTGATACTTGTGGTCATATGACTGCCTGATACTTGTGGTCATATGGCTGCCTGATACTTGTGGTCATATGACTGCCTGATACTTGTGGTCATATGACTGCCTGATACTTGTGGTCATATGACTGCCTGATACTTGAGGTCATATGACTACCTGATACTTGAGGTCATATGACTGCCTGATACTTGTGGTTATATGACTACCTGATACTTGTGGTCATATGACTGCATGATACTTGTGGTCATATGACTACCTGATACTTGTGGTCATATGACTACCTGATACTTGTGGTCATATGACTAACTGATACTTGAGGTCATATGACTGCCTGATACTTGTGGTTATATGACTGCCTGATACTTGTGGTCATATGGCTGCCTGATACTTGTGGTCATATGACTGCCTGATACTTGTGGTCATATGACTGCCTGATACTTGTGGTCATATGGCTGCCTGATACTTGTGGTCATATGACTACCTGATACTTGTGGTCATATGACTACCTGATACTTGTGGTCATATGACTGCCTGATACTTGTGGTCATATGGCTGCCTGATACTTGTGGTCATATGACTACCTGATACTTGTGGTCATATGACTGCCTGATACTTGTGGTCATATGGCTGCCTGATACTTGCGGTCATATGACTGCCTGATACTTGTCGTCATATGACTGCCTGATACTTGTGGTCACATGACTGCCTGATACTTGTGGTCATATGACTGCCTGATACTTGTGGTCACATGACTGCCTGATACTTGTGGTCATATGACTGCCTGATACTTGCGGTCATATGACTGCCTGATACTTGAGGTCATATGACTGCCTGATACTTGCGGTCATATGACTGCCTGATACTTGTGGTCATATGACTGCCTGATACTTGTGGTCATATGACTGCCTGATACTTGTGGTCATATGACTGCATGATACTTGCGGTCACATGACCTCTTGCTCCTGGCACCTAGTGTGACTGCAGACTTGTACCAAAAGGCCACGTTCACACGATCAGTATTTGCTCAGTATTCCTAAGCCAAAACCAGGAGTGGGTGATAAATGTAGAAGTGGTGCATATGTTTCTATTATACTTTTCCTCTGATTGTTCCACTCCTGGTTTTGGCGTACAAATACTGAGGTAAAATACTGACCAAATACTGAATATGTGAACGAGGCCTAAGGCCGGACAACCCTTTGTAGTGATACTGACAGGTGAATTCATCCTAAATTACTTGCCACCTATTTTTCCAGGTTTCACATGAAATTAGTCTGACACGACTCTGCTCAATTAAATCCGATTTTTGGCAATGCAATATGTAAACATACATGTCAGACAACGCAGTATAAAATGGCCTTACATTTATTTTTGGGGCCCACATACAAATTTTGGGAGAGATTTTATTAAACTTGTTGTTGTTGTCCATGGTAACCAATCACAGCGCAGCTTTCATTTTACCACAGCTGTTTAAAATATGAAAGCTGAGCTCTGATTGGTTGCTATGGGAAACACCACCAGTGTTAATAAACTAGGCCCTCTGTGGGCCTCTGATTTCACATGTAGTGTGAAGTAAAGTGGGTGCGAGGTTTATGTCAAATTCTGTATGATTCACGAAATTCTCCATCATAGGTGATTTTTTGTGACAGACCCTTATAAGATATAACTAATACTGCATATGCCTCCATATCTCACTACAGTCTAAGTAAAGAAGATAGTCAAAGTGATCTGTGACAAATGTATTAACCCCTTAATATCCAGGCCTAAAACGCAGCGTCTTATAGTTCCAGCAAAGAGGATGAGATTGATTGAAGTCTCATGGGGGCTCTCATAAAGTGTGTGGGGGCCATTATATAGTGTGGGGGCCATTATACAGTTTGGGGGATAATATAGGGCTATTATATAGTTTGGGGGCTAATGCAGGGGCCATATAGTTTGGGGGCTAATGCAGGGGCCGTAATGTAGTTTGGGGGCTAATGCGGGGGTCATTATACAGTGTGGAAGCTAATGTGTGGGTCATTATTCAGTTTGAGACCTTCCATGGGGCAAGCATACAGTGTGGGTACTACATTGGGGGGCCCTCGTACAGTGTGAGAGGCTCTCATATTTTGGGTCAGTCCCTCAAACAGTGTAGGGACATCTGTTGGAGTTCTCATAAAGATTGGGAGCCACTATACAGCGTGGGAGCTAATTTAAGTGCCATTATACAGTTTGGGGCCTACTATAGGGACAATCATATAGTGTGGGGACTACTGTGGGGGCCGTTATGCAGTGTGGAAGCTAAGGCAAAGACCGTCGTACAGTTTGAGGGCTACTGTGTGGACCGTTGTAAAGTGTGGAGTCTACTGTGGGGGCCATTGTGCAGTGTGAGGGCTACTGTGGGGTTCATTATACCGTGTTTGGTGAAGAAAGAGAGAAAAGGCGCTCCAAATGTGTCACCCTTAATATAAGACACAGAGTGCGAAGCATTGTATGCGCTCACCTGCCTGGGGAGAGACCTGGTACAACTCCGTGCTTGTAAGAATGAAGCGCCGCTGTCCGACCGCTGTCTCACACACCGATGGGAAGAAACTTATTCAAACCAAACAGGAAAAAGAGCAGTAATTCCCGAGCACTGCCACAGAGAGAAGATAAGGAGGTATGGTCTTTGGGTCTTTATTCTTTCAGATACCTGATGAAGGAGTCAACCCGACTTCGAAACGCGTTGTATGAATGAATAGAGATCCGGAGAACATGCACCCTTGTCTTCACTCTGCGGCAGTGCCTAGGAATTACCACTCTTTTTCCTGTCTGGTTTGAATACACTGTGTTTTGGGGGAGCAGTGAGGAGTCGGACATCATACTGTATTTAGGGAGCTGTGGAACCACTGCTGAGGATAACAGAGCTGTAGGCCATAATACTGTGTAAAAAAGACCTGTGGCCATCATACTGTTTATAGGTCAGTGTGAGGCCATTATATTATACATAGGGGAGCTGTTGACCCATTATACTGTGTACAGGGTAGCTGTGGAGGCATTATATTGTGTATAGGGAAGCTGCAGGACCATCATATTGTATATATGGAAGCTGTGACCCATATTATTGTATCTATGGGAGCAGTAGGCCATCGTATTGTATATAGAGGAGCTGTGGGGACATCATACTGTGTATAGGGGAGCTGTAGGTCCATCATATTGTATATATGGGTGCTGTAGCCCATCATATTGTATATATGGAGGCTGTGACCCATATTATTGCATCTACGGGAGCTGTAGGCCCATCGTATTGTATATAGGGGAGCTGTGGGGACATCATACTGTTTATAGGGGAGTTGTAGGTCCATCATATTGTACTGTATATATGAGTGCTGTAGCCCATCATATTGTATATATGGAGGCTGTGACCCATATTATTGCATCTACGGGAGCTGTAGGCCCATCGTATTGTATATAGGGGAGCTGTGGGGACATCATACTGTGTATAGGGGAGTTGTAGGTCCATCATATTGTACTGTATATATGAGTGCTGTAGCCCATCATATTGTATATATGGAGGCTGTGACCCATATTATTGTATCTACGGGAGCTGTAGGTCCATCGTATTGTATATAGGGGAGCTGTGGGGACATCATATTGTATATAGGGGAGCTGTGGGGACATATTGTATATAGGGGAGCTGTGGGGACATCATATTGTATATAGGGAAGCTTTAGGTCCGTCATATTGTATCTATGGGAGCTGTGGACCCATTGTACTGTATATAGGGGAGCTGTACATTGGGGGTCTCAGAGGTCATTATTAAATGTTAAGTGGATGCTTACGAAGCATTTTTGTTATAATGGCACTCAGGGTATTGTGACCGTCAAAGGTGCACAGGGGCATTCTATTACCTGTATGCCTATAGCAATAGCTTAAATTTGTCCAGGGGGTGACAGATTTCCTTTAAATATCAACAACCTACATCATATTGTTTATTTGGAAGCTGTGGGGGCATTATGCTGTTTATAGGGGAGTTGTTGGTCCAATAGAATACGTGTAAGGCAGCTTTGGGACCATTTTACTGTGTATGGGAAGCTGTGGACACATCATACTGTATATTGGGGAGCCATGGGCACATCATGCTTGTGTATAGGGGAACTGTGTGTCCATTGTACTGTTATAGCGGAGCTGTTGGCACAATATACTGTGTATGGGGACCTGTGGGCCCATCATACTGTGTATGGAGGAGCAGTACATTGGGGGTCTCAGGGGGCATTATTAAATGTTAAGTGGACGCTTACGAAGCATTATTGTTATAAAGTCACTCAGGGTATTGTGACCAACAAAGGTGCACATGGGCGTTCTATTACCTGTATGCTTATAGTAATAGCCTAAATTCATCCAGGGGTGACAGATTCCCTTTAAATATCAACTTAAAAATAATTTGCAGAACTGGGTGTAAATCCCTCCGCACTGCCCTCTGCTGGTAGATGAAATAGGCACCAAATTAAATAAGATCATGAACATACTACTTAGGTCTTACAGCAGATAATTTCCTTTCAGGAAAGCAATGTCTCCTTCAAGGGCAGTCAAGCACACAATTGCTAGGAATAGAAATACCTAATTAATGCCCAAAGTATCTGATGAGTTCTTGAAATCAGTACACACATACAGTCATGGCCAAAAGTATTGACACCCCTGCAATTCTGTCAGATAATACTCATTTTCTTCCTGAAAATGATTGCAAACACAAATTCTTTGGTATTATTATCTTCATTTAATTTGTCTTAAATGAAAAAACACAAAAAGAATTGTCCTAAAGCCAAATTGGATATAATTCCACACCAAACATAAAAAAGGGGGTGGACAAAAGTATTGGCACCGTTCGAAAAATCATGTGATGCTTCTCTAATTTGTGTAATTAACAGCACCTGTAGCTTACCTGTGGCACCTAACAGGTGTTGGCAATAACTAAATCACACTTGCAGCCAGTTGACATGGATTAAAGTTGACTCAACCTCTGTCCTGTGCCCTTGTGTGTACCACATTGAGCATGGAGAAAAGAAAGAAGACCAAAGAACTGTCTGAGGACTTGAGAAACCAAATTGTGAGGAAGCATGAGCAATCTCAGGGCTACAAGTCCATCTCCAAAGACCTGAATGTTCCTGTGTCTACCGTGCACAGTGTCATCAAGAAGTGTAAAGCCCATGGCACTGTGACTAACCTCCCTAGATGTGGACGGAAAAGAAAAATTGACAAGAGATTTCAACGCAAGATTGTGCGGATGTTGGATAAAGAACCTCGACTAACATGCAAACAAGTTCAAGCTGCCCTGCAGTCCAGGGGTACAACAGTGTCAACCTGTACTATCCCTCAGCGTCTGAATGAAAAGGGACTGTATGGTAGGAGACCCAGGAAGACCCCACTTCTTACGCCGATACATAAAAAAGCCAGGCTGGAGTTTGCCAAAACTTACCTGAAAAAGCCTAAAACGTTTTGGAAGAATGTTCTCTGGTCAGATGAGACAAAAGTAGAGCTTTTTGGGCAAAGGCATCAACATAGCGTTTACAGGAGAAAAAAAGAGGCATTCAAAGAAAAGAGCACGGTCCCTACAGTCAAACATGGCGGAGGTTCCCTTATGTTTTGGGGTTGCTTTGCTGCCTCTGGCACTGGACTGCTTGACCGTGTGCATGGCATTATGAAGTCTGAAGACTACCAACAAATTTTGCAGCATAATGTAGGGCCCAGTGTGAGAAAGCTGGGTCTCCCTCAAAGGCCATGGGTCTTCCAGCAGGACAATGACCCAAACATTTCAAAAACCTGACCTGCACATCCAAACATAGACTAAGTGTGAACAGGTGCTGAACCCAGAGTCGCCAACTCGTATATAGTTAAGTAAATAAGGCAGCACACTGCAGCGCTAAAACATGCAAACTTGAAAACACGAAATTTGAACTGCATTACTCTCAAAGAGGAAGGCAAGCGTAGGACCTGGTATTAGAGAGATGCCGTAAAGAGGCTACCAGGTACACATAAAATTGGCCATTTTTATGCGCTAAAAGCTCTCATTTTTCATATTTCTAGTGCAGTAATGCAGTTCAAATTTCGTGTTTTCAAGTTTGCATGTTTTAGCGCTGCAGTGTGCTGCCTTATTTACTTAATGACCCAAAACACACTTCAAAAAGCACTAGAAAATGGTTTGAGAGAAAGCACTGGAGACTTCTAAGGTGGCCAGCAATGAGTCCAGACCTGAATCCCATAGAACACCTGTGGAGAGATCTAAAAATGGCAGTTTGGAGACGGCAGCCTTCAAATATCAGGGACCTGGAGCAGTTTGCCAAAGAAGAATGGTCTAAAATTCCAGCAGAGCATTGTAAGAAACTCATTGATGGTTACCGGAGGCGGTTGGTCGCAGTTATTTTGGCTAAAGGTTGTGCAACCAAGTATTAGGCTGAGGGTGCCAATACTTTTGTCTGGCCCATTTTTGGAGTTTTGTGTGAAATGATCAATGTTTTGCTTTTTGCTTCATTCTGTTTTGTGTTTTTCATTTAAGACAAATTAAATGAAGATAATAATACCAAATAATTTGTGTTTGCAATCATTTTCAGGAAGAAAATGAGTATTATCTGACAGAATTGCAGGGGTGTCAATACTTTTGGCCATGACTGTACATAGCTGCCCACCAAAATGGTTAGGAAGTGGACATTGCATTATATCTATTTATTTATTTTATCCACTTATATAGTGACATTTTAAAAATCATAGACTTGGAACTTCAAAATCGATGCACAAATGAGAAAGATATATTTTATTTCACTCAGGCAACCCACTGTATAAGGGTATGTGCACATGTTGCAGATTTCCTGCAGATCTGCAGATTTTTTTCCATGCAGAAACGCTGCAGTCCTGCAAGTGATTTACAGTACAATGTAAATCAATGGCAAAAAAAAAATGCAGTACTGATGGTGCTGAAAAATCTGCACGGAAAACGCAGCAGATTAAAAAAAGGACCATGTTACTTCTTTTGTGCAGATCTGCTGCGTTTCTGCACCCATTCCATAACAGAAAACTGCAAAGGTAAAAAAAGGAAAAAATCTGCACAAAAATCTGCAACGTGTGCACATACCAAAAAAGGCGCAGATTCTGACCTGCATTTTCTGCCAACAAATGCAGAATCTGCACAGAAAATTCCACAGTCAAATCTGCAACGTGTGCACATAGCCTTAATGTAACGGATTCCACCATTCAGTGTGTCTTGGAAGCAGTGACTGACAGCTCAGTCGTCCAATCTAGTGCAGGGGTGTGCTGAGATGTCGGTATTTTCAGTGACAGCTCAGCTGTCCAATCTGAGACTGGGAGGTTCTGGGCTGCTTTCAGGTGTTCCCTGTTCTAAGTGATTACCCAGCTACTTAGCTAAGCTGTCAGTCCCAGATAGTGGCCAGTTGTAGCTTTCAGCTCAGTGTGGTGTGTGCTCTTTGCTTTGTGCTTCTGAATTCAGACATTCTGATCTTCTGTTGCCGTACCCTGGATTTGCCTATTGACTACCTGTTTGTATTACCCCTTTTACCTTGGAATTCTGACCCTGGACTATGACCTGACTATGCCTTTGTCTCTTCCCTTTGTTTATGATGTACCCTCCTGGCTCTTGACCTTGGACTTCTTGACCACCTTCAGTCACAGGTTGTCCATGAGAAGTGACTCAGGATCGCAATAAATCATTCACGTTTCGGCCAATTGTTAGGCCTTCATCAGAACAGATTGTGGTAAATTATAGCATATGGTACATTTAGAAGTTGGCAGCACTTCTGGAGTAAGCACATGTGATATACAGTATAGTGACATTAATTTCCATGGTCTTTTACAGACATCATCACTGTCCCCATTGGGGGTCACAATCTAGATTCCCTATCAGTATGTCTTTAGAGTGTGGGAGAAAACCAGAGATCCCGGAGGAAACCCACACAAACACGGGGAGAACATACAAACTCCTTACAAATGTTGTTCACTAACAAAGCACACAGCAGAAAGTAACAAAAGTAAAGCAAAAGTGATGGAATGTTGCGAATTTCAGCTTTCAGCAGAATAATTAGCTCTCAAAGTATTTTACTATGGACATACACAAATAATTCTCTTCATCACGACAATGTGGAGGATTACAGGAAGAACAAGAGAGAGGTCATACAATAAAGACGAGAGAGGAACTAGATGTACATAAATAAATTGTAACCAAGAACACTCCGCCACCATTGTTATTATAATTATTTATTTATATAGCACCATTGATTCCATGGTGCTGTACATGAGAAGGGGTTACATACAAATTACAGATATCACTTACAGTAAACAAACTAAAAATGGTAGACTGGTACAGAGGGGAGAGGACCCTGCCCTTGCGGCTTACATTCTACCTCCTGATTTGTAGAGATAGTCCCATCACGGCATAAGCCTGCAGCTTTTGTAGACTCCAACAAAATACACATAGAATTCTTTTGTTTGCAGATTATGCAGTCAATGGTAAAGGAAGATGAATTGATGCTTTAATATTAACCTGTATTAATTCATTCATCAAGGAGATGATGAACGGGCTGAGAAATGTCGTTTGTGCTATGGGAGGCCCGATGATGTAGAGCTTCCTAAAACAAAACTAGAACAACGTTGCCAAGAGCTGGCTCACTTTCAAAACATTTGCACTGAAATTTGGCAGCCCCGGCCGAGTCATCTAGCTCTCTCCGGGGGGACTGGGAGGATTTTGATCATTCTGAGCTGTAAATTAAAGGAAAAACAAAGTCATACTTGAAAAGTGTAGCGCTAGCGGTATATATGTGCTGACCAAACGCCTCTTCTAAGTGGGGGGCCCCAATGTTAATCTTCTTAATAGAATGAGAAAAAAAAATTACTGAGGTTATTGAGGGCAGGGCCTGGGCTTTAAAATAAAGTGTTGAACACAATAGTGTGCACTGTATCCTAAGGATTCATTGGTACGGCTATAGCTACAGTAGCCATGTTATGTGATTACACCTTCCAAGGCTAGGATTTATTTTTAATATAATTTAGTTTCTTTTTATAAGGGTCACACTTTATTGTCTGTGTCCTTATAAAAAGGTGTTAACAACAGGTTTACAACTACAGTGCAAATCATAAGTATAACATAAGTGTATAACATAAGGTAAAAGACAGGTGCAATACACATGGCTGCAAAGATGTCAACCTGGGGCAGTTCTTGACAGGGCGACAGGAGGCTGAAAAATGGCAAAAGAGAAAACCGGATGGATTCTATCGGGAGAGAGCTGCCTACACCGGTGCCGCCCCTGGCCGGTACATAGTAAGAGACCTGTCAAACTGGAAGGGGACAGGAAGAAGCTGTCCAGAGACCGCATTGGACTAGTCAGGTCTCTGTCTACAGCCGGCCTGTTAAACTATGTTTTTTTCTGAGCAGAGCAAGACATGCCTAGCTGCAATTGCACCCCCAGGCTATGATCCCTAGTGTCTCCTATTGTATATCCTCTTAACTACAGCGTCTCCTATATAACGTATATGGTGCAGCCCTAGTGTCTCCTATGTGATGTATGTGCTCTAGCCCCAGTTTATATGATGTGTATACAGCAATCTCTGTGTCTCCTATGTGATGTATATGATAAAACCTCAAAAGAAAAAATATAGGGGTACCAAATCAACTTAAACACCTCAAAACAAAAGAAACCCTGATGTATATGATCCAGTCTCCGTGTCTCTATGTGATGTGTATACAGCAGTCTCGGTGTCTCCAATGTGATGTATATGCTCGAGCCCCAGTTTCTCTATGTGATGTGTATACAGCAGTCTCTGTGTCTCCTATGTGATATATATGATCCAGTCCTCGTGTCTCTATGTGATGTGTATACAGCAGCCTCGGTGTCTCCAATGTGATGTATATGCTCCAGTCCCAGTTTCTGTATGTGATGTGCATATAGCAATCTGTGTCTCCTATGTGATGTATATGCTGCAGCCCGTGTCTCTATGTGATGTGTATACAGAAGCCTCTGTGTCTCCAATTTGATGTATATGGTGCAGCCCCAGTGTGTACTTTGTGATATATATGCATCAGTCTCGGTGTCTCCTATGTGATGTATATGCTCCAGTCCCAGTGACCCTATGTGATGTATATACAGCGGCCTCGGTGTCCAACTCATGCAACCGAGTACCACAGGATGCCCTGGTAGACTAAGGCGTGAAAGGGAATCTATCACCAGATTTTTACCACCTAATCTGAGAGCACCGTGATATAGAGATAGAGAATCTGATTCTGATGTGTCACTTACTGGACTGATTGCTGTAGATTTGATAAAAAGTTTTATCACACGGTGATTATCATTAGAGGACTGGTAAACCTGCTGCCAAGTAGACCTTCATATTCATGACTCTCTGTATCCTGCCCCCACCTGTGATTGACAGTTTTCTGCCTATGGACAGTGTACACAGAAAGCTGTCAATCAGTGGTGTGGGTGGGGTTATACAGAGCTCAGCATTCAGAGAACTGCTGGACCTGCAGTAGATAAAACTGCAGCAGTCAAGTAAGTGATATATTGCTGGAATCAGGGTCTCTGCCGCTACATCATGCTGCTATCAGATGAAATAGCCCAAAAATTCGTGAAGGATTCCCTTAAATGCATAGCAGAAGGTAACCCTATTGGGAAGTGACTTGTAAGTCAATCGCCTGTTGCTAGCTCATCTTTCTTATAGGGTGATCTATCTGGTCATTTATCCATCTATCTAGTAGAACAGAAAGTCTGCACAGCGCAGTCTTAGAGAAGGGCGATCATTGGATTTGCTATACTCCCATGTATTATATGTCTCCATTTTTCATATTCCTTTTAATAAGGCTACGGCTGTGATATTATACATTTTATTCCAGTTATTTCCTAGTATGCTTTTTCTATTAAATAATTAAAATGACCTCTTAAAATGTAGGACAACTGTAAAGTCGGAAAACGTGACGACCTCATGCATTAACCATTATGTGTGGATCTGTATTACAAATGTCATCAGAAAAGCTGTCTCATTGTGGGTTCCCCCCGGGGTCCAACAACTGGGAGCCCCTGTAATTAGCAGGGAAATAGGAAATTCTAGCAATTAATGGGCTTCCATTGAGGACAATGTATCACTGCTATATTAGATCGCTACTTTGTATCTTATTCCAACCTTTATAATGTGTTGTATCAATGGCTTATTATCAGAGAACTGGTTGTTTGTACTTTATGGCGGATTTTACTAAATAGATCATTAATCAACTCCTAGAATCAACAGGGACTAAATTACGATGTATGGTTTTAATTAACTTTACTAGTCTACAACTGTAGGGAAAGTAGGTGGAAAATACGTTTTTGCTTAAAAAAGCAGCATCACTCCAGAGAAAGCTCCGGTTTATTTCATAGAAAGGGTCACAGAACAGATGTCCTCCAATCTCCTAATTATAGCTGCAATTAGACAATTAGAGGGATGCTGACCCGGGAACTTAACAAGGTGGCGCGGATGTGTGCCGTCCCATCAGGTAATATATAGGCTATGTACTAATGTGACAATTCTCTACTTTGGAAAGACGCTATTGGGCTAATGTCTTGTCGTAATTCCCAACTCTTCTGTTTCTGGTTATCGCAGTAATGACTACTTAATACTAATACTTCTAGGAGTCACATATATAAGCACAAATTCGGGATAAACCTTTGGCCTGAGGATTCACAGCCAGCACTGAAAACCTATGCAATGCAATGGAGCCTCGATGAGACTTTGGGATCTCAACAACCATGGGAGTTCCTACAGGAGTCTCACTTATTTTGCAACCTTTGTCCCTCTAATGGGTCCTACAGGTGCCACCTTTACCAGTGCAAGCAACCACAGCCATAGAGACACCGTGTGCCCAGTGCTCGCTCCTCAGCTTCTCCCAATGGCTAGCCACCACCCCTTGATCAACTGATCGAATGGTTTGGTATATTGAGCTGTAGCCAGTTTTTCTTGCCAGTAGTTTGATGTTTTACAAAAACCTGATTACTTTTACTCAGGGGTGTAAATATAGCAGGTACAGAGGTTGCTGTCGCAACTGAAGCCTAGAGGGACCTAAAATATCCCTTTGGCTCATATAGATAGACCAATGATACTTGGTGGCCCTTTTGGAAATTTTGCAAATTTTGCATTGAGGCCCAGGAGCTTCAGGTTACATCACTATTTTCAGTTTCACACATTCTAAAATAATCCAAGACTTTCAGAGTTTATAAGTGATTGAATGTAGAAACACCCCCCAGTCCTTGGAAACTAACTCATAACCAAAGAAGTAGCATTTAGATTAATGAAAAAAGGGTTTAATTTTGAGATAACTTACTTCTAAGAAGCCACTTTAGATCTGTAGTGCTCTTAAGTCTTGGGTCACTCTGAAGACCCTCTGCAGTGGATTTCTCAATGTCCTAGTGTTTCACTATACCACCTTCTGTCACTGTAAGGGGCTTCTGTCTGAAGCATGAAAAAGAGTCTTTTTGTTTTTCTCGTGGTTGTGCAACATAACCACATACAACCTGTCATGGCCCTTGTTAGAGCCCTCAGAACGCCTCTTTACGCACCTTGCCGGCTTACACTTTGATAGGTCTTTCTTTCAAAAAAGAAATGTACCAACATGATGACTTTTTTCAGGCAAGTACCATTAAACTTGGAGTATGTTTGGAGCGCCCTCAGGGGGATGTCACGGTGGCTGACCCGGTCCGTGTCCCTGGGACGTCTGTATAAAAAGGAAAGCTCTTTAAAGGGATAAAGTTTATGTTCATGACGCCACCTGTGGTATTCGGTCAGTGGGGTCAGACGCTGCTTTAAGGGGTCCGCTGGGGTGATGTTATGGCAGCTAGATGGTATACCTTCCCACAGGTGAAGTATGTCCCCAGGGCTTCCCGGTGTGTAGATGGTGGATGGTGAGAGGCGCAGAGAAGAACGAGGACACAGGGTTGCAGTCTCTTTACCTTTACTGAAGACTTCAGCATCCACAGTCCAGAGCACCAGATCACAGGGCAGACAGAGTCCGGTCGGCTCGGAGGCAAGTCCCGAGATCCCCTGTCCAGGCAGAAATCAGCGCTTGCGCTGCGGCAGTGCAGTCCCCCACCACCTATGGCTTCACATAAGGGTCTCACAGATGCGATGTTTCATTCTCTCTGTCCCCCATATAGGATAGGACAATACCCGTATGACTGGTGACTTGAGCCTGTTTATAGGGTCTCTTAGATAACCCGGCTCTGTAGGTGTCACCGTGCCTCCTGGGTGTAGGGCGGACAGGTTATTTGCAATTAGCTGTCCTGCCGGTCTCTGGAGCAAAACATAAAGTTCCTTACTCCCTCGGTGTTCCGGCTACCGGGCTCTGCGCCTCAGGAGGCAGCCTGTGTAGGGCTGGTCCCCTTCTGGTATCCTCTCCTTTGCTACGACTTCCTTCACGCTCGCTGCAATACAGTTCTGCCTTTCAATGTCTCTTTCTGGGAGCTGCAGCTCTGCGGGCATGCACAGCTCCTTGGACCCTCTGTCCACCTCAGACTACTGTCTGGAACGTTCTACCTTTCCCTACAGACTACCTGTTATATAGATGTGGGGAGTGACCTAATAAATAGGAGCAGAAGCTCCCCCTGGTGGCCTGTAGTGTGAAATGTGTTGCATGTTTGTGATACCTGGATGCAGTTATCCTTCTTTGCCTCCAAACGTAGCATCACTCTCCCCTAGAGGAAAGCAATACCACTGCGACGACCTGGACCCTGGGGCGCCGCATGTTCACATAGAATTTTTTTTTATTCATGGATTTTAAAGCAGATCTGTTATGTTTGCTAATGACAGGTGTTATGAAGGCAATCCAGAAACACAGTGTGCTTAGCGATCAGAGCGCACACAGTGATCTGACAAATACCCAAAAATACAAGAACGAGCTCTGAGACGTGGAAACTCTGTAGACTGCACACCTGATCCTATCCTAAACACAACTAAAAGCGGCTGTGGATTGCGCCTAACAACTACCTAGGCAACTCGGCACAGCCTAAGAAACTAGCTAGCCTGAAGATAGAAAAATAGGCCTGACTTGCCCCAGAGAAATTCCCCAAAGGAAAAGGCAGCCCCCCACATATAATGACTGTGAGTAAGATGAAAAGACAAAACGTAGGGATGAAATAGATTCAGCAAAGTGGGGCCCGATATTCTAGGACAGAGCGAGGACAGTAAAGCGAACTTTGCAGTCTACAAAAAACCCTAAAGCAAAACCAAAAAACCCACCATGCCGAACTAACGGCACGGCGGTACACCCTTTGCGTCTCAGAGCTTCCAGCAAAACAAAAGACAAGCTGGACAGAAAAAAAGCAACAAAAAAGCAAAAGGCACTTAGCTATACAGAGCAGCAGGTCACAGGAACAATCAGGAGAAGCTCAGATCCAACACTGAAACATTGACAAGGAGCAAGGATAGCAGCATCAGGCGGAGTTAAGTAATGAAGCAGTTAACGAGCTCACCAGAACACCTGAGGGAGGAAGCTCAGAAGCTGCAGTACCACTTGTGACCACAGGAGTGAATTCAGCCACAGAATTCACAACAGTACCCCCCCCTTGAGGAGGGGTCACCGAACCCTCACCAGAGCCCCCAGGCCGACCAGGATGAGCCGCATGAAAGGCACGAACAAGATCGGAAGCATGAACATCAGAGGCAAAAACCCAGGAATTATCTTCCTGAGCATAACCCTTCCATTTAACCAGATACTGGAGTTTCCGTCTAGAAACACGAGAATCCAAAATCTTCTCCACAATATACTCCAATTCCCCCTCCACCAAAACCGGGGCAGGAGGCTCAACAGATGGAACCATAGGTGCCACGTATCTCCGCAACAACGACCTATGGAATACATTATGTATGGAAAAGGAGTCTGGGAGGGTCAAACGAAAAGACACAGGATTGAGAACCTCAGAAATCCTATACGGACCAATAAAACGAGGTTTAAATTTAGGAGAGGAAACCTTCATAGGAATATGACGAGAAGATAACCAAACCAGATCCCCAACACGAAGTCGGGGACCCACACGGCGTCTGCGATTAGCGAAAAGTTGAGCTTTCTCCTGGGACAAGATCAAATTGTCCACTACCTGAGTCCAGATCTGCTGCAACCTATCCACCACAGAATCCAAACCAGGACAGTCCGAAGACTCAACCTGTCCTGAAGAGAAACGAGGATGGAACCCAGAATTGCAAAAAAATGGAGAAACCAAGGTAGCCGAGCTGGCCCGATTATTAAGGGCGAACTCAGCCAACGGCAAAAAGGACACCCAATCATCCTGGTCTGCAGAAACAAAACATCTCAGATATGTTTCCAAGGTCTGATTGGTTCGTTCGGTCTGGCCATTAGTCTGAGGATGGAAAGCCGAGGAAAAGGATAGGTCAATGCCCATCCTACCACAAAAGGCTCGCCAAAACCTTGAAACAAACTGGGAACCTCTGTCAGAAACAATATTCTCAGGAATGCCATGCAACCGAACCACATGCTGAAAGAACAAAGGTACCAAATCAGAGGAGGAAGGCAATTTAGCCAAGGGCACCAGATGGACCATCTTAGAAAAGCGATCACAGACCACCCAAATGACTGACATCTTTTGAGAAACGGGAAGGTCAGAAATGAAATCCATCGAAATATGTGTCCAAGGCCTCTTTGGGACCGGCAAGGGCAAAAGCAACCCACTGGCACGAGAACAGCAGGGCTTAGCCCTAGCACAAATTCCACAGGACTGCACAAAAGTACGTACATCCCGTGACAGAGATGGCCACCAGAAGGATCTAGCCACTAACTCTCTGGTACCAAAGATTCCAGGATGACCAGCCAACACCGAACAATGAAGTTCAGAGATAAGTTTATTAGTCCACCTATCAGGGACGAACAGTTTCTCTGCTGGACAACGATCAGGTTTATTCGCCTGAAATTTTTGCAGCACCCGCCGCAAATCAGGGGAGATGGCAGACACAATGACTCCTTCCTTGAGGATACCCGCTGGCTCAGATAAACCCGGAGAGTCGGGCACAAAACTCCTAGACAGAGCATCCGCCTTCACATTTTTAGAGCCCGGAAGGTACGAAATCACAAAGTCGAAGCGGGCAAAAAATAACGACCAACGGGCCTGTCTAGGATTCAAGCGCTTGGCAGACTCAAGATAAGTCAAGTTCTTATGATCAGTCAATACCACCACGCGATGCTTAGCTCCTTCAAGCCAATGACGCCACTCCTCGAATGCCCACTTCATGGCCAGCAACTCTCGATTGCCCACATCATAATTACGCTCAGCGGGCGAAAACTTCCTGGAAAAGAAAGCACATGGTTTCATCACTGAGCAATCAGAACCTCTCTGTGACAAAACCGCCCCTGCTCCAATCTCAGAAGCATCAACCTCGACCTGGAACGGAAGAGAAACATCTGGCTGACACAACACAGGGGCAGAACAAAAACGACGCTTCAACTCCTGAAAAGCTTCCACAGCAGCAGAAGACCAATTGACCAAATCAGCACCCTTCTTGGTCAAATCGGTCAATGGTTTGGCAATGCTAGAAAAATTACAGATGAAGCGACGATAAAAATTAGCAAAGCCCAGGAACTTTTGCAGACTTTTCAGAGATGTCGGCTGAATCCAATCCTGGATGGCTTGGACCTTAACTGGATCCATCTCGATAGTAGAAGGGGTAAAGATGAACCCTAAAAATGAAACTTTCTGCACACCGAAGAGACACTTTGATCCCTTCACAAACAAAGAGTTAGCACGCAGGACCTGAAAAACCATTCTGACCTGCTTCACATGAGACTCCCAATCATCTGAGAAGATCAAAATGTCATCCAAGTAAACAATCAGGAATTTATCCAGATACTCACGGAAGATGTCATGCATAAAAGACTGAAACACAGATGGAGCATTGGCAAGTCCGAACGGCATCACTAGATACTCAAAATGACCCTCGGGCGTATTGAATGCAGTTTTCCATTCATCTCCTTGCCTGATTCTCACCAGATTATACGCACCACGAAGATCTATCTTAGTGAACCAACTAGCCCCCTTAATCCGAGCAAACAAGTCAGATAACAATGGCAAGGGATACTGAAATTTAACAGTGATCTTATTAAGAAGGCGGTAATCAATACACGGTCTCAGCGAACCATCCTTCTTGGCTACAAAGAAGAACCCTGCTCCCAGTGGTGATGACGATGGGCGAATATGTCCCTTCTCCAGGGATTCCTTCACATAACTGCGCATAGCGGCGTGTTCGGGCACGGATAAATTAAATAATCGACCTTTAGGGAATTTACTACCAGGAATCAAATTGATAGCACAATCACAATCCCTATGCGGAGGTAGAGCATCGGACTTGGGCTCTTCAAATACATCCTGATAATCAGACAAGAACTCTGGGACCGCAGAAGGGGTGGATGACGAAATCGACAAAAATGGAACATCACCATGTACCCCCTGACAACCCCAGCTGGATACCGACATGGAATTCCAATCCAATACTGGATTATGGGTTTGTAGCCATGGCAACCCCAACACGACCACATCATGCAGATTATGCAACACCAGAAAGCGAATAACTTCCTGATGTGCAGGAGCCATGCACATGGTCAGCTGGGCCCAGTATTGAGGTTTATTCTTGGCCAAAGGTGTAGCATCAATTCCTCTCAATGGAATAGGACACCGCAAAGGCTCCAAGAAAAACCCACCACGTTTAGCATAATCCAAATCCATCAGATTCAGGGCAGCGCCCGAATCCACAAACGCCATGACAGAAAACGACGACAGAGAGCATATCAAGGTAATAGACAGAAGGAATTTGGACTGTACAGTACCAATGACGGCAGACCTAGCGGACCGCTTAGTGCGCTTAGGACAATCAGAAATAGCATGAGTGGAATCACCACAGTAGAAACACAGACCATTCAGACGTCTGTATTCCTGCCGTTCAACTCTAGTCATAGTCCTATCGCACTGCATAGGCTCAGGTTTAACCTCAGGCAGTACCGCCAAATGGTGCACAGATTTACGCTCGCGCAAGCGTCGACCGATCTGAATGGCCAAAGACAAAGACTCATTCAAACCAGCAGGCATAGGAAATCCCACCATGACATCCTTAAGAGCCTCAGAGAGACCCTTTCTGAACAAAGCTGCCAGCGCAGATTCATTCCACTGAGTGAGTACTGACCATTTCCTAAATTTCTGACAATATACTTCTATATCATCCTGACCCTGGCACAAAGCCAGCAAATTTTTCTCAGCCTGATCCACTGAATTAGGCTCATCGTACAGCAATCCGAGCGCCAGGAAAAACGCATCGACACTACTCAATGCAGGGTCTCCTGGCGCAAGAGAAAATCCCCAGTCTTGAGGGTCGCCGCGCAAAAAAATAAATAATAATCAAAACCTGTTGAATAGGATTACCAGAAGAATGAGGTTTCAAGGCCAGAAATGGCTTACAATTATTTTTGAAACTTAGAAACTTAGTTCTATCTCCAAAAAACAAATCAGGAATAGGAATTCTTGGTTCTAACATAGATTTCTGATCAATAGTATCTTGAATTTTTTGTACATTTATAACGAGATTATGCATTGAAGAGCACAGACCCTGAATATCCATGTCCACACCTGTGTCCAGAATCACCCAAATGTCTAGGGGAAAAAAAAAAGTGAACACAGAGCAGAAAAAAAAAAAAAAAAATGATGTCAGAACTTTTTCTTTCCCTCTATTGAGAATCATTAGTTAGGCTCCTTGTACTGTTATGTTTGCTAATGACAGGTGTTATGAAGGCAATCCAGAAACACAGTGTGCTTAGCGATCAGAGCGCACACAGTGATCTGACAAATACCCAAAAATACAAGAACGAGCTCTGAGACGTGGAAACTCTGTAGACTGCACACCTGATCCTATCCTAAACACAACTAAAAGCGGCTGTGGATTGCGCCTAACAACTACCTAGGCAACTCGGCACAGCCTAAGAAACTAGCTAGCCTGAAGATAGAAAAATAGGCCTGACTTGCCCCAGAGAAATTCCCCAAAGGAAAAGGCAGCCCCCCACATATAATGACTGTGAGTAAGATGAAAAGACAAAACGTAGGGATGAAATAGATTCAGCAAAGTGGGGCCCGATATTCTAGGACAGAGCGAGGACAGTAAAGCGAACTTTGCAGTCTACAAAAAACCCTAAAGCAAAACCACGCAAAGGGGGCAAAAAAAACCCACCGTGCCGAACTAACGGCACGGCGGTACACCCTTTGCGTCTCAGAGCTTCCAGCAAAACAAAAGACAAGCTGGACAGAAAAAAAGCAACAAAAAAGCAAAAGGCACTTAGCTATACAGAGCAGCAGGTCACAGGAACAATCAGGAGAAGCTCAGATCCAACACTGAAACATTGACAAGGAGCAAGGATAGCAGCATCAGGCGGAGTTAAGTAATGAAGCAGTTAACGAGCTCACCAGAACACCTGAGGGAGGAAGCTCAGAAGCTGCAGTACCACTTGTGACCACAGGAGTGAATTCAGCCACAGAATTCACAACACAGATCTGCATCAAACACCACATCAAAAAAATTAATTTGAATACTCTTCGATGTGAAGTGGATCAGCGTTAAAATCCACATAAAAAAAAACCTCAGTGTGAACCATTAAACTGCCTTTAGTAACAACAGTCTCAGATTATTGCTGCTTTCATATGATCACTGGAGGGAATCGGGAGCTGGAAACATCCGTAACCAAAAAGTGGAATTCAGGGGTCATTTTCTTTTCTCATCCAAAAAATTATAAAAAAAAGGTCCCGTTTTAATCCATGTGATCTTTTTTCAGCCACTGTTGGTCAATGTGTCAGATTTCACCATCGCAGTGTCATCTTTTTTTTTCTTGCATGCAAAGAAAACTAGAAGCCAGTCAGTGAAAAATGGAAAGCACACAGATGAGACATGGATAATGTGTGTGTGCTGTCGAACAGAAGCACTTCCACTTTTTCAAATTGAATGGTGTGCTGCCTCCATGTTTTTGTATCTCTGCATAAGGTTTGATATATGCCTGGAGGGCTTTGCACCCTACATTGCTTTTTCTGTGCTGCTCTTATCTTTTGTTGTTTTTATACATATATGTATGTATGAAGCTGGCTGTTCACAGAGTGCTGTATCCAAGCATATTAATCGAAAGTTGAGTGGAAGGAAAAAGTGTGGTAGAAAAAGGTGCACAAGTGTTGTGAGTTCTGTTTTTGGGCTCCCTCTGGTGGTTACTGATGGTACTGGGTGACTTGTGTTCTCTGCGGTCTCTGGTGTCCACCTGTTCCATCAGGTTATGGGAGTTTCCTATTTAACCTGGCTTTTTTGTCATTTCCTCGCCGGCTATCAATGTAATCAGCGGGTCTTTTTACCTTTGCTCCCTGCGTCTGTTATCTTCAGGACAAGCTAAGTTTTGATTTTCCTGTTCCACGTTTTGCTTTATTTTTGTCTTAGTCCAGCTTGCAGATATGTGATTCCTTGCTGCTGGTTGCTCTAGTGGGCTGAAATTACTCCTCATGTTCCATGAGTTGGCACATGAGTTCAAGTAATTTCAGGATGGTTTTTTGAAGGGTTTTTCGCTGACAGCGCAGTTCACTTTTGTATCCTCTGCTATCTAGCTTTAGCGGGCCTCATTTTTGCTGATTCTATTTTCATAACTACGTATGTGCTTTCCTCTCATTTCACCGTTATTACATGTGGGGGGCTGCTATTTCTGTGGGGTGTTTCTCTGGAGGCAAGTGAGGTCTGTGTTTCTTCTTATAGGGGAAGTTAATCCTTCGGCTGGCGCGAGACGTCTAGGAATCATCGTAGGCACGTTCCCCGGCTACTGCTAGTTGTGTGTTTAGGTTCAGGATCGCGGTCAGCTCAGGTTCCATCACCCTAGAGCTTGTTTTGTTTTTGTGCTTGTCCTTTTGTGATCCCCTGCCATTGGGATCATGACAGTATAGCCGGCCTGAAAAAATTGGTCATCGTTTTGGCTGAAGTAGGAGGAAAAGTAGTCTGAGGAAGTTTTTTTTTTTTCCCCCCCTCCTCAGTGTTTGCTGCCTAGCATTAATTGCAGCTTGGCTGCTTCTTTCCTCCTCTTAATCTTTGAATGGCTCTGACCTCAGCTGTTTATCATGGACGTCCAGAGTTTGGCTTCCAGCCTGAATAATCTTGCTGCTAAGGTTCAAAATATACAAGATTTTGTTGTACATACGCCTATGTCTGAACCTAGAATTCCTATCCCAGAGTTTTTTTTCTGGAGATAGATCTAGTTTTCTGAATTTTAGGAACAATTGCAAGTTGTTTCTTTCCTTGAAATCTCGCTCCTCTGGAGACTCTGCTCAGCAGGTCAAGATTGTTATATCTTTCCTGCGGGGTGACCCTCAGAATTGGGCATTTGCATTGGCACCAGGGGATCCTGCGTTGCTCAATGTGGATGCGTTTTTTCTGGCATTGGGTTTGCTCTATGAGGAACCTAACCTAGAGATTCAGGCTGAAAAAGCTTTATTGGCTCTCTCTCAGGGGCAAGATGAAGCAGAAATATATTGTCAGAAATTTCGGAAATGGTCGGTGCTTACTCAGTGGAATGAGTGCGCTCTGGCTGCAAAATTCAGAGATGGCCTTTCTGAGGCCATTAAAGATGTTATGGTGGGGTTCCCGGCGCCTACAGGTCTGAATGAGTCCATGACTATGGCTATTCAGATTGATCGGCGTTTACGGGAGCGCAAACCTGTGCACCATTTGGCGGTGTCTTCTGAACAGGCACCTGAGATAATGCAATGTGATAGAATTCAGTCCAGAAGTGAACGGCAAAATTATAGGCGGAAAAATGGATTGTGTTTTTATTGTGGTGATTCAGCTCATGTTATATCAGCATGCTCTAAACGCACAAAAAAGGTTGATAAGTCTGTTGCCATTGGTACTTTACAGTCTAAGTTCATTCTGTCTGTGACTCTGATTTGTTCATTATCATCCATTTCCGTCGATGCCTATGTGGATTCAGGCGCTGCCCTGAGTCTTATGGATTGGTCATTTGCCAATCGCTGTGGATTTAGTCTGGAACCTCTGGAAGTTCCTATTCCTTTGAAAGGAATTGACTCTACACCTTTGGCTATGAATAAACCTCAGTACTGGACACAAGTGACCATGCGTATGACTCCCGTTCATCAGGAGGTGATTCGCTTCCTAGTACTGTATAATTTACATGATGTCTTAGTGCTTGGTCTGCCATGGTTACAAACTCATAACCCAGTCCTGGACTGGAAAACAATGTCTGTGTTAAGCTGGGGATGTCAGGGGGTTCATGATGATGCATCTCCGATTTCTATCGCTTCATCTACTCCTTCTGAGGTTCCGGTATTTTTGTCTGATTATCGGGAGGTTTTTGAGGAGCCTAAGCTCAGTTCGCTTCCTCCTCACAGGGATTGCGATTGTGCTATAGATTTGATGCCTGGCAGTAAATTCCCTAAAGGTCGTTTGTTCAATCTGTCAGTGCCAGAGCATACTGCTATGCAGAATTATGTTAAGGAGTCCTTGGAAAAGGGACATATCCGTCCATCTTCGTCCCCTTTGGGAGCAGGTTTTTTTTTCGTAGCCAAAAAAGATGGTTCCTTGAGGCCTTGCATAGATTATCGTCTTTTGAATAAGATTACAGTCAAATATCAGTATCCTTTGCCATTGTTGACTGATTTGTTCGCTCGCATTAAGGGGGCTAAATGGTTCACTAAGATTGATCTTCGGGGTGCGTATAATCTTGTGCGGATAAGGCAGGGTGATGAGTGGAAAACCGCATTTAATACGCCTGAGGGTCATTTCGAGTATTTGGTGATGCCTTTTGGACTTTCTAATGCTCCTTCTGTCTTCCAATCTTTTATGCACGATATTTTCCGTGAATATCTGGATAAATTTATTATCGTGTATTTGGATGATGTTTTGTTTTTTTCTGATGACTGGGAGTCTCATGTTCAGCAGGTCAGGAAGGTGTTTCAGGTCCTGCGGGCCAATTCTTTGTTTGTAAAGGGTTCTATATGACTCTTTGGAGTCCAGAAGATTTCTTTCTTGGCGTATATTTTTTCCCCTTCTACTATTGAGATGGATCCCATCAAGGTTCAGGCTATTTGTGACTGGACGCAGCCTACATCTCTTAAGAGTCTACAGAAGTTCTTGGGCTTTGCTAATTTTTATCATCGCTTCATAGCTAATTTTTCTAGTGTTGTTAAGCCTTTGACGGATTTGACTAAGAAGGGTGCTGATGTTACTGATTGGTCTCCTGCGGCTGTGGAGGCCTTTCAGGAACTTAAGCGCCGGTTTTCTTCTGCTCCTGTGTTGCGTCAGCCAGATACGTCGCTTCCTTTTCAGGTTGAGGTTGATGCTTCCGAGATCGGAGCGGGGGCGGTTTTGTCACAGAGAAGCTCCGATGGCTCAGTGATGAAGCCATGTGCGTTCTTTTCTAGAAAATTTTCGCCCGCTGAACGGAATTATGATGTTGGTAATCGGGAGCTTTTGGCCATGAAGTGGGCATTTGAGGAGTGGCGTCATTGGCTTGAGGGTGCTAGACATCGTGTGGTGGTCTTGACTGATCACAAAAATCTGATGTACCTTGAGTCTGCCAAGCGTCTGAATCCTAGACAGGCTCGTTGGTCACTGTTTTTCTCTCGTTTCAATTTTGTGGTTTCATACCTGCCAGGTTCAAAGAATGTGAAGGCGGATGCTCTTTCTAGGAGTTTTGTGCCTGACTCCCCTGGAAATTCTGAGCCCACTGGTATCCTTAGGGATGGGGTGATTTTGTCGGCTGTCTCCCCAGACTTGCGACGTGCTTTGCAGGAGTTTCAGGCGGATAAACCTGATCGTTGTCCGCCGGAAAGACTGTTTGTTCCGGATAATTGGACCAGTAGAGTCATCTCCGAGGTCCATTCTTCTGTGTTGGCAGGTCATCCTGGAATATTTGGTACTAGAGACTTGGTGGCCAGGTCTTTTTGGTGGCCTTCCTTGTCGAGGGATGTGCGTTCTTTCGTGCAGTCTTGTGGAGTTTGCGCTCGGGCTAAGCCTTGCTGTTCTCGGGCCAGTGGATTGTTTTCACCTTTGCCTATCCCGAAGAGGCCTTGGACGCACATTTCCATGGACTTTATTTCGGATCTCCCTGTCTCTCAAAAAATGTCCGTCATATGGGTTGTGTGTGACCGCTTTTCTAAGATGGTTCATCTGGTACCCTTGCCTAAGTTACCTTCCTCCTCTGAGTTGGTCCCTCTGTTTTTTCAAAACGTGGTCCGTTTGCATGGCATTCCGGAGAACATCGTTTCTGACAGGGGATCCCAGTTTGTGTCTAGATTTTGGCGGATGTTCTGTGCTAAGATGGGCATTGATTTGTCCTTTTCGTCTGCATTCCATCCCCAGACGAATGGCCAGACGGAACGAACTAATCAGACTTTAGAAACTTATTTAAGGTGTTTTGTTTCTGCTGATCAAGATGACTGGGTTTCCTTTTTGCCGCTTGCCGAGTTTGCCCTTAATAATCGGGCTAGTTCTGCTACCTTGGTTTCTCCTTTCTTTTGTAATTCGGGGTTTCATCCTCGTTTTTCCTCTGGTCAGGTGGAGCCTTCTGATTGTCCTGGAGTGGACATGGTGGTGGATAGGTTGCATCAGATTTGGAGTCATGTGGTGGACAATTTGAAGTTGTCGCAGGAGAGGGCTCAGTGTTTTGCTAATCGCCGTCGCCGCGTGGGTCCTCGACTTCTTGTTGGGGACTTGGTGTGGTTGTCTTCTCGTTTTGTTCCTATGAAGGTCTCTTCTCCTAAGTTCAAGCCTCGGTTCATCGGTCCCTATAGGATCTTGGAAATTCTTAACCCTGTGTCGTTTCGTTTGGATCTCCCGGCATCGTTTGCTATTGATAATGTGTTCCATCGGTCGTTGTTGCGGAAGTATGAGGTACCTGTTGTTCCTTCGCTTGAGCCTCCTGCTCCGGTGCTGGTGGAGGGTGAATTGGAGTATGTTGTGGAGAAGATCTTGGATTCTCGTGTTTCCAGACGGAAACTCCAGTATTTGGTCAAGTGGAAGGGTTATGGTCAGGAGGATAATTCTTGGGTGATTGCCTCTGATGTTCATGCTGCCAGTTTGGTCCGTGCTTTTCATAGGGCTCATCCTGGTCGCCCTGGTGGTTCTCGTGAGGGTTCGGTGACCCCTCCTCAAGGGGGGGGTACTGTTGTGAGTTCTGTTTTTGGGCTCCCTCTGGTGGTTACTGATGGTACTGGGTGACTTGTGTTCTCTGCGGTCTCTGGTGTCCACCTGTTCCATCAGGTTATGGGAGTTTCCTATTTAACCTGGCTTTTTTGTCATTTCCTCGCCGGCTATCAATGTAATCAGCGGGTCTTTTTACCTTTGCTCCCTGCGTCTGTTATCTTCAGGACAAGCTAAGTTTTGATTTTCCTGTTCCACGTTTTGCTTTATTTTTGTCTTAGTCCAGCTTGCAGATATGTGATTCCTTGCTGCTGGTTGCTCTAGTGGGCTGAAATTACTCCTCATGTTCCATGAGTTGGCACATGAGTTCAAGTAATTTCAGGATGGTTTTTTGAAGGGTTTTTCGCTGACCGCGCAGTTCACTTTTGTATCCTCTGCTATCTAGCTTTAGCGGGCCTCATTTTTGCTGATTCTATTTTCATAACTACGTATGTGCTTTCCTCTCATTTCACCGTTATTACATGTGGGGGGCTGCTATTTCTGTGGGGTGTTTCTCTGGAGGCAAGTGAGGTCTGTGTTTCTTCTAATAGGGGAAGTTAATCCTTCGGCTGGCGCGAGACGTCTAGGAATCATCGTAGGCACGTTCCCCGGCTACTGCTAGTTGTGTGTTTAGGTTCAGGATCGCGGTCAGCTCAGGTTCCATCACCCTAGAGCTTGTTTTGTTTTTGTGCTTGTCCTTTTGTGATCCCCTGCCATTGGGAGCATGACACACAAGCCACCGGGATAACCGCAACCTTGAAAGGATTGTTAAGAAAAGGTAATTGAAAGATTTAGGAGAGATTCACAAGGAGTGGACTGCTGCTGGAGTCATTGCTTCAAGAGCCACCACACACAGATGTATCCAGGACATGGGCTACAAGTGTCACATTCCTTGTGTCAAGCCACTCATGACCAATAGACAACGCCAGAAGCGTCTTACCTGGGCCAAGGAGAAAAAGAACTGGACTGCTGCTCAGTGGTCCAAGGTGTTGTTTTCAGATGAAAGTAAATTTTGCATTTAATTTGGAAATCAAGGTCCCAGAGTCTGGAGGAAGAGTGGAGGCCACAATCCAAGCTGCTGGAGGTCTAGTGTGAAGTTTCCACAATCAGTGATGGTTTGCGAGACATGTCATCTGCTGGTGTACGTCCACTGTGTTTTATCAAGACCAAAGTCAGTGCAACCGTCTACCAGGAAATTTTAGAGCACTTCATGCTTCCCTCTGCCGACAAGCTTTTTAGAGATGGAAATTTCATTCTCCAGCAGGACTTGGCACCTGTCCACACTGCCAAAACTTCCAATACCTGGTAAACAAACAGCAGTATCACTGTGCTTGATTGGCAGCAAACTCACCTGACCTTATCCCCACAGAGAATCTATGGGGTATTGTCAAGTGGAAGATGAGTGACACCAGACCCAACAATGCAGACAAGCTGAAGGCTGCTATCAAAGCAACGTGGGCTTCCATAGCCCCGCAGCAGTGCCACAGGCTGATCGCCTCCATAACACGCCACACTGATGCAGTAATTGGTGCAAAAGGAGCCCTGACCAAGCACTAAGTGTATTTACTATACATACATTTCAGTAGGCCAACATTTCGGATTTTAAAATCATTTTTTCAAGCTGGTGTTATAAAGTATTCTAATTTACTGAGATAATGACTTTTTAGTTTTCTTTGGCTGTAAGCCATAATCATCGACATTAACAGAAACAAACACTTGTAATAGATCACTCTGTAATGACTCTATATAATATATGAGATTCACTTTTTGCGTTGAAGAACTGAAATAAATTAACTTATTGATTATATTCTAATTTTGTGAGAAACACACACATATATATATATTTATATACATGCATATATTTAGATAATTTTTCCATTCTCAATCTCTATGCTATCTAATCTGTAGCAGAAAGATAATGTCATGGGAGAAGAGGAATCTGAAGTGTCAAAAGAAAAAGCATATGTGATACATACCTGTTCATTACCTTTATACCTGCAGGTGACCTTTACATATACAAGCAATGTCATCTATCAGGTGGTTGACAACATACCAGCAGCATTAAGGATTCCTACAGTACAGACCTGCCTTGTACAGAAAAGCTTTATTCTAGTATTTGAAATATGTGGCTGCTGTTTGACAAGATGTGTCAGATTTAGGTCTCATTCAGATGTCCAAAGCAAAGAAATTAGCCGGATCATAAGTTGTTATATGTGTAACGCGTAAGAGCAATTTAACGGACAAAATCCATGAAAAAAAACTAAATGAGCATATACTCTGCAGTAAGTAAATCATAATAGTGCGTGTAAATAACAAAAGGTATTTAGTTAACACTATATTTATAAAAAGCCACCACGACATGGTGTACCCAAATCGGAATGGTCCTATCCTAACTCCAATATTACAACTTTGCGTTGTAGCTTCCCATTGGCAGGTGGCTGAACAGTCAGGCCTGGGTCCTACTCTGCCCTTATCTACATTAAAGTCGGCTGACACAAGGTAAGGTTTTAATACTAGAGACAGGATCAGACTGTCACGATTTGTGGTACACCTTGTTGCGGTGGCATGGATTGTACTTCCCCACTCAACGCCATGACTTGGGGAAGTTAGGGAGTCTGAAATCAAAAGCTACGAGGGTACTTAAAAAAAGAGGCAAAAGCATAGTTAGGTCACAGTCTGGGGTCAGAATTTCAAGAAGGTAGCAGATCAAGAAAAAGGGTCTAGACAAATGGATGATCAAAGGCAAATCCAAGGTCAGTTAGCAAAGATCAAAATACTGGAACTTAAGGTACCTTCACACATAACGATATTGTTAACGATATCGTTGCTATTTGTGACGTAGCAACGATATCGTTAATGAAATCGTTCTGTGTGACAGCGACCAACGATCAGGCCCCTGCTGGGAGATCGTTGGTCGCTGAATAAAGTCCAGAACTTTATTTCGTCGCTGGACTCCCTGGAGACATCACTGGATCGGCGTGTGTGACACCGATCCAGCGATGTCTTCACTGGTAACCAGGGTAAACATCGGGTAACTAAGCGCAGGGCCGTGCTTAGTAACCCGATGTTTACCCTGGTTACCATCCTAAAAGTAAAAAAAAACAAACACTAGATACTTACCTAACGCTGTCTGTCCTCCAGCGCTGTGCTCTGCACTCCTCCTGTTCTGGCTGTGAGCCGGAAAGCAGAGCGGTGACGTCACCGCTCTGCTTTCCGGCTCACAGACAGTACAGGAGGAGAGCAGAGAAGCAGAGCGCAGCGCTGGAGGACAGACAGCGGTAGGTAAGTATCTAGTGTTTGTTTTTTTTAACTTTTAGCATGGTATCCAGGGTAAACATCGGGTTACTAAGCGCGGCCCTGCGCTTAGTTACCCGATGTTTACCCTGGTTACCGGCATCGTTGGTCGCTGGAGAGCTGTCTGTGTGACAGCTCTCCAGCGACCAAACAGCGACGCTGCAGCGATCCGGATCGTTGTCGGTATCGCTGCAGCGTCGCTTAATGTGAAGGGGCCTTTAAAGGACAGAGCAAACACCCACCAAGCTGAGCAGAGCTACAACTGGCAGAGATAAGAAGCAGACAGCCAGCTAAGTAGCCTGGGAATCATTCCGAACAGGAAACACCTGTAGGAAACACATTCCTCTCCGGCCCTGACGGCAACTGAACTGTCACTCACCACACTGACAGCTCAGCATACCCAAGATTAGACAGTTGAGCTGTCTATCACAATACAGACATAGTAACATAGTAACATAGTTAGTAAGGCCGAAAAAAGACATTTGTCCATCCAGTTCAGCCTATATTCCATCATAATAAATCCCCAGATCTACGTCCTTCTACAGAACCTAATAATTGTATGATACAATATTGTTCTGCTCCAGGAAGACATCCAGGCCTCTCTTGAACCCCTCGACTGAGTTCGCCATCACCACCTCCTCAGGCAAGCAATTCCAGATTCTCACTGCCCTAACAGTAAAGAATCCTCTTCTATGTTGGTGGAAAAACCTTCTCTCCTCCAGACGCAAAGAATGCCCCCTTGTGCCCGTCACCTTCCTTGGTATAAACAGATCCTCAGCGAGATATTTGTATTGTCCCCTTATATACTTATACATGGTTATTAGATTGCCCCTCAGTCGTCTTTTTTCTAGACTAAATAATCCTAATTTCGCTAATCTATCTGGGTATTGTAGTTCTCCCATCCCCTTTATTAATTTTGTTGCCCTCCTTTGTACTCTCTCTAGTTCCATTATATCCTTCCTGAGCACTGGTGCCCAAAACTGGACACAGTACTCCATGTGCGGTCTAACTAGGGATTTGTACAGAGGCAGTATAATGCTCTCATCATGTGTATCCAGACCTCTCTTAATGCACCCCATGATCCTGTTTGCCTTGGCAGTTGCTGCCTGGCACTGGCTGCTCCAGGTAAGTTTATCATTAACTAGGATCCCCAAGTCCTTCTCCCTGTCAGATTTACCCAGTGGTTTCCCGTTCAGTGTGTAATGGTGATATTGATTCCCTCTTCCCATGTGTATAACCTTACATTTATCATTGTTAAACCTCATCTGCCACCTTTCAGCCCAAGTTTCCAACTTATCCAGATCCATTTGTAGCAGAATACTATCTTCTCTTGTATTAACTGCTTTACATAGTTTTGTATCATCTACAAATATCGATATTTTACTGTGTAAACCTTCTACCAGATCATTAATGAATATGTTGAAGAGAACTGGTCCCAATATTGACCCCTGCGGTACCCCACTGGTCACAGCGACCCAGTTAGAGACTATACCATTTATAACCACCCTCTGCTTTCTATCACTAAGCCAGTTACTAACCCATTTACACACATTTTCCCCCAGACCAAGCATTCTCATTTTGTGTACCAACCTCTTGTGCGGCACCGTATCAAACGCTTTGGAAAAATCGAGATATACCACGTCCAATGACTCACCGTGGTCCAGCCTATAGCTTACCTCTTCATAAAAACTGATTAGATTGGTTTGACAGGAGCGATTTCTCATAAACCCATGCTGATATGGAGTTAAACAGTTATTCTCATTGAGATAATCCAGAATAACATCCCTCAGAAACCCTTCAAATATTTTACCAACAATAGAGGTTAGACTTACTGGCCTATAATTTCCAGGTTCACTTTTAGAGCCCTTTTTGAATATTGGCACCACATTTGCTATGCGCCAGTCCTGCGGAACAGACCCTGTCGCTATAGAGTCCCTAAAAATAAGAAATAATGGTTTATCTATTACATTACTTAGTTCTCTTAGTACTCGTGGGTGTATGCCATCCGGACCCGGAGATTTATCTATTTTAATCTTATTTAGCCGGTTTCGCACCTCTTCTTGGGTTAGATTGGTGACCCTTAATATAGGGTTTTCATTGTTTCTTGGGATTTCCCCTAGCATTTCATTTTCCACCGTGAATACCGTGGAGAAGAAGGTGTTTAATATGTTAGCTTTTTCCTCGTCATCTACAACCATTCTTTCCTCACTATTTTTTAAGGGGCCTACATTTTCAGTTTTTATTCTTTTACTATTGATATAGTTGAAGAACAGTTTGGGATTAGTTTTACTCTCCTTAGCAATGTGCTTCTCTGTTTCCTTTTTGGCAGCTTTAATTAGTTTTTTAGATAAAGTATTTTTCTCCCTATAGTTTTTTAGAGCTTCAATGGTGCCATCCTGCTTTAGTAGTGCAAATGCTTTCTTTTTACTGTTAATTGCCTGTCTTACTTCTTTGTTTAGCCACATTGGGTTTTTCCTATTTCTAGTCCTTTTATTCCCACAAGGTATAAACCGCTTACACTGCCTATTTAGGATGTTCTTAAACATTTCCCATTTATTATCTGTATTCTTATTTCTGAGGATATTGTCCCAGTCTACCAGATTAAGGGCATCTCTAAGCTGGTCAAACTTTGCCTTCCTAAAGTTCAGTGTTTTTGTGACTCCCTGACAAGTCCCCCTAGTGAAAGACAGGTGAAACTGTACAATATTGTGGTCGCTATTTCCTAGATGCCCAACCACCTGCAGATTTGTTATTCTGTCAGGTCTATTAGATAGTATTAGGTTTAAAAGTGCTGCTCCTCTGGTTGGATTCTGCACCAATTGTGAAAGATAATTTTTCTTGGTTATTAGCAGAAACCTGTTGCCTTTATGGGTTTCACAGGTTTCTGTTTCCCAGTTAATATCCGGGTAGTTAAAGTCCCCCATAACCAGGACCTCATTATGGGTTGCAGCTTCATCTATCTGCTTTAGAAGTAGACTTTCCATGGTTTCTGTTATATTTGGGGGTTTGTAACAGACCCCAATGAGAATTTTGTTACCATTTTTCCCTCCATGAATTTCGACCCATATGGACTCGACATCCTCATTTCCTTCGCTAATATCCTCCCTTAAAGTGGACTTTAGACAAGACTTTACATAGAGACAAACCCCTCCTCCTCTCCGATTTTTACGATCCTTTCTAAACAGACTGTAACCCTGTAAGTTAACTGCCCAGTCATAGCTTTCATCTAACCATGTCTCGGTTATTCCCACTATGTCAAAGTTACCTGTAGATATTTCTGCTTCTAGTTCTTCCATCTTGTTTGTCAAGCTTCTGGCGTTTGCGAGCATGCAGTTTAGAGGATTTTGTTTTGTTCCAATCTCCTCGCTGTGGATTGTTTTAGAAATGTTCTTACCTCCCATCTGAGTATGTTTTCCTGGGTCTTCTTTGTTCAAGTCTAATGTTTTTCTTCCCGTCCCCTCTTCTTCTAGTTTAACGCCCTCCTGATGAGTGTAGCGAGTCTTCTGGCGAATGTGTGTTTCCCAGGTTTGTTGAGGTGTAGTCCGTCTCTGGCGAGGAGTCCATCGTACAAGTAATTCACACCGTGGTCCAGGAATCCGAATCCTTGTTGTCTGCACCATCGTCTTAGCCAGTTGTTTGCATCAAGGATCCTGTTCCATCTCCTGGTGCCATGCCCGTCTACTGGAAGGATAGAAGAAAAAACTACCTGTGCATCCAGTTCCTTTACTTTCTTCCCCAACTCTTCAAAGTCTTTGCAGATTGTCGGTAGGTCCTTCCTTGCCGTGTCATTGGTGCCAACATGTATCAGAAGAAATGGGTGGACGTCCTTGGAGCTGAAGAGCTTTGGTATCCTATCGGTCACATCCTTGATCATCGCACCTGGAAGGCAGCATACTTCTCTTGCAGTTATGTCCGGTCTGCAGATGGCTGCTTCTGTGCCTCTCAGTAGTGAGTCTCCCACCACCACCACTCTTCGTTGCTTCTTGGCTGTACTTTTTGCTGTCACTTGTTGCTGTGTGCCCTTTTCTTTTTTGCTTGCTGGTATTGCTTCATCCTTAGGTGTGCCATCTTCATCCTCTACAAAGATTTGATATCGGTTCTTCAGTTGTGTGGTTGGTGATTTCTCCATGGTCTTCTTGCTTCTTTTGGTCACATGCTTCCACTCATCTGCTTTTGGAGGTTCTCTGACACTTTTTGCACCTTCTGTGACCAGTAGAGATGCTTCTGTTCTGTCTAGAAAGTCTTCATTCTCTTTGATGAGTTTCAAAGTTGCTATTCTTTCTTCCAGACCCCGCACCTTTTCTTCTAAAAGGGCCACTAGTCTACACTTCTGACAGGTGAAATTTGATTCTTCTTCTGGTCGGTCTGTGAACATGTAGCACATGCTGCAGCTGACCATGTAGGTTGTCACATCTGCCATGTTGCTCCTAGATCCTGCTGACTTGCTGTGTGTTTTCCTTCTTGTGTAATCTACTCAGCCAAGCTCTCTTGCAATAATGTCCTACAGGCAAAAATTCCCAACGATCTTCTAGCTTAGGGAGACTTCGCTTTTCCCAGAAGGCACCTGGAATATGCAAATTAGCCTCCTCAAGCTTGAATCCCTGGTTTGGTGATGCTTTCCAAGCAGCTGGTCCCGGCTGTACCCAACGATCTTCTAGCTTAGGGAGACTTCGCTTTTCCCAGAAGGCACCTGGAATATGCAAATTAGCCTCCTCAAGCTTGAATCCCTGGTTTGGTGATGCTTTCCAAGCAGCTGGTCCCAGCTGTACCCAACGATCTTCTAGCTTAGGGAGACTTCGCTTTTCCCAGAAGGCACCTGGAATATGCAAATTAGCCTCCTCAAGCATGAATCCCTGGCAGCTCACCACACCCCTGCCCCAGATTGGATGACTGAGATGCCACTCTCCCCAGTGAGAGGAGGAATCGTGACACCCAAGTTGTAGAAGAGCAATATATCTGTTGGGTCAGCTCACGATCCTTTTTTTCCTAACATTGTAAACTGTATACAAACCACGAGAAAGCATAATTTACCTAACCTGAGTTGTGGCCCCTTGGTTTGGGCCCCAGAGTGTGCATCTAGAGCATATACAGCCTAATGTCCAGCATGGAGATGATGTACAGATCACAATCTCGTGTCTCCCCTTTTCCCCATAGTTTGTAAGCTTGCGAGCAGGGCCCTCACTCCTATTGGTATCTATTTTGAACTGTGATTTCTGTTATGCTGTAATGTCTATTGTCTGTACAAGTCCCCTCTATAATTTGTAAAGCGCTGCGGAATATGTTGGCGCTATATAAATAAAAATTATTATTATTATTATTATAATATTCTGTGCTGGTACCAATCAGTATTCTGTGATTAAAGATGCACTTCAATAATCTGGCAAATTAACATTTCCAGGATCCAATTCATCATAGGTGACTTTTCACAGCACAGCAGGCTGGCTTCTTTTCCACTAGCAGAGAAAAAAATGAATGTATGCTAGGTATAATTAGCTTTGAATGACTGGTATTGGAAAGTGGAACTGTTGTGTAAGATGGATGAGCCCGGGCTTGGACGCTCAGAGGTTCGGATTCCATAGGTTCCAATGCATATCGTCATCTCCGAATATTACACCAGAAACATGCGAAGAGTACATTCACAAGTCCTTGTATTGGTCCGTTATATTTCCTCTTTATGAAAAGAACGGTAAAGGTTTAGGTATTTTTGTTATTTATTCCTATATTATTTAAATAAAATACTTTTCTACAGATTACCCTGTTGCTAAGGCAGTGTGGCCTTGAGCATACCTGCATCCCTGAGAGAAGTCATCTCTAGGTCTGCAGAGACTGTGGAACACTTCATTCCTATGAGAAGCCATCTTTGAGGCCTTCTAACTTCAGCCCTGTCCAAATGAGCATTGTGAGACCTGGGAGGAGTTGTACCTGGATCAGCCCTGGTTGTAAGAAGATTCAGCTGGAAGAAGAACAGTGGCCGGCGGTTATAGAGTAGGTTGACTACCTTTTGGCCTGTCACTAGCCTGTTGCTTGTTACTCACGGCCTAAAAATCTGGTGAACTGTTGGGATCTAGCAATGGTAAAGTCAAGTATTGCAAAAGTGAAAAGGGGAGATCAGGAGTTAATTGTTGTGTTACTAGAAGTTAACTTGTTATAAGCTAAAATAATTTTTTGTGAAGGCAACATTGACCTGAAAGGTCCCTGAAGTTGACTACCGAGGGCTTGACAGGTCAATGTTGCCTTCACAAAAACCGATTTTAGCTTGAAACAGGTTAACTTCTTAAAACTGTTCTGTTTTCTCACTTATTGAAACTTATGGCTCCTTTAAGGTTGATTTTGCCACAGTCTCATCTGCTAAACTACCAAGAGTGACCAGGAATCGGACTCACCGAGCCTCTTTGTGCAAACTGAATGGAATTGTGATCTGAATGTGAACTGTAACCACCAATTGTACAATGCCACTGTTGTGTGAAAGAGTGAAGGGAAGCCAACTGTTTATCCAACAAATTCTGAAATTGTTTATTCAAAGGGGTTGGCACAAGATCAGCCCTCATGGCCCCCAACAGGTCACGTTTTCAGGATTTCCTTAGTATTGCACAACACCTTTGGCAATTTCTGACACCTTAGTAATAATTCTATCACCTGTGCAACACTATGGAAATCCTGAAAACATGATGTGTTGGCGCTGTGAGGACTGGAGATTGGGAAGATCATTACTTTTAACCTATCCACATGATCGGTGATAAGGGTCTAACTGAGGAGGGGTCCCACCCTTGGAGTCCTCACCTATCACAAGAATGTCGATTCCGAATCCCGGTTTGAAAAAAAGTAATCCTCAAGCATGCAAACACTATGGGACTGACAAAGAGTCCAATGCTGGACTTGGCAGTGTACTACAGTCCAATAGAGTTTGAATCTAGTGGAAGTGTGCATAATGGACTACTACATCATGCATACCCTGTCCTCAAGATCCTGGAGGTCCCAGTGATTGGACCCCTACCAATCAGACACTTTTACCCATGCTATGGATCAATACGTTTCTTCATTGGATGTTTTAGGGAGAATTTTCAACCACATTTTACACAAATGGGTTGGGAATGAATCCCACTCACTGCAATAAATTGAATACATAAAAGAGAGTGTGACCCACAGAAATGATCAAAATGGGCCTCCTGTATGGTGCTGGATTGTGACACGTGTTGTTTTACGAACAATATACTTTTTCTTAAGAAGGAGTCCTGCACAGGTTTTTAGCATCCAATGACAAAGGGGTATGAGAAAAAATGAGAACTAGGACCCCTCTCTTTAAAGGTCCCATAGCAGCTGATTGGTCAGTGACTATCATTCTCAGAGGACCAATAAGAAGCTGTCATTTAAGTTCTCCACTAGGACTTAGTGGAGGATACTCGTGGCATAGTTTTTGTGACTTTCTGCAGATTGCATTTTATATTTAGATGATTATGAATGAAAAAGGAATCCGGTTAGACAGGTAGAGCTAAATATGAGGCAACAAGAGCAGCAGGTGTGTCAGTGGACAGGAGGTGCCATCCTCACTAGTCCATTTTTTTTCTGGTGTTCTTTGTTCTTTTGTGCAGCACCCTCTGGAGTTGCTTAAAAAGTAACACATGTTTTATCTATTTCTCTTTCGATTACTTGGTAAAATAAGTAGTGGATGCTTTCCTGAAACGGAAAGTACTTGCAAGCAGCATAATACAAAGAATAGCAGGTTTACCCAGAATCCTTTGCAGTAGGCGGAGCTATGCAAATCATCTCTTTCCACCCCTGTCTAATCCACAGCGCTTGGAACCGCCAAGCGTGCAATGCTGCGGATTAGTTTCTAAATTTACACAGCCAACCAATTCCTACCTGTGGACACGTGTTTCGGGCTTTAGGCCCTCATCAGCACAGGGCTGGAATTGGTTGGCTGTATGGAGTGGGGCTCGGTGAGCAAGCGATACATACATGCTAGCCACCTTAGGGAGAGACCCAAGTTGGGCTAAATGTAGCGGGACGAAAGAGACCGAAAAGCCCTCTACTAGTACTAGTACTAGTAGAGGGCTTTTCGGTCTCTTTCGTCCCGCTACATTTAGCCCAACTTGGGTCTCTCCCTAAGGTGGCTAGCATGTATGTATTGGTAAAATAAGTATTTTTTAAAATATTTTACTCTCAATTCATAAGAACACTGGGTATTCAGTGAAAACAGACTTTTACATTACTGAGATAGGAGATGACAGTGCTTATAAGATTCTATGGAGGAGAGAGGAGATACAGGAAGACACAGACATCCTGCTGCAAGGACAGTCATGCTTTAACTTTTTTTAACCCCTTTATGACCTTGGACATATAGGTACATCCAAGGTCGCCTCCCCCTGTTTCATGGGGGCTCTGGCGATGAGCCCGCAACTTTCCGGCACGTCAGACGATTTGATCAGGAGACATGCTCCCCTAACAGCTGCAGGTGGAATCGCGATCCACCAACGGCTGTTAACATGTTAAATGCCACTGTCAATCTCTGTCAGCGGTATTTAAAATGATCGCTCCAGAAGTGTGTCACAAACCCTGCCCATCGGTGCCTATGTGACATGACCCCGAGTCGCCGATGAGTTGGCATGACAACCTGGGGTCTGCGGAAGACCCCTGTGGTTGTCATTGTCGAACTGCTATGAGCACCACTCAGTAGCCGGCGCTCATCGCAGACGAGCATTTTAGCTACACTGACCTGAGTGTGACAGTGTAATGTATTTCTACGCAGCTGTCGCGCTCAGGTCAGGAGATCCAACAGTTAGGCTGCAGTCACACTAGCAGTATTTGGTCAGTATTTTACATCAGTATTTGTAAGCCAAAACCAGGAGTGGGTGATAAATGCAGAAGTGGTGAATATGTTTCTATTATACTTTTCCTCTGATTGTTCCACTCCTGGTTTTGGCTACAAATACTGATGTAAAATACTGACCAAATACTGCTAGTGTGACGGCAGCCTTAGTCTGAGGATTGCGATGCGATCCTTGCATGAAAAATAGGTCCGTCTGTCTGCTGCCATTACTGGAGAACTTAGAACAGAATGTCTGTCTGCCTCTTGTTCCTCCCGTCAACATAGAATGTTATGAGCACCAACTGCCATCTCCATCACCAACCAGCATCGGCACAGCCCCCGTGACTTAACCAGCGCCACCACAGCCCCCGTGACTGAACCAGCGTCGGCACAGCCCCCCGTGATTGAACGCCGAACTCTGACAGGAAGAATATGGTTAATTTCCTCCAGGCAGTAGGAGGTCTAAGTGACTGAACCAGCGTCGGCACAGCGCCCCTGTTAATGAACCAGCGTCAGCACAGCCCCCCGTGACTGAACCAGCATCAGCACAGTCCCCCATGACTGAACCAGCGTCAGCACAACCCCCTGTCACTGAAACACAATCGGCACAGCCCCCTGTTACTGGGCCAGTGTCAGCACAGCCCCCCGTGACTGAATCAGTGTCAGCACAGCCCCCTGTGACTGAACCAGAGTCAGCACAGCCCCCTGTGACTGAACCAGCATCAGCTCAGCCCCCCTGTGACTGAACCAGTGTCAGCTCAGCCCTTCCATGACTGAACCAGCATCAGCTCAGCCCCCCTGTGAATGAACCAGCATCAGCTCAGCCCCCCTGTAAATGAACCAGCATCAGCTCAGCCCCCCTGTGAATGAACCAGCATCAGCTCAGCCCCCCGTGACTGAACCAGCGTCAGCACAGCCCCCTGTGACTGAACCAGTGTCAGCACAGCCCCCTGTGACTGAACCAGCGTCAGCACAGCCCCCGTGAATGAACCAGTGTCAGCACAGCCCCCTGTGAATGAACCAGTGTCGGTACAGCCGCCATGACTGAACCAGTGTCAGCACAGCCCCCCGTGACTGAACCAGTGTCAGCACAGCCCCCTGTGAATGAACCAGTGTCGGTACAGCCGCCATGACTGAACCAGTGTCGGCACAGCCCCCCGTGACTGAACCAGTGTCAGCACAGCCCCCCGTGACTGAACCAGTGTCAGCACAGCCCCCTGTGACTGAACCAGTGTCAGCTCAGCCCCTCCATGACTGAACCAGTGTCAGCACAGCCCCCTGTGACTGAACCAGTGTCAGCTCAGCCCCTCCATGACTGAACCAGTGTCAGCACAGCTGAACGCCGAACTCTGACAGGAAGAATAAGGTTAATTTCCTCCCGGCAGTAGGAGGTCTAAGTGCAGGCGCCGGGGAGGTTCAGAGCACTATTAGGCTGCCATCACACTAGCAGTATTTAGTCAGTAATTTACATCACTATCTGTAAGCAGTGGCGTAACTACAAAGTTATGGGCCCCGGTGCGAACTTTCAAATGGGGCCCCCCCACCATGCCAAAATATTTTCCACCCAAATTCACATTTTCCCTATTAATTAATTCCCTATGAATTCCCTACATGCCCCGGCTGCCCCCCCTAGATACGCCACTGCCCTAGATACGCCTCCTTGCCTATTCCACCACTTCCATCATTTCCTCCTCCCCCACCATCCCCATCCTTGTCCATTCCACCACTTCCATCATTTCCTCCTCCACCACCATCCCCATCCTTGCCCATTCCTCCACTTCCATCATTTCCTCCTCCACCACCATCCCCATCCTTGCCCATTCCACCACTTCCATCATTTCCTCCTCCACCACCATGCCCATTCCACCACTTCCATCATTTCCTCCTCCACCACCATCCCCATCCTTGTCCATTCCACCACTTCCATCATTTCCTCCTCCACCACCATCCCCATCCTTGCCCATTCCACCACTTCCATCATTTCCTCGTCCACCACCATCCCCATCCTTGCCCATTCCACCACTTCCATCATTTCCTCCTCCACCACCATCCCCATCCTTGTCCATTCCACCACTTCCATCATTTCCTCCTCCACCACCATCCCCATCCTTGCCCATTCCACCACCATCCCCATCCTTGCCCATTCCACCACTTCCATCATTTCCTCCTCCACCACCATCCCCATCCTTGCCCATTCCACCACCATCCCCATCCTTGCCCATTCCACCACTTCCATCATTTCCTCCTCCACCACCATCCCCATCCTTGCCCTCTCCTCCCTCTACACACACACACCATTTATTTCTCTGCACATTCCCCTGCAGAGCGCAACACACACACACCTCACCTGCCGCAGCATCTCATCGCCTTCCTCTGACACAGCCGGCCGCTGGCTGATGACGTCATCCAGCGGTGCGTCTGTGTGAGAGGAAGCAGGAAGACAGATCGCTGGGCAGCGGCGCTGCAGGGATTTCTCCCTGCCTGCCGCAGCCACTCTGCAGGGGCTCCCCTCCACCTCTGCTCACATTGGGAGTCGGCGCTCTGCAGCTTCTCTGTGCCGGCTGTCAGCTTTACAGTCGGCGCAGAGAACAGCTGACTCCCAGTGCGGGGGGCGGCAGAATGCAGCCGCCGGGGGAGACGCCACATTAGGCGGCTCGACCGCGCCCCCCCCCCCCTGCCGGCTGTACCCTGCCACGCCTAGATATGTCTCGGACTGTTGCCGTGCGGGAGGGATCTCCTGCACTGCAACATGGTGTCGGCCGGTGCCTCTGACCTGCCGGGCGGCGGGCCCCTGACCTGCCGGGCCCTGTCGCAGTGGCGACCGCTGCGACCGCGGTAGTTACGCCACTGTCTGTAAGCCAAAACCAGGAGTAGAACAATTAGAGGAAAAGTATAATAGAAACATATGCACCACTTCTGCATTTATCACCCACTCCTGGTTTTGGCTTACAAATACTGATATAAAATACTGACCAAATACTGCTAGTGTGATGGCAGCCTTAACCTGCACATTAACCCCGTATCTGCAGGGTTAATAGCATTTTTTTAAGTGACAGGTTCAATTAAAAAAACAAAACAATTATCGTTCCTATTTCTGAAAACGTTGCAGCATATATATGTTCTCCCGCTGTATATAGGTATAATACAGTATATGCATACAACAGCCACCCAATGACTGGGTTGTATTCTCATACACTGCCTTTCCTGGCAGAAGTGCTCTGCCCTCACAAGCGTCGGCTTCACGCTGACGTCACCATTGTGCGTCCCGCGCTGCCCCGGCCGGCGCTGTGTGATGACGTAGCTGCTGTATTGATTGACGGCTGGATGGAGGCTCTCTGATACTGGCTCTCTCTTCTTTGTGGATGGAGGTGACCGAGGAGGCGCGGATTTCCTCTGGGGAGCCGCTAGTTCTCCCCTGGGACCGCTTCTCTTCATGGCTGCACTGTATCTGTGTGGTGGGCTTCGATCTGGAGTTGGGCCAGACTGTAGAGGTGAGGGGGGCTGCAAGTTACCGGAACTTTTGATTGTGTTATGGATCCGGAGAGCAGAAGTGACTGCTGGAGCCCTGATCACTGACTGGGGGGTCTGCTGCATGGACACAATGGGCAGTGATGCCCCCTCCCCCACTGATGCCCCCACACAAAGGGTCCTCTGCTGGGCAGAAGTCAGCTGGGAGGAGCCAGTGCTGCCTGGATGGGGCCCCTGGGGCCCTGCTGAGTGCTGTGACATCCCCGGCAGCCAGTGTTCTGGGGGCTGCTCTATGTCCGCAGAATACAGGCTGCTGCTGACCAATCCTGTCTGTATGTCGCTGATGAAGCCGGGGAGCAAAGAGTTAAAGTTCCCAGTGAGTGACATGAGGTTCATAGTCAGAATAGGTTTTAACTAGAAACTAAACTTTTGACAGGTCACAGTGACTTATCAGAAGCTTCGATTAATGGGGTCTTGGTGCGGAGACCCTCACTGATTGCTGAAATGAAGGCGACACAAGCTGTAGACACTCGGGAGAAAGTCAGATGGCCTGATACATTATGTTTGGGTTTCTAAAGTGCCTTTTTTTTCATCTTGTGGTATTCTGTGATTTTCCTGGCATTAAATTCTAAATGTTTTGCTGGGATAAGGTGTTATCTGAGCATGCTCGGGTCCTAACCGAGTGTCTTCGGTGTGCTCTAACGCTATATTTGAGTCCCCATGGCTGTTTGACAGTCACAGCACATGCAGGGATTGTCTAGCAAATAGGCAATCCTTGCATTCGTTCGAGCACGCCGAAGACACTATTAGCACCCGAGCATGCTCAGATAACACCTTATCCCGGCACGTTCGCTCATCACTACTCAAAATAAAAAAATATTATTCGCTTTTCTCTTGAATCTTTTAGTGTGTGTTCTGAAAAGCTGCATAACAAAAATTAAACATCTACGTAAAATCTCCCCAGCGTGGAAACCCTCGGAGTACATAAATTGCATTAAAAAGTTGCTATTAAGGAATCGGCTCAAAATAAATGCAATAATGAATCAGGCCCCGAGAGTCCATCTTTGTGGAACTTGCCAGGGTGGGTCTCCCAAAACTTTTATAGAATGTTATCCTGACCCCAAGAAAAGTGACCCTTCCCCCAAACTTTTGGAGCATCTTGTAACTCTTTGTGCCGTTCCTCTGTTATCCCTCCTGGTAATATGTGAATAAATTGACCACTTGGTGTTAGGATAACCTTTACAAAAAAATAAAATAAAACTCTGTTCCAGTCCTCACCCCCTCAGAGCTTGTCTTCTGTGTGCCTTGATGTCCTGTGTGCTCCAGATGACCGCTGCAGCCAATCACTAACCTTTTATATGTACCTAAAATATAATATATTTTCTGCCATCACTTTATTTGTAATTTAGATATGATTTTGGTCTTTATAAAAAAAAAGAAAAAATAGACTTTTTTAATAAACGCCCAGCCTATAAACTGCATTGAACAGAGATCAGTTCTTAGGACTCATTTCTCCAAAGTTAAGTAAAAAGGGCAGCACACTGCAGCGCCAAAACATGCAAACTTGAAAACACGAAATTTGAACTGCATTACTGCACTAGAAATATGAAAAATGAGAGCTTTTAGTGCATAAAAATGGCCATATTTATGTGTACCTCGTAGCCACTTTACGGCATCTCTCTTATACGAGGTCCTACGCTTGACTTACCTCGCTGAGAATAAACGTCTCCATCTGATTGGGTACATGTGAAACCTCTTCTTGGACTCAAATTCTCTCTTTCTGTGGAGGGGTATTGGACCTACTATAATTTAAAACACCTGTGGCTAGGAGGCGGGGAGTGCACGATCAGAAGGCTAAAGAATACATTTCAAAAACCTGACCGGCACATCCAAACATAGACTGAGTGTGAACAGGTGCTGAACCCAGAGTCGCCAACTCGTATATAGTTAAGTAAAAAGGGCAGCACACTGCAGCACCAAAACATGCAAACTTGAAAACACAAAATTTGAACTGCATTACTGCACTAGAAATATGAAAAATGAGAGCTTTTAGCGCATAAAAATGGCCATATTTATGTGTACCTCGTAGCCACTTTACGGCATCTCTCTTATACGAGGTCCTACGCTTGACCTACCTCACTGAGAATAAACGTCTCCATCTGAATGGGTGCATGTGAAACCTTCTGATCGTGCACTCCCCGCCTCCTAGCCACAGGTGTTTTAATTACAGCAGGTCCAATACCCCTCGATAGAAAGAGAGAATTTGAGTCCAAGAAGAGGTTTTTACATGTACCCATTCAGATGGAGACGTTTATTCTCGGTGAGGTAGGTTTAGAGTAGGACCTCGTATAAGAGAGATGCCGTAAAGTGGCTACCAGGTACACATAAAATTGGCCATTTTTATGTGCTAAAAGCTCTCATTTTTCATATTTCTAGTGCAGTAATGCAGTTCAAATTTCGTGTTTTCAAGTTTGCATGTTTTGGCGCTGCAGTGTGCTGCCCTTTTTACTTAACTATATACGAGTTGGCGACTCTGGGTTCAGCACCTGTTCACACTCAGTCTATGTTTGGATGTGCAGGTCAGGTTTTTGAAATGTAATCATTTCTCCAAAGGTCACATCCTTAGCCAATCAGAACAGTGGTCGCAGTGAATTAAATATATTTTAATGGACGCTTTGTTGCACTTAGTTTCTCTTGCACTTTTATGTTACTGAGTATAGGGGGTCCTGGCCGTCCAGGTCAGTTAAATGCATTGGTAAGTGCAGCAGACTAAAAACAGAGCATACCGTGATGCCTACTCCAGAGCAGCCTATGGCGAGGGTTTGCCTGTACTTTCTCTGGATTGTGTGCTGTAACCCTCCTGATGCATGGACTATAATGTGTTGCAAAAAACAAACTTATGAACATTTGGGAATGTTAAAGAGTTTTCTTTTTTTAAACAGGTTTCGGGGGTCTTTTCCATGCTGGAATCCATATAAAATGCCTCCCATTGGTTGCAAAGGGAAATCCGTGCTCTTGAGCCTATGAATTACACATTGGCTTTGAAAACTGAATAGGTGACTTTATTTAAGGGTGACCCCTTATCTGACTGCTGTCTGGAGAACGGGGCGATAAGACTTGGGAAAATGGAGCAGAGGTGTGCAAGCTGAGACTCTATTCACTCTATTCATTGTCTATGGAACTGCTGGGAAAAACCAAGCTACCTCTGCTCCATTCAAAAGCAGAGCTGAGGGTCCCAGCGGCTGGACCGCCAGCAGGATAGGAGACAATTTACTATGTCGGGGTTAACCCTTTAAAGCAGATTCTGCCTAAAATCTGTAGCAGGAGATATATATATTTTTTTTATTTTTTTGTATTTATTTTTTTTCCCGAGGCTTCTGCTCCGTGTCGTTCCCTGGAGCTAGTGGGTGTTTTGTATTGATTTGCATCTTTGTCTGATTTTGTTTTGATGACTTTCTTATGACTCTGATTTACCACTCGAGCTGCGATGCCAAGAACTAACTGTTCTCCTTTTTTACTACATGTTTGTGGTTTCTTGTCCTTGGCATCCGATGAATAGTCGCTGGTCACAATACCATGGTGACGTAATTAGGAGCCAGCGTCTGGGGGTGCCACCTGCCGGATAGGTCCCCGACCTGGGTGACGGGCGCTGAGCTCCAGTTTCTATTAGAAAGTGATTTAAATTCTTCCATCAAAATTTCGAGACAAATAATTTGCTCGTGACGATCCACGATCAACAATCGCATGGGGGACGAACAATCGCTGGTGCCGTAGTTCACACATTGCTGCTGAGAATATGCCAGTAAAGGCTTTTTTTTACCAGAGCAGATGATTGCCCAAAAGAATGTTCATAGTTAATCACTCTCCACAAATCCTACGCCCAGTGATCGGTTGCAGCGGTCACATGTGCTATAATCATGACATCACCGCTGCAGCCGATCACTGGGCTTATAGCATCTTGCGCAATCTACATCAGCATCTCCGCTAAGTCCAGCGATTGGCTGCAGCTTTAGGGAATATTTTACGCTTTTTTAATCCTCTTTTTGGATTTTTTTTGGTGCAAAGAAAAATCACAAATCAGCGTTTTTTTTTTTGTTTTTTTTTTAGTTTTTGCACTTTCTGGCACTATTTCTTGTTCGCTCCCTCGACTGTTTGCAAAACACGTAGCTGAAAGTCCCGCTGGGCAAATATTGGTGTTCCCTCGGTGAGCAGCAGACGTGGCTGGCTGTGACTGTATCCAGCGCGCTCAGTGACCCGCCAGGACGCCCGGGCGAAGAATAGGTGCAAAAATGCTTGAAACGGGCCTTAAAGGGATTGTCTGATGTTTTAAAAGGGGTCCGTGAAAGTCTTAAAATAAGAAAAAAAATAGACCCTTGAAGACTCCGCTGTTCTTTGTTGGTTTCCCCACTTTTTTTTTTTTCTCGAGCGGGGAATGCTGCAGCCAATCATTGCTCGCCGTAGCGGTCTGAGCCTGAGTAAACAATCTCTGCGCTCCATCTTCCAACCGCCGGAAGATGAAGCAAGGGGATTTACTGGGAACACGGGCAACAGATCCAAGGGTCTGGTAGATGAACGAATATTTTTTTTTTTTTTTTTTACTTTTTAATTAATGAAAGTCTTGGTCACCCTCTTTAAAGAAGCACTTTGCAATGAAATTTAAAATAACAACCCCCCCCTCCCCCATCATATTACTAAATTCTAAGAAGACCTACCGTAATTATGCCTTCGTAGATAATGGTTCTCAGTATTCGCTGATGTCGGCAGAATTTTTTATCTCTCTCATTAATTGTACATGGAAATAAAAATGCTCAGGTCATAAATCTAGACGGCAAAGTCCAGGTGACGTCTCAGAAGGCGGCGGACGTCTTGCCTGGATTTTATTATGTAACTGCACTGAGGTTTTATTTTTTTATTTTTTCTTCCTTCTGTTTATGGCTGGGAAAATTCTCCGAATTTCTCTGCAGACCTTTGGTCGGGACTTTGCTGAGCGCAGCAGATCGACCGCACGTGCCCAGAAGTCAGCAGTAATAATAGGCTGCTGGTCAGGAGATGGGGCGCGCCGAAAATCATAGGTGATCCATGGGATGGGGAGAACAGGACTCTGCACAGCGACGGCGACGCGCGCTCCGGCTCCTCTCCATCCATAGTCAGCGCTCAGCTCGCTGCCACTTTCCCATAGACAATGAATGGAGCAGAGCCGGAGCGCGCGCAGCTTTCACCGCTGATGTGTGAATGAGGCCTAAAAACTAACAATGGCCGCTGTTACCAATAGGCTACAATGATATGAATGTGGCTCGCAATGGATCCCATAGTAGTCATTGATCACAGCCTCCTTTTAATGTATTTATTGCATGTTTCCCGGCATATGCATAAAACTCAGTGTGAACATAGTCCGAACTGTCGCATCATGTTTATGACAAGTGTTAGTCTCCGTGTGACAGTTATACGTCCCAAATACTATATTGATATATATTTTTTTTTCTGCAGGCCTTGTATCCTCCCCATGCCAAATTAACCGACAAGGAGGTAAGTCTGCAAGAATATATTCTCCCATCAGGACAAACCCTTATCTACGCCAAACATGGCGAAATTGCTGTGCAGGTTCCTTATAGAAGCCCTCCTCCTCATCCTCCTCCTCCTATCACAGTTTTTATCCTCTTATTATATTGCAGTCATCTTGTTATACAGCACTGTGCACTTACAATTGCTCATTTTGCCTTTCTACCCAGATAATTCTTCTCTTTTCCATTAGGTCTATGACCTCACATGATTAATAACTGACTAGCTGTATTTTTCTAAGTTCTATGTAGAAACAGGAGGTCAATTTTTCCCTGCATGAGTCATCACTGCAAAAGTCACTGGCAGGAGGGAGCAGCTGGGTCTGTAGGTGAAGAAGGGGAATTATTTCTGCAGTCGCAAGAGACTTCCTGTTTCTACATAGAGGAGAATTATTTGGGTAGAAAGGCAAAATGAGCAATTGTAAGTACACAGTGCTGTATAATATGATGACTGCAATATACTAAGAAGTTAATAACATGCGGAAAAGTCATGTTACGGTGCAAGTACACAGTGGATTTATCAAGCTGAAGCCTATAAGCCTCTGCACTTTTTGTTCTCTGCAGCACAGCCTACACTTTTTTTTTATTTTCCCCTGTAGGTTGGTTGTTGGGCTCCATCCTGTGAGCTGTCACCACCCGGCCATTTGTGATCTGCTTGTGCTGCAGACATTCATAACCGTATCTCTGCTTTGCTTTTCAGAAAACCAGCATTTGTTACCTGTCATTCCCGGACTCCAATTCTGGTAGGTGTCTCTTGTACTTGTCTTAAAGGAGCAAAAAACAAGAAATGAATAAAACCAGAAAATGTCAGATGAACGAGCCTCTGCCGCTTCAGCCTGCAGGATTTTCTGAATGGTTCTGATCAGTCCTGCAGAGAAAACAAGTTATTTCCTTCTGATCCCTTCCATTTTTGGCAAGCAGGCAACTAAAGCATATGGCCTATCCAAGGGACGCGTGGGGGGCGGCACGCTGCTTCTGCAGGCAGTTGTCAGGATGGAAAGGGAGAGAGAAACGTCCTGGAACACATAGATGGACTCTCTCTCTATTTTGGTGACAACTTTTAGCTCCTTCCTGACACCTGTCATATTACACACATTGGGCTCTGGAGCTGAGGCGGTGCGCGGAGCGGAGTGGCCTGTGGAGCAGAGGCGGCACGGTGCGCGGAACGGCCTGTGGAGCACAGGCGGCGCGGTGTGCAGAGTGGCCTGTGGAGCTGAGGCGGCGCGGAGCGGCCTGTGGAGCTGAGGCGGCGCGGAGCGGCCTGTGGAGCTGAGGCGGCGCGGAGCGGCCTGTGGAGCTGAGGCGGCGCGGAGCGGCCTGTGGAGCTGAGGCGGCGCGGAGCGGCCTGTGGAGCTGAGGCGGCGCGGAGCGGCCTGTGGAGCTGAGGCGGCGCGGAGCGGCCTGTGGAGCTGAGGCGGCGCGGAGCGGCCTGTGGAGCTGAGGCGGCGCGGAGCGGCCTGTGGAGCTGAGGCGGCGCGGAGCGGCCTGTGGAGCTGAGGCGGCGCGGAGCGGCCTGTGGAGCTGAGGCGGCGCGGTGCGCAGAGCGGCCTGTGGAGCTGAGGCGGCGCGGTGCGCGCAGCGGCCTTTGGGGCAGAGACGGTGCGCGGAGGCGACAGCTGTGTTGTACAATCAGCACCTGCCTCACTGCTCTGACAGCGGAATTGTAGTGGCGTGATGTTTTGTAGATTCAGATATTTACTTCACCCCTTCCACAGTGATGATTTGCCAGCTTGTGACCTACTGACGACAGGAAATCATAGTTTATTAATTTTGCTATGTTGCTATGTATTGCAATATGTTATTGTTTTTCAAAATATTAAGCTAAAAAGAAATGTGTAATGACTGTATGGAAGAGATAAAAAAGCAAATAAATGGTAACCAGAAGCAAACAGACAAATGGAATCACTCGCCCTTTGTTCCCCTCGTCATTGAGTCAAATACATAAAGGTTTGAATCGCTCCTCTTTTCCCAAAATTGAATTTAAAAAATAAACGTGATATTTCCACGTCCGGAAAAGTCTGATCTACCAAGTTATAAAATTATTTAAGCCGTGCAGTAAACAACATAAAATAAATAATTGAAATGCCAGAATTGTCTTTTTCTTTTTTTTTTTTTTTTGGTCAGTCCATCTCGCACCCCCAGAAAAATGCATTAAAAAGCAATCAAAACGGCAAATGTAAAATGGTTACAATAAAAACGACAGCTCTACAAAGAAATGTAAAAAAAACGTTAAAGAGAATGTCGAGACAAACAAAATTTATTTATTTTAGCAAAGTTTCGTGTTTATTTTCATCAATTTAAATTAAAAAGAAAAAACAAAATAAATTATAGAAAAGCAAAATGCCAAAATATTGGCTGGATTGTGTTTTTTTTTTTTTTTTTCCTTCTTCCAGTCCCTTACATTGTAAAATAAGTGGTTTCATTCGAAACTGCAACTTGTCCATCGAATAAACAAGCCCTCGTCCGGATATATCCATCTAAAAGTAATTAAAAAAAAAGTTAACATTTCTTGGAACAAAAGCTGAAACAATATTTGCTTAATAAGGGTTTGTCCGGGTTCATCACTTTGTTGACCAGGGGCTTACATTCTCTGAAAATACCAAAATCTTCCATTCCCATCTGCTCTAGGGCAGGCCAGTCTGTGCTCTGCTACCACACCGTAAGTGATTACGACGCTCTTCTGCCATTGACTATTGTACCCTGTGATTGGCTGCAGCGGTCCCTTTGCTAGAACAACACGTCAATGGCTGTTTCTCTTTTTAAGACCACCTTTGACGCATTTTAAAATAATAAAGTATTGGATCACCCTTTAGTGACGCATTAGTCTAAAATCAGCTGAACCCTCTGATCCTTTTCGTGTATGTGATCAGGCAGTTTAAAGGGAACCTGCCACCTTGTGCAGCACTAATGCTGCATTCTGTGAAGGTGGCTCTTCTTTTTGTGGTCCCTTCCAACGCTGCAATATTACTTTTTATAATTTGTGCGCCATACCTTTAGTGTGTTCGGGGGGCACGTCTTTTCCCCCGGACACAACCCCTCCCAGCCATCACTCAGCCCCTCCGTGCGCCGCCTCCTCTGTCTTCAGTAACGTAGCCTGCGCTGTGCTTTCCTTTTTCGGGCAAACTGCGCATGCCCCAAAAAGGAAAGCACAGCGCAGGCACCGGGTACGTTACTGAAGACAGAAGAGGCGGCGCACGGAGGGGCTGAGTGATGGCTGGGAGGCTGTTGTGTCCAGGGGGAAAAGACTAAAGGTATGGCGCGCAAATTCTAAAAAGTAATATTGCAGCGTTGGAAGGGACCACAAAAAGAAGAGCCACCGTCACAGAATGCAGTATTAGTGCCGCATAAGGTGTCTTTTAGTTAAAAACGCCAGGCGGGGGTGACAGGTTCCCTGTTGTGAATTCTGTTGTCGGGCTCCCTCCTGTGGTCATGAATGGTACTTCGGCTGGTTCTATCCATGGAATTCCTCTGGTGGCTGTGGGTGTTTCTGAGTTTCCTTCCACAGGTGACGAGGTTAATTCGTTAGCTGGCTGCTCTATTTAACTCCACTTAGATCTTTGCTCCACGCCACCTGTCAATGTTCCAGTATTGGTCTTGTTCACTCCTGGATCGTTCTTGTGACCTGTCTTCCCAGTAGAAGCTAAGTGCCTGCCTGTTTTTCTCTGGTTTGCTATTTTTCTGTCCAGCTTGCTTTTTTGTTGTTGTCTTGCTTGCTGGAAGCTCTGGGACGCAGAGGGAGCGCCTCCGCACCGTGAGTCGGTGCGGAGGGTCTTTTTGCGCCCTCTGCGTGGTCTTTTTGTAGGTTTTTGTGCTGACCGCAAAGCTACCTTTTCTATCCTCGGTCTGTTCAGTAAGTCGGGCCTCACTTTGCTAAATCTATTTCATCTCTGTGTTTGTATTTTCATCTTTACTCACAGTCATTATATGTGGGGGGCTGCCTTTTCCTTTGGGGAATTTCTCTGAGGCAAGGTAGGCTTTATTTTTCTATCTTCAGGGCTAGCTAGTTTCTTAGGCTGTGCCGAGTTGCATAGGGAGCGTTAGGAGCAATCCACGGCTATTTCTAGTGTGTGTGATAGGATTAGGGATTGCGGTCAGCAGAGTTCCCACGTCCCAGAGCTCGTCCTTTATTATCAGTAACTACCAGGTCATTCCGTGTGCTCTTAACCACCAGGTCCATTATTGTCCTGACCACCAGGTCATAACAGTACAGGTGGCCCAAAGTACTAATGCATCTCAATAGAGGGATAAGAGAAGTTCTGAGACCATTTTTTTTTTCTTTGCAGTGTGTTTTGTCTCTCTTTTCCCCTTTACATCTGGGTGGTTCAGAACACAGGTGTAGACATGGACATTCAAGGTCTGTCCTCTTTGATGGATAATCTCACTATAAGTGTACAAAACATTCAAGATTTTGTGGTTCAGAATCCGATGTCAGAGCCTAGGATTCCTATTCCTGATTTGTTTTTTGGTGATAGATCTAAGTTCTTGAATTTCAAAAATAATTGTAAATTGTTTCTTGCCTTGAAACCTCGCTCCTCAGGTGACCCTGTTCAACAAGTAAAGATCATTATTTCTTTGTTGCGTGGTGACCCTCAAGACTGGGCATTTTCCCTTGTGCCAGGGGATCCGGCATTGCGTGATGTTGATGCGTTTTTCCTGGCGCTTGGATTGCTTTATGACGAACCTAATTCAGTGGATCAGGCAGAGAAAATCTTGCTGGCTCTGTGTCAGGGTCAGGATGAAGCGGAGACATATTGTCAGAAGTTTAGAAAGTGGTCTGTGCTCACTCAGTGGAATGAATGTGCCCTGGCAGCGATCTTCAGAAAGGGTCTCTCTGAAGCCCTTAAGGATGTCATGGTGGGATTTCCCATGCCTGCTGGTCTGAATGAGTCTATGTCTTTGGCCATTCAGATCGATCGACGCTTGCGTGAGCGCAAAGCTGTGCACCATTTGGCGGTACTATCTGAGCATGGGCCTGAGCCTATGCAATGTGATAGGACTTTGACCAGAGCTGAACGGCAAGAACACAGACGTCGGAATGGGCTGTGTTTTTACTGTGGTGACTCCACTCATGCTATCTCCGATTGTCCTAAGCGCACTAAGCGGTTCGCTAGGTCTGCCACCATTGGTACTGTACAGTCTAAATTTCTATTGTCCGTTACTCTGATTTGCTCTTTGTCATCCTATTCTGTTATGGCATTTGTGGATTCAGGCGCTGCCCTGGATTTGATGGACTTGGACTTTGCCAGGCGCTGTGGTTTTTTCTTGGAGCCCTTGCAGTATCCTATTCCATTGAGAGGAATTGATGCTACGCCTTTGGCTAAGAATAAGCGTCAGTACTGGACCCAATTGACCATGTGCATGGCTCCTGCACATCAGGAGGATATCCGCTTTCTGGTGTTGCATAATCTGCATGATGTGGTCGTTTTGGGGTTGCCATGGCTACAGGTCCATAATCCAGTATTGGACTGGAAATCTATGTCTGTGTCCAGCTGGGGTTGCCAGGGGGTACATGGTGATGTTCCATTTTTGTCTATTTCGTTTTCCACTCCTTCTGAAGTTCCAGAGTTTTTGTCGGATTATCGGGATGTATTTGATGAGCCCAAAGCCAGTGCCCTACCTCCTCATAGGGATTGCGATTGTGCAATTAATTTGATTCCTGGTAGTAAGTTTCCTAAGGGCCGATTGTTCAATTTATCTGTGCCAGAACACGCCGCTATGCAGAGTTTTATAAAGGAATCCTTAGAGAAAGGCCATATTCGCCCGTCGTCATCACCGTTAGGAGCAGGGTTCTTTTTTGTGGCCAAGAAGGATGGTTCTTTGAGACCTTGTATTGATTACCGCCTTCTCAATAAAATTACAGTCAAATTTCAGTATCCTTTGCCGTTGCTATCTGATTTGTTTGCTCGTATTAAGGGGGCTAGTTGGTTCACCAAGATAGATCTTCGAGGGGCGTATAATCTTGTGCGTATTAAACAAGGCGATGAATGGAAAACAGCATTCAATACGCCCGAGGGCCATTTTGAGTACCTGGTTATGCTATTCGGGCTTTCCAATGCTCCATCAGTATTTCAGTCCTTTATGCATGACATCTTCCGAGAGTACCTGGATAAATTCCTGATTGTGTATTTGGATGATATTTTGGTCTTTTCGGATGATTGGGAGTCTCATGTGAAGCAGGTCAGAATGGTGTTCCAGGAACTTCGTGCGAATTCCTTGTTTGTGAAGGGGTCAAAGTGTCTCTTTGGAGTTCAGAAGGTTTCATTTTTGGGGTTCATTTTTTCCCCTTCTACTATCGAAATAGACCCTGTTAAAGTCCAGGCCATTTACGATTGGACTCAGCCGACATCTGTGAAGAGCCTGCAAAAGTTCCTGGGCTTTGCTAATTTTTATCGGCGCTTCATCGCTAATTTTTCTACTGTTGCTAAACCGTTGACTGATTTGACCAAGAAGGGTGCTGATGTGGTCAATTGGTCTTCTGCAGCTGTGGAGGCTTTTCGGGAGTTGAAGCGTCGTTTTTCTTCTGCCCCTGTGTTGTGCCAGCCAGATGTTTCACTTCTGTTTCAGGTTGAGGTTGATGCTTCTGAGATTGGAGCTGGGGCTGTTTTGTCGCAAAGAAGTTCTGATGGCTCGGTGATGAAGCCATGTGCTTTCTTTTCTAGAAAGTTTTCGCCTGCTGAGCGCAATTATGATGTTGGTAATCGAGAGTTGTTGGCCATGAAGTGGGCATTCGAGGAGTGGCGTCATTGGCTTGAAGGAGCCAAGCATCGCGTGGTGGTCTTGACAGATCACAAGAATTTGACTTATCTTGAGTCTGCCAAACGGTTGAATCCGAGACAGGCTTGATGGTCATTATTTTTCTCCCGTTTTGATTTTGTGGTTTCGTACCTTCCGGGCTCTAAGAATGTGAAGGCTGATGCCATGTCAACGAGTTTTGTGCCTGACTCTCCGGGTGTTCCTGAGCCGGCGGGTATTCTCAAAGAGGGGTTAATTTTGTCTGCCATCTCCCCTGATTTGCGGCGGGTGCTGCAAAAATTTCAGGCTGATAGACCTGACCGTTGCCCAGCGGAGAAACTGTTTGTCCCTGATAGATGGACTAGTAGAGTTATCTCTGAGATTCATTGTTCAGTGTTGGCTGGGCATCCTGGAATCTTTGGTACCAGAGATTTGGTGGCTAGATCCTTTTGGTGGCCGTCTTTGTCACGGGATGTGCGTTCTTTTGTGCAGTCCTGTGGGACTTGTGCTCGGGCTAAGCCCTGCTGTTCTCGTGCCAGTGGGTTGCTTTTGCCTTTGCCGGTCCCGAAGAGGCCCTGGACGCATATTTCTATGGATTTTATTTCGGATCTCCCCGTCTCTCAAAAGATGTCGGTCATTTGGGTGGTTTGTGATCGATTTCTAAGATGGTCCATTTGGTACCTTTGTCTAAATTGCCTTCCTCCTCTGATTTGGTGCCATTATTTTCCCAGCATGTGGTTCGTTTACATGGTATCCCGGAGAACATCGTTTCTGACAGAGGTTCTCAGTTTGTTTCGAGGTTTTGGCGATCTTTTTGTGCTAGGATGGGCATTGATTTGTCTTTTTCCTCGGCTTTCCATCCTCAGACAAATGGCCAAACCGAATGAACTAATCAGACTTTGGAAACATATCTGAGATGCTTTGTTTCTGCTGATCAGGATGATTGGGTGTCCTTTTTGCCGTTGGCTGAGTTCGCCCTTAATAATCGGGCCAGCTCGGCTACTTTGGTTTTGCCGTTTTTCTGCAATAGTGGTTTCCATCCGCGCTTCTCTTCAGGGCAGGTTGAGTCTTCGGACTGTCCTGGTGTAGATACTGTGGTGGATAGGTTGCAGCAGATTTGGACTCATGTGGTGGACAATTTGACATTGTCCCAGGAGAAGGCTCAACGTTTCGCTAACCGCCGGCGCTGTGTGGGTCCCCGACTTCGTGTTGGGGATTTGGTTTGGTTGTCGTCTCGTTATGTTCCAATGAAGGTTTCCTCTCCTAAGTTTAAGCCTCATTTCATTGGTCCGTATAAGATTTCTGAGGTTATCAATCCTGTGTCATTTCGTTTGGCCCTTCCTGCTTCTTTTGCCATCCATAATGTGTTCCATAGGTCGTTATTGCGGAGATACGTGGCGCCTGTGGTTCCATCCGTTGATCCTCCTGCCTCGGTGTTGGTTGAGGGGGAGTTGGAGTATGTGGTGGAGAAGATTTTGGATTCTCGTATTTCGAGACGGAAACTCCAGTACCTGGTCAAGTGGAAGGGTTATGGTCAGGAAGATAATTCCTGGGTTTTTGCCTCTGATGTTCATGCTGCCGATCTGGTTCGTGCCTTTCATTTGGCTCATCCTGGTCGGCCTGGGGGCTCTGGTGAGGGTTCGGTGACCCCTCCTCAAGGGGGGGGTACTGTTGTGAATTCTGTTGTCGGGCTCCCTCCTGTGGTCATGAATGGTACTTCGGCTGGTTCTATCCATGGAATTCCTCTGGTGGCTGTGGGTGTTTCTGAGTTTCCTTCCACAGGTGACGAGGTTAATTCGTTAGCTGCTGCTCTATTTAACTCCACTTAGATCTTTGCTCCATGCCACCTGTCAATGTTCCAGTATTGGTCTTGTTCACTCCTGGATCGTTCTTGTGACCTGTCTTCCCAGTAGAAGCTAAGTGCCTGCCTGTTTTTCTCTGGTTTGCTATTTTTCTGTCCAGCTTGCTTTTTTGTTGTTGTCTTGCTTGCTGGAAGCTCTGGGACGCAGAGGGAGCGCCTCCGCACCGTGAGTCGGTGCGGAGGGTCTTTTTGCCCCCTCTGCGTGGTCTTTGTAGGTTTTTGTGCTGACCGCAAAGCTACCTTTCTCGGTCTCCCATGACAGCACTACGGAGAGAGGGGATCCGCCCTTCAGGGACAGGAAACCTACAGATAAAAGGGCGGTACCTCTCCCTCGCATCAGTTGGTTTCCTGTCCCTGAACAGGGAACCTCTTTCCGGTGGTACCTGTTATGAAGACCGATGGACCGGGCGGTCGAGTTCCGGCAGCGAGGAGGCTCCTGCCGCGGCTTGTCCGGCTCCCGAAGCCGCCACCGCTGGAACCGAGGGGTTCTTCAGGGTGAGCGGAGGGAGAACGCCGCCGATTCTGATGAGAGGAAGGGGCGCTGGATCACCCGGAGCTCCTGTGCCGATAAGCGCACGCTCCGGGTGTACTAAGATGGCCGCCGCTCCGGAAATGCGGCAGGACTTCCGGGTCATCGCCGTGCGCATGCGCGGTAGCTTCTCTTCTCCCTGGAGGACGTGACGCAGGACCGGAAGTGCGGGGAACGCCGGAGGTGGCGCCAAATACAAATAGGGAGATGGTGCACACATAGTTGTCGCACCATCTCCCTGTAAATCATGGAAGACAGCGATCCACAGGAGCTGCAGCCGAGGCAGCAGCACCATAAGAAGACAGACCCTAAGAGCGCTAGGAGTGGGTCTAGCAGCCGTTCTACACAGCGCAGCAGGTCTGCTGCGAAGACTAATTCACCTCCTCGGGAACCTTCCATTCCAGACCCAGGGCCCCCTCCAGAACCGGTAACTGCCTGCACGTCCGAATGGTGAGTTGATCTTCATGAATGTATATATTATAATAGGGCTCCCTCTTCTCCCTTAATAGGGAAATAAGAAGTTGGAGAAAAGGAAAAACAAATCCTGCCCCATCTGTGACAAAGCTTTACCAGTAGCCTGGGACAAAAAGCTTTGTAAATCATGTATCCAGCGTGTGCTATGTGAGGAGACTCCCGACTTTGCATCAGAGCTAAAAAATATTATTAGATCTGAGGTTCAGAATGCTGTATCTTCCTCCAAAAAAGGAAAAGATAAAGTAAAGGAAACAGTACAATCCCACTCTGTCCGATCCTCATCTGAAGATGCAGATTCGGACGATTCTGACTCCTCCCTATCCTCCTCCGAGGAAGATTCAGGCCGACATTGTTTTCCACTCGAGGAAGTGGATGCCTTAGTGAGAGCCGTTAGGGCTACTATGGGGGTGGAGGAGCCTAAACCTGACAAAACAGCCCAAGACGTAATGTTTGGTGGCTTGGGACAAAAAAAACGGAAAACCTTTCCTTAAAATCCCAATGTCCAATCCCTAATTAAAAAAGAATGGGAAAAACCAGATAGGAGAAACTCTTCGGTGCCCTCGCTTAAAAGGAAGTATCCCTTCGAAGATGACGCATCCACTTCCTGGGATAAGGCACCAAAGTTGGATGTAGCGGTGGCAAAAGCCTTGAAAAAATTTGCGCTCCCGTTCGAGGACATGGGTACCCTCAGAGACCCTTTAGATAAGAAAGCAGACACATTTCTTAAAGGGGCATGGGAATCGGCTGGGGGTAGCTTGAGGCCTACTGTTGCGGCTACCTGCACATCCAGATCTCTGATGGTGTGGATTGATCAATTATAGAGTCAATTTAGAGACGGGCTACCCAGGAATAAATTACTGGATTCTATCCCTGCAATTAGAGCAGCAGCAGCATTCCTGGCGGACTCCTCGGCAGACTCCGTGCGGTTAACATCTAAGGCCGCTGCTCTCTCCAACGCAGCCAGAAGAACCTTATGGCTCAAAAGCTGGCCTGGGGATCTCCAGACAAAGCTAAAGCTATGTTCTATTCCGTGTGAAGGAAATTTTCTGTTTGGAGAGACCCTGGATGACATCCTCCAAAAAGCAGGAGACAAAAAGAAGGGGTTTCCAAATCTGGGCCCAGCCCCATTCAGGCAGTCCTTTCGTAATCGGAGATTTTTCCGCCGCAGACCCCCCAGGGAGCAGAATAAATGGGAAGAAGGCAGGAGAAGGGATAGAGGTTACCTCTTTGGCAACACCTCTCGCGACAAAAAACCCTCCAAATGACATTGTGCCTACGGTAGGGGGAAGACTCACATCATTCCTTCCCGCCTGGAAGAAAATATCCAACAACACCTGGATTCTAAACATCATACAGTACGGTCTAAAAATAGATTTTATTTCTTTTCCTCCCCGGAAGTACATAGAAACGAAAATAAGATCTTCAGTGGCAGAACAAGGAGCTTTATAGAAAGAAATTATTTCCCTACTGCAAAAATCTGTGATTCAAGAAATCCCTCCTCAGGAAGTAGGAGAAGGGTTTTTCTCTCCTCTTTTTTTAGTACCAAAACCCGACGGGTCCTTTCGGACCATTATAAATCTAAAAAACCTGAGCAAATACGTAAAAAATTACAAATTCAAAATGGAAACAATAAAGTCCACCATAAAAATCCTGTTTCCGAATTGCTACATGGTCGTGATAGACCTAACCGATGCATATTATCATGTGCCCATCCACAATCAGTCTCAAAAATTCCTGAGATTGGCAGTTCCCATAAAAGGACAATTAAGATTTTTTCAGTACAGAGCTCTTCCGTTCGGAATCTCTATAGCTCCTCGAATATTCACGAAGGTAATAGCGGAAATGATGGCCCACATAAGGGAACAAAATATATTAATAGTCCCTTACCTAGACGACTTTCTCATCGTAAGCAACTCGGCCCAAAGTTGCAAAGAACAGAGGGACCGGGTAATGACTATCTTGACGGACTTGGGGTGGCTCATAAACTTAAAAAAATCAAAGTTGGAACCCTGTCAAGTACAGGAGTTCCTAGGTCTGACATTAGACTCCTGGGTTCAAGAATGCCGACTTCCAAACCCCAAAAAAGACAACATATTAGCCATGATAGCGCGAACCTTTCACCATCCTTCCATGACTCTAAGGAGAGCAATGTCACTACTAGGCTCTCTGTCCTCATGCCTACCAGCGATACCTTTCGCACAGTTCCACACAAGAGAACTTCAGTGGCACGTACTCGAATGGCAGTCAATACTAAAAGACAAATTGGAAAGTCGAATCACCCTGAATTCCTCAGTTATTCATTCCCTTCGTTGGTGGGCAGAGAGCCAAAACTTATCAAAGGGAGTTCCTTGGGTGACACAAATATCCCGGGTGATAACAACCGATGCGAGTCCCACAGGGTGGGGGGCTCACATGGGGGACAGAGTGGCTCAGGGAACCTGGTCAGTTCAGGAAATATCAGCATCCTCAAATCAAAAAGAACTTTGGGCAGTGCTTCAGGCTCTTCTTTCTTTTCTGACCTATATTCAGGGACATCATGTCCGAATCTTTTCGGACAACAAAGTGACTGTAGCGTATATAAATCACCAGGGAGGAACAAGGTCTCAGGCACTCATGAGTTCTTCAGCCAAAATTTTCAACCTTGCAGAAGAAAATCTACTATCCCTCTCTGCGCTACACATTCAGGGTTCAAACAACGAGAGAGCAGATTACCTGAGTCGATCGCTGTTAAAACAAGGCGAGTGGTCCCTAAACCAATCCATCTACGATCAGATCACAAAAAGTGGGGAGCACCGACAATAGATCTATTCGCCAATTACAAAAACAAAAAGGTGAACAAATTCTGCTCACTGAACCCGGTAGGGAATCCACAGGCTCTAGATGCCTTTATGATTCCGTGGACTCAAAAATTAACTTATGCTTTTCCTCCAACTATTCTGATCCCGGCAGTCATTCGGAAAGTCAGAGAGGACAAAGTGAAAATGATCCTCATAGCCCCGTTCTGGCCAAAAAGGACGTGGTTCTCCTGGCTGAGGATGCTTTCGGTCTCGGACCCATGGGTCCTGCCGAATATACCAGACCTTCTACATCAAGGGCCGATCTTCCACCCACAGGAATCGAACTTACATTTGACAGCCTGGTTTTTGAACGGGGACTATTAAAAGAAAGGGGTTTCTCAGATAACTTAGTCACCACGTTGTTAAAAAGTAGAAAACCCATCACTACTAGAATATATGGGAAAACTTGGAAAAAATTTCTGTCTGTCTCCAAAGTAAAAGTCTAAGATGGGCCCTCAATTCCTAAAATACTGGAGTTCCTACAAAAAGGTCTGGAACAGGGGTTGTCGGTTAGTACTCTTAAAGTACAAATAGCAGCTCTAGGAGCACTCTATAATCATAATATTGCGGCCAACCCATGGATAATTAGATTTGTTAAGGCGGTGACAAGATCAAAGCCATTAGTCGCTCAGAAAGTGCCCTCATGGGACTTAAATTTAGTCCTCTCGGCGTTAACGGGTCCTCCATTCGAACCCATAGAGACGATTCCCATTAAAACTCTATCACTTAAAACCATTCTCTTGGTAGCGTTAACATCCGCACGCAGAATAAGTGACATTCAAGCCTTATCCTCTAATCCACCCTTCACTAAAATATTAGATGATAGAGTCACTCTTAGACCTGACCCGGCCTATTTGCCAAAAGTGGCATCAAAATTCCATAGGTCACAAGAAGTCTCCCTGCCATCCTTTTGTCCAAATCCAAAAAATGAGAACGAGCAGAACTTCCATAATCTAGACGTCAGAAGGTGCCTAATCCAATATTTAGATTCCACCAGAGAGTATAGGAAGGAAGGCTCTCTGTTTGTCTGTTTCCAGGGTCCCAGAAAAGGATTTCGGGCATCCAAGGGTACTTTGGCGAGGTGGATAAAGGAGGCGATAGTCTTGGCATATTCATCCTCGGGGAATGAGATCCCAGATGGTATAAGAGCACATTCCACAAGAGCAGTAGCTACCTCATGGGCTGAGAGGTCAGAGGTATCAATAGAGCAAATCTGTAAAGCGGCCACCTGGTCATCACCATCGACCTTTTTTAGACACTATAGATTAAATCTAGCCTCTGTGTCTGACTTAACCTTCGGACGAAGGGTTCTCGAGGCGGTGGTCCCTCCCTAAGCTTAGTCTCTGCAATTCTCTCCGTAGTGCTGTCATGGGAGACCGAGAAAGTCGTAGTTACTCACCGATAACGGTGTTTCTCGGAGCCCATGACAGCACTCGCTTATTCCCTCCCATCACGTGTGCAGTGAGCACCTTTAATTACATATAATTTATATAGTGTATATAGTATGAGTATAGGCACGGGGTTCCTCTTTTAAGAAATGTTGTAATATGATTTTTTCTCTGTTGTAAACTAACCTGGAGGTCCTCCGATGCTCTGTAAACCAACTGATGCGAGGGAGAGGTACCGCTCTTTTATCTGTAGGTTTCCTGTCCCTGAAGGGCGGATCCCCTCTCTCCGTAGTGCTGTCATGGGCACCGAGAAACACCGTTATCGGTGAGTAACTACGGCTTTTCTATCCTCGGTCTGTTCAGTAAGTCGGGCCTCACCTTGCTAAATCTATTTCATCTCTGTGTTTGTATTTTCATCTTTACTCACAGTCATTATATGTGGGGGGCTGCCTTTTCCTTTGGGGAATTTCTCTGAGGCAAGGTAGGCTTTATTTTTCTATCTTCAGGGCTAGCTAGTTTCTTAGGCTGTGCCGAGTTGCATAGGGAGCGTTAGGAGCAATCCACGGCTATTTCTAGTGTGTGTGATAGGATTAGGGATTGCGGTCAGCAGAGTTCCCACATCCCAGAGCTCGTCCTTTATTATCAGTAACTACCAGGTCATTCCGTGTGCTCTTAACCACCAAGTCCATTATTGTCCTGACCACAAGGTCATAACAGTTCCCTTTAATTTCGCTTTCGGATGGTCCTGAGCTGTAGAACAGGTTATTTTCAGAGGTTTAAGTCCCCAGTTAGGATTGTATTTGGCTTTGATAACCCCTTTTAAATGTCTTAGGGTGGGTGTCACTACTCAGCTGTCGGGTGACCCGGGACCAGGGGCTCCTTCCCTGTCCCTAAAACTAGGGGGGCCCTAGCTCGTCCTATTCTACGGGATTCTTCTGAAGGTGAAGATGCCGGGGCTGCCACCCTTGCCTTATCTTTTGACTTAGCCCTCCGTCTGTTCTCTTCCCCCACCTAGGGAAGAGGGGCTCTGTTCACCTCAGTACACAAACACACCGAACAAGGCAACATGAGTGGAGGATGGGACAAAACCAAAGTTAGAAAAGGGAAGGGAATTCTCACACTTGCAAACCCATGCATCAGTCACAGGTAACTCCTTCTCATATAAACACCTCTCCTCCAAGCCATGCAGCATAAGCTAGCTCTGACATGGGTTTCAATCAGGACCCTGATTATATAGGGGATACTAGTGGCTAACCGAGCTCAGCCATTTAAAAAGAAGGTGAAGTACTTCTTTTCAGCGCAGGAGTAGGAGCACTCAGACACTGCGGTCTTCTGACTCCTCTCTGTTGCGGTAACCCTGTGACAATGGGTTTACACTAGGCGAACCTGCAGCATTAAATGAGTGTTGACGGGGTGAGTGCACTACCGGTGTGCACAGAATGATCCATAATAGTGTTCAGGGCGTATTGGCTGCATTTGTTCTCGGCAGCATGATGTGCTGCCGCAAACTATTTTTTGTTTTGTTAAAACAATGTAGAAAATAACTTGCGCTCGCTCATTGGGTGGTTCGACCTCGCGATTATCGAGAAAAGAGCCTTCCTGGCAGCACATGTTCACAATTATCGGACAGTGTAGACCGGCTTCACATAATATAGTAGTTTCCATAATGTCCTCTCGTCTGATCAGAGCACAGAAGCCGCGACGGTCACAGGGACGGTTCTGCAGTTTCCAGACGGCGCTTGCACAAACCTGAAGATTGACTTCTTTTTTTATTTTCTATTTATTTTATTTTTTTGTCGTCTCCTTAATGTGTTGGCTCTTGGGCGTCCCAGTGTTTTATCTCCTTTAATGAGCACACATCCCAGCGGCTGACTGGGGTTAAACTAATATATTTTGCTTTTTTTTCCTTTTTTTTTTTTTAATTTAAAGGCTGCCTGGGGGACACACAGTTTTGCTTCAGATTCCGGCAGTCGGCCGGCAGGAAGTCCTCTCTTCATTGTGTCTTGGATCAAATGGACAGAGACTCTCCGGTTTATTTAAAGGTTTGGTTACTTGTATTATTAATGATTAAAAAAAAAAAAAACCTCAAAAGTTTTATGTGAGCGCATCTGTCTTATTCAGATGGCTGGAAAGGGGTTAATAAACAATAAACTGTTATACTCGCCTTTCCGTGACCGTCCTGCTCCTCTCTTTTGCCTTTTTCGGTCCGGGCTTCTGTTACTTCCATGACCATCGCACGTCTCGAGTGGCAATAACGGGTGTGGTGTCCCACGTAGCGGCGCGGCGCCTGGTGAAAACGGGCAGTGACGGAGGCCCGAATGATGTGATTTCCTGGGGAAATTTTAGTGAATGCCGAATTTAAACTTAGGCTTTTCACTCATCTATCTCTAGCATTAAATTTATTGCTGGGACCCCCATTGAACCAGATAATGGGCACTGTAAAGGTACCGTCACACTAAGCGACGCTGCAGCGATACCGACAACGATGTCGATCGCTGCAGCGTCGCTGTTTGGTCGCTGGAGAGCTGTCACACAGACAGCTCTCCAGCGACCAACGATGCCGGTAACCAGGGTAAACATCGGGTTACTAAGTGCAGGGCCGCGCTTAGTAACCCGATGTTTACCCTGGTTACCATCGTAAAAGTAAAAAAACAAACACTACATACTTACCTTCCGCTGTCTGTCCCCCGGCGCTGAGCTTCTCTGCTCTGGCTGTGAGCACAGCGGCCGGAAAGCAGAGCGGTGACGTCACCGCTCTGCTTTCCGGCTGGCCGGCCCTGACAGTGCAGAGAAGCACAGCGGGGGACAGACAGCGGAAGGTAAGTATGTAGTGTTTTTTTTTTACTTTTACGATGGTAACCAGGGTAAACATCGGGTTACTAAGCGCGGCCCTGCGCTTAGTAACCCGATGTTTACCCTGGTCACCAGCGAAGACATCGCTGAATCGGCGTCACACACGCCGATTCAGCGATGTCTGCAGGAAGTCCAGCGCCGAAATAAAGTTCTGGACTTTCTGCAGCGACCAACGACATCACAGCAGGATCCTGATCGCTGCTGTGTGTCAAACTGAACGATATCGCTATCCAGGACGCTGCAACGTCACGGATCGCTAGCGATATCGTTCAGTGTGACGGTACCTTAAGACTCCACGAGCGGTGATGCAATCCCCAATGACCAGAATGTTATCACTTATCTACATGATGACGGGACAAATAGACCCGATAAGCCGGACATATTTGCTCTCGCTGTGTTCTATCAGCTCCTTACGGTTTTGTCTATTTCTATGGCTTGGTGGCATTCCCCCTCTGTCGCTCTGAAGATGGGGATCATCGGCGACTGATGGGAGGTCTCCGCACCCATAGAGTATTCAACTATCCTGCAGCGTCACCACCGGAAAATAAAAAGCATGACACATATTTCATAGTCACATCAGTTTGCTGTCCATGTAATTTATGGCTTTACCGATCCTCCATAGACGCTTTTTATATCTGTTCTCCAAATAGAGGTCTACGAATGAAGGTCTCCCACCTGTTTTACTGATAATTTCATAATAAGATATTTAACAAATAGACAAATGTTACCATCATGGCGGTGATATGGTCTTATATAGGCCATATGTGACATCATTGTGTGGGGTTGGAATATTGTGAGTCAGACTGGAAATGTTCCAGAAAAGTAACAAGCATCAGATAGGAAATTAAATTGCACTTATGAAAAAAAGTAAAATATTGAGTTATTGTAGATTTTTTATTTATTTATTTTTATTCTGTCAGTGAGAATAATTCCTGTGGTTATCTGTAGATTTAATAGGCAGCGATCTCCTATTTTGAATGACAGTAAAAACTTTTTCCAAAAGGATCAGGATGGGTATAAAAAAAATATGCAATAGTTGCCAGCCCTCACCCAACCACCCGCTGCAATAGGAGGTACAGACCAGTAGAGAACCAGTTGGTGTCAGAATCAATATTTTTCCTCTTTGTCCTCCTTCCTTTTTTGTCTCTTTCCCTCTTTTGCTTTTTTTGTCCCTTTCCTTTTTTGTATCCCTCATTTCTCTTTTTTGTCTCTTTTCCCCTTTCCCTTTTTTGTCTCTTTCCCTCCTTGCGTTTTTGTCTCTTTACCCCCTTTGCTTTTGTCTCTTTCCCTCCTTTGCTTTTGTCTCTTTCCCTCCTTTGCTTTTTTGTCTCTTTCCCACCTTTGCTTTTTTGTCTCTTTCCCTCCTTTGCTTTTCTCGCTTTCCCTCCTTTGCTTTTCCCGCTTTCCCTCCTTTGCTTTTCTCGCTTTCCCTCCTTTGCTTTTGTCGCTTTCCCTCTTTTGCTTTTGTGTCTTTCCCTCCTTTGCTTTTTTGTCCCTTTCCCTTTTTTATCTCCCCCTTCATCTTTTTTGTCTCTTAACCCCTTTCCTTTTTGTCTTTCACCCTTTCCCTTGTTTTGTCTCTTTTCCCTTTCCCTTTTTTTGTCTTTCCATCCTTTGCTTTTTGTCTTTCCCTCCTTTGCTTTTTTGCCTTTCCCTCCTTTGCTTTTTTGTCTTTAACCTCCTTTTCTTTTTTGTCTTTCCCTCCTTTTGTCTTTCCCTCTTTTGCTTTTTCTCCCTTTCCCTTTTTTGTCTCTTTCCCCTTTCCCTTTTTTGTCTTTCACCCTTTCCTTTTTTGTCTCTTTTCCTCCTTTGCTTTTTTGTCTTTCCCTCCTTTGATCCCCTTTCCCCTTTGCTTTTTTGTCCCTTTCCCCTTTGCTTTTTTTATCCCTTTCCCCTTTCCCTTTTTTGTCTTTCACCCTTTCCTTTTTTTGTCTCTTTTCCACCTTTCCCTTTTTGTCGCTTTTCCTCCTTTCCCTTTTTTCGTCTTTCTCTTCTGTGCCTCTTTATAAAATGTCCAATTATCCACAATTGGGTATGTAAGATAAGAGTGCGGATGTTTTTCTTACTACTCATTTGTAACTTTTGCAGAAAGATCCGTCTTGTTTCTATGGTTATGTCTATTTCCGACAAGTCCGAGATAAGACATTGAAGAGAGGCTATTTTCAAAAGGTAATTATTTACCCATCAGCTGTGCCGAGGAGGCGCTGGTCCGTTTCTTCTCAGGAGCTGAGGGTGACTGTGGAGTCAAGATGTATAGAAATAATTGCGCGGTAATTTGCGTTTCTGTATGCCATTTTTGTCTGTTGTAAAGTTTTTATCGTCATTTTTTTTTTTCTTAATTGCATGTATTTTGGGCTAAAGATCGTTTATGCTATTGAAATCGATGAAACATTTTGCCCTTTTTGGCTTTTCCAGGCTATGTGTTTCCTGCACATTCAACTTTGATGTGGTCTGTGGTCCTAAATCAGCTAAGGGGAGCTCAGAAAAAGACAGATAGCAGAGTTTTTTTTTTTTTTCTTGATACTGGGTTGTTCTGACTTGTCATCTTCAGGAGCTCACTGCTCTTCTGCCTCTCGACTTCTGTGCTCCTGAAGCCTAACAGGTCGGACCAATTACATGGTTGCCCCTTTGGGTTGAACTATGCCCTCTCCCATTCTTTGACTACGGGGACAGCAGAGCTGGTCGGATTGTGTGCTCCAGCCATCCGGCCAGCTTTAGATCTTTGTTTACTGTACAGTAGGCACTTTGCTTGCTCGGTCAAGGTGGCTGGTAGCCTAGTCAACCAAGCAACATATGGAGGTCTCCTGAATCTTCCTCGACAGGAGATGTTGGGGAAGATGAGGATCAGTTAGTATGAATTTATGCGCTCGATCAGCCAACCTAAGCTGTTCTGCTGTATCCCTTCCATGTTCCCCTTATACATCTGTTGGGCGAATTAGTGTTTGGCTGACAACAATTGAAGGTATATGGGTACCGTAATGGGGGTATTTCAGAGCCCTGTTCTCAGAATCTCAGTAGTGAGGACCCCCTTTGATCAGCAAGTTGTTACCTTTCCTTTAGATTGCCCAGTTGGACATAACGCTTAAACTCTTTATTAACTTTTGGTTATCTAATTCTACATGGAAATATCATAAAAGTTTGAGTAGACTTCAGTGTCATTTAATTATACAGTCATGTTACTTATCTTATTAAAGGGACAATGAATTGAAATGAACATGAAATCTAGTCGTCCCATAGTTTTCTATATGATGCAGAATTGGTCAGTCTTATAGAAAAACTGCCAAGCATAAAGGGGTTAATCATTTGGTGGCCAACATAAAGCCACACCTTCTCCTTAGTGAAAGGGTGGGGGTTAGTGATCTTTTATATGAATCTAGGACAAAAGACGCCGCACAGCTGTTCCAAGATCAACCGCGGTGTGTTCAGTGCATGATCAAATCCCAGGAGTCGGACAACCAGGTAGAGGTGCTCGCATGAAGACAAGTAAATACCAATGGCGATGTGTAGAAAGAAGCGGCAACACTCACCGGTCCTATGTGGTCTGAATCCTTTATTAGAAAATTGCAAACAACGGCATCTTCACGGCTACGGGATAACAAGCAAGGAAGGAGGTGAGCAGGATGTGACGACGGCCGTTTCGCGCCGACAATAGCGCTTCCACGGGGCGAAACGGCCGTCGTCACATCCTGCTCACCTCCTTCCTTGCTTGTTATCCCGTAGCCGTGAAGATGCCGTTGTTTGCAATTTTCTAATAAAGGATTCAGACCACATAGGACCGGTGAGTGTTGCCGCTTCTTTCTACACATCGCCATTAGTGATCTTTTATCCTGCAAAAGTGGTGGGAGGCTCCTGCTGCATCTGGTTGTAAGGAGATGACTGAGCTCTGGAGACTAAGTGAAAATTTCTTTATATATTTCTCAGGCTTAATTTTAACATTAGACAAAATTGGCTCAGAAAAGTATGAGCTTTACAGAAGAATTGCAGTGGTTTCTTCATTTATTATTATTATTTTTTTTTAGGGATGGAAAGGGGAGGGGGGTGATTGTAATTTATTTAATTTTTTAAAAGCTCTAACCGCTGTTCCTTTCTCTTTTTTTTCAGTCCTTAGTTTTGATAAGTAAGCTGCCATACATCAACTTCTTTCACACCGTGGTGAAGCAGATCGCCCCCGAGTATTTTGAGAGGAGTGATCCATGCTTGGAAGCAGGTAAGAAGTCCTGATCTTCCTAAATCCATTCTTAACCGTCTTAATAACCTACCGCTGATCAGATTCCCTTTCTATGTGCACAAAACGATCATTAATCAGATCATCGTTATCGGCAGCACTTATCTTGTTTAAATGGGGCAATGTGCTGCTGAGAATGATGACCTTGATACCAGCATGAACCACCCAATCGCTCGATGAACAAGCATTTTCCTCTTCCATCAGGTGATTGCCGGCATGTTTAGCCAAGCAAATAGTCAGAGAACACTCATTCGTCTGAGACCAACCTTAGTGTATACGGATGTAGTGTCCCATTATAATCTACCCTGGACCTTGATGCTAAAAGAAGTACTGTAATCTCCCATTAAAAAAACCAACAACCCTGCTTTCACTGCATGCGCTAATAGCCCCAGTTACAAACCGCCTTTTTAGAGAAGACAAAAAATAAACTAAAATGCCACCTAAGATTCCGAATAATCAATATAGACCCTTTAAAAAGCTTTGTTACATGATTTGGGGTAGGAAGCCAAACCAGAAACTCCATTTTCATACATGTTCTGGGGTTTTTCTCCCTCATCAGTGCAAAGCAGGAGATCTGATTGGGTGAGAAGCCTTTAATGGGATTTTAAGAGGTAATGAATGAATCAGCGTAAGGAGACTTATAGGCCATACAATGGAGCAAATAGAGGTTCTGTTTTGGCTTTTTACACCAAGTCATGTGGAAAGGCCCTTTGAAAGAGTCAATATTGACTTTTAGTATTGCTACCCCCAAGTGGTGGTAGTAGAAGCCCGTTCTTTTTCTCTCTCTGAAGAGATGATATCCATATATAAATACCCCGTGGGCTAAAAGTCTCTCTGTGCCGGCTTGGTGCAATCCACAAGGTGAAACACTAGCCCTTATTCCACCTAATAGCCCCATGGATATTGTGATACTGAACTTGCTCGAGGGACACCCTTGATGCTTCGCTCACCATTAGGGGGCGCTAACCATCCTCACTGCTGTTGTATTTCCCACGTCTCACATTCTCGACCTTTGACGTACCACGACGCGCGCTCCTTCCACTATATTGATTAGCAGTCAGTCTTCAGTTCATGTTTTGCACCTGACCTCACCTGCTATAAATGAGCCGACACTTAACATTAGAAAAGGGAAGAAAAAAAATCCAGCAATCAAAAATGGAAAAACATATTAAAACTTCACATTTTTAATAGAATTTTTTTTTTAAAAAATCCATCATGAAAGAGGAGGAAAAAATATTTAACAGTTATCAGAAGCGATGGAAAGGTCTTGATTACTTGTGTTTTTGTATTTTCTAATCTTACACACTGCGTAGTTAATTAATGACGCTCGCCGTCTTTCACGTGCACACGTCGAGCTAATTAATAAATGGCGGACTCTGCATTAGACCCCTGGGGACGTTCTCTGCAGTTATTCCTGTACTCCCTGTCTCTTGCTTATAGCTTGCAGTGAAATTGACCGATGGCCTCCGCCTGGGCCGGGAACGACTCTGCATTTGCCAATTATGGGGCTTGTAATAAAGGTACCATAGAATTTTCATCATTTTACGTTCTCACTTACGCCATAAAATACGATGCGTGTTCCTATAGCAAATCAAAGTTCCGCCTGTGTGATCTCTTCTGATCTTTTTCGAGGTGCGGCTTCCGACTCGTCATGACAAACCGGGAACGACACAAATAGTGGAGATGACGCAGCAGGTACTACAAGTCTCATCTCTGTAACTCTTAAATGGGTTTTCCACTTACAAAAAAAAAAAAAGTTGTTCCCAAGAGGCTATAAAAGAAAAAGTGCTCGTCATGCCCGGGTCCAGTACCAGCTCTCCTCCACTGGACCATTATCTACAGTGGCAATGTCACTACTTCAAAACACAGTAACACTAAAGCCAGTCACTGAGCGTAGCCGCTCTACTGAGGTGGATCTCCTGAACCGCTGAGCTCAGTGATTGGCGGCAGCAGTGATGTGCTCTGTAGCTGAGACATCGCTGCAGTGGCAGAACCAGGGTAAGATGCGTCGAGGGTGAGTGCTTTTATCTGTGTTTTTTCATTTTTTACTAATATCCAGTCATTTTGGGCACCATTTTGTTTTGAAAATGGAAAACTCCTTTAACATACTTCTGTTGAGGAAGTCTCCAGCTGTTGTTATACTACAACTCCCAGCAGGTCCCGACAGCTTGGTTTACAATAATTATCCGCAAGCCGCCCTAAAATGCTTTCTGCTAATTTACAGCAGTGATTTCATCTTGGATCTAATAATTTTGTTCTCCTTTTTTTGTTTTTCAATTCGCTTTCAGAGTGACGCCCAGATCTCAGTGTCTTTACCGACCATCCATGAAGTGGATTTGTTCAGGTAATGCTGAAATTCTTCACTATTTACCATACACTTGTGTTCTGCTGTTTTGGGTTTCGTCAAACTTTATCCTGTGGTCTTGGTGCTTGGTATCCTGAAGACTTTGGTACTTGACAACTTGGCATCCTGGGGTCTTGGTACTTGGTATCCTGGGGTGTTTGGTACTTGGCATCTTGGGGTCTTGGTACTTGTTATCCTGGGGTATTGGTACTCGGTATCTTGGGGACTTGTTATCCTGGGGTCTTTGGTACTTGGCAACTTGGCATCCTGGGGTCTTGGTACTTGGCATTCTGGGGTCTTGGTACTCGGTATCTTGGGAACTTGGTATCCTTGGGTCTTGGTACTCGGTATCTTGGGAACTTGGTATCCTGGGATCTTGGTACTTGGCATCCTGGGGTCTTGGTACTCTGTATCTTGTGGACTTGGTATCCTGGGGTCTTTGGTAGTTGGCATCCTGGGTACTTGGTATCTTGGGGACTTGGTATCCTTGGGTCTTGGTACTCGGTATCTTGGGGACTTGGTATCCTTGGATCTTGGTACTCGGTATCTTGGGGACTTGGTATCCTTGGGTCTTGGTACTCGGTATCTTGGGGACTTGGTATCCTTGGGTCTTGGTACTCGGTATCTTGGGAACTTGGTATCCTGGGATCTTGGTACTTGGTATCTTGGGGACTTGGTATCCTGGGGTCTTTGGTACTTGGCATCCTGGGTACTTGGTATCTTGGGGACTTGGTATCCTGTGGTCTTTGGTACTTGGCATCCTGGGTACTTGGTATCTTGGGGACTTGGTATCCTGTGGTCTTTGGTACTTGGCACCCTGGGGTTTTAGTACGTTATTGTCACAATTGTAGCTTGGTAATGATCTAGAACAGTTCAGGTACATTGCAATATGTGGTTGTAGCTTTGAAGAGTTTGTCCAAGACTGGTTCCGTTATACCAAAAGTTGACCTCTTTTTACCATTGTATTTTGTGGCCTGTGTCCCATCATTCTAGAACAACCTCTTTGAAATGGTTAGGTTTAGTAGAAGTCATAATATTGATCTTTGCGTTTTTCAGGTGCTTCTCACCAGTCTTCTTCCATATTCAGTTGCTTTGGGAACTTGTGTTATTGGGGGAACCACTTGTAGTCATGGCTCCGTCTCCATCTCAGTCTTCAGAGACCGTGCTGGCTCTTGTTGGGTAAGTATTCATACGTTCCGATGAGAAGCAGATTTTCTCCACCCACATCTGTCTGTCTGTCCTCTTATCTATCCATCAGTCTCAGAGGTTGAGAAGTGTGGATGTACTTACGGTAGGGCTGAAGCCGGCCATACAAATAAGGTTTGCTTCTGCCACAGTATCCCTTTATTGTTGGCCAAATGCAGAAATAAGGTAATATAACAATTGGTTTCTCCAAATTCATAACAAAAGGCACTTTTCCTGGCTACTGCAGTCTTAGAATTATTCGCCTCTTCATAACAAGCGTCTTTAGTGCTTAATAGAGCCTCTCTGGTTGTTATAACCTGCTGCCAACGTGATGCCAACCAAACACCAGCTTCTGCCTTTGTTTCTGAGGAATAACCGTCTGTTCCTGCCACCATGCTTCACTGTAGGCATCTCTTACCCTCAGCACTTCACTGTAGGCATCCCTGAGTCTCACTGTAGGTATCACCAAGCCCACACCTCTGCCGCCGTGCTACACTGTAGGCAGGCTGTCAATACAGTAAACTATATTGCATGTTTTGAGCAAACGGTCATAAAATCAAACATAAAAAATAACTTGTGTCTGTTTTTGTCTTGCTGTCCAATCTGGACAATACCTTTTTGATTAGAAAGGTCCTTTTAAAGGTTGAGCTGATTACATAACCCAAAGCATTTAATTGTTTCTATGTTTTTATATTCAGGTGCATTTCTCCACTAAAATATTGTAGCGACTTCAGACCGTATTTCACCATTCACGATGCAGAATTCAAGGAGTATACGACCCGCACCCAGGCGCCGTATGTATAATTTTTTAACTTTTTTTCCTTTAAGGCTTGCAGTTCCATGTTTCTTGATCCAATGCTAGCACTGTTTTTGGGTCCTGAGATTGAGGACTTGTTTTTTGCAGGATGTCTTGTACTTTTGAATGACATCATTGGTTTTATCATATCGTGTACTGGAAAAAAAATCCAAGTGTGGTGAAATTTAACCCCTCTGTGACCTTAGACGTACTATCCCGTCGAGGTGCCCTGGGCTTATCTGACCCTGGACGGGATAGTACGTCATAGCCGATCGGCCGCGCTCACGGGGGGAGCGCGGCCGATCGCGGCCGGGTGTCAGCTGCTTATCGCAGCTGACATCCGGCACTATGTGCCAGGAGCGGTCACGGACCGCCCCCGGCACATTAACCCCTGGCACACCGCGATCAAAGATGATCGCGATGTGCCGGCGGTGCAGGGAAGCACCGCGCAGGGAGGGGGCTCCCTGCGGGCTTCCCTGAGCCCCCCGCAGCAACGCGATGTGATCGCGTTGCTGCGAGGGTCTCCTCACCTCCCTCCCTGCTCGAGCCCCGGATCCAAGATGGCCGCGGATCCGGGTCCTGCAGGGAGGGAGGTGGCTTCACAGAGCCTGCTCAGAGCAGGCACTGTGAAGCAGCCTGCACTCCTATCAGATCAGTGATCTGACAGAGTGCTGTGCAAACTGTCAGATCACTGATCTGTGATGTCCCCCCCTGGGACAAAGTAAAAAAGTAAAAAAAAATTTTTCCAAATGTGTAAAAAAAATTAAAAAAAATATTCCAAAATAATGAAAAAAAAAAAAAAATATTATTCCCATAAATACATTTCTTCATCTAAATAAAAAAAAAAAACCAATAAAAGTACACATATTTAGTATCGCCGCGTCCGTAACGACCCGACCTATAAAACTGTCCCACTAGTTAACCCCTTCAGTAAACACCGTAAGAAAAAAAAAAAAAAAACGAGGCAAAAAACAATGCTTTATTATCATACCGCCGAACAAAAAGTGGAATAACACGCGATCAAAAGGACAGATATAAATAACCATGGTACCGCTGAAAGCGTCATATTGTCCCGCAAAAAAAGAGCCGCCATACAGCATCAGCAGCAAAAAAATAAAAAAGTTATAGTCCTGAGAATAAAGCGATGCAAAAATAATTATTTTTTCTGTAAAATAGTTTTTATCGTATAAAAGCACCAAACCATAAAAAAATGATATAAATGAGGTATCGCGGTAATCGTACTGACCCGAAGAATAAAACTGATTTATTAATTTTACCAAACGCGGAACGGTATAAACGCCTCCCCCAATAGAAATTCATGAATAGCTGGCTTTTGGTCATTCTTCCTCACAAAAATCGGAATAAAAAGCGATAAAAAAATGTCACGTGCCCAAAAATGTTTTCAATAAAAACGTCAACTCGTCCCGCAAAAAACAAGACCTCACATGACTCTGTGGACCAAAATATGGAAAAATTATAGCTCTCAAAATGTGGTATTGCAAAAAATATTTTTTGCAATAAAAAGGGTCTTTCAGTGTGTGACGGCTGCCAATCATAAAAATCCGCTAAAAAACCCGCTATAAAAGTAAATCAAACCCCCCTTCATCACCCCCTTAGTTAGGGAAAAATAAAAAAAAATGTATTTATTTCCATTTTCCCATTAGGGCTAGGGTTAGGGCTAGGATTAGGGCTAGGGTTAGGGCTAGGGTTAGGGCTAGGGTTAGGGCTAGGGCTAGGGTTAGGGCTAGGGTTAGGGCTAGGGCTAGGGTTAGGGCTAGGGTTAGGGCTAGGGTTAGGGTTAGGGCTAGGGTTAGGGTTAGGGCTAGGGTTAGGGCTAGGGTTAGGGTTAGGGCTAGGGTTAGGGCTAGGGTGAGGGCTAGGGTGAGGGCTAGGGTTAGGGTTAGGGTTGGGGCTACAGTTAGGGTTGGGGCTAAAGTTAGGGTTAGGGTTTAGATTACATTTACAGTTGGGAATAGGGTTGGGATTAGGGTTAGTGGTGTGTCAGGGTTAGAGGTGTGGTTAGGGTTACCGTTGGAATTAGGGTTAGGGGTGTGTTTAGATTAGGGTTTCAGTTATAATTGGGGGGTTTCCACTGTTTCGGCACATCAGGGGCTCTCCAAACACGACATGGCGTCCGATCTCAATTCCAGCCAATTCTGCGTTGAAAAAGTAAAACAGTGCTCCTTCCCTTCCGAGCTCTCCTGTGTGCCCAAACAGGGGTTTACCCCAACATATGGGGTATCAGCGTACTCAGGACAAATTGGACAACAACTTTTGTGGACCAATTTCTCCTGTTACCCTTGGGAAAATACAAAACTGGGGGCTAAAAAATAATTTTTGTGGGAAAACAAAAAGATTTTTTATTTTCACGGCTCTGCGTTATAAACTGTAGTGAAACACTTGGGGGTTCAAAGTTCTCACAACACATCTAGATAAGTTCATTGAGGGGTCTAGTTTCCAATATGGGGTCACTTGTGGGGGGTTTCTACTGTTTAGGTACATTAGGGGCTCTGCAAACGCAATGTGACGCCTGCAGACCAATCCATCTGTCTGCATTCCAAATGATGCTCCTTCCCTTCCGAGCCCTCCCATGCGCCCAAACGGTGGTTCCCCCCCACATATCGGGTATCAGCGTACTCAGGACAAATTGGACAACAACATTTAGGGTCCAATTTCTCCTGCTAACCTTGGAAAAATACAAAACTGGGGGCTAAAATATAATTTTTGTGGAAAAAAAAATATTTTTTATTTGCATGGCTCTGCGTTATAAACTGTAGTGAAATACTTGGGGGTTCAAAGCTCTCACAACACATCAAGATGAGTTCCTTAGGGGGTCTACTTTCCAAAATGGTGTCACTTGTGGGGGGTTTCTACTGTTTAGGTACATTAGGGGCTCTGCAAACGCAATGTGACGCCTGCAGACCATTCCATCTAAGTCTGCATTCCAAATGGCGCTCCTTCCCTTCCGAGCCCTCCCATGCGCCCAAACGGTGGTTCCCCCCCACATATGGGGTATCAGCGTACTCAGGACAAATTGGACAACAACTTTTGAGGTCCAATTTCTTCTCTTACCCTTGGAAAAATAAAAAATTGGGGGCAAAAATATAATTTTTGTGAAAAAATATGATTTTTTATTTTTACAGTTCTGCATTATAAACTTCTGTGAAGCACTTGGTGGGTCAAAGTGCTCACCACACATCCAGATAAGTTCCTTAGGGGGTCTACTTTCCAAAATGGTGTCACTTGTGGGGGGTTTCAATGTTTAGGCACATCAGTGGCTCTCCAAACGCAACATGGCGTCCCATCTCAATTCCTGTCAATTTTGCATTGAAAAGTCAAATAGCGCTCCTTCCCTTCCGAGCTCTCCCATGCGCCCAAACAGTGGTTTACTGCCACATATGGGGTATCAGCGTACTCAGGACAAATTGGACAACAACTTTTGAGGTCCAATTTCTTCTCTTACCCTTGGAAAAATAAAAAATTGGGGGCAAAAATATAATTTTTGTGAAAAAATATGATTTTTTATTTTTACAGTTCTGCATTATAAACTTCTGTGAAGCACTTGGTGGGTCAAAGTGCTCACCACACATCCAGATAAGTTCCTTAGGGGGTCTACTTTCCAAAATGGTGTCACTTGTGGGGGGTTTCAATGTTTAGGCACATCAGTGGCTCTCCAAACGCAACATGGCGTCCCATCTCAATTCCTGTCAATTTTGCATTGAAAAGTCAAATAGCGCTCCTTCCCTTCCGAGCTCTCCCATGCGCCCAAACAGTGGTTTACTGCCACATATGGGGTATCAGCGTACTCAGGACAAATTGGACAACAACTTTTTGGGTCCAATTTCTCCTGTTACCCTTGGTAAAATAAAACAAATTGGAGCTGAAGTAAATTTTTTGTGTAAAAAAGTTAAATGTTCATTTTTATTTAAACATTCCAAAAATTCCTATTAAACACCTGAAGGGTTAATAAACTTCTTGAATGTGGTTTTGAGCACCTTGAGGGGTGCAGTTTTTAGAATGGTGTCACACTTGGGCATTTTCTATCATATAGACCCCTCAAAATGACTTCAAATGAGACGTGGTCCCTAAAAAAAAATGGTGTTGTAAAAATGAGAAATTGCTGGTCAACTTTTAACCCTTATAACTCCCTAACAAAAAAAAAAATTGGTTCCAAAATTATGCTGATGTAAAGGAGACATGTGGGAAATGTTACTTATTAAGTATTTTGTGTGACATATCTCTGTGATTTAATTGCATAAAAATTCAAAGTTTGAAAATTGCGAAATTTTCAAAATTTTCGCCAAATTTCCGTTTTTTTCACAAATAAACGCAGGTACTATCAAAGAAATTTTACCACTATCATGAAGTACAATATGTCACGAGAAAACAATGTCAGAATCACCAGGATCCGTTGAAGCGTTTCGGAGTTATAACCTCATAAAGGGACAGTGGTCAGAATTGTAAAAATTGGCCTGGTCATTAACGTGCAAACCACCCTTGGGGGTAAAGGGGTTAAAAAAAAAAAGTGCAAGGCCAGTTTTTTTTTTTTCTTTTCTTTTTTTACCATGCTCACCAAATGCTAAAACTGATCTGCCATTATGATTCTCCAGGTCATTGCGAGTTCGTAGATACCAAGCTTGTATAGGTTTTTATTAAGTGGTGAAGAAAAAATCCCAAATTTTTGTTAAAAAAAACAAAAACAAAGCAAAGCGTTATTTTCCCAGACCCATAGCGGCCCCATTTTTCGGGATCTGGGGTCGAGTGGGGCTTATTTTTTCTGTGCCGAGCTGATGTTTTTATTTAGGCCATTTTGGTGCAGATACGATCTTTTTACGCCCCTTATTGTATTTTAATGCAGTGTTGCGGCGACCAAAAAAAAAGTATTTCTGGAATCTTTACCTTTTTGTTTTGCTACACCGTTTACTGGTTGGATTAATTATTTTATATCTTGATAGGGTGATTTGAACTTTTATATTTTATGTAATATTTTTTAAAAAGATTTTTTTTTTTTTTTTACTTTACACTTGCTTCAATAGTCTTCATGGGAGACTAGAAGCTGCAATCATGCGATCTCTTGTGCCTCGTACAGCAGGCTGCAGCCCTCCTCTATGTAGCAGATATGCTCACTTGCTATGAGCGCCGACCACTGAGTAAAATAAAAAATGTTCAGTAATGAGACGTCTTGTGTTCTTCTCCGTAGACCTTCCGTTATCTTCGGAGTCACCAATCCCTTCTTTGCTAAAACTCTGCAGCACTGGCCACATATAATCCGTATAGGAGATGTAAAGCTGGCAGGTAACGACGACTCTCATCCCAAATACACATGTAGGGGGGCTTTATATTATCACTTTACATTGGGGGGGGGAGTTTGAGTAACTTGTATGTATGTTAGACCATTAATAGGTTGAAAATATATACATATAACTGAATGTCACTGGTCGCTAGAAACTGCAGTGAGACTGAAAAAGCACAAAAAACTCATAATATAAAAATTATATCTTTTATTAAACCCATAAAGAATAAAAACACATACAAATAACAAAAAACCAAATTATCTCAGTTTAAGAGGGACCATAAGGGTTACTATTCACCTTAAGCGTATAATTCTAGCATAATAAGCAAAAACCTGGCTAAATTAATTACATAGGTTTCAGTCCCTCAATGCACATAACAATCAAAAGGAGAGATTAGGAATCTGAAGCCCAATACCTATCTGGCTCTGTGGCAGCCCAAATTCCCCTTACCAATACATCTACAAAAGATATGTAGGGGTTTACTGCGAGCCATAGCCTAAATAAAGCCAGACATACAAAAATTGCATAGCTATGCTTACATGACTAAGAGAAGAGTCCCGGTCCCTCGACCCCGACGCGCGTTTCGTCCTCACTTCATCAGGGGGCGTGACGTTATGTTATGTGCATTGAGGGACTGAAACCTATGTAATTAATTTAGCCAGGTTTTTGCTTATTATGCTAGAATTATACGCTTAAGGTGAATAGTAACCCTTATGGTCCCTCTTAAACTGAGATAATTTGTTTTTTTGTTATTTGTATGTGTTTTTATTCTTTATGGGTTTAATAAAAGATATAATTTTTATATTATGAGTTTTTTGTGCTTTTTCAGTCTCACTGCAGTTTCTAGCGACCAGTGGCACTGACGGAATTGTTTAGTATCATTAGCACATATTGATTATGGATCATTGATTTGATTTTATATAACTGAATGTGTGTGTGTGTGTATGTCCGGGATTGGCATCTGCACCGTCGCAGCTACAGCCACAAAATTTTGCACAGTCACGCGTCTGGACCCCGAGAGCGTCATAGGCTATGTTGTGAGGCGAAATTTTAACCCCGCGCTTTCCAATTCACCAAACAATTTTGCCCCTATCTACATAATGGGGAAAAAGTGAAAGGAAAAGTGTTGGAGGCAAATTGACAGCTGCCAGATGTGAACGAGGGGGACTTAAAGAGTGAGAGTGAGGGTATGTGCACACGTCAGGATTTCTTGCAGAAATTTTCCTGACAAAAAAACGGACATTTCTGCCAGAAATCCGCATGCGTTTTTACCGCGATTTTACCTCTTTCTTGACGCGTTTTTGGTGCGTTTTTTCCCAAATGCATAGGATTGTGGGAAAAACGCAGAAAATCCGCAAAAATAATGAACATGCTCATTTTTTTACCGCGATGCGTTTTTTTCGCGGAAAAGAACGCATCCATGTGCACAAAACATGCAGAATGCATTCTAAATGATAGAATGCATAATGTATGTGTTTTTAATGAGTTTTTATAGCGTTTTTAGCGCGAAAAAAACGCGAAAACCTGAACGTGTGCACATACTTTGATGGCGCCAAAGAGTATAAACCGTACAGTTGCTAAGGTGGGGCCCCGACATGGGATACTCACCACACATGGGGATATGAACACACACACAAAATTCGCCACACACTACCACGTGTTTGAACACGTATACCACCCTCAGCACACATTTCACCACACATACACCAACCTCGCCACATAAAAGTCGAAACACAAAAGTCACAGCTCAAAATTCGCCACGCGCAAAACTCGCCACATGCAAAATTAGGCTCACGCAAAACTCGCCACACGTGCAAAACTCACCTTATGGAAAACTTGCCACACGCAAAACTTGCACACGCGGAAAAATTGCCACATGCACAAAAGTTGCAACACATGCAAAAGTTGCCTCACACAAAACTTGCACATACTCAAAACGCACCACACATAAAACTCGCCATGCGCAAAACTCGCCATGCGCAAAACTTGCTGCACTCAACATGCTACACTAACCTGTCACATGCATTTCGACACACAAAAAGTTGCTACACGCATGTCACCACACAAAACTCATCTCACAAAAGTCGCTACATGCATGTCGCCACATGCAACTCAACACACACAACTTGACACATGAAACTCGCCCTAAAACACACACAAGTCTAATATTATCCTTCAAAAATAAAAATCTGATTAATAAGCAGACAAACTACAAGAGCAACAAATATACCATATAGGAAATACGCCAGCTGTCAGTCACATGACCTGTCTATTATGTGTATGTGTGAGCTAATATATACTGCCAGGGGGGAGGGCTTCCTGTTGGCTGGGGATTTATCAGGCTGCCAATTTAGCTTACAAATACTGAGGTAAAAATACTGAGCAAATAACGTGTGAGCGAGGACTAATACAGGAGGAGATGACACACAGATATATACTATATACAGGAGGAGATGACACACAGGTATATACTATATACAGGGGAGATGACACACAGATATATACTATATACAGGAGGAGATGACACACACACATAAATACTATATACAGGAGGAGATGATACACAGGTATATACTATTTACAGGAGGAGATGACTTACAGGCATATACTATATACAGGAGGAGATGATACACAGGTACATACTATATGCAGGAGGAGATGACACACAGGTATATAGTATATACAGGAGGAGATGACTTACAGGCATATACTATATACAGGAGGAGATGACATACAGGTATATACTATATACAGGAGGAGATGACATACAGGTATATACTATATACAGGGAAGATGACACACCGGTATATACTATATACAGGAGGAGATGACACATAGGAATATACTATGTACAGGAGGAGATGACATACAGGTATATACTGTATACAGGAGGAGATGACATACAGGTATATACTATATACAGGAGAAGATGACACACAGGTATATACTATATACAGGAGGAGATGACACATAGGAATATACTATATACAGGAGGAGATGACATACAGGTATATACTGTTTACAGGAGGAGATGACACACAGGTATATACTATATACAGGAGAAGATGACACACAGGTATATACTATATACAGGAGGAGATGACACACAGGTATATACTACATACAGGAGGAGATGACACACAAGTATATACTATATACAGGAGGAGATGACATACAGGTACATATTATATACAGGGGAGATGACACAGGTATATACTATATACAGGAGGAGATGACACACCGGTATATACTATATACAGGAGGAGATGACATACAGGTATATACTATATACAGGGGAGATGACACACAGGTATGCACTATATACAGGAGGAGATGACATACAGGTATATACTATATACAGGGGAGATGACACACAGGTATATACTATATACAGGAGGAGATAACACACAGGTATATACTATATACAGGAGGGGATGACACACAGGTATATACTATATACAGGAGGAGATGACATACAGGTATATACTATATAAAGGGGAGATGACACACAGGTATGTACTATATACAGGGGCATATGACACACAGGTATATACTATATACAGGAGGAGATGACTTACAGGTATATACTATATATAGGAGGAGATGACATACAGGTATATACTATATATAAGAGGAGATGACGCACAGGTATATACTATATACAGGAGGAGATGACTTACAGGTATATACTATATATAGGAGGAGATGACATACAGGTATATACTATATATAAGAGGAGATGACGCACAGGTATATACTATATACAGGAGGAGATGACTTACAGGCATATACTATATACAGGAGGAGATGACATACATGTATATGCTATATACATGAGGAGATGACATACAGGTATATACTATATATAAGAGGAGATGACACACAGGTATATACTATATACAGGAGGAGATGACATACAGCTATATACAGGAGGAGATGACACAGGTATATACTATATACAGGCGAGATGACACACAGGTATATACTATTTAGAGGGGAGATGACATACAGGTATATACTATTTACAAGGGAGATAACATACAGGTATATACTATATACAGGAGATGACATACAGGTGTATACTGTATATAAGGGAGATAACAACCATGTATATACTGAGGGTAAAATGAGAGGTGTGAAGTTAAAATGAAAAGGTGTGAGTGCAAAATGAGAGGAGTGAGGGAAAATAGTGGAGTGATCAGAAAATGACAGATGTGAGGTCGAAATGACAAGTGTTAGGCTATGTGCACACGTTCAGGAATTCATGCAGAAAATTCCTGTGAAAATCCGGACATTTCTGCCAGATTTCCGCATGAAATCCGCATGCGTTTTTGCGCGTTTTTTCCCAGACATTTCCCAATGTATTAGACAGTGGGAAATCCGCGACAAAAACGCAAAATTAATGAACAGGTTCATTATTTTTCCGCAATGCGTTTTTCATGCGGAAAAACGCACATCATGTGCACAGAAATTGCGGATTCCATTATAAATGATGGGATGCTTAATGTATGCGGATTATTTGCGGTTTTATAGCGCAAAAACGCTTAAAAACCGCAAATAATCTGCAACGTGTGCACATAGCCTTAGGGGGAATGAGAGGAGGGAGGGTGAAAATGAGAGATGTCAACGGGAAAGTGAGAGGTGAGATGGGAAAATAAGAGAAGTGAGGTGCTATAACTAACCACAGATATTTACTATGCCCAGGCAACGCCGGGCTCTTCAGCTAGTGTGTATATGTATATTGTTTTTTTTGTTGGTGGTTCTGTTTGTTTTATTTGTTTATTTATTTTTTTGGTCCCATTAAATGATCCATTTCCGTCCTGCAGAGTTTGCACAATTAATTTAATATTAAAGCAGCAATTATTACGCATTAAGATCCGGATCGCATCTTGTGGTGACTGCAGCCAGCCAGAATTTTAACATTTATATACTTGGGTTTTCTGGCCTCATCATTTCTGTTCGAGAGTGCAGCGCTACTCCGCATCCAGTTTTCCTACTTGCTGAAGAATGATGGAAATCTGCTTGATTGACCGTTTTGGACCAGTGGCATCATTGAGCTGCGGGTCCAAATGTTGATCTTTCCTATACTGCGAAGGTTAAACTGCCTCATATAACAAGACTGAAGGAGCCCAATAAAACTGAAGCCGGCGAGGATCAGGTGCTAACAGTGCGCTCCCTCTATCAGGCCATCATCAGAGCAGCGCTTACATGCTCTGTTGGATAAAGCTTGTAAGCGCTGCCCATGACCAGCCTCCTCTGCTAGGCTAATAAGCTGCTTGTCAGTATATCATTGATACAGAAACATTGCATTATAGAAGTTAATACACAATAGCATTTTTGCGTCTCGTACTTTTGAATAAATTTTATTTAAAGGGGGAAAAAAGGGCAAATAATGAATTCTGGAATGTGAAAATAATAGACGGTGTGTGCCATTTGCGCGACAGCAGTGATGTCTGCCATCCGTTAGTAATGAGACTGTACATTATTCCTTACATTGCAGGAGATGTACCCAAACAGGTGAAAGTGAAGAAACTGAAGACACTAAAGACGCTGGATTCAAAGCCCGGTGAGTGCTGCCGCGTGATGGCGTCACACCGATTTCTATGGGGCTGTTGTTTGTCATTGTGGTTGTATTCTCTCCGCAGGCGTCTACAGCTCGTATAAGCCATATCTGAACAAAGACGAGGACATCATCAAGCAGCTGCAGAAGGTAACGATGGGAAGTCTTGTGGATCCGCTGCCTCCATACTGACGCTGTGTAGTGGATCTGTGGGTATCAGACATGTGCTGGGAGAACGCAAGCAGGCAGATACGTCTTCTGCTACATCCTCCTCATCTTGCTTCAATCTGATCAGTCAATGAAAAGTATTTAAACTTTATTTTAAAGGGTTATTTCCAGCATTTAAAAGTTAACACCTTTTGATAAGATTGGTAATAAATTGCAGATCAGAGAGGATCTGACTGCTGGGTTCCCCTCCATTATTGAAAATGGGGTTGTGTTGGAGGTGCATTGTCTTAGGCCTGTGGAGCGCTGTACTCGGCTTAGTTCCATAGAGAATGAATGGGATGGTGGCTCGCATGGGCAGCCTTGGCTCAATTCTGATCTCGGGATCAGTAAGACTCCCCACTGTTTGACCCCCTCCACTAGTCTTAAGCTATTTCCTATTTTTTTAGACAGCTGATACCTTTAAATCTTGTGACTAACCCTTAAAGGTGACCTGTCACTTGCTATAAATATGCATTTTGTTTTACCTGGTGTAAATGCCGCTGTTCTCCTGAATCCGGCGCTGTTTTTCTTTTGTTTCTGTACCTCTCCTTTCCTGAGATATGGCCCTCTATTTCTTGTAAGTAAATCTAGTCTTTCTTTTTTTTAAAGTGGGCGTGGTCCTCACCGATCCTCAGTGGACGCCTTCTCAGAGACCACACCCAGTTGGCACTAAATTTATGTACAGGAAAAAAGGGGCCATATCTCGGGAACGGAGAGGCATAAAAACAAAAGAAAAACCACACCGGATTCAGGAAAATGGCGGCATTTACACCAGTCTAAAAAAAAATCATATATTTACAGCAACTGACAGATCCTCAATAAAGGCTGGATAAACTTCAAGGAGAAGTCCCCAAAAGATGCTTAAACTTTGATTCCTGCCACAATGTAGTATTACATATTTCTTCTTCACCTTATTGGGGGACACAGACCGTGGGTGTATGCTGCTGCCACCTGGAGGCGACACTAAGTAATGCAAAGAACGTTCGCTCCTCCCCTGCAGTATACACCCTCCTGCTGGCTCCCAGAGAACCAGTTCTTGCTTAGTGTCTCAAGGAGGCACACGGGTCTGGTCTTTAGACCAAAAATTATTTTTTATTTTAATTTTCAATTTGTACTTTATCCTTGGACGAGAGGGGACTGATCCTTTCAAGGCTCCGATCTCCCCAAACCAACAGGCGAGCACGGAGAGTGTCGCCTCCAAGTATCCTCTCCTGCGACGAGAAACGCCATGCTTGAGCTGATTTATAGGGGTGAATGGTCCCTTAAGGCTTCTTTCACACTTCCGTCGTTTGGCCTCCGTCGCAATGCGTCGTTTTGGGAAAAAACGCATCCAGCAAATGTTCCCGCAGGATGCGTTTTTTCCCCATAGACTTGTATTGCCAACGGATCGCGACGCATGGCCATACGTCGCGTCCGTCGTGCACTGGATGCGTCGTGTTTTGGCTGACCGTCGTCACGAAAAAACGTTCAAGGGAACGTTTTTTTCGTACGTCGGGTCCTGCATTTCCTACCGCGCATTCGCTGCCGGAACTCTGCCCCCTCCTACCCGGGACTTTAGAATGGGCAGCGGATGCGTTGAAAAACAGCATCCACTGCCCACGTTGTGCCGAATTTTCACAACGTCCGTCGGTACGTCGCGACGGCCCCGTACCAACGGAAGTGTGAAAGAAGCCTAAAGGGCACCGATCTCCCCACACCTTCAACAGACGAGCACTTGGAGTGTTGCCTCCATGTATCTTCTTCTGCAGCCAGGCCTAATGCCGGACAACTGGACCTGTCCACCCGGGGGTTTGAACTCCATGGATGTACAGAGGCACCCCCCGTTTGGCGTCTGAGCAGCCCCCACTGCACAACCATTGTTAAAGCGGATGATACAAGGTGGCGGACGGTCCCTCTCCACCTCCCTATTAAGGGATTGAGGGTTCCTTCTTTATCCCTGCACCGTCCAAACTACAGCAACAGCACTCTGACCTGCTGTATAGAGCTGTGTACTCTGCCATCCGGCATCTGCCGCCCGCACTATGTCGCACTAAGGCGGCTCCAGCAAGCAGCCGAGCTCTGCAATTTGCCCCAAGACTGGCAGCTCTGCGGGCGACCTGCGGCGTACATCAAGGCCGGCGGTTCCAGCAGCTAACCTGCAGGCAGAGCAGTTGAACTCTGCATTTTGCTTCAACTTTGGCAGCTAGCCTTCTGACAGATCAGTCGAGCTCTACATTTTGCTCCACGGCCCTTCCGGTTCCCAGTGGTGAGTACCCAGGCCAGATACAGCAGGGGCTCCTGAGAGCGAGTTGCGTTCCAGGAGCCGGTGCTAAAATTTAGCGCCCGGCTTCGGCCTCAGCCTCTGCTAGGCCGCAAACCAGAGACTCTGCCCCTTTGTGCGCATTCCCAGTGATTCCGCCTTTTTCTCTTCGCGCTTTTCGCAGCACGAGATTTCCTCTCACAGGAAGTCTCGGCAGCCATTACCATGCACATAGAGTCCCCGGCTATCCCTTCCCACCTCGTCCTGATCCAGGTATTCACCCCCCCTCCCCCCGTCCGGAGCTGCATCCTCCGAGGCATAGAGAACTCCATGGATGTCCTGGTAAGACTAATTGCCATTAACTCTCCGGGTTGGAAATCACAATCCCCTCTGTGGGGGGTATGTGATGATCTGCCTTAATTAATGCACAGTTTGTCCTATCAATTGCATGACCACCTTGTGACAGTCCATTAACTCCTGCATTCCTGTCACGCAGCCTTCCCACTGTTATGGATAAATATAGATATTTATGGCCAAGCTCCAAAAAGGTCTAATTAGACCATTGCAGCCTTCTTTACCTACCAAGCCTGTGACCCTAAATGCTCAGGAGCCCTCCGCCGCTATCAATCCCAGTGTACCTAGTTCCCCTGAGTGGGCTTCGTCACTGTAGCAATCCATGGCTTCTCTGGCCTAAGTCATTGAATCCCTCCGTTATTCCTCCATGGATCTGAGCATTAGCAGGACTGATACAAAGGGATCCTTTCCTGCATGGGAGTCATCGGCTAGCAGGGGCCGCATGTATCCCAGAAATATACGACGTCTAGAAAAAGGATCTGTAGTACGTTACCAGAACAATCGCGTAACTTGGCGTCCGTAAACTATGTTTTCTCACTCTCTCTGAGTCTGAATCAATGTTTTCTTTCTGGAATCACAGAGTTCCAGGAAATGGCAAATTTGCTTATTCAACCCGTCAACCAGACTCTGAAGGTTGACGAGAATTCTGGTTCTGTTCTGGATCACGCGGTGTCCTTTAAGAGGACCAGACGCCCTCCAGAGGTTCGTGCCACAGTTACCGGCACAGGCAACAATCGGGTAAATGCCTCACGGGTTCTGCTCCGAATCGTGCAGTGTCCTTAAAAAAGGACTAAACCCCTTCATAGAACATTTGCTGATTCTCTTGAAGCGTGGAATGACAGGGGCAACGGATCCTTTCAAGGTTCCGATATCCCCAAACCAACAACAGGCGACCACATGAAGTGTCTCCTCCAGGTATCCTCTCCTGCGACGAAGGATGCCAAGCTTGGGCTGATTTTCACAGGCGACAGGTCCTCTAAAGGACACCGATCTCCCCACACCATCAACAGGCAAGCACGTGGAGTGTCGCCTCCTTGTACCCTCTTTTTAAGCCAGGTTTCATACCAGACCGGAGCTCCGTGAATGTACAGAGGCACCCCTTTTTTGTGGGGGCCCCGGCAGCCCCACTGCATCACCACTGTTTAGCGGATGATGCAGGGAGATGGATGGTCCCTCTCCACTTCTCTGTTAAGGGGATGCTGGATTGCAGATACATCACTCTGCACTGTCTCAGGACAGCAGCGACAGGGTCAACTCTCCTGTAGTAGACCCACCATTATCTGACTGGCAACAGTAACCTTCTCCCGGAGGCAGTACAGTTCGCCAATCAAATCTCTCAAGCGGGAGACTGTGTGGTTCACGCCTCTTTAGTTGCGACTACTTGCGCTGCGTGGTCAACAGCAAATACCATTACAATCAAGGGCATTACGGCTCAAACAACGGAAAGCGGATCCCACATCCAATCAAGTCTCTGACATCACTCCCTTACCAGAGTGGTCGCAGAGTGGTCGGGTGTTTCAATGAGAAGTTGGAACCAATCCAGGCTGGCCACTACTTCTTCCCAGTCAGGGCATTTCCCTCACAGGAAGAAGGGATCGCGGGGTTCCTATGGACCCAACCAGCAGTGGAAGGGTTGTCCAAGACAGTCCAGATCCAAGGGACCGAGGACCCAAATGGATGGAAAAGTAAGGCCGATCCTGGACTTCAAATTTCTAACAGGTTTGCTAAGGTCCACCTTTTCCGGATGGAGTTCTTCTGTTCGGTCATTACCTGAAGGGGTATCAGGTGGAGCTTCTAGCATCCATCATCATTCAGGATGCTTACCTCCACATTCCGATTTCTTCCCCTTTAACAAAGATTTCTGCGTTTTGACATTAGCGAACGGCGTTTTCTGTTCGCGGCTTTACCCTTTGGCATTTTTACCGTTCAAGGGTCATGGCGGCTGTCAGGTCCATCTTCCACTCTTGGGGCATGGCCGTCCTGTCCTATCTGGAAGACTTTCTAGTCAAGGGACTGTACTTCCAAGACTACGCTGATTCTGGCTATGTCGCTTGCGATACACTTTCTCTCTTAAGCTTGCTGACAAACTTGAGCAGGTCTTCCCATTTCCAGTCCAGTGGATATCCTTTTTGAGGATGATCTTGGAGGGAGGGTGCTTCTCCCTCGAGACATGACCATTGGTCCCCCAACAGGGACCTTGCACGCTTTGTCACTCGTCCCCTCATTCCAGCCAATTTGCGATGATGGTTCTCACAAAAAATTATGGCGGCAATGGAAGCAGTCCCCTTCGCTCTGCTTGTCTCTGCGGGTCTCACAGGCTCTCAGATGGTGGATTTTGAGCCCCTCCTTTAACCAGGGGAGACCTTTTCTCCCGGTTTTATGGTTGGTAGTGTCTACCGATGCCAGTCTCCTGGGCGGAGGAACGTCACCATACTGCTCAAGGCCGCCGGTCAACTCGGGAACCCAGGCTCCCGATCAATGTTCTGGAAAACCGAGCTATTCGTCTAGCTCTACGGCAGTTCCACTGTCTTTCTAGCGGGTCACCCCATACGAGTTTCTATCAGTTAATGCCGCAACTGCGGCGTATGTCAATCATCAGGGGGGTACCGCAGCCGGGCAGCCATGGTCAGGGTAGCTTACATCCCAGGAGTAGGAATCTGGGCAGCAGACTTCCTCAACTGTCAAGGTCTCACCTCAGGCGAGTGGGAACTTCATCCAGAAGTCTTCCAACAGATCTGCCTTCGCTAGGGAACTCCGGAGGTAGAACAGATGGCGTCCAGATTGAACGCCGAAGTACTCGACTTCTAATTCAGGCTGGACTGTCACAACAAGTTGAGTGAATAGTGCTGTACGCCTGCCTTGGTATGCATTTTCTTTTGGGCAGGGATCACGGATGCATCTCCATTTTGTTTTCCTTAAATCAACCTAAATTCAGACCTGGCGCTCAGTTCGTTAAAAAAATCCAGATTTTGGCCTTATCGGTCATTTTCCAACAAAACTGCACGTAAGGACATAAATGCTAAGAGTTTTTCACATGTGGTACTTCTCTGTCGTACCACTGTATCTTTGGAACCTTAATTGGTCCTGGAATTCGTACAGAAGACTTCTTTTTTTGTTTTTAATCAGAATTGACGTTACTGTCATGGATGTTCGTCTTTTTCTGTGGTCACGTCATGCAGGTGAGTTTTGGAGCTAGTAGCTCTGTCCTTCCTGACGCCTTTCCTTATTTCCATTGTGGCAAGGTTGTCCTCGGGCTGTTTCCCGTTCCTTGTTCATAAGATGATATCGTACTTCCTCCGTTACGAGGACATCGTTCTTCCCTCGTCCTATTCGGCGCCAGTACACAAAGCGGAAAGAGTTCTCCGTACTCTGCACGAGTTACGAGTTCTCACAAGGCATGTATCGAGGGCGACGTAATTCTCAAGGTAGGTCGCTTTCTTTGGGCTTCCTGATGGTCACAAAAACGGGTTTTGCCACTTTTTCGGCTAGGATAGCCAGGTGGATTCGTTACTCCATCCAGGAGTTCTTCCTCGCAGAGGTCATCCTATCCCAGCAGGGATCAGGACACTCTCCACTCGGTCGATTGAGGTTTCTTGGGCCATGAGGCATCAGGCGTCGGCAGGGCAGACCTGCAATGCTGCGGTTCTTCTAGTCCGCACATATTCTTTAAACACTATCATATTCACATCCAGTCTTTCTGCAGATGTGAGTCTCGGCAAGCGGACTCTGCAGGTCGTGGTAGCACACTTTTAGGCAGCAGTTACGCAGGGCCTGATCTGTTATGTTGTCCCCACCCAGGGACTTCTTTGGGACGTTCCATGGTCTGTGTCCCCCGATTAGCTAAAGAAGAAATAGGGATTTTTGTGTACTCACCCTAAAATCCTTTTCTTCGAGCCAATCATTGGGGGACACCGCACCCACCCTGTTAATGGCTTTGTGCCTGTTTTGTGAGTTTCGTACCTGCGCTGTGATGTGACAGGTTGTATTCTTCTATGTTATTATTGATCTCCTACTGCTTTTGCACTTAACTGGTTCTCTGAGAGCCAGTGAGTGGTGTATACTGCAGAGGAGGAGCTAACTTTCTTTGTAATACTTTGTGTCAGCCTACTGGTGGCAGCAGCATACACCCACGGTCTGTGTCCGCCAATGATTGGCTCAGAGATTTTACGGTGAGTACACAAAAATCCCTATTTCAGCAGGTCGTTGTGTAATACAAGGTCATACCCTGTCCTCTACGGGCAGATATACTTTTTACATTTGCTTTCTAATAGTGGGGTAGTATATACCTCCCTAAATATATATTGTAAATGGATTCTACTTTTTGTGTGTTAGTATAATGCAGTCACTGCTTCCTGTAATAGAAAAACCACTGCCCATAAAGCCGAGACGCACAAGAAGGATCTTTCCCAATCATATCATTGCCACCCGTTGCTAATAAGTGAGAGGTTTCTATGTAAAGGTGACTGGTTGTTTAACGAAGCAGAAGAGCTCTGTCACATCCCATAGACGCGGAGACGGACCCCGGTGATCACTGACTGTCATGGTCCTGCCAGGCGTGTTATGTTATTTCAAGGCAGAATACAGTCTGCCCCCGTCATGAGGATAGAAATCTGTGATGGCTGCGGAGGACGCAGAGCATCGTTCTTATTAACACATTGGAATTTCATTTGTGTTCCTTTAAAGAGGATTTCCACCCGGGGCCGCCATCAGGGCATTACTGCCCTTACTGCTGTATGGGGCCCGGTGAACAGCAGTACGCAGAGTGGCCCACAGGTCTGGGCCCCGCTTATGTGCTACTGTTCATTGGGCCCCATCGTGCAGCTACAGTGCACAGGTCGATGCTGGGACCCGGGAGCTTTCCCAGAGCTGTGCACGGCCATCTTACCTTGACGGCTGCGCAGCTCCTGCTCCCTCCATCTTCGGTTGAGCCTAGACTGTATGGGCTCCTTCCAGGTCCTGACTGCAGCCCGTACAGTCTAGCCGGCTCACTAAGATGGCAGCTTCTCTTCCTGCCTGTGCCAAGTCAGAACATGCCCCCCGGTATGACATGCCCCGGGAAATGACCTCATACCTGCAGGGAGCCCATACAGTCTAGCATTTACCCTGGATGCAGAGCCGCGCTGCTGCAGAGCCGCGCTCCTGCAGAGCGACTGTGAGGTAAGTATACAAAACTTTTTTGTTTTCTGTACAAAATGAATTAAATGGGTGAGGAGAGGAGGAGGAATTGCACATGATGACAGGGGAAGGAGTAAGGGGGACTGCACATGATGATGTGGGGAGGAGGTTAAAAGGGGACGGCACATTATGTAAGGGGGATAAAGGGCGACTGCACATGATGATGTGGGGGCGATAAAAGGGACGGCACATTATGTGGGGAGGATAAAGGAGGACTGCACATGATGATGTGGGGAGGGGGGTTAAAGAAGACTGCACATGATGATGGGGGAAAAAGGGGGACTGCACATGATGATGTGGGGTGGGGGGTTAAAAAGGGACAGCACATGTTGTGGGGGGATAAAGGGGACTGCGCATGATGATATGGGGGGAATAAAAGGGACGGCACATGATGGGGGGGATAAAGGAGGACTGCGCATGATGATGGGGGGAAAAGGGGGACTGCACATGATGTAAGGGGGATGGCACATGATGATGCGGGGAGGGGATAAAGGGGGACCGCAAATGATGTGGGGAGGGGGGTTAAAGGGGGACCGCAAAAGATGATGTGGGGGTTTAAAGGGGGACTGCACATTATAATGTGGAGAGGGGAGTTAAAGGGGAACTGCACAGGATGTAGAGTAGGGTCCGGCCAAAAGAGTCTACCGTGTTGTGGTGGCAGCTTAAAAATTCTTTTGGCCAGAACAAAAGCTGCTGGCTATGTATGTGATCTGGTGTTTGATGGGAACCGTTAATATCCGATTGATGAGGACGTGGTGGAGAAGTTGAGTTTTTCCAAGAGCGAGCGGTAGGATGGTGGAGGAGGAGCTGGGGTGGAGCCTGGGCGGAGTCTCAAGGTGGCCCGAAAATTTTGCCAGTATAGGGTCCCGAAATTCCTAGTGGCAGCCCTGTCTGTAGGGATCAGACAGACCTAGGTAAGAATAAAAAGCTGAAAATGAATAGAAATGTTCATATGGTGCCTTTGATATCAAACTTGGAAGCAGAAAGAAAACGTGTGAATATGGTTTACTTAAAAAATAAAATAACACGAATTGTAGTAATAATTTCTCTCAGTATCTACAATTATCACCAATTTTACCCTACATCCGTACTTAAATTATTATTAACTGGTTGTAAGGTTATAATGTTTAAAGGTGTTAATCCAGAAAGTAAGTAAACTAACACAAACAAACTGAAATAAATGTGCAGGAGCAGCTGCTGTAGCCGCAATGCAAAAGAAAGAAAATTCTGCCAACGCAGATATGTAAACGGCCATATTTATTACACAGCTCCTAGAAATGTGAGGTTCTTAGCGCACATTTTGATCAAATTGTGCGAGCCCATCTGCCAACGACAAGGCGACCTCTTCAGATGGGACCTACACTAACACTACACTAACCGGTATAAATAAAGCCCCTATGTCTAAAGTTGTTGATCCAGAAGAAGGCAAAAAACCCTGGACACACTCAGCCAATTAGTGACTCAGGGAAAAAATTCCTTCTTGACCCCGGGAAAAGGCGATCAGTCCTAGAACCCTGGATCAAGCCGCCTAATGCTAATAAAATGCGTATATAGTGTTATATTAATAGAATAGCTGTTAATACTAGCTGACTACCTTGTTATGACAACTATTTCTCCATGTCCTATTTATACTACTGTAACTAATTGTTTATGTTGTTATTAATTATTATTAATGCTACACCCTAACAATCATAAGGTCCCTATGTTAATTAAACTTGCTGTTATAACTACTAATACTATTACTTTTACATTTTTATTCCTACTATTTTTTTACTATAATTACTACTTATTACAGTTTTCCCTACTAATATTAATATATTGCTGCTTTAATATTTTACCGCTCTTATTACTATTCTTTTTTAATACTTACCTCCCAGTATTTGCCGTTTATGATGTTACCGGCTGAGAGGTCCTAGCAGGATCGTCCAGATGATGTTCTTCTTTCCTCTCAAATACTGGTTAATATATTGGAGAATGTGGCACCGCGTGGTCCTGCTGCTTCTTCTGGCCTCTGTGCTGCTGCTTCTTCTGGCCTCTGTCCTGCTGCTTCTTCTGGCCTCTGTCCTGCTGCTTCTTCTGGCCTCTGTCCTGCTGCTTCTTCTGGCCTCTGTCCTGCTGCTTCTTCTGGCCTCTGTCCTGCTGCTTCTTCTGGCCTCTGTCCTGCTGCTTCTTCTGGCCTCTGTCCTGCTGCTTCTTCTGGCCTCTGTCCTGCTGCTTCTTCTGGCCTCTGTCCTGCTGCTTCTTTTTGCCTTTTTGTGGTCTTTCTTCTGGCGCCGATCTTAATTGTGATTTTGACCTTTTTCTTCTTCCTTTCTTCGTTTTGGGTTCCCTGCTCTTCATCCAGGTCCATGCACAGTACTTTAGCCCGCATTGCCCTTGCTTCTTGTTCTGTGATCTGGGTGGTCTTCATGGATGGTGCAGGCTGCTCTTCATATTCATGCCTTGATGTATATTTCTTCTGGGCTTCTGGGCTGGTCGGCATGAGGCACTAAGAAGACAGCAGATTAAGTTACTCTTGTAATAAGACATACCTATACACCCTTGTAAAATTAAAGGCAACGATATAGTCGTCTTCTCGCTAACCTCCATCTTGTAGAGGGGTGACGGCAGAAGCTTCATACAGAAGGCCAGTCTTCTGAATGCCTCCTCCGGTGTGATGTCAACTGAAGAGAAAAGAACCAAATATAAAGATCATTCATAATCATACAGAGAGGATGTGACAGGGCGGCACTACTGACCGCCATATTGCTAACCATCCCGCTAAATTCTAGGAACAGAAATATCAGTAAGAAGAAGCTTGAAAAATGTGTTTTGTACATGGAAGATGGAATCCTACTGTAGCCTTCATGGCCAGTGATAGGATTCCCCTCTCTACCTATGAAGCTCATGTTCTGCTCAGACCGGCGATGCCAACCTCTGTTGGGGAAAATTACTGGAAACCTAACACATCCCAAAGATAAAGAAAGTTGAAGCCTTTGGGAGCCGTCTGACCACAGGACAGAGAATGGTCGTATCTCACCTGATCCAACGCAGGATGAAGGTCCGGTCCACATGGTCTCGCTGTGGTCTTCACTCGTGTCGAAATCTATCAAAATCCTTTAAAATAGCAGAACAGTCAGACTGAGTTTTTGGCACTTGGGCAGATGCCATTGACCAGGGTGTACGGTTACGTTTTGGGCAGATGCCATTGACCAGGGTGTACTGTTACGTTTTGGGCAGATGCCATTGACCAGAGTGTACGGTTACGTTTTGGGCAGATGCCATTGACCAGAGTGTACGGTTACGTTTTGGGCAGATGCCATAGACCAGGGTGTACGGTTACGTTTTGGGCAGATGCCATTGACCAGGGTGTACTGTTACGTTTTGGGCAGATGCCATTGACCAGAGTGTACGGTTACGTTTTGGGCAGATGCCATTGACCAGAGTGTACGGTTACGTTTTGGGCAGATGCCATTGACCAGGGTGTACTGTTACGTTTTGGGCAGATGCCATTGACCAGAGTGTACGGTTACGTTTTGGGCAGATGCCATTGACCAGAGTGTACGGTTACGTTTTGGGCAGATGCCATTGACCAGAGTGTACGGTTACGTTTTGGGCAGATGCCATTGACCAGAGTGTACGGTTACGTTTTGGGCAGATGCCATTGACCAGAGTGTACGGTTACGTTTTGGGCAGATGCCATTGACCAGGGTGTTCTGTTACGTTGTGGGCAGATGCCATAGACCAGGGTGTACGGTTACGTTTTGGGCAGATGCCATTGACCAGAGTGTACGGTTACGTTTTGGGCAGATGCCATTGACCAGAGTGTACGGTTACGTTTTGGGCAGATGCCATTGACCAGGGTGTTCTGTTACGTTTTGGGCAGATGCCATAGACCAGGGTGTACGGTTACGTTTTGGGCAGATGCCATTGACCAGGGTGTACTGTTACGTTTTGGGCAGATGCCATTGACCAGAGTGTACGGTTACGTTTTGGGCAGATGCCATTGACCAGAGTGTACGGTTACGTTTTGGGCAGATGCCATTGACCAGAGTGTACGGTTACGTTTTGGGCAGATGCCATTGACCAGAGTGTACGGTTACGTTTTGGGCAGATGCCATTGACCAGAGTGTACGGTTACGTTTTGGGCAGATGCCATTGACCAGGGTGTTCTGTTACGTTTTGGGCAGATGCCATAGACCAGGGTGTACGGTTACGTTTTGGGCAGATGCCATTGACCAGAGTGTACGGTTACGTTTTGGGCAGATGCCATTGACCAGAGTGTACGGTTACGTTTTGGGCAGATGCCATTGACCAGAGTGTACGGTTACGTTTTGGGCAGATGCCATTGACCAGGGTGTTCTGTTACGTTTTGGGCAGATGCCATAGACCAGGGTGTACTGTTACGTTTTGGGCAGATGCCATTGACCAGGGTGTACTGTTTCGTTTTGGGCAGATGCCATTGACCAGGGTATACCGTTACTGGAAACTTTGAGAAACGCCGTTTGTGTGTTTAGGAGGCATTGCCGGGGCAAAGGCAACATTGGGCAATGTGCAGGATATAACGGTTATACATCCAATATCTGCCCTCCCCCATTATTCTGTGCTGTATATGGAGGAATATTCAGAATAATTGACTTAGGTCCATTCTCCGTTGTTTATGGAGGATGGAGCTGATGTTATATATTGGACCCATCCAATAAGATGTGACCGCGGAGTATCAGCCTCCGTCTCCTCATCATGTACATGCCTCTACGTGACGTATTGGGGTAAATATGAACAATTAGTAACAGAACATCTCGGGTTATTCTGTATGAATATGTGATGAGATAAATCAGCCGTCACATATATAATATTATGGTTGTTCCTTCCCGGGGAAATATCTGGCTATTCACTGCTTGCGTCGAGAAACACGTGATGGTGTCTCTGCAGCTTCTTTACTTGCATCTGCATATTTCCCATAAGGGATGGGGGCAGTGTTCTGGAATCACTGCGTTGAGAAACACGTGATGGTGTCTCCGCGGTGTTGGATGTTTTGGTCTCCCCGAGGCCAATCATCTGTGCCTTTATAACATATATAATATTAGGCTGGGTTCACACTGCGTTAGTGTGACCCGTTTAACGGACTACGTTACACCGCGGCATAACGCGGTGTAATGTAGTCCGTTAACGCCGCCATTACTTTCAATGGCGGACGCATCGCTAGCGCACGCCCACAATGGGCGTGCGCTAGCAATGTGCCGTCATTGAGTGACGGACCCGAGACGCGGGCTGCAGCGTTTCCGGGTCCGTCACTGCTAGCGCTGTGCAAACGTCGGCACTTGCGTTAGTGCAGTCCGTTTAACGGATGTGTTGAACGGACTGCACTAACGCAGTGTGAACTTAGCCTTACAGGTTTATACCTGACATGTCGCGGTGGCCGCAGGTTTCTGTCTTCACTCTCCGCTGAGATAGAACAGACTGAGAATAACTGACGTTTGTGTTTTTTTTTTTTTTTCAAATTCAAATCTAGCAATCCTATTGGTTGTTTATTGCCATGGTGACCGAAGTCACTGATAATTTATAGGGACATGACGGTATTATTGCACTCTAGTGTATTTGACTATATGTAACTCCCCTTTGACACCATGTAAGCACATGGAGATGTGTTGTAATTCCCTGCACAGATTTTTAGGCGCAAATACTATGGACCATGTGTCTCCATCCTGCCCCATCTGTCTCCTTCCTGCCTCATGATCCTGCACCATGTGACATGGTGCAGGATGGAGACACATGGTTCAGGATGATGGGGCAGGATGGAGACACATGGTGCAGGATCATGGGGCAGGATGGAGACACATGGTGCAGGATCATGGGGCAGGATGGAGACACATGGTGCAGGATCATGGGGCAGGATGGAGACACATGGTGCAGGATCATGGGGCAGGATGGAGACACATGGTGCAGGATCATGGGGCAGGATGGAGACACATGGTGCAGGATCATGGGGCAGGATGGAGACACATGGTGCAGGATCATGGGGCAGGATGGAGACACATGGTGCAGGATCATGGGGCAGGATGGAGACACATGGTGCAGGATCATGGGGCAGGATGGAGACACATGGTGCAGGATCATGGGGCAGGATGGAGACACATGGTGCAGGATCATGGGGCAGGATGGAGACACATGGTGCAGGATCATGGGGCAGGATGGAGACACATGGTGCAGGATCATGGGGCAGGATGGAGACACATGGTGCAGGATCATGGGGCAGGATGGAGAATCATGGGCAGGATGGAGACATGGTTCAGGATCTTGGGGCAGGATGGAGACATGGTTCAGGATCATGGGGCAGGATAGAGACTCATGGTTCAGGATCATGGGGCAGGATGTAGACATGGGGCAGAATCATGGGCAGGATGTAGACATGGGGCAGGATGGAGATACACGGGGCAGGATTATGGGGCAGGATGGAGACACATGGTGCAGGATTATGGGGCAGGATGGAGACACATGGTGCAGGATCATGGGGCAGGATGGAGAATTATGGGCAGGATGGATACATGGTGCAGGATGGAGACACATGGTTCAGGATCATGGGGCAGGATAGAGACACATGGTTCAGGATCATGGGGCAGGATGGAGACACATGGGGCAGGATTATGGGGCAGGATGGAGAATCATGGGCAGGATGGATACATGGTGCAGGATGGAGACACATGGTTCAGGATCATGGGGCAGGATAGAGACACATGGTTCAGGATCATGGGGCAGGATGTAGACATGGGGCAGGATGGAGACACATGGGGCAGGATTATGGGGCAGGATGGAGAATCATGGGCAGGATGTAGACATGGGGCAGGATGGAGACACATGGTTCAGGATCATGAGGCAGGATGTAGATATGGGGCAGAATCATGGGCAGGATGTAGACACATGGGGCAGGATTATGGGGCAGGATGGAGACACATGGTTCAGGATGATGGTGCAGGATGGAGACACATGGTGCAGGATGAAGAATCATGGGCAGGATGGAGACATGGGGCAGGATGGAGACAGATGGTTCAGGATCATGGGGCAGGATGGAGACACATGGGGCAGGATGGAGACATGGGGCAGGATTGAGACACATGGGGCAGGATTATGGTGCAGGATGGAGACACATGGTGCAGGATGGAGAATCATGGGCAGGATGGAGACATGGTTCAGGATGATGGGGCAGGATGGAGACAGATGGGGCACGATGGAGAATCATGGGGCAGGATGTAGACAGACGGGACATCACCTAGAGACATCACTGGTGAATCAGTGTGTTACCTGTACACTGACACAATACACTGTATACTATATACAGAGCTTCTGTGTACAATGTCACCAGTGATCACTGGATTACCTTTACACTGACACTATATACAGATCTCCTGTGTACAATGTCACTGGTGATCACTGTATTACCTGTACACAGACAGTGCATACTAAGTACAGATCTCCCATGTATAATGGCACTTATGGTGATATTAGTATAGTGTTTTTTGTTAATGATCAGTATTGTAGTATTCGGTCACTATGTGGTGGTAATATGTGGTCCGGCCATGGTGTGGCTGTATTTGTTCCTTGTATGTGGTATTATACGTCACTATGTGGTGGTAATATGTTGTGGTAATATGTTGTCTGGTCATGGCGTGGTGCTATTTTTTCCTTGTATGTTGTATTAATTGGTCACTGTGGTGGTAATATATTGTCTGGTCATAATGTGGCGGTATTTATTCCTTGTATGTAGTATTATTCGGTCACTGGTGGTAATATGTGATCTGATCATGTTGTGGCGGTATTTGTTCCTTATATGCGGTATAGGTCACTATGTGGTGGTAATATGTGATTTGGTCATGATGTGGTGGTATTTGTCCCTTGTATGTGGTATTATTGGTCATTTTAAAAATTGAGAAATAAATAAAAATATACCTAAATTGTATTGGATATTTTAACAAATGATTAACGGGATAGAGTAGAGTAGAGTAGAGTAGAGCTCGGCCAAAAGAGTCTACCTTGTTGTGGTGGCGGATTAAAAAATCTTTTGGCCAAATCAATAGCTGCTGGCTATGTGTGTGATCTGGTGATGGGAACTGTTAATGTGTGATTGGTGAGGATGTGGTGCAGAAATGGAGTTTTTCCAAGAGAACGTGGTGGGACTGTGGACAGATCGTGGGGTGGAGGCGGGGCTGGGTTGGAGTCTCAAGGGGGCCCCGAAAATGTTGCCAGTATGGGGCCCTGAAATTCCTAGTGGCAGCCCTGTTTCCACCTAAAATAAAGTCTCAAGGAGGCAGCCGGGTTGTATGTATGGTGCAGCAGGTGGAGCGGCACTTCACTTTTACTTTCGGCACCTGTGTAACCAAACGCGTCTATCAACTCCTGGCTGTGGATAAGAGAGAACGGGAGCCTCAACTACCTTATTTTAGGGTTGGGTGGGAATCCCACCAGTGGAAACTAAGTCACCCAAAGATTTAACAGCCAGCCATTGCATTATCCCTTTAATACCGTGAGAATGGTGCACGTGTATTTTTCTCTTTTGCGGTTTGCACCACATTGTCCAGAAGGAAATTCTCAAATCACTTGTGGATAATACACATTATGCAACATTAAAAATACAACAGCAGGAAAAGCCGTGGAATTATAGATATCACAGGGTGGGTGGATTTGTTACTGATCTGTAAATGAGGGAAAAATTAAAACAACATTTTCAAAAACCTTTTGAATTTTTCAGTATGGAGTATGAGTGCCACATGCAGAAATCCCCCCGCTCTTACAGCCTTGGCTGCTATCAGTGAGGTTATTAATGGTCATCTGAGAAATGTAATGTTGTGCTGGATGCACTTGGGAAAATCATCAAGATCCTCTGCTGGCAGCTCCCTTTGCAATTACCAATGACGTCCCAGATGTTCTTCATGGTAGACAAGTTGGAGACGCTGCAGGCCATGGAAGTATGTTTAGACCATACAAACTGCTTACAGTAGCATGGTCAGTGTGCTGATTGTAGTACTATGAGCAGCTTGCATGGCCTAAACGTGCTACCAGTTTCTCCAGACTTGTCTCCCCATCATTGGTGACATTGGTTGACAGTTACAAAAGGTGCTGCCAGCTGTGGATCTTGATGATTTGCCCAACTGTATTTAGCGCGACAGAACATTCCTCAGACAGCAATTAATAACTTCACTGATCGCAGCCAATGCTGTAAGCTGAATATATTTACAATGTTATGGTAACTATGTACATTTGTTTTTTTCAACATTTTTAATGATTTGCATAAGTCTATCCATCCTGTGATTTCCATAACTCCACGATTTTTCCTGTTGAGGTTGAACATACTGAGTGTATGGTGGAAATTGCCCCATCTGGAATAACTTGGCACAAATTGAAACAAAATCTCGTAAAGTGCCTTCCATTATGCAGAATGTCCCCGCAGATCTCAGCAGTGCAAAAGATGTCATCTAGCTACTTATCCGTCCTTTCCCGAATATTTTAGTATCTAATTGTTTGGTTTTCTATGGTCATACGCTTCCAGTTAGCTGATTGAATAATTAAGGCCGTTTTTAGCTGCGGTTAACGAGCTGATCCTATTATTATATATTACATTATGTAACGTGTATCACATGGATGCTGACCTTCTTCTCTTTTTCTTTCGACTCTTTGTTTTAGGGAATTCAGCAGAAGCGCCCATCGGAGGCGCAGAACGCGATTCTCAGACGTCATTTCTTGGAGCTGACTCAGAGCTTCATCATTCCTCTGGTAAGTGTCTATAATTCCTGACATCCAGCTTCTCTTCTTGGGATAAGTCCTAAAATCCTATATATACACTTTCATATTTAAAGGGGTTCTCTTGTGAAAACAAGTCATCACCTATCCAAGGGATAACTCATTGATCGGTAGGGGTCCGACAGCTGGGAATAATACCAATCGGGCAGAACAGGAGACTTTACACCTCTTAGAATGGATCGACAGTGTGCATGGTCCACCTTTTTACTATATTTCTTCTCTTTGGGGCTGCTGACAGTTTTTTCCCGCAGCCATAAAGAATGGCTCTCTCTTCTATGCCTTTTGAACTCCAAATTAATAAGCTTTCTTTTATGAGTGTTCAGGAAACCAACACAGCACAGCCTTGTATGGTGTACCCAGGATTTCTAGTTAATTGGCACATGTAGGCACTTTAAATAGTGTCACAGACAAGGGAATAGAATAGAGCCAATAGGAATTTTTAGGGACGTGAATAGAAATGTGAAACTTCCCGCCCATAAGTGTCTTTTGATCACCATTATATAGAATTTATAAGACAAGACACATGCTACATACTCAGAATGGATTCTGTCTTCTCACCGTGGGGTTAAAAGTTCCACGTTGTACCTAAAAGTGCGGGTCTCTGCAATATGGACCCCCACGGATCAATACTCGTTTTCAGTCCCTTTAACCCTTACTTATCTGCCTGTAGGAACGATATGTTGCCAGCCTGATGCCTCTGCTGAAGAGCATCTCTCCGTGGAAGGTTAGTAGACGCGGACTTCTGTAAAGGTTTAATGTTTGTTGTTTTTGGTTGGATGTTTTTATATCGCCTCCATGTATTCTTCGTGCAGAGTCCTCCGCAGCTTAAGCCCTTCAGTCAGGAGGAGTTCATGAAGACGTTGGAGAAGACGGGACCTCAGCTCACGTCTCGGTTAAAAGGAGACTGGATTGGCCTGTACAGGTCAGTATTGTTCTTGGCTTTTATAATGGGATCTTAATTCACAGCTCTTCTTTATTAGACATTTAAATCATCGTGATGTAGAGACCGGCGGGGAGAGGGGAGTCTCACATCGGGAAAAAATGCACCAAAAACTGCGTGATTTGTGGCAGATTGGATTTACTGCAGCAAGTTTCTGTAGCATTATCTATCCTGTCGTTGTTATACTGTCTAATAGATTTTTCAAAACAATCTTTTAGTTTTCTATGACACATCGGAGGCCATGGCGACCATTGGCTCCCCACGATCATGCTGCAGGGAGCTGATACAGTGACAGAGGGAGCAATCTTCTTCTGTCACACTCTGTACATTTCAATAACAATTTCTGCATGTAAAGAGTTAATGCTGCAAGCTCAGACAGCACTTAATTTAATCTTCTATTTCCCTGGCTTACAAAGATATATAGAGCTCTGAACCCGGGAGAATAATCTCCCATAGTGATAAAATTACTGCCGCTGTCTCCCTTGTGCCGTACGGAGCCGGCTGAGCCCACGCCATACAGTGATGGCACACGGCCACCATACATGTACGGTCCACGATTTGTGGACTTTACGTGGCTCTCCTGGCTCAAACTCAGCTATCTCATAGGCATGTATGAGGTTGTCGGGATCTGCGGCCGGTCCGGAAATCGCGGTCTGTACACGGACCCTGAGACTGGAACATGTGCAGTCCTACTGGTAACGTCTCAATCATTGTAACTTTACATGGGACTTGTACTGAACCCCTTTTATAAGCGTATGCCAGAAAAGCCCAATTCTTATACCAATTTTTTTTTTCTTTAATGAATGAAGACATTTCTTGAAGTCCCCAAACTTTGACGGCTGGTTCAGAGCTCGCAGAAAAGAAATGATGCAGAAGTTGGAGGCTCTTCAGCTCGAGGCACTTTGTAATGAGGTAATTGGTCCAATATTCACACTTGACTTCACCCGGCACTGCCGCCGGCACTCGGGACAGGAGTGTACATAGAAATCCATGCAGCTGCACAGTCCCAAGTGCCGGCGGCAGTGCCGGGGATTGAGGCGAGAGACTTACATTGCACTCGCAAGTGTGACCCCGGCCTAAGGGTGCAGGTCGTGAGGACCAAACTTCCCCCCTGTGTTCTAACTTGAACTCTACACTCTTGGCGCTATATACTCCTATACCCATTATACCTGGATGGGGCCCAGGTTGAGGGTGGGGACACAATATAACTGGCAGGGGCCCAGAATGGGGGGTATTACACCTGGAAGGGGCCCAGGATGATGAATGGACATGATACCTGAATAGGGCCCAGTAGCCCCAGAAGGGGCCAACGATGGGGGGGGGGGGCATTATACCCAGAAGGGGCCAACGATGGGTGGGCATTATACCTGGAAGGGGCCCAGCAAGCGGGTGAGTGGACGTTATACCTGGAAGGGGCCCAGGATGGGGGGATATTATACCTGGAAGGGGACCAGCATTGGGAAAGTGGGACATTATACCTGGAAGGGGCCCAGGGTGGGGGGGGGGGGTATTACACTTGGAAGGGGCCCAGGTTGATGAGGGGACATTATACCTGAATGGGGACCGGTAGGCGGGGAACATTATACCCTGAAGGTGCCCACGATGGAGGGGGGGTATTATACCTGGAAGGGACCCAGCAAGGGGGAAGGTGAGGGGACATTATACTTGGAAGGGGCCTAGGATGTGGGGACATTATACCTGGAAGACGCCCAGCATTGGGGGCATTATACTTGGAAGGGGCCCAGCAAGGGTGGTGAGGGGACATTATACCTGGAAGGGGCCTAGGATGGGGGGATATACCTGGAAGGGGCCCAGCATGGGGGGGGGGGGAATTATACTTGGAAGGGGCCCGGGAAAGGGGGGTGAAAAAACATTTTACCTGGAAGTGGCCCAGGATGGGGGGGGGGGGGGATATTATATCTGGAAGGGGCCGGGTTGTTGAGTTTGGTCAGGTCAAGTGAGCTGCGAGTGGTTCGGACATCACGCTCTGGGAATGTCAGATGTGTGAAACCCTATAAAGGGAGTATAAAAGAAAGATATACAACTTGGTATTACATTGTAATTAAGGTGCCCTGATCCACAGATATTATCACTGGTTCTAGCTTGGGGTTGACTCATAAAACTTTTCCTGTGTGTGAAGGGGGCTGGCTGAATGTTCATTACAATAACCCTCCTATCTGTCACATATGTTAAATAAGGGGGCTCAGTTAGCTATTGAAATTAGCCTGTCAGCCAGACCCCATTATTTGTTATATAGGACAGATCAGAGAGATGGATATTGTTTGTATCCATAGCTGAGCCAGCCCCCTTATCTTTCACAGACATGATAAGTAAGGGTAAGGGGTCTGGTTCCCATACATTTTCGTAGCTGAGACAGCCCCCTTGTCTATCACACATAAATTAGGGGTCTGGATTGGCTATGGAAATGAACACTCAGCCAGCCCCCTTAACACACAATACAGGTCACATTGTGTCAAGCACAAATCTGAAGTGGATATCCGTTATTGATGGAGTGGACTGAGTCGTCCTTTCTTTGTGTCTTGAGTTTAGGATTTGCTCATCTGGGTTCAGGAACACACTGAGGTGGAGTCTGTGGATTTGGTGTTGAAACTTAAAAATAAACTGGTGAGTATCAGCAACTGATTTATTTATGGGCTTTGTGCAACTAAAATCCTAAATGTGTTCTTTATTTGAACCAGATGATGACCAACTCCTTAAAGGGGCTGTCCACTACTAGACATTCCCTTCTTAATTGGACTGGAGAAATGGTGAAAAAAAAAAAAATGACCGCACCACTCATCTGCTTTCAGTACACTGCCCGTCTATTGGTGCACTGGCATCAACATCTGGCGGTGTAACATGAGCCCTGCCACCAGCCAGCCAGTAGTGGACAACCCCTTTAACAGATGGCGTAACTAGAGTCCTATGGGTGCCAGTACAAAATTTAGAGCTTTCTAGATCCTGTAAAGACATATATTTGTTCCCCATATAACAATGTCCCCCATCCTTGGACCCTTCTAGGTATAATATCCCCCTTCCTGGTACAATGTCCCCTGTCCTGAGCCCCTTCTAGGTATAATATCCCCCTTCCTGGTACAATGTCCCCCATCCTGGGCCACTTATAGGTATGATATCCTCCTTCCTGGTACAATGTCTCCTGTCCTGAGCCCCTTCTAGGTATAATATCCCCCTTCCTGGTACAATGTCCCCTGTCCTGAGCCCCTTCTAGGTATAATATCCCCCTTCCTGGTACAATGTCCCCCATCCTGGGCCACTTATAGGTATGATATCCTCTTTCCTGGTACAATGTCTCCTGTCCTGAGCCCCTTCTGGGTATAATATTCCCCTTCCTGGTACAATGTCCCCCGTCCTGGGCCCCTTCTAGGTATAATATCCCCCTTCCTGGTACAATGTCCTCTGTCCTGGGCCCCTTCTAGGTATAATATCTCCCTTTCTGGTACAATGTCTCCTGTCCTGAGCCCCTTCTAGGTATAATATCCCCCTTCCTGGTACAATGTCCCCCATCCTGGGCCCCTTCTAGGTATAATATCCCCCTTCCTGGTACAATGTCCCCCGTCCTGGGTCCCTTCTAGGTATAATATCCCCCTTCCTGGTACAATGTCCCCCATCCTGGGCCCCTTCTAGGTATAATATCCCCCTTCTTGGTACAATGTCCCCCATCCTGGGCCCCTTCTAGGTATAATATCCCCCTTCCTGGTACAATGTCCCCCATCCTGGGTCCCTTCTAGGTATAATATCCCCCTTCCTGGTACAATGTCCCCCATCCTGGGTCTCTTCCTGGTAAAATTTCTCCCATCCTGGGTCTTTTCTAGGTAAAATATCCCCCTTCTAGGTATAATGCCAACCCTGGGCCCCTTTCAGGTATAATGTATCCTCCCCCCCCCCCCCCCCCCCCCCCTCCCACCAATCCTGGGCCCTTTTCAGGTATAATGCCCCCCCCCCCCCCCCCCATCCTGGGCCCCTTTCAGGTATATTGCCCCCATCATGTGGAGGAGCAGGCAGCTGACATCGGCGTGCCTGCCATAGTGCATGACGTCGTTGCTGACATACCCTCCATTCAGTAGATCTGCAGGGAGCCCGGGGCTTGTGGCCACATTACACCAGCCTTAATCAGATCCTTTCATCTCCCTTATCTGTTCTGAATTCATATTCTTGTATTCCCATAGAACAACAATTCTTCAGCTTTCCATAGATCTCTGCATTTTGTCTTTCCTCTGTTATTCCTCCTGGAGGCACAGGGGTAGGACCTTCCCTTCTCCTGGTCCCTCGGGGGTGTCACTATACAGTCTCCTCCTGTCCAATCAGTGTTAGCAATGTTGTGACACGCCCTGAGGATGAGAAATGGAGTTCTCATTGTATTCCTATATTTCCAGGAGGAATAAAAGAGGAACGGCACAATATAGTGTTATAAGACCAGATGCTCTGGAATTGCTACTGCAATGATTAGTTCCATCTTCATAAATGGATATTCCCGGACTGTGCTTACAAGAAGAATCACCCATGTAATTTACTGCTTACTAAAATTTGCATTGGTTCTTCAGATATTAACATTTTAGTTTATATCTCGTTGCCAAGGAGACCGACCACCTGTGCTCTAGCTTGTAAGCACGGCATTGTATTTGGTCGTGATTAGGAGGTATCATCGATCCTGGATAACTTTAAAAACAGTGCTTACAAGCTTAACAGAAAAGGGCTTGCAAGCACTGCGCAGGTTTTACTGTCTGTTTACAGCTTGTTGTCTTGGAGACCGACCACCACTTCTAGACTTCAGAACCTGCCCAGTGCTTACAAGCTCTTTTCCGTTGCGCTTATAAGCACTGTTTTGAAGCTGGAATGCGTTGCCACCTTCTAATCCTAGCGAGCTTCAGAGACTACTTACAAGAGACACCAGCGGTGGTCGGTCTCCAAGGCAACGAGCTGTAAACAAAAGGAAAATGTTAATATCTCAGAAACGGCAACATTTTTTAATAGTAAATTGTAAAATTGCTTGTTTTTACGACTCCTATCTGACAATGTCCGTCTATGAAGACGGGAATAATCCTTTTAATGAAGAATACAGGTATTTAATAAAACGGACATGTCAGCGGAGCCAAGAGGTGTTTGTAATTTTGGGAAAGCGCCTACATTTATTGTATGGATGGTTTCTTTACTGATCTGTTTGGCGATTTACAGGCTTTGGCACAAAGAGAGCAACTACCTGTGAGCGCAGGAACACTACAGAGGCTGCAGGGACAGGTGGACATCATCATTCAGGAAGTGCCCGAAGACCTGCAGGAGATCTTACTGAAAACCTCCAGCTCGTGAAACGCGTGGGTCCAGGCAATAAGACACTGACCGTGGTATGAGCGCAGCACCGCACGGCCGCGCAGCACCGCACGGCCGCGCACCCTTCACTTCTCCTATAGTGATTGTCGGTGGCTCAGCCACGGGTCAGGGCTTTTTGAGTCCCCCTGGTGCGAGGCTGAAGGCCTCCTTACTACTGTACCCAGAGGAGAATCCATATCTGGTATATTTTTATATAATATTGTGCTATGGGCGCAGTAACATACGGACATCGATAGGAGGAAAGCAAAACCATGATGGATTTTAGAAGTAACCGGATCTGGATCATGACGTCTGATTGTATTCCTTACTTTCTAAGAGATTTGTTACCCTTTTTATGCTCTTAATAATCATGCACAGTGAGCGGATGGGGAAGGGAGAAGCCATACTAGCTTTTTTTGGAAATCATATAATTGAATTTTCCCCTTAAATACCGTCACTATGCGCCTTGTAGAAGCTGCTTCTAACTGCTGCTCAGCAAAGATCTTCAAATATTATGTGTATGCTAATTCCCCTGTCGGAGTCTTTTTTTTTTTTTTTTTTTTCATATCCACTGGTTATATTCACGGTTACTGAGGGTCGGACCATAGGAACCCCACTGTTCCTGAGAATAGGGGTCAAAAGGACCCCCTATGTGAGTAGAACCCCACTTACGGCAGCTGTGGTTCATTCATTCATTTATTCAGAAGTCTCAGTGGTCAGACCCCCCAGCCATAAGGGCAGCCTGGACTCTTAGACGACCCATATGCCTTCTAATGCGTTGCTGCTGGTTTGATGGGGTCCGGGTAATAAGACCTCCAGAAAAAAAAAAAAAAACAGCTCTGAAGAGCGCTGCTCCGGAGGCTGAAATTGCCCGCTCCTGCATGCCGTGTGTGCACAGAGCGATGTGCGGGTTTTACTTGTAATAATTGCTGATGGTTTCTGCACCAAATTGTTAAACAATGGCGCATATAGTTCACAATTTGTCGCAAAACAATAAAAATGTTTTTTTTTTTTTTTGGGGGGGGGGGGGGGGGGGGAGGGGGCAAAAATATTCATTTGTGACCGTTCCACTAAAATATCGCACAATTTGTACAGAATTTCCAGTCGTCCATCACATCACTGTGGAGTACGTTTGCAATAAACATTTTGCCATTTTTTTTAAATGATGCAATTGATGAATCGACCAAAAACCTCCAGACCACGACCACGATGATGATCATGGGTTAAAAAAACAACAAAAAAACAGACAAAAATAGAACATAAAAGGGCATAAATTAAAAGAATGAGCACAAATGAAAATTGGGCGCAAAACAACTAAAGCTAGAAAAAAACAATTCTGGTCCTATGTGTCCGTGCACCGCTCAGCATCGTGAGTATCGCCATTTAGAGCAATTATTGACCAATCAGGAGCCTCGCCCCCACTGATTGGCAGATTAATATTAAGTACACTTTAACACCGTTCCATTGGATCATCAACCATGTGGAATTAATGTTTTTTCCCCCAAAACTTTGACTGTTACAAGTTGAAACCTTTTCTCTTTGTAATTTTCAATTAATATTGATTATCTTCAGTATTTTACATTTCCGTTGACTTAATTTATGCTGTTTTATATGTACATTGTACCCTCTCCCCATAATGGTTTGCAGCAATAAATTATTTTTAACTTGTCGCTTTGGACACTTGTGATACAGAGAGGTAAAACATACTTGGGGAAAACACAGACATGCAGCCGCGGGGACTCGAACATATTTTTCGAGCACGACGAATTCACTCTTTTAGGACCCGAGCATGCTCAGATAACACCTTATCCCAGCACATTCGCTCATCACTAATAGCTACCTCCTTTTTTAGAGAACTGACCCCACTGATTGCTAAAATCAATGGGCAGCAGAAGCGTACTGAGTAAGTGATGTACAAACATGTAGACTTTTTATGAGCCCATACCGTTCACAAGCTGATCAATTGCGAGCATACACAGTGCCCAGTCGAACGCTTCCGCCTTTTCCTTTTTATGTTGAGGCTCTCTCTGCTCCTGTACCTCATCGATCAAAACTTCTAAAACTTTTGTGAAACAACTTCTAAAGAGCAACTAGATGGTTAATTGCCTTATTTTACATTGGTCTCTCTCAAAAACTATGCTTTGATGCGGTTTCATATGCCTTTTAGAAGCTGCTTCTAACTGCTGCTCAGCAAATATCTTCATATAGTATGTGTATGGTAATTCCCCTGTCTTGAGTCTTTTTTTCTTTTTCAAACCTCTAGACTTAGACAGGGTATTCCTGTTCTTGGATTGTTTGAATATAGTGCATCGATCTTTTCTGAGCAGCAGTTGAATGCAGTTTGTAAAGGAGCATGAACTGATCTTTGGGACAGCACAGCAGCATAGTGTTTGGGAAAGAAGGAAGCAGAATAAGGTAATGAAGTACAGTACCAACAATCTTAGTTTTGCAGTTCTTAGAAGATAATTGAAGAAAAAGTTTAGTTACTCTGACTGTACAGGGGACCTTGTGGCCCAAATTACACAGACAGTACAATATATTTAGCATTGAAACACTTAATAGGAGCAATATTCACAGTTTCCTAATTTCTAATATGGGAAAAACTATTGCTTTACCCCACAGGTGAAATAAAATATTACCACCATAGAATTTTGTGACTTCTTTTAAATTTGGGAACTAATTTATGGCTGTTTTCAGACAGCAGTAATGTGGGTTTTATTATGGTCGCGGTACCTGGACCTCAAGCAATTGTACTGAACCATAGTTTACTAAGTGGGGATCTGCTTCTTAAATGCTATGGCCATAGTGGATATCATTTGGTTAATAAAATACCTCTAAGTTTCCATTCTTTCATTCATTTCCAGACCCTTTGATAAGCAGTTTACAGCGAGATCCAGTTTTCATTTGAGTGGGAGTGTCTCTCTCAGTAATACAGGCTGGATGTTAGCCAGGGAGCTGCTGTCTTTATTGCTTATATAGAAGCACAGCTTCTATCCTGCACTCATTTCCTCTTCATATGCTTTCCTCCTATGCTGCAGCCTGTTTTCTCTGGTCTCCCTAAGACTGTAAATGATTTCCCCCTCCCCCTCTCTGGCTGCTATCTCGAACGCTGAGAAATGACAACGTGGATCAGAGATGGCCGTACGTTATTTGCATAAGAGACTTAAAAAAAAACTGCAGCAGTAAAATGGTAGATCACTTTATAAATGGTCATCCTAAATAATGTTCTAACTTTGAATCGGGGTCCTATAAATCTTATTTTTTTCAGCAATAGCCTTTAAATGGTGTCTGCCATCAGGTGTTCGCTATGTAATCTTAGCACTGCATAATGTAGGGGCAGAGACCCTGATTCCATTGATGTCAATTACTAAGTTATGATTTGCTGTTTTTCAATACAATCAGTGTTTTATCAGCAGGAGATTATCATTACCGGACTAGGTGTCTCGTGCCTCCTGGTCCAACCACACCCCAGCACTGATTGGCCGTTCTGTATACACTATATTGACAGAAAGCTGCCAATCAGTGGTGTGGGCGGGGCTAGACACAGCTCAGCATTCTGAGCTCTGCCAAATCTACAGCAGAGAAAACAGGGATTCTATCACAATTGCTGCATCCATTGAACTAAGTGATACATCACTGGAATCAGGATCTCTGTCCCTACATCGGATTACATAGTAAAAACCTGCTGACTGATTCTTTTTCAGCCCCAACTACCAATGTCTCTGAACATTGACTACTACTTTGCCCTTTTACCAGCTGGGGTGCCATGGTTTTTGGCAACTCTCATTACCAGCCATCAACTAATCCAACTATCCATAAGCGATGAAAGATTTAAAGGGGTATTCCATAATAACATTTAGCTTTTTATATAATGCAGACATGATAAATGGTAGATTGGTGGGATGTCAATCGCAGGGAGATAAACCGTATCCACCCAGATTACGCACATATCAAAAGGTTGTCAAAGTTTTATTTCAAAGTTTCCTTTTAAATTTTAGGATTGTTTTTTTTTAATTCTGAAAATCTTTCACAAGCAGATTCGTCTTCTGTACGTTACTAATAAAACTTCTTCTTGATGATTCATTTTATTTTTTGTATATTAATTTTTGCCGATTTATACAAAAAAGGATCGAACAATATTTATAATGTTATGAACAAAACTAGGACAGTTCTGCCAGTTTCCATGTAGTACCATCTCATGACCTGTAGGTGTCACTGTGTTTTTTTTTTTCCATGACTTTACATACATTTCATGGCTTTATCAGAACTTGTCACTTATTTCATCAGTAAGAATTTATACATAGTAAGAACCTGCTGGCAGATTAATTTTTAAGGTTTTTTTTTATTATTATTTTTTAGAGAATATTTGATATAACTCTGAAGTTTTGATTGCTGGGAATCTGGGTGCTGCGAATCCCACTTAAAGAAAAGGGCAGAAGTGATACTATGATGTGTCAATTTTTTTAATTTTTTTTTAAAGTGACAGTAACTCTGACAAAGTAGCTGGTGAACTTTTCTCCCGTGACTATTTCCAGTTATTCCTTCCGACCGATCTTCGTGGCTCTCGGTGATGCCTTAGCACAATTATGAGTTGTTACATTTTCGAAGTACTTTTGTATTTTATGCTCTGACGATTTGTATGCAATCTGCTGCTTTCAGCAAAACTTTCCTAACAAATGGTATATTTTATTTAACTTATCATTAAAACTGAATGTCCTCATTCCTAGTGCATTATTATTATGTGTATATTATTTGGGGGGAGGGGAGGCCTCCATTGGTGGTCTGGGTATAAATAGTTTGTAGCAACACTTTTTTTTTTTTTTTTATATAACAAAGAAGTTTTCTGTCTGCTAAACACTGTATGGTAATCGATGAGCATGTTACGTGCACTGACAATATCCTGGCCCTGCATTAAACAAGGTGTATTTTTCTAAAACTAAATAAAGACGTCCCTTTATATTTACTGATGTGTTGAGTTGTGATCTTTTCAGTGCACTCATAGCTCCACGCACCCCTGGTGGAGCATCGTTTGTGAAACAAACCCCACGCAGCCCCTGATGGAGCATCGTTTGTGAAACAAACCCCACGCAGCCCCTGATGGAGCATCGTTTGTGAAACAAACCCCACGCAGCCCCTGATGGAGCATCGTTTGTGAAACAAACCCCACGCAGCCCCTGATGGAGCATCGTTTGTGAAACAAACTCCACGCAGACCCTGATGGAGCAATGTTTGTGAAACAAACTCCACGCACCCCTAATGGAGCAACTGTTGTGAAACAAACCCCACGCAGCCCCTGATGGAGCATCGTTTGTGAAACAAACCCCACGCAGCCCCTGATGGAGCATCGTTTGTGAAACAAACCCCACGCAGCCCCTGATGGAGCATCGTTTGTGAAACAAACCCCACGCAGCCCCTGATGGAGCATCGTTTGTGAAACAAACCCCACGCAGCCCCTGATGGAGCATCGTTTGTGAAACAAACCCCACGCAGCCCCTGATGGAGCATCATTTGTGAAACAAACCCCACGCAGCCCCTGATGGAGCATCGTTTGTGAAACAAACCCCACGCAGCCCCTGATGGAGCATCGTTTGTGAAACAAACCCCACGCAGCCCCTGATGGAGCATCGTTTGTGAAACAAACCCCACGCAGCCCCTGATGGAGCATCGTTTGTGAAACAAACTCCACGCAGACCCTGATGGAGCAATGTTTGTGAAACAAACTCCACGCACCCCTAATGGAGCAACTGTTGTGAAACAAACCCCACGCAGCCCCTGATGGAGCATCGTTTGTGAAACAAACCCCACGCAGCCCCTGATGGAGCATCGTTTGTGAAACAAACCCCACGCAGCCCCTGATGGAGCATCGTTTGTGAAACAAACCCCACGCAGCCCCTGATGGAGCATCGTTTGTGAAACAAACCCCACGCAGCCCCTGATGGAGCATCGTTTGTGAAACAAACCCCACGCAGCCCCTGATGGAGCATCGTTTGTGAAACAAACCCCACGCAGACCCTGATGGAGCAATGTTTGTGAAACAAACTCCACGCACCCCTAATGGAGCAACTGTTGTGAAACAAACCCCACACAGCCCCTGATGGAGCATCGTTTGTGAAACAAACCCCACGCAGCCCCTGATGGAGCATCGTTTGTGAAACAAACCCCACGCAGCCCCTGATGGAGCATCGTTTGTGAAACAAACTCCACGCAGACCCTGATGGAGCAATGTTTGTGAAACAAACTCCACGCACCCCTAATGGAGCAACTGTTGTGAAACAAACCCCACACAGCCCCTGATGGAGCATCGTTTGTGAAACAAACTCCACGCACCCTCTGATGGAGCAATATTTGTAAAACAATCTCCACGCACCCCTGATGGAGCAACTGTTGTGAAACAAACCCCATACAGTCCCTGATGGAGCCATGTTTGTGAAACAAACTCATGCAGAAACTGGCTAGAATTTTAGCCACGGGCAACTGGTCCCTGCTTGTGAACTCACCATTAAAGGTCTCCACTGCCAATAAGTTATCAGTTTCACTGCGCCGCCACCACTGACTAAAATAAAACTTTACACGGTGCCCATACAAATCAATTTTTTGTTTCGCTGGACAGAACGGGTCCTCTGGAGCGAGAAATGCTACTTGCAGCCCTATGTAATCTGGTTAGCAAATGAGAATTCTAGACTTCGCCATCAAATCCCCTCGAGTTTCCTATTAAGCATATATAAAAGGCGTATAAATCCCAAGACACTGATTAAGTGTTGTTTTTGAAGACTATAACTGTCGTGTTGTGTTTTGTGGGTTATATGCAGTAGTACAGTCCGTCACCCCTATAGCCAACCATTATGGAATGGATAGCGTTTCCTCACACTTCCGCGGCCCTTTCCCTTTTGATTTAGCAATAATCGTCAGTCTCGGCAGGAGGACGTGATTGTGGCGATGACAGCATTGGTCTCCACTCGAGAACCTGCTGAACAGTCCACGGTGTGACGGCTGCCGACAGATCCCAGGATCTCCAGGAAATAAGGCCGAAAAGTAAAGATGAGCAAAATGGCCTCATGAAGTGGAAACGCCTGATCTGTCCGCCCAGGTTTATTCTACAGGGTGCGCCATTAAGATGACAGAACTATGGTGTCCCGTCCACACTACACCGTCATCCCGAAGAGTGAGGTCACACACTGATGGTGGGGAGCGGCCGGGGCCACAAGCTCCGCTCTAGTGTGTCCCAAAAATGTCGGCTGCGGTCTGTGCGGCCGCGCGTGGTTTGCTCGGCGTTGTGCTTGGTGATGTATGGCTGCATGGAGCTGCTCCTGCTGGGGTTATTTGTGAATGAGCGAAATTGCTGGGATAAGGTGTTATCTGAGCATGCTCGGGTGCTAACAGAGTGTCTTCAACGTGCTCGAATAATATGCTCGAGTCCCCGCGGCTGCATGTGTTGCGTTTGTAACAGCTACAAGCCTGGAGTATAGCGCCCGAGGGGGTCTGGACTCTGCAGTTATGGGGTCAGTCAGGCATTGGGGACTTTTCTGCCCCTCAGCACTCGGTGACCCCATTCTGTAACGTAAGAGTGTCACGTGACGCTGTGGCGGCCTTGCACATGCTCAGTGAGTTAACCCATCCGTGCAGGTGTCTAACTGACGCATGCGCAGCGGCCATCCGTGGATCTGCCGGGTTGGAAAGTGACTTGCTGGAAGCGGCGTGGTGGAACATTTATAAGCCCCGCCCCCTCACACGTTTCTTCGTAACCGCTCCCTTCTGTCTAAACCACGCCCTCAGGTCATGTGGCTAAGACCGCGCCTGCTCCCTTCCCCCACTTCCGGTGCAGTTCGGGATGTGGCGTTCGTGACGTCATTTGGACCGCGTTGGAAGCGCTGCCGGGGCTGAGCGTGACGTGGCAGAGAGACGAGTATCCGCCGGGTAACAGAGCGCAGCACAGCGGCCGCCGAGCACCGACCATGGGCCTCACCATCTCCTCGCTCTTTTCCCGGCTCTTCGGCAAGAAGCAGATGCGAATCCTGATGGGTGAGTGCGGGCCTGTGACAGCCGGGGAGAGGCCGGTGTGGGCAGCGAGGTCAGCGCTGAGGGGCCCTCCTGGCACAGAGCGGAGCACAAGGGCCACAGTGGGGAGCGGTGAGGACGGGACTGGAGGCCTGACAGAGCGGTGTGTGGCGGGGGGCCGGGGCCAGCATCTGGGGGGGGCCGGGGCCAGCATCTGGGGGGGGCCGGGGCCAGCATCTGGGGGGGGGGGGGGGGGGCCGGGGCCAGCATCTGGGGGGGGGGCCGGGGCCAGCATCTGGGGGGGGGGCCGGGGCCGGGGCCAGCATCTGGGGGGGGGGGCCGGGGCCAGCATCTGGGGGGCGTCTCTAGTCACAGCTAAGGGGGCCCCGGCCAGGTCTGTGCGTGTGTGTAAAATATATATATATATATATATATATAATCTGTGCTGGTCCCTGACCAGGTGTCTATATGGCTTCTGCGCTGGTTCCTGGGGGGCCCCGGACAGGTGTGTATATGGCTTCTTAGCTGGTCCCTGGGGGGGCCCCGGCCAGGTGTCTATATGGCTTCTGCACTGGTTCCTGGGGGCCCTGGCCAGGTGTCTATATGGCTTCTGCGCTGGTTCCTGGGGGCCCTGGCCAGGTGTCTATATGGCTTCTGCGCTGGTTCCTGGGGGGCCCCGGACAGGTGTGTATATGGCTTCTTAGCTGGTCCCTGGGGGGGCCCCGGCCAGGTGTCTATATGGCTTCTGCACTGGTTCCTGGGGGCCCTGGCCAGGTGTCTATATGGCTTCTGCGCTGGTTCCTGGGGGCCCTGGCCAGGTGTCTATATGGCTTCTGCACTGGTTCCTGGGGGGCCCTGGCCAGGTGTCTATATGGCTTCTGCGCTGGTTCCCGGGGGCCCTGGCCAGGTGTCTATATGGCTTCTGCGCTGGTTCCCGGGGGCCCTGGCCAGGTGTCTATATGGCTTCTGCGCTGGTTCCCGGGGGCCCTGGCCAGGTGTCTATATGGCTTCTGCGCTGGTCCTGGGGGGCTCTTGTCAGAAGCTGACCAGCCACCTTCTCTCATCCCATCACTTTTACAAGGTTAAGACAAGTATTGCACTGCTGTCGACCGCCCCTTTAATCTGTGATAAACGCTCCAGGGAAAAGGTTTTAGGCATAGCTCCATTTGTTTTGTCCATGCCTTACAGAATTGTGCTGCTAAGTGTTTTTTAAAGGATTACTTTATTCCTGCATTGTTAAAGGTGGTGTCCAGGACTTAAAGGGGTTTTCAGGTTCTCCCTGGGTTTTTTATAAAGCTTTACTTGCCGTCCCCAGGTCCATGACTGAGTCTCCACCGCTTCCCCCAGTGTCTGTTACTGTCTTCAGCGCTGGCATCAGATTTTCCCAGGGTCTAAGTTCTGGTTCCCCCCTTCCCCAGAATAAGTGGATCTCTGGAGGAACAGAGCAAGAATACAGCAATCTGTAAGAAAATTAAAGGGGTTTTACAGATAAAGAGAAAAGTTCCCCAGGGGCTTGGAGCTATAAGTGTTTCCTGCCTATTGGCACACATCTGCATCTAGTGCAGGCAGCCGTGTGATCAGTGTCTCGCAGGAAGTGATGTCACACCACCAGCAGGACCGCTGCGGCCCGTGATTGACTGCAGGTGACTTGACCAGTGCGGCATCCTGAAAACCATCCACTGCTCAAATAGGCTGACCACTGCAGGCAATCACTGGTGATGGAACAGAGACATTGCAGACCAATGAGCGGCCTGTGCTGGTAGGTGAATACTACTTTTTTTTTTTTGTAGCTGACCCCCTGGGAAATCTCGTCTTCTCGACCCCCAACAAAACCTTTAAAAGCGCAATGTATTGTATCCCCAATATAAATGGAAGTGGTAGCGCTTTTTTCAGAGTGATGCTTTTGACCGATCCTTCACTGTATGTTTTGCTGGTTCCTCCTCCTCTCACCTTCCCCTTACTGTTGGGGGTCCTCAAGGATCAGTCCTAGGCCCCCTCCTCTTCTCTTTGTATACTGCCCCTATTGGACAAACAATCAGTAGATTTGGTTTCCAGTACCATCTCTATGCTGACGACACCCAATTATACACTTCTTCTGATATCACGCCTGCCTTATTAGAAAACACCAGTGATTGTCTTACCGCAGTCTCTAACATCATGTCCTCCCTCTATCTGAAACTAAACCTGTCAAAAACTGAATTCCTCATGTTCTCTCCCTCTACTAACCTACCTTTGCCTGACATTGCCATCTCCGTGTGCGGTTCCACCATTACTCCACAGCAACATGCCCTCTGCCTTGGGGTCATCCTTGATTCTGACCTTTCATTCACCCCCCACATCCGATCACTGGCTCGCTCTTCTTATCTGCATCTCAAAAACATTTCTAGAATTCGCCCTTTTCTTACTTTTGACTCTGCAAAAACTCTGACTGTTTCACTTATTAATTCTCGTCTGGACTATTGTAACTCTCCACTAATCGGCCTCCCTCTTACCAAACTTTCCCCGCTCCAATCTGTCCTGAATGCTGCTGCCAGGATCATATTCCTCACCAACCGTTACACCGATGCCTCTACCCTGTGCCAGTCATTACACTGGTTACCCATCCACTCCAGAATCCAGTACAAAACTACTACCCTCATCCACAAAGCACTCCATGGCTCAGCACCACCCTACATCTCCTCCCTGGTATCAGTCTACCACCCTACCCGTGCCCTCCGCTCTGCTAATGACCTGAGGTTAGCATCCTCAATAATCAGAACCTCCCACTCCCGTCTCCAAGACTTTACACGTGCTGCGCCGATTCTTTGGAATGCACTACCTAGGTTAATACGATTAATCCCCAATCCCCACAGTTTTAAGCGTGCCCTAAAAACTCATTTGTTCAGACTGGCCTACCGCCTCAATGCATTAACCTAACGATCCCTGTGTGGCCTATTTAAAAAATAAAAAAAAACGGTTCCTCGCATCATGTTCTCATTCACATTATGCAGTTAATAGCCCTCTGTGTCTGTACTGCTACATACTTAGGCAGATAACTGGTTCATGCAGCTTTACATGAACACCCGAGCCTTACACTATGGCCGGTCCGAATAACTAAAGCAATTGTTACCGTCCACCTCTCGTGTCTCCCCTTTTCCTCATAGTCTTTAAGCTTGCGAGCAGGGCCCTCATTCCTCCTGGTATCTATCTTGAACTGTATTTCTGTTATGCTGTAATGTCTATTGTCTGTACAAGTCCCCTCTATAATTTGTAAAGCGCTGCGGAATATGTTGGCGCTATATAAATAAAAATTATTATTATTTAAATGCTGCAATATTGCCCTGTAACATTACGTACAGCGTTTGTGATCCTGGTGGGCCCCAGGTGACTCTTAGGCGTGCCTTGCATATACCCGATCGGTCACGATGCGGTACCACCCCTCATCACCAGGGATAACACGTAGACCAGTCTAGCATTGCATGTCAGGAGTGTGTGCGTAGAAAATGCAGACCACCTTGGAGAGCAGATGCACGTCATTTGGGGGGAGGACTGGAGCTCGGAGCTGCAGCAAATTGGAAGCCGAGGAAAGGTAGTGGGGAAAAGTCTACAAATGTCTACTACATCTGTAGCTTTCCTAGATCAGCATTTCCCAAATTCTTGTTTAGATTGGTCATCAATGCGGATACTGTAGAAATATATAAATGGCTACATACTAGTCAGGTCTGATTGTCCTGGTGGCACAAGTAATAGAGAACGTGCCTTCAGACCACCTGCTTTTAAAGGGGTCAAATCAGCAAATATCTTCCTCTGGCCATAAATGAGACTTATCTGCAGACCATTGGATGATTCACCGATACATAGTAAGATTACCGAAGTCAGCGTTATCCCTCATGGGCAGCTGCTAACTCTATAGGGAGTCTAATAGGAGAAAAAAATTACCCTTAGAATATAGGAAAATGCCCGGGGCCCAAACATGTCGGTTCCCCAGCATTTTTTTGTGTGAAATGCCTTTTGTCCAGGACACAGATATTGATGACTAGCCAGGGGATTTCAGATTGGTGCGAGTCAGGCTTTCCAATGATCAGCAATTACTAGGTCTCGTGGCCGCCGTAAGTACAGGACTACCACAGCTCTGCACCCTGTTTAGTGGCCGTTCTTGGGTAGTGCGGCTCTGCTCTCGTTCAATTCAATGTGAGCTGAGCTGCAGTACCCTGGAATGGCCACTATACACTGCATGGCGCTTTAGTGTTCCAGGGACGGTTGATCCGTGGGGCGTCTGATGATGGTGACTCATCCGAAGTGTTTGCCCCAGTATCCAAGTCTTGGACGTCCCCTGTGGGAACAATGTGGGTAGTTTTGAGCAAGCAGAGTAAATTTGGGCACTCCTGGCATCGGACTACATGGGCAGCTAGTGTTTTTCTGCTGGCAGATATATACCCTCTTCTAACAACTAGGAAGCTTTTGCTGCTTTTTTTTTTTTATAGGTTCTTGCAGTAAAAATTTGATTAAAGGGTAACTCACTAACGTGAGGGGCGACAAGTGTTACATTTTTTTGCAGAGCCACCACAGGGGTCTTTATGTGATGGTTACCTTTTCCAGGCAGTACTAGCAAGAGTTTTTCTTCCAGGATAGAGCATATTTGTATGTTGTGTTTTTTTTTCTTCTCATTAATACTTTATACATAGAAGGCTCCCGTCATCTCCCACAACAAAAATCGCTCATCTCTATATTGATGATGCCCCAAATCGGTCTCCTACGAGGCTTATAAAAGGGTCAGCACTAGTGATGAGGTCTGTGGGTGCAGCATGTCCCCTGGTAGCCGTCTGTAGAGGATGACGTGGGGTCACAAGTACGATACCCTCTGGAAGAACAGTGGTGGGACTCTTCTAATCCCAGGTGTCACTATAGGATCTCCCACCCGCTGACTTGTCCACATCACTTTCACTCCAGGCTGCAGATTCCCTTCTGACCCCCTTTGTTATCCAGCAATGTGATCCAGCAGATCCGGGTGTGCGTTATCCAGGAATGTGATCCAGCAGATCCGGGTGTGCGTTATCCAGGAATGTGGTCCAGCAGATCCGGGTGTGCGCTCTGCCAGTGACTGAGCTGTAGTTTGAGGTTTCCTTATTGTCTCCATTCACCATTATGCAATCCTCTCTTCCTGTTCCGGGAGTCCTTTGTGATGTGGAAGGAGGCCAACAATGGGGTGAGCAGAGGCGGCACAAATATATTCCAGCTCCTCTTTAATATTTCTTATTTTTTTTATTAATCCATGGGGGTATATACAGTTCTCCCAGTCTAGAATTTTTATTTTTTTATTTTTACTTTATTAATTTAATCCATTAGTCAATAAGTAATTTTAATCCTTAAGTTAAAAAAAAAAATGTTCTGGAAACCGCAGCTCTGCAGTGTTAATTACCATCTTGTTTTTCGTACGTTTTCATCCTTTTCAATTATTTATTTATTTTTTTCTTTAGTGTTCGGAAAGGGAATAATCGTGTGTTGGGGGCGAAAAGGGAGAATATGGCGGTCAATCAACAATTTAAGGCACCTGTCAATGCAGAACTAAGAAGCAGAGTAGAACCCTTTAAGAGTTTGTTCACTTGCACCTTTTTTTGTAATTCAGTTTTTTTCTTACTCGGCCTCAATGAGGTGGAAAAAAAAATACACGCTGATTCCCCCTCCCCCCCCCCCCCCCTTAAACTTTTTTTTTTGAACAATGCTATGTGTAAATGAGATTTTAGAACGCACGTTCATTTTGCTGCTACCGTAAAAGCATTCTTTCCTCAAAAAACACAGGTGAAGCATTAACTGTGAACAAGCCCTAAGGCTACATCAGTTAATGTAAAAATTTCTCCAATCTATGGAACTTAATATGTCCTAAATAAGAGATTATATATATTTTTTTCTGTGATCACACATGTCTGATTTCAGCATGTCCAATCTTTCTCACCCCCCTCTTTAAAGCACAGCAGTAGTTTATCATGGAGTCAGGAGGAACAAGGAGGCTTTTCCCATCAGATCGGTTCCTTTTGTGTCGTAATACGTCAGCTAATGACTGATCCTATCAGCTCACGTGTGGATCAATGGCGGATTAGTAATGCATATAGCCGGGGATGCGGTGTAATCCGTCTTTATAGAATATGCCTGTCGGTTGTCTGTGGAGCGGGGGAGACAAGCGGCGCTGCAGCAGTCTGGGCGACGGTAATCTCTGGAGGAAGGACTGAGCGCTGACACAGTATGGCAGATAAGATCTATGGTATGGAAAGGCATTGGGCAATGGTTACCGACACATGTTGTAATTATGATGGTTTAGTGTGAATGATCACATCCTTGTATACAATTCACACTATTGCTGTTGGCACATCCTCTGCATACACGAAAAAGGGTGGCGAGAAGCTCATTATTCAGTGTATTCAGTTTCCACCTACCCTGCCTGACTGACTGCTGCAGCTTGTTCTGAGCAGTGTGAGATCTTAACAGCGGGGAGGAGGTGCACTGAGGAATCTAGGTCGTGCTGAGATTGAATTTAAAATTTCCAAAATGAGTCTCCAGCCATTCTGACATGGATATTTTTGTTGTCACAATAAGTACACCATCATCATCAAGTGAAAAAAAAACCAAAAAAAAAACCAATCTTAATGAAGGCAGTTCGTATTGTGAAAACTGCTGACTGATCCTCTTCAAGTTTTCTGTTCACTTTAGTGCTTTGGTGCGACACTGCAGGAAGTAGCAGTGGAAATCGGTGAATCAGCGCTTGTGCCACAGTCATCTCCTGTTGGTCAGGGTCCCTGTTAAAGGACCCCCACCATTATGGATGATGCCATATTATATCATTATGCCCTTTTTAATAATCCTCAGATTGTTCTAATCCTGAGAGGAAAAAAAAAAATCAGACCATGTGTCCAATCAGTAGTTCCCTTCGGAGCTGGTTGGTGTGCCCCCATACTGCAGACAGGCTTGGCACTGCACCACTAATCGCTGGTATCTGAGGAATGTGAAGGACTGATGGATGCAGGCCCTGCGGTGTGCAGTCTACCAGCCTACCTGCATTGCTCCTGTGCTCGTCTGCGTGCTGGGTGAACCCTCGTGTGACTGCTCTACCCGTGGTAACAGGTGGCATTGCTGCTGCACTCGTCTGCGTGCTGGGTGAACCCTCGTGTGACTGCTCTACCCGTGGTAACAGGTGGCATTGCTGCTGCGCTCGTCTGCTCTGCGTGCTGGGTGAACCCTCGTGTGACTGCGTTGCCTGTAGTAACAGGTGGCATTGCTCCTTTGCTCATCTGTGTGAACCCTCGTGTGACTGCTCTACCCGTGGTAACAGGTGGCATTGCTGCTGCGCTCGTCTGCTCTGCGTGCTGGGTGAACCCTCGTGTGACTGCGTTGCCCGTGGTGTGGTAACAGGTGGCATTGCTGCTGTGCTCGTCTGCGTGCTGGGTGAACCCTCGTGTGACTGCGTTGCCTGTAGTAACTGGTGGCATTGCTGCTGCGCTCGTCTGCATGCTGGGTGAACCCTCGTGTGACTGCGTTGCCTGTAGTAACTGGTGGCATTGCTGCTGCGCTCGTCTGCATGCTGGGTGAACCCTCGTGTGACTGCGTTGCCTGTAGTAACTGGTGGCATTGCTGCTGCGCTCGTCTGCATGCTGGGTGAACCCTCGTGTGACTGCGTTGCCTGTAGTAACTGGTGGCATTGCTGCTGCGCTCGTCTGCATGCTGGGTGAACCCTCGTGTGACTGCGTTGCCTGTAGTAACAGGTGGCATTGCTCCTTTGCTCATCTGTGTGAACCCTCGTGTGACTGCTCTACCCGTGGTAACAGGTGGCATTGCTGCTGCGCTCGTCTGCTCTGCGTGCTGGGTGAACCCTCGTGTGACTGCGTTGCCCGTGGTGTGGTAACAGGTGGCATTGCTGCTGTGCTCGTCTGCGTGCTGGGTGAACCCTCGTGTGACTGCGTTGCCTGTAGTAACTGGTGGCATTGCTGCTGCGCTCGTCTGCATGCTGGGTGAACCCTCGTGTGACTGCGTTGCCTGTAGTAACTGGTGGCATTGCTGCTGCGCTCGTCTGCATGCTGGGTGAACCCTCGTGTGACTGCGTTGCCTGTAGTAACTGGTGGCATTGCTGCTGCGCTCGTCTGCATGCTGGGTGAACCCTCGTGTGACTGCGTTGCCTGTAGTAACTGGTGGCATTGCTGCTGCGCTCGTCTGCATGCTGGGTGAACCCTCGTGTGACTGCGTTGCCTGTAGTAACTGGTGGCATTGCTGCTGCGCTCGTCTGCGTGCTGGGTGAACCCTCGTGTGACTGCGTTGCCTGTAGTAACAGGTGGCATTGCTCCTGCGCTCGTCTGCATGCTGGGTGAACCCCCGTGTGACTGCGTTGCCTGTAGTAACAGGTGGCATTGCTCCTGTGCTCGTCTGTGTGAACCCTCGTGTGACTGCGTTGCCCGTGGTGTGGTAACAGGTGGCATTGCTGCTGTGCTCGTCTGCGTGCTGGGTGAACCCTCGTGTGACTGCTTTGCCTGTAGTAACTGGTGGCATTGCTGCTGCGCTCGTCTGCATGCTGGGTGAACCCTCGTGTGACTGCGTTGCCTGTAGTAACTGGTGGCATTGCTGCTGCGCTCGTCTGCATGCTGGGTGAACCCTCGTGTGACTGCGTTGCCTGTAGTAACTGGTGGCATTGCTGCTGCGCTCGTCTGCGTGCTGGGTGAACCCTCGTGTGACTGCGTTGCCTGTAGTAACTGGTGGCATTGCTGCTGCGCTCGTCTGCGTGCTGGGTGAACCCCCGTGTGACAGCGTTGCCTGTAGTAACAGGTGGCATTGCTCCTGTGCTCGTCTGCATGCTGGGTGAACCCTTGTGTGACTGCGTTGCCTGTAGTAACAGGTGGCATTGCTCCTGTGCTCGTCTGCATGCTGGGTGAACCCCCGTGTGACTGCGTTGCCTGTAGTAACAGGTGGCATTGCTGCTGCGCTTGTCTGCGTGCTGGGTGAACCCCCGTGTGACTGCGTTGCCTGTAGTAACAGGTGGCATTGCTGCTGCGCTCGTCTGCATGCTGGGTGAACCCCCGTGTGACTGCGTTGCCTGTAGTAACAGGTGGCATTGCTCCTGTGCTCGTCTGCGTGCTGGGTGAACCCCCGTGTGACTGCTCTACCCGTGGTAACAGGTGGCATTGCTGCTGCACTCGTCTGCGTGCTGGGTGAACCCCCGTGTGACTGCTCTACCCGTGGTAATAGGTGGCATTGCTGCTGCACTCGTCTGCGTGCTGGGTGAACCCTCGTGTGACTGCTCTACCCGTGGTAACAGGTGGCATTGCTGCTGCGCTCGTCTGCTCTGCGTGCTGGGTGAACCCTCGTGTGACTGCGTTGCCTGTAGTAACAGGTGGCATTGCTCCTTTGCTCATCTGTGTGAACCCTCGTGTGACTGCGTTGCCCGTGGTGTGGTAACAGGTGGCATTGCTGCTGCGCTCGTCTGCATGCTGGGTGAACCCTCGTGTGACTGCGTTGCCTGTAGTAACTGGTGGCATTGCTGCTGCGCTCGTCTGCATGCTGGGTGAACCCTCGTGTGACTGCGTTGCCTGTAGTAACTGGTGGCATTGCTGCTGCGCTCGTCTGCGTGCTGGGTGAACCCTCGTGTGACTGCGTTGCCTGTAGTAACAGGTGGCATTGCTCCTGCGCTCGTCTGCATGCTGGGTGAACCCTCGTGTGACTGCGTTGCCTGTAGTAACAGGTGGCATTGCTCCTGCGCTCGTCTGCGTGCTGGGTGAACCCCCGTGTGACTGCGTTGCCTGTAGTAACAGGTGGCATTGCTCCTGTGCTCGTCTGTGTGAACCCTCGTGTGACTGCGTTGCCCGTGGTGTGGTAACAGGTGGCATTGCTGCTGTGCTCGTCTGCGTGCTGGGTGAACCCTCGTGTGACTGCTTTGCCTGTAGTAACAGGTGGCATTGCTCCTGTGCTCGTCTGCGTGCTGGGTGAACCCCCGTGTGACTGCGTTGCCTGTAGTAACAGGTGGCATTGCTCCTGTGCTCGTCTGCATGCTGGGTGAACCCTTGTGTGACTGCGTTGCCTGTAGTAACAGGTGGCATTGCTGCTGCGCTTGTCTGCGTGCTGGGTGAACCCCCGTGTGACTGCGTTGCCTGTAGTAACAGGTGGCATTGCTGCTGCGCTCGTCTGCATGCTGGGTGAACCCCCGTGTGACTGCGTTGCCTGTAGTAACAGGTGGCATTGCTCCTGTGCTCGTCTGCGTGCTGGGTGAACCCCCGTGTGACTGCGTTGCCTGTAGTAACAGGTGGCATTGCTCCTGTGCTCGTCTGCGTGCTGGGTGAACCCCCGTGTGACTGCGTTGCCTGTAGTAACAGGTGGCATTGCTCCTGCGCTCGTCTGCATGCTGGGTGAACCCCCGTGTGACTGCGTTGCCTGTAGTAACTGGTGCCATTGCTCCTGCTCTCATCTGGGTGCTGGGTGAACCCCCGTGTGACTGCGTTGCCCGTGGTGTAGTAACAGGTGGCATTGCTCCTGTTCTCATCTGTGTGAACCCTCGTGTGACTGCGTTGCCCGTGGTGTGGTAACAGGTGGCATTGCTGCTGCAGGTGATGACACCGGTGATTGACCGTGCGTTTACTGTGGCTTGCAGCGTGTGCTGCTTGTTAGGCTACGTTCCCACCAGCGTTGTGCGCCGCTGCGTCGGCGACACAACGCAGCAAAACGCACGCAAAAACGCTGCGTTTTGCGACGCATGCGTCGTTTTTTTCCAAAAATCGAACTTGTTGCGTTTTCTTGGTCCGACGCTTGCGGCAAAAAAGACGCATGCGTCTCACAACGCAACAAACAAACGCATGCGTCCCCCATGTTAAATATAGGGGCGTATGACGCGTGCGTCGCCGCTGCGTCACCCGACGCACACTAGCATAACGCTAGTGTGAACGTAGCCTTAGCATCGGACTGTTAGTGCCTGACTCTTGGTCGGTCAGTATGTATGTATGTAAATGACAAAAGCTTTGCAACTAGATGTACGAGTTGTCTGAAGGACCTGCCGCTGGCAACTGCAGAAACACAAGAGTATTGAGATTTGCTGGGAATCGGTCTCACTGCGACCTCTAATCTAATAGAGCATTACAATGGACAATAATATTTGGAGGGCGTCCGTCAGAGGGGGCAGAGTGAAGGTGCCCTATTACACAGCTGAGCTGTCTCCAGGAGAAGCAGCAGGAAACGCTCCAACAACCTTCACTACAAAGCTCCAGGGACGTCCCAGCCACACACCTATTCTTGGACTGAACACGCTGGGGAGGTGCGATTAATGGGAGCCAGGCATGGTGTGATCTCCCATAGACTCCTGGGGATGTCACTGTTGGGTGCTCCACCCCCCCAGACCACCTAGTGACAGTGACCGGGCATTCCCAACACAATGTACCCCTTGAGAGAGGTGTTGACTTTCTGATTGGTGGAGTAACAACTTCTGTAACCCCCTATAAAGATTGGGACTCACAATGATGCAGCCCACCTCTCCATTCATTCCGTATAGGTCCGACTAGGGTCACATTGCGTTAGTGCAATCCGTATAGCGCTAGCGGATTGCGCTAGCGCAATGTTTTCTATGGGGCCGCGGTTCGGGGTCGCGGTAAAGTCCCCGCTCTCGCAGAACCCCGATCTGCGAGAGCGGGGAACGGACCGCGGGCGCGCCGCGGACGCTGCAAGCAGCGTCCACGGCGCGCCAGGAATCACCAGCGCGTCGCTAGCGCGTGCCGAACATGGCACGCGCTAGTGTAGCGCGTTCCCATTGCCTTCAATGGGCGCGTTAACGGACGCGTTGCACGGCGTTAATTTCGCCGTGCAACGCTGTCCGTTAAGCGCGGTCCCATAACGCAATGGGAACCCAGCTAATTATTACTATTACTTCTCAGTATTGGGATAGTGATGACACGTTGCTCTTCTTGCCATCCCCGGGTGCAACATCTGCCCCTTTAATAACTGCAAAGCGCCGTTCTTCAATGAATGATCAGACGTGACTAATTGATTCTGACCAATATTTTGTTTGTTTTTTTATTTTTGGACCGCTCATCATTTTTTATTTTTTCAGATATTTTTATTGAATTTTACCGAATACGAAAACATTAACACAAATCCCCTACTCCCACCCTCTGATACAGATTAAGAATTATTGGTATAAAAATTAAGAGGCTGCAATATTATCTAAAGGTAATTACACATACCGTATATTAGTTGTCACACTATTAATACAAAGACTATGAACATGTCCATAGTAACGTGGGAGCAGACTGCTGCCCTCTTATCGTTTCGTCATGTGCTCACCTGTTTCCGGAAGACCCGTATTACTCCTGTGTACCGTAACTTAGGTGGTTATATATTTAATATTCCAACTTATACCCTATTAAAAAGTGAGGCCTTTACCCAGATGTAGCACCTAGTAATGACCAAACGGACGCACCATGATGGGCTCTCCATCCTCCCCATATCTTGTGTTTGTGCAGTTTTCCTTTTTTGTATGCTTCTTCCTCTAGCCAAATTAATAAATGCGTCTTGTAATATATCAGCTGGACCCATCCCTCATCTTGTGCATACATCATCTGCTCTCGCTCCTATTTTATACACCAGGTGTAACGGGTACAACTGTCCAATCTGTGGGCATCTGTGGGACTGAGGACATTATTCTGTCCCAATGATCAAGATCGATTCTATCGCGCACGTCATTCTTGGCACTGGTCGCGGTACAATGGATTGTTTGCTCTAGTGTTAACGAGATGAGTAACCTTATACTGTTGACATTTACGCTGTCATTATCATTGATTCGTTGTGTATTTACTCCGGTCAACCAAGGGCATCCAATCCTCCATCCTGAGCCGCCACATCGGTTATAATCGCCAACAGTCTTTGCAGTTTTTTTTTTTCCCCTACTATCCAAATTATGGGCACCCTTATGTAGATCTGTGCACCCTCCTGTAAGGCTGTGTTCACACGTTGCGGTTTTTTCGCGTTTTTCCCCCATAAAAACGCTATAAAACCGCAAAAAAAACCGCATACAATAAGCATCCCATCATTTAGAATGAATTCCGCATGTTTTGTGCACATGGTGCGTTTTTTTTCCGCAAAAAAAACGCATACCGCACAAAATCCGGGCATGCTCTATCTTTTTGGGTTTTTTTTGCGGATTTCCCACTCCAAAATGCATTGGGAAGTGTCTGGAAAAAACCGCGGCAAAAACGCATGCGGTTTTCTTGCGGATTTCTTGCAGAAAATGTCCGTAATTCTCAGGAATTTTCTGCAAGAGATCCTGAACGTGTGCACATAGCCTAAAAGTCATGACTCCAGAGCCTCCAGCAGTCCATGTCAGGCTGGTTTCAGTCCTGTACTACTGGGGTTTGGTTTTTATTACTTACCCCTTTAAATAAATGTAAAAACTATATTAGGGAAAAGAATATATCTACTTGCATGGCCAGCTTTATATCTGTGAACAATTGCTTTAATAAATATGGTAGAAACCTATGACTGTCCACCCATGGTTGAACTATCCTAGAAAGTTTTTGCCATTTTAAAGGGGACCCGTCACTTGCCATAAATGTGTAATTTTTGTTTCCTGGTGTAAATGCCCATGTTCTCCTGAATCCGACTTTGTCTTTCTTTTGTTCCTGCACTGATTCATTCCCCAGATATGAACCAGTCTTCCCTGTATGTAAATTTGTCATTTTATCAGAGGGGGCGTGGCACTCCTGACAACGCCCACAGAGAACAGTGTAGTGCCACGCCCCTTTCACTAACAAGACTAGATTTGCATACAGTAAAGAGTCGGCCATATCTTGGGAACGGAGAGGCGCAGGAAGAAGATAAAAACTACGCCGGATTTGGGAGAACTGCGGCATTTACACCAGGTAAAAAAAATTGCATTTATCTTGCCACACATTATTTTACCAGTAATTACAATGTAGTCATGCTTATACTTACTCAAAAGATACATTTTGGCTATATAAAGTCTGTCTATTGGTGAAACAATTACCGCTGTAGATGCACCAGGGGGTTTAATATTCTGAATTTATACACAGTTATCATCTTAAATTCCCTGTAAAGGTGAAATGGTGAACTGGAGTAATTCTGATCAGTGGAATGCGATACCGGTGATGAATCTAGAGGTTGCCTCTGTCATAAATGGGTTAAATTGTAAAAAAATATATATATTGTTCCTCCGCTCCGGGCTCTGCGCCTCCTGCTCTAGTTCACACTTTATTATCTGCCCCCTTGTGTCTCCTCACACTGTAACTATATAATTTTATAGCGGGAGGAGGTTTACGTCTGATGGATTAATGTAGGTGTTCTTCTTTTTAGTTGGTCTTGATGCTGCCGGTAAAACAACAATCCTGTACAAGCTGAAATTGGGAGAGATCGTCACAACCATCCCCACCATCGGTGAGTCCATTTCTAGAGCTGAAATGTCAGTGGTCCTTGCTGGCTCAGTATCTTCAGAGCTCTAGCAGTGAGCATTGTGAAAAAGCGGTCTGTAGATAACCTCTGAGTGCACCTGTCAATAAGCTTTTTTTTGACGGTTTCTGATAAGTAGCAGAATTTTGGATGCAGCTCTGAATTCTACTATAGGCGGTATGCAAACCAGCAAAATGTAATGTATATCTACTCAGCAACCTGTCCCCTATTATATTGATACTTACATTTTTGGTGCATCCCTTGTAAGTGCAGATATTCCTAAATAAGCCTTCCCTCTGCAATACCTCCTTGCACATGCTGTGATGTCTGCCGCGCTAGGTTACTGAGCTCCCGCATGATGTCGGGGGATGGTGCGATAATTTGGAGTTACAGGCTCTGGTTTTTATGCTTTAAGCTAATTATATATTTATTTTTTTAAGGTTTTAATGTGGAAACTGTAGAATACAAAAACATCTGTTTCACCGTCTGGGATGTCGGCGGCCAGGACAAAATCCGACCCCTCTGGAGGCATTATTTCCAGAACACACAGGTGAGGCGTGCGCTCAGTACTGGCCTCTTGGCTTCTGAAGTTACAAAACATTAAAAAGGGTCAACTGTGGGGAAAAAACGAGCTGTAAAAATATCAAGCCAAGTGATGTCTATCTGGATCCAGTGCAGGCTGCTGTGTGATCTGTGCTGACACAGGAAGACAAGACGTCACCGTTCCACCTGTCAATAACAAGCTGCAGCTGAACTGCTGCTAGTGGAGCTGTGACATCTTGTCTTTATGTATAGAGCTGACCACGGGTTAACATCTGCTTTCTGGTGGGTGAGCATCACTTCGTTAATAAAGAAGGGAAAAAAAAAAAAAAACTGCTTCAACCTCAGTGGTCATCTGCTGTACTGCCTGGTATCATGGCTCAGAGCCAAGCAGTGATGCCAGCAGTACGGTACATCACCACGATCACATGCTGGCATCATTGCTGGAATGGAGATGAGTAGTGTTGTGTGTATTTTATACCATTTGCAGCTTTTGTGTTGAAAGCCGACCACAAACATCAGGGTCGTTGTCAAAAATACTCAGCAAAATATATTCTTAAAGGGAACCTGTCACCCCAAAATTCGCGGGTGAGGTAAGCCCACCGGCATCAGGGGCTTATCTACAGCATTCTGTAATGCTGTAGATAAGCCCCCGATGTTACCTGAAAGAGGAGAAAAAGACGTTATATTATACTCACCCAGGGGTGGTCCTGCTGCTGGTCAGGTCAAACGGGCGTCTCCGGTCTGCTGCGGCGCCTGAGCGCCTCCCATCTTCATTCCAAGACGTCCTCTTCTGATCTTCAGCTCCGGCGCAGGCGTACTTTGCTCTGCCCTGTTGAGGGCAGAGGATAGTACTGCAGGGCGCCGGGCCTCTGACCTTTCCGGCGCCTGCGCACTGCAGTACTATCCTCTGCCCTCAACAGGGCAGAGCAAAGTACGCCTGCGCCGGAGCCGTGGCTGAAGATCAGAAGAGGACGTCTTGGAATGAAGATGGGAGGCGCCGGAGCGGACCAGAGACACCCATCCGACCTGACCAGCAGCGGGACCGCCCCTGGGTGAGTATAATCTAATGTCTTTTTCTCCTCTTTCAGGTAACATCGGGGGCTTATCTACAGCATTACAGAATGCTGTAGATATGCCGGTGGGCTTACCTCACCCGCGATTTTCGGGGTGACAGGTTCCCTTTAAAGAGATGGTATTTTTAGAAAACTGCTAGTCACTTACTGTGATTTTTAAATCTGTAACATGTAATTTATTCCTGTTGGTTTTCATGGTGGACTCGCCCTGTGCAATGTGTAGGATGAAATCTGCAACAAAATCTGCATGCGGATTTTGGTTACTCAGCAGAAAATGTGCACAAAATTCACCCGAAATGTACCGTATATACTCGAGTATAAGCCAACCCCCCTAATTTTGCCAGAAAAAAACTGGGAAAACTTAATGACTCGAGTATAAGCCTAGGGTGGGAAATGCATCAGCTACCAGTAAATGTGAAAAGTAAAAATAGATGCCAATAAAAGTAAAATGAATTGAGACATCAGTAGGGTAAGTGTTTTTGAATATCCATATTGAATCAGGAGCCCCATATAATGCTCCAGAAAGTTTATAATGGCCCCATAAGATGCTCCATATTAAAATATGCCCCATATAATCCTGCATTAAGGTTAATAATGGCCCCATAAGATGCTCCATAGACACATTTGCCTAATATAATGCTGCACAAATGTTGATTATTGCCCCATAAGATGCCCCATAAGATGCTCCATAAAGATATTTGCCCCATATATAGCGCTGCACAAACGTAATGGGCCCCATACAGACACTTGCCCCATATAGTGCTGCACAAACGTTATGGCCCCAGAAGATCCTCCATACAGACACTTGCCCCATTTGCTGTTGCTGCGATAAAAAGAAATAAAAAAAATCATATACTCACCTCTCCGTCGCTCAGGCCTCCGACACTCCATCTTCAGCGTCTCCTGTGCTGACGTTCAGGCAGAGGGCGCACTAACCACATCACGGCGCCCTCTGACCTGAGCGTCACTGCAGATGAAGACGGAGCTGCGCCGGAAAGAGGAGCAGGTAAATATCGTACAGCGCTGTGCTCCCCTTCCCTTTATACTCACCTGGTTCCCAGGTGTCGGCAGCTTCTTCCTGTACTGAGCGGTCACCGTTAACGCTCATTACAGTAATGAATATGCGGCTCCACCCCTATGGGAGGTGGAGCCGCATATTACTGTAATGAGCGGTACCATGTGACCGCTCAGTACAGGAAGAAGCTGTCAGCGCCGGGGAAAAGACGTGCAGGGACCGCGCCAGGAGCAGTTGAGTATAATTAGACAGCTCCCCCTCCCCTGCCGACCCCTGGGTATGACTCGAGTATAAGCCGAGAGGGGGACTTTCAGCCCCAAAAAAAGGCTGACAATCTCTGGCTCATACTTAAGTATATACGGTATATGCATATGGTGTCGGCTTTATGAAATGATCGGGTATGTGCACACACTTTCGGGCAGATCATCTCTAAAACCAGAACGAAAAGCAGAAAAAGTGGACTTGACCACAGTGTGTGAATGCACCTGTATTTAACAAGCTACTTGTTAAATGGAAACTTGTAATGATCCAAAGGACACGAGGCTCAAACGGGGATATTTAAAGCAAATTCTTAATCAAAGCAGCATACACAGCATTAATAAATGATCCTCTGTGGTGAGAGCTTAGTATGTACGAGCAGCGTGTGATGTGAAGTGCTCTGCAGCCATGCAGTGAGCTCCCAGGTACTGGCAGACCTGTCTTTTCGCCCAGCGTGAGGTCACATTAATTAGGATGTGACGCGGAGCTGCAATCTGCTCATGTATAACCCATTGTAGATGTTACTGCGCGATGGACCTTCTATGATGCATTCAGTGGCAGCAGGTTATGGTGACTCTTGGCGGATGCATGACGTTTTGATTTCCTCTGCACTGACATGTCACGGTGGAGGTGCAGCTGCAAAATAAATGTTATTTATTTTGAGTTAGCATGGTGCTCATTGTTAGTTCTGCTTTTTGTTTTCTAGGGTCTCATTTTTGTTGTAGACAGTAATGACAGAGAGCGAATCCAGGAAGCCGCAGAGGAGTTACAGAAGATGGTAAGAGCCTAAGAGGAGGAGGTTAAAATATTCATTCACTTTTCTTTCTGTATAAATAATAATAATAATAATCTTTATTTTTATATAGCGCTAACATATTCCGCAGCGCTTTACAGTTTTGCACACATTATCATCACTGTCCCCGATAGGGCTCACAATCTAAAATCCCTATCAGTATGTCTTTAGAATGTGGGAGGAAACCGGAGTGCCCGGAGGAAACCCACGCAAACACTGGGAGAACATACAAACTCTTTGCAGATGTTGTCCTGGGTGGGATTAGAACCCAGGACCCCAGCGCTGCAAGGCTGCAGTGCTAACCACTGCGCCACCGTGCCGCCCTATAACTGGCCTCATTGGTAATGTGTCAGGCTATGGACGCTCCTCTTGGGAGGGTTGTTGGCGGCTTACATGCGATCACACCCAGACACGCCCACCTTCAGGGGCCAATGAGCAGACGAGTTTGCAGGTGTAACGCCTCAGCGTGCACCGATTGGTGGTTGCAGGTGGGTGTGTCTGTCATCCACACTCCTGCACTGTGGGCTTCTGGCTTTAACACCCTTCATTACCTGTGACGTATAGGTAGATCATAAGTCGTGTCCTGGCATTTGGTGCAGGCTCTTGTGCTGAGCCCGCATCTTTTCTGGCACATGACAGCTGATTTGATTCGCCTCTAACAGCCGCGGGTGATTACATGATAAATGCCGCCGTCAATCTGACAGCATCATTTAACACAAGGTTACAGGAAGCTCGTCACTAACATCCATCATCGCACAAATGTATTTATTATACATTTCTTATATAGCTCCATCATGTTCCACAGTGCTTTACAGATCATCACTGTCCCCATTGGGGCTCACAATCTAAATGTGATGGCACAACAACCAGGGGTCTGCAGAAGACCCCCACCCCACCCTGCTCGTCTGTGCAGATTTCCTATGAACGCTGACCCATGGCTGACTTTCATAGATGATCTTGCCTACACGTAGCAGGACCGAATCCCTGCTTGTGTAGCACAAGTGATGAGATGATCTCAGCTTCCAGTCTCCAAAGGAGGAAATTGTAGGAAAAACTATTTTTCAAATCGACCCATTTTGAAGTAAAACAATATATAAAAAAAATACGCATTTGGTATGGCCGCATTCAGAAACGCCCTATCTAATCAATCCGATCAGTAAGCGGCATAACAATTTTTAATTTTTTTTAGTTTTGCTTTTATTTTTGTACATGCCAAAGTTTAAAAAGGAGCACTATGATAAACTCAAGCTATAGCTCCCAGCAACCCAAAACTGTTCATTCCTTAAGTGTCATACTTGTGTAGAAAACCTCCGATTGATGAGAAATGTCAGCGCCAAGTGGTCAGCTCATTCATTCATTTCCAGGAGGAACAACAGAGGAATGGCACAGCAGTTCTATGAGAAGGTCCATAATGTTATTAGCTTGCCCATTGTAGTAACTACTTGCAGGTCGTAAGATCTGGCTTCTTGGAGCAGCATTACTACAGCAGATGGCATTGTGGATAGCTGGTACAAGATATTCTGCTTCAGTGTGGGCGTCTTCTAGGGCGATCCTGTGCAGTCAGAAATATATCTGCTGTATCGCGGTCCCTACTCCATGTAAATAAGGTCCCTAACATATGGCTGCATTTGTTTTCAGCTCCAAGAGGATGAGCTGCGGGATGCCGTGCTGCTGGTGTTCGCCAACAAACAAGATTTGCCCAATGCTATGGCCATCAGCGAGATGACCGATAAGCTGACGCTTCAGTGTCTACGCAACAGGACTGTGAGTACATCATCAGCATCCTCATTATCAGTGTTCTATATGGCGTCCTTAATCTACAAATGTATTCTTCCTTAGTGGTTATGGGGGTATGTATAGCCAAAGGACACGGGATAAATGTATGATCACTGCGGCTCCTTCCTCTGGAACCCCCCACGATCCTGAAAGCATAATCTTCCTTATGGGGGGTTTCAACTTCCTCTGGGTCAACATGTTAGGTTATAGGTTGAACTCGATGGACTTATTCCCGTCTCCAAGATCCTATCCCTATATGTACTAGGTGTAATAATATCAATATTAGCAAATACCTTTTAATTAAAAATGTAGTATGGTTTTTCTGATTGCCTGTCTCTTTTGTCATGTGCAGGCATTCAGGACCTTAAATATCCATGGTCACAACCACTGATATGACAGTTACCTAGTTTTTAGTGGTCATAACCATGGATGCCTAAGGTCCTGCAGTGCCTGCTCATGAGGAAAGAGCTGTAGACAATCAGAACGATACTACATTTTTAATTGGAGATATATAATAATACACCTACTACATATTGGGATAGGATATTAAAGATGGATATACCCCTCTAAGTCTTCTTTCATATGTAGCCTGCGCTGTTCTTGAACATCTGATGTTGGATGTCCATATATCTACTATGTCGGGAAAAGTCAAAAATACATTTAGATTTGATTTTGAATGCTTCTAAGTATGGAAACGTTTGCGACTTAATCTCTTTCTCTCATCTTTTAGTGGTACGTGCAAGCGACATGCGCAACTCAGGGGACCGGTCTGTATGAAGGACTGGACTGGCTATCAAACGAGCTCTCCAAGCGTTAAGGCAGTCGGCGTTCAGCAGAGGACACAATGAATAGAAGTGGTCTAGGCACGTAACATCCAAACTAGTTCGAAAAATGGTATAAAGAAATGGAATGGGGGGCGGCAAACACTCTACAGTTTCCAGATTCTTTTGTTGCCGGTTACTTTGCCGGGTTTTCATATTGCCTTCAGAGCAATGTGGCTAGATATAAAGCGGAAAATAATAAATTCTCCCTTATGTGAAAGTGTTTTTTTCTGGTTTTACTTCTCCTTTACATGCCTGGAAATGATTATTGTGATGCTATAGATCTGACTGCTTCCCCTCCTTCTCCCCTTGTAATGCCCTCTCTTTCTTTCCTGACGGACACCATGTCCTTTCTGAGTCGCTCGCAGCTCTCCTATGTAAAGTCGGGCTGTTTTAATTATTGCACACTTTGCAGAATTCTTGCTTTACTGATGTTTTTTTCTGTCCCCCTTGCTCCATCTCTGTGTCATTCCTTAAGACTTTCTGCTGAATTAAAACGTAGCGTTCCATCATTCCTTATCTATTTATTTTTCATCCATGCCAAAAAATAAAATACAATTTTTTTGCTAAAAAAAAAACCTTTTTCGGAGATTAAGATAAACACTATGAATCAACAACAATTTTCATTTCTTTTAACCATGTGTTGGCCAAGACTAAACTTTCTAATGCCTTTGCAATGAGGGTTGGTAATAAAGGCCTTTGCTGCAGAGAGTTTGCAATAACACCTTTTTTTTTTTGTTGTTGTTGTTGCTGAGAACGCCCGCAGCAGAAGGAGCCCCCCGGCTTGTTTTATTTCTCAGCAGATTGTCTCAATTTGGGGGTATATTTTTATTTTCTTTGTTGCTTTCAGCTTGGCTGTTTTTTTTTTTTTTTTTTCTTTTGCCCATTGTATCATAGTTCTGCTGATGTTTTATTGTTTATTGGTGAACATATCTTCATGATGCAAAACTTATTATTTTTTGTTTTTGGAATTCCTCTGAACAATTGACGTTTTCTTCATACCCCACTAAAAATTATTCCTAATAAAATAACAAAAAAGTTTTTTCTTTTGTGGTGTTTGTTTCTAATGAATCTGAGTTATTTCTATGCAAAAAAAAATACTATTCCTCTCTACTCCTAAGGCCGACTTCAGATCTGTGTACAGGCTGCAATTTCCAGACAGATAGCGGTTCTCCCAACCTGAACTTACAGCTTCATAGACCCATAGCAAGCTGTAAAGGTATGTGCATACGTTGCGGATTCCATTGCAGATTTTTCCTCGCGGATTCTGCAGAATCCGCAGGTAAAATGACCTGCATTTTACCTGCGGATTTCGCCTGCGTTTTGACACCTGCGGATTCCTATAATGGAATAGTGTAAAACGCTGCGGAATCAGCACAAAGAATTGACATGCTGCGGAAAATAATCCGCAGAGTCTCTGCGTGGAATTTCCCACAGCATGTGCACTGCAGAATTGGTTTTCCATAGGTTTACATGGTACTGTACACTGCATGGAAAACTGCTGCGGATCTGCAGGGCCAAATCCACAACGTGTGCACATACCCTAAGTTCGGGTCGGGACACCCTCGTGCGTAGGATGCTGTACGTTTGGCTCAGGACACCCTCACGCATTGGATGCTGTATGTTTGGGTCAGGACACCCTCACGCATTGGATACTGTATGTTTGGGTCGAAAGACAGTCAGTCCCGGATATTGCTGTCACACATGGACTGTGAAATATGCAGCAATCTCTGCCCTCCTTTATTGGCTCATTGTCTCACAACCCATCCACGTCTTTGCAATCATTACTGTGTCAAGGACGGCACTAATGTAAAATCATAGGTGCAGTGTGAGCCCATATGGGCAACACAAAGGGATTATTCAATTTTTGTACTCGGGTGTGATTAAAAAAAAAAAAAAAGCACGCATGCAAACAGTACTGCACTATAAAGCATGGAGGATAGGTAGTTAATTTTAGATTTGAGTCACTGACTTGTTTCCTAATAGGAGTCTGTCTACAGAAAAATTACTGTTCAAACAAAGCACAGGCAGTTGGTGAACCCTTAGGCTATGTGCACACATTGCGGAATGGGGTGCAGACATTTCTGCACAAAATCCGCATCTCCTGGCAGAAACCGCAGGTGCAGATTTGCTGAGGATTTTGTGCGGTCTTTATGCGGTTTTTACCACTGTGGATTTTTATAATGGAAGGGTGCGTGCAGAAACGCTGCAGATCCGCACAAAAGTAACATGCACTTCTTTTAAATCCGCAACGTTTCTGCACTGATTTTTCCGCTCAGCTTTTTTTTTCTTTCACTATTGATTTACATTGTACTGTAAATCAGTGCGGATCAGCAGCGTTTCTGCGTGGAAAAATCCGCTGTGGATCCGCACTAAATCCACATTGTGTGCACATAGCCTTAGGGTATGTGCACACGCTGCGGATCTGCCGCAGTTATCCATGAGTTTACAGTACCATGTAAACCTATGGAAAACAAAATCGGCAGTGCACATGCTGCAGAAAAAAAGTGCGGAAACGCTGCGTTGTATTTTCCGCAACTTGTCAATTTTTTGTGCGGTTTCCACCTGCTCCATAATAAGAATCCGCACAAAAACTGCATAAAATCCGTAGTAAATCCACAGGTAATCTGCAGTGCGGTTTACCTGCAGATTTACAAAATCGGGTGCGGAAAAATCCGCAGACACCCCACCTAGGTGTGCACGTGGCCTTAGTGTGGCCAAACAGTTCTGTGCAACCCACCCTCCTCCACTTGTTTTCCATCTATCTGTCACTGGAGATGAAAAGCAAGTGGAGGGAAGGTGCACTGAACGGTTTGGCCCCACCGAGTGCCTGAGCTTTGTTTGATCAGTCGTTCTAGGCTGACAGCTAGGCTCAATTAAAGTCCAACAAGCAGCAAATGATAGATAATAAAGACTAGGGAAGTGTTAAAAGGGAGTGAACTACAAAAAGTGGTATTCCCATCTCCGCTATGACAATACCAGTCTGTATGCAGTGGTCACAACTACAGACCCCCAGAGCGGGATGGGCCATGGGTTGGAACTGCTAGTCTCTACTGTGGATGGTCTGCATCGACAAAAACTAAGGGTATGTGTCCACGTTCAGGATTGCATCAGGATTTGGTCAGGATTTTTCACCAGTATTTGTAAGCCAAAACCAGGAGTGGAACAATTAGAGGAAAAGTATAATAGAAACATGTGCTCCACTTTTGCATTTATCACCCACTCCTGGTTTTGGCTTACAAATACTGATGAAAAATCCTGACCAAATCCTGATGCAATCCTGAACGTGGACACATACCCTAAATCTCCGAGCAGTCCCAAATACTCGGAGACCACCCGAGCAACGAGTACTCGCTCATCACTAATAAGGAATATTTGAGGTGAGTACTTCTATAAGGTTGTTCTCGTATTGCTGATACAGAACATTTATTCGGACTCCCATGAGAGCACCACGAGAGGGCATCCGCCCATTAGGAACAGGAAGCCTACAGATACAAAAGGGCGGCACCTCTCCCACGTATCAGTTGGTTTTCTGTTCCTAAAGGGATGGGATCCTACAGAATTTTGTCAAGGATCCCAGGCCGGCCGATTCAGGTAGCAGGGGGGGTCTCCTACCTCGGTCCGTGCGGAGATCCTGGAAGACGGTGGTCCTGCCAGGACTGCACAGCGGTGGCGTTTGCAGCAGGGAGCAGTCACTGGTGGTGTTCGGTCTCCAGGAGCCAGGGCGGGTAAGTATTCCTCTGGGGTCACTCCTTTCAGGCAGGCTTGTGTGCAGGCCGGGGTCCGTGCGGTGGCATTGTGGTGGCGCCACCCAGGGTACTGCTGGTCCGCCGGGCGTCCCACGCTGCTCTCAGCGCTGACAGGAAGCGCTGTGTAGCCAGGTGACGTCTGGGGTGGAGCCGGCGTTTACTTCCGGGTCGCGGGGTTCCGCGCATGCACGGTGGCTCCAAGATGGCGGCGCCCACCGGGAAATTGCACGCCGCTCAATTTCAGTTCCCCACAGACATCCTACAACTGGAGGGAGGGACAACGAATCAGGGGAGAGGGGTTATAAGGAGATTCCGGAGCTAGTCCCTTGCTTCTGGCCTCAATCCGTGAGGTATGGAGAACGACTGTGAACAGCAGCCTCAGCTGCTGGATGAGGTTTGTCAGAAGCCTAAAGGTGACAGAAGGAGTGTTGACTCTGGCCGCAAAAGCTCCTCCAGACATGGGTCTGGAGCATCAGCCAGGAACAATCCCTCTCATATTCCGGTATTTCCTTTTTTGAGCAGGCACTGGTGGTAAGTGATCTTTGAGAATGTTCACTCAGTGATGTGAGTCCCCTCATATTTATTGTAGGGGAAGAAATGCATCGGTAAGGCAAAACAGTGTGCTATCTGCGGGGTTCCCTTACCTGATAACTGCCCCAAAAAGCTATGTGGCCCCTGTATCCAGCAGACGGTGAGGTCTCAGGGAGGGGGTGAGGGCATTAGATCTGCGGAGACTAGATTGCCTTACTTTGCCCCCTCAGGTAGCGGAAGAATCCCTTAGTGTGGCAGCAAGCCTGAAGGAGATGGTCAGGACGGAAGTCAAACATTCCATTGAGTCCCTATCTAAAGCAGGAAGCTCTAAATACAAAGCTCCTCTGATATCTGACTCTTCTGTGGATGAGAATATAGATGAGATTTCCTCCGATTCAGCTGCATCGTACTCGGAGGAAGATACCGCCCGTTTTTGTCTACCCCTTGAAAGGATAGATAAGGTACCTTCACACATAACGATATCGTTGCTTTTTGTGACGTAGCAACGATAACGTTAACGAAATCGTTATGAGTGACAGCGACCAACGATCGGGCCCCTGCTGGGAGATTGTTGGTCGCTGGGAATGATCAGGACCTTTTCTTTGGTCGCTGTCATCGCTGAATCGGCGTGTGTGACGCCGATCCAGCGATGTGTTCACTTGTAACCAGGGTAAACATCGGGTTACTAAGCGCAGGGCCGCTCTTAGTAACCCTATGTTTACCCTGGTTAACATTGTAAAAGTTAAAAAAAACAAACACTACATACTCACATTCCGGTGTTTGGTCACGTCCCCCGGTGTCAGCTTCCCGCACTGACTGTCACAGTGCAGGGAAGCTGACGCCGGGGGACGCGACCAAACACCGGAATGTAAGTATGTACTGTTTGTTTTCTTTTACTTTTACAATGGTAACCAGGGTAAACATCGGGTTACTAAGCGCGGCCCTGCGCTTAGTAACCCGATGGTTACCCAGGGACTTCGGCATTATTGGTCGCTGGAGAGCTGTCAGTGTGACAGCTCTCCAGCGACCACGCAACGACCTCAACAGCGACGCTGCAGCGATCGGCATCGTTGTCTATATTGCTGCAGCGTCGCTAAATGTGACGGTACCTGTAGTAAAAGCGGTCAGAGGGACAATGGGCATAGCAGAGCCCAAGCCTCAATTATCCTGGGAGGAGATGATGTTTTGTGAACTGGAGCAAAAAAAAGCGTAGTGTGTTTCCGCTTAATGAGAAAATTCAGGAGCTCATTAATAGGGAGTGGAAAAAACCTGAGAAAAAATGTTCCTTGCCTCCAGCACAAAATTGCAGATATCCGTTTGATGACCCGACAGTTAGCAATTGGGAGAAGGCTCCTAAGTTAGATGTGGCAGTAGCCAAAGTGGCGAAGCGAGCGTCTCTCTCTTTTGAGGATATGGGAACCCTTAAGGACCCCCTTGACCAGAAGGCGGACACTTTTCTGAGGGGTACCTGGGAAATGGCGGCCGGTTCCTTAAAACCTGCGGTGGCAACATGTACGGCTAGGTCTATGATGGTTTGGCTGGACCAATTAGAGACCCAGTTGATGGAGGGGGCCTCTAGAGAGTCTATTCTGCTTTACCAGTGATTCAGGAGGCGGCTGCCTTCTTGTCAGATGCTTCCATTGACTGTTAAAATGGCTGCTAGAGCGGCAGGAATCTCTAATGCAGCCAGAAGAGCCTTGTGGTTGAAATGCTGGCCAGGAGATATACATACGAGGTCAAAGCTCTGTGCCATTCCTTGTAAGGGAGAATATTTGTTTGGTCCCACCTTGGACGAACTCCTAGAAAAAGCGGGAGATGATAAAAAGTTTTCTAATTTGTTTGGATCACACCGTCGTCCCTTTAACAAGAAGAGATTTGGCCGGGGAAGGAGGCGTGCCTTTTCCCCTTAGAGATCGGTCTAGATGGGATGATAGGCGTAGAAGAGGTGCAGGATTTATGTTCCGTCGTTCCTCAAAGGAAAGGAAGAAGACAAATGACTAGTAATCCCGGAGGGGGGTAGACTGTTACATTTCTGTTCGGAATGGTCAGAGATCACAAATATAGTGTTTGGGTACAAAGCACTATATCTCAGGGTCTCACACTTGAGTTTGTTCGTACCCCACGGGATAGTTTTAAATTGACTCTTTTACGCTCTTCTCCCCTTGAACAGTCGGCTTTAGAAGGTGTTGTCTCTTTGTTCTAAAAATGTCCTTATAGAAGTCCCAAAATCTGATAGAGGAAAGGGGTTTTATTCTCCCGTTTCTTATTCAGAAACCTGATAAGACTTATGGGGCCATCATAAATCTTAGACACCTTAATAGTTACCTGGTCAAACATACCTTCAAAATGGAATCTATCAATACAACAATAAAAATGGAATACTAAAAAAGAAAGTAAAAAGCACTGGTGCTCCTGATAGTCCCTAGTGGGGAAACAAAATAGCCGAATGTAGAGTGCTGCTGGTGATTGTGACAGGTTCTGTGTAGACCTGTAAAGTATATAAAATGAAAAAGAGTGGTATTCACCTGCGCTGTCTACAAAAACGAACAATAAAATGAAAAATAGATGAATAAATGAATAAGAGAGCACTTACTTAATGAGTAATCATTGGTTATGCAGTGGATGTTGCAATGGGTCCTTAAAGTACTACCAGAATCTTAAGGGAATGAGGAGAGGAAAAAATATATATATATATATAAATGTTTGTATTGGTGAATTTAGTGAGACTAAATATATTTATAATATATACTCACTCAGATATTAAATGGAAATGTGCAATGAAGAGACGTGATCCCTGTGTATCTGCAATTGATGCGGGTATTGTGATGACCACGGTTGCTTAATCTTCAGAGGTTTATAGTAGATGCCCCTGCTTAGATAAATGTACAACCTTTATAGGTAATGGTGGTTTTAAATAAATGTGGTCTAGTTTTCCCAGTACACAATAAACTTACTGCTGGTGGGAGTAGCGCAGGATTCCGTTAGGTTAAGGTAGTAAGATGACCATCAGGTGCTGGCTGACAAGGATTACTGTGATTAGAATGGATTGCCCATATGTTGAGATGAGGAGAAATGCTCCCCTAGTATGTTGGAGCACTAATATGCCACAATTGCTATGTGCACATAAAATATGCTGTACTCACTGCGGTGCTGAGTGCGGAGGGAAGCGGTTCCGGAAAGTCTGAGCCACCACTAGGTGTACCGCTATGACAGAGCGGTGGGTTAAGGAGAAAGTGGCGGCAGAAGCCATGCGACCGCGAAACCTCGCGTGCCCCGGCCGGATGCAGCGCTGAGGTAGCGGTCGGAGAGGGTGGGCGGAGCTGCTGGTGACGTCACCACGCTACGGGGCTAAAGAGGACAGGTGTGCTAGTATAGCTAGTCAGCAAACCAATGCATTTCAAGGGCTCAGGCCCTCTTCATCAGGGTTAATGCTGACCGCATGTCTTCCTGCTTCTTTCTTACTCATTAAGTAAGTGCTCTCTTATTCATTTATTCATCTATTTTTCATTTTATTGTTCGTTTTTGTAGACCGCGCAGGTGAATACCACTCTTTTTCAACAATAAAAATGCTGTTTAAAGATTGTTTCATGGTAGTAGTGGATTTGAAAGGTGCCTATTATCATTTGCCCATTCATGCAGAATTCCTAAGGGTAGCAGTATTAACGGGGGGAGTAGTACACCATTTCCAGTACGGGGCGCTTCCTTTCGGTATAACTTCAGCCCCTAGAGTATTTACAAAAATTGCAGAGGTTATGGCACATTTACGGGAGTCTAATATTCTTATTGTTCCCTACCTTGATGATTTCCTCATTGCAGGGAATTCGATGGATCACTGTTTGTCTCAATTAGAAACAGCTACAGTTAGATTGGAACACCTGGGTTGGATAATTATGAGAAATCTCTGTTGCAACCCCTAAAAATTCAAAAGTTTTTAGGATTATTATTAGATTCAGCTACACAAGTGTCTTCTCCCTATTGAGAAATTAGATCAAATTCCGCGCCAGGTGTTAAGGGCAATCAATACACCCTCCATGACCCTTCAACAGGCTATGTCCCTGCTAGGGTCCCTCACATCATGCATCCCGGCAGTCAGATGGGCTCTATTTCATACTAGAACCCTACAGAAGGATGTTTTGATGAATGATAAAATCTTGAGAGGAGCCTTACGGGAAAAAATAACCTTGAGGCCGGTAACTCTTGACTCCCTAATGTGGTGGCTAGATAGAGATAATTTATCAACAGGGGTTCCCTGGATGACAGACATAACCCGGGTGATAACTACGGATGCCAGCCCCTCAGGGTGGGGGGCCCACATGGGTGATATTGTGGTTCAGGGACAATGGGAACCATATACGTCTTCATCCAACTAGAGGTACTTAATAGAGATTCAATTAGCAGTTAAAAACTCATATCTGCAGGGTCACCACATCAGGATCCTCTCGGACAACCAGGTGGCAGTGGCCTATATAAATCATCAAGGTGGAACTCGTTCCGAGGCTCTGATGCAGGTCACAAATCGCTTATTCCATACGGCGGAGACAAATTTTCAATCTTTGACTGCTCTTCACATCAAGGGGAAAGAAAACGTAAAGGCAGACTTTCTCAGCCGCAATATACTAAGACAAGGGGAATGGTCTCTAAATGGAGACTTCTTCAATCAGATTGTCCGCCGATGGGGTCAACCAGTGGTGGACCTATTTGCCACAAGAGACAACAAAAAGTGAAAAGATTTTGTTCTTTAAATCCCAGGGAGAATCCTCTAGTGGTGGATGCATTCCTAATAAAATGGGATTTTACTCTGGCTTGCGCCTTCCCACCATTGAACCCATTACCTCTAGTGGTGAGGAAAATCAGGGAAGATTGTGTGAAGGTCATTCTGATTGCTCCTTTCTGGCCCAGGAGAACCTGGTTTGCATGGCTCAGGACAATGTCGGTAGCTGATCCCTGGGTACTACCAGATATCCCGAATTTGCTTTTCCAGGGGCCGATATGCCATCCACAGGTGAACGGACTCCATTTAACGGCTTGGAGTTTGAGCGGTCACTATTAAAGAACAAAGGCTTCTCCCCAAATTTGGTAGATACCCTTCTAAAAAGTAGATAACAAATAACAAAAAAAATCTACTCGAGAACCTGGAGAAAGTTCTTGGCCTTCTCAGATTTTAACATCGAAGAAGGGGTACCAATACGCCAGATATTAGAATTTCTGCAAAAGGTATTAGAATTAAATCTTTCTACAAGTACACTGAGAGTGCAGGTATCAGCCCTTGGTGCCCTGTTCTCTTGTAATATTGCCAATAATTATTGGGTGTAGAGGTTCATTAAGGCAGTCGGTAGAGCTAGACCTTTGTATAAAAACAAGGCGGTACCGTGGGACCTAAATCCAGTCCTTTCATCTGTAATAAAAGACCCATTTGAGCCCTTACATGAAACCTCTATCAAAATGTTGTCCCTTAAAACAGCTTTTCTGGTAGCTATAACATCGGCTCGCAGAATAGGAGACATCCAGGCACTTTCCAGACTTCCCCCGTATAGAGAGTTCTTACAGGATAGGGTGATTCTCAGACCGGACCCAGCTTACTTACCAAAAGTAGCATCCCAATTTCACAGATCACAGGAGATCGTTCTACCATCCTTTAGCCCTTATCCTTCTAACCCTAAAGAAAAAGAACTCCATACATTAGATGTTAGGAGATGCCTTCTACAATATATCTGTCACTAATGATTGAAGACAATGCACTATTCTTATCCTTCCAAGGTCCTAGGAAAGGGGTAAAGGTACCGTCACACTAGACGATATCGCTAGCGATCCGTGACGTTGCAGCGTCCTGGCTAGCGATATCGTCCAGTGTGACAGGCAGCAGCGATCAGGCCCCTGCTGTGCTGTCGCTGGTCGGGGAAGAAAGTCCAGAACTTTATTTCGTCGCTGGACTCCCCGCAGACATCGCTGAATCGGCGTGTGTGACACCGATTCAGCGATGTCTTCACTGGTAACCAGGGTAAACATCGGGTAACTAAACGCAGGGCCGCGCTTAGTAACCCGATGTTTACCCTGGTTACCATCCTAAAAGTAAAAAAAACAAACAGTACATACTTACCTACAGCCGTCTGTCCTCCAGCGCTGTGCTCTGCACTCCTCCTGTACTGGCTGTGAGCGTCGGTCAGCCGGAAAGCAGAGCGGTGACGTCACCGCTCTGCTTTCCAGCCGCTGTGCTCACACAGACAGTACAGGAGGAGTGCAGAGCACAGCGCTAGAGGACAGACGGCTGTAGGTAAGTATGTAGTGTTTGTTTTTTTTACTTTTAGGATGGTAACCAGGGTAAACATCGGGTTACTAAGCGCGGCCCTGCGCTTAGATACCCGATGTTTACCCTGGTTACCGGCATCGTTGGTCGCTGGAGAGCGGTGTGTGTGACAGCTCTCCAGCGACCAAACAGCGACGCTGCAGCCATCCGGATCGTTGTCGGTATCGCTGCAGCGTCGCTAAGTGTGACGGTACCTTTAGAGCATCAAAATACAGCTAGCTAAATAGATTAGGGAGGCTATCTCTCTGGCTTACACAGCAGGTGGGGGTCTGGCTCAGCAGAATCTGAGGGCGCATTCCACCCGAGCCACGGGCATCATCCTGGGCGGAAAGGTCTGGAGTGTCAATCGACCAGATATGTATGGCGGCCACATGGTCATCCCCTTCCACCTTTTTCAAACACTATCGGTTGGACTTGGGGTTCTCCTCAGATCTCACCTTCGGGTTAAGGGTGCTGCAGGCTATAGTCCCTCCCTAAGGTAGCTTACATCTCTGTAAATCTCTTGTGGTGCTGTCATGGGAGTCAGAATATAGCATTAAGCTACTTACCGGTAGCGGCATTTTTCAGAGGCCCATGACAGCACCGTTAGTTCCCTCCCTATTCACGTGGGGGTTGCACTTCCTTAAAATATAACAAAAAAAAAAAAAAATGATTTTCTCACGTGTGATATCTGGATTGTTACTTTATTAAAGATATTGTATTTGATTGTATATAATATTTGTGTATGCTTGTCATTAACCGCGGAAGTCCTCTCAGGCTCTGTAATAGAACTGATACGTGGGAGAGGTGCCGCCCTTTTGTATCTGTAGGTTTCCTGTTCCTAATGGCGGATTCCCTGTCTCTCGTGGTGCTGTCATGGGCCTCCGAAAAATACCGGTAAGTAGCTTAATGCTTTTCCAAAAACGCAGGCTTAAAAGTAAAATATATTTCAGCAATGACACCGTTTTTGTGATATCTCAGCAAAAATGTGTACCACAAAAAAAAAAACTTGTGTAAATGCTCTGAAGCTGCAATGTGTGAACACAGCCCAAGGATCACAGCTGCTAATTCCTATAATAATCAACAAATCAGTGCAATCAATTCAGTCACAGAAAAGCCCTTCCTATAGGCAGCTGTGGCGCAACCGCTTGTGTCCCATTCATGTGGATGCGGTTGTCGACAGCAACTACATTAAGATCTATCAAACGCTGCTTCCAGTTGTGACAATTCAGCAAATCGGCCACGTGGCTATAGAAAATACATATATGCACATAAGGCCGGTCTCCTGATCAGGGCTAACGTTGTGTGTATATGTGTAGACGTACGCACGCTGTTTCATGACTGTCTGAAACCAGGCAGGAGAGCGGCAAGAACTTATTTTAAATGGCTTTATATCACTTTTTAGTGGATGATATTTCCTTCTCCTTAGTTGATAAATGTATTCATGCTCTCTCTGAGCCTGAGTGCACTCTCACTTCCTGGGCCTGCGTGTGCTCCCTGGTCCTGAGCCTGCGAGCGCGCTCTTGCTTCCTGAGCCTGCGCGTGTTCCCTGGTCCTGAGCCTGCGAGCGCGCTCTCGCTTCCTGAGCCTGCGCGTGTTCCCTGGTCCTGAGCCTGCGAGCGCGCTCTCGCTTCCTGAGCCTGCGCGTGTTCCCTGGTCCTGAGCCTGCGAGCGCGCTCTCGCTTCCGGAGCCTGCGCGTGTTCCCTGGTCCTGAGCCTGCGAGCGCGCTCTCGCTTCCTGAGCCTGCGCGTGTTCCCTGGTCCTGAGCCTGCGAGCGCGCTCTCGCTTCCTGAGCCTGCGCGTGTTCCCTGGTCCTGAGCCTGCGAGCGCGCTCTCGCTTCCTGAGCCTGCGCGTGTTCCCTGGTCCTGAGCCTGCGAGCGCGCTCTCGCTTCCTGAGCCTGCGCGTGTTCCCTGGTCCTGAGCCTGTGAGCGCGCTCTCGCTTCCTGAGCCTGCGCGTGTTCCCTCTTATTGAGCGTGCTCTCTGGGAGCCTGTGCGTGCTCTGCTAGTTTTGCCTAGTAATTGACCAGTAGTTTCTATTTCCTCATAGAACTGTTTTACAAACACATTTATTGTCGTCATGCTCCAGTAACAATGATTTTAGATGCTTTTGGGCCTCTTTCCCTCTTCATGAATTTTCAGGACACTTATTTTGAACGTAGACCGATTTGCTCACCCGTCCTCTATCCTCCAGCCCCACCCCTTTTACGCAAATTCTTTTGCGGTTATTATTTCACCAATTAGCACCTCAGAAAAAATATTTCATAGTGTCCCAAACAGTCATTAAAGGGGGGGGGGGGGTGTTCCCATCTCCAAGATCCTATCCCAATAAGTAGGTGTAATAATAATATTTGCAAATACTTCCAATTAAAAATGTAGTATAGTTCTTCTGATTCACTATGTCTCTTTCCTCATGTGCAGGACTTTAGGTATCCATGGTACGACCACTGACATAGTGAGTTAGCTAGTTGCTAGTGGTCGTAAGTTGCATTGGGCCAAGAGAGACCACTTGATCCTCCTGGTCTCAGATGAGGGGATCAAAGACTTACGGCTACGTCGGTATAGCAGACATTGGGGGGGTCAGGGGAAGACACGGCCCTGCAGGGGAGTATTAAGCAACTGTACCCCCTCTAGGTTCCTCTGCGACAAGACACCTATATGGCCACCGATGCTTCCACCGCGCACAGCCAGCCAGGATCCCTTAGACCAGCCTGGGTCAGACCTTGGGCACCGACTCAACGCAGCCCTTCGCCCGCACACTGGTTAGGGCGATTTTCTTCCTCTGGAATAAGTAGATTCCCAGCAGGATTTTAACCAGGATAATGGGAGCTCTGCTCCTACACGTTACCCATTGTTATGGAGGATATTACAGGGCTAGATCATGTAACTGATGAATTGTATGCTGCTCCTGTGCTTACCTAAAGCCCCCCTTAGCTCTAATTAAGGGTACGTCTCACGGCATACCTCTAGGACCTGTATTTGGTGGGAGATCAGACCCTTGATGCTGCCTCCGATCCTCAGAACGAATAATCATCTGCAAATTAGATGATAACCAAAGCTGTGATTTTTCTATAGCCGGAGAGATCCTCCTCCGATGAGGAGCCCGTGGTCATTTAGTGGAGGCTCATGGTCTCCTCAGCATTTGGTGAACACTCAACGTGAGGGAAAACCTGAACCAGACCCGACGTGCCATCCATATAATAAACCCCATCATTCACACTAAGGCCAGCTGAACACGAGTCCTCTAGACCCCGGAGCCGGCAGTCATTTTCCTCAAGTATCTTCTCCATCACTCCTTAATTGACCCCACCATGAAGCCCCTGTAGACTTTGAATGATGTAGTATCTTATATGCCAGACCACCACCCTGTGTGCACCGCTTCTCCCCATATTCATAGATATTCAGCAATGAATATTGATGACTTATCAGTTTCTCAGTGGAAAAAAAAAAAATAGTTGCCAGAAACCAAATCTGCATCTTGTTACATCAAACATGAGACCGATCTCCCGCCGTTCCCCCGATCCAGTGTCGTACTCTTTACCTGCTGCCATCAGAACTGCAGTCTGTGGTTAGTTTTTTGTTAGAATCCTAAAGGTACCTTCACACTGAGCGACTTTAGAACGATAGCGATCCGTGACGTTGCAGCGTCCTGGATAGCGATATCGTTGTGTTTGACACGCAGCAGTGATCTGGATCCTGCTGTGACATCGCTGGTCGGAGCTAGAAGGCCAGCACCTTTTTTGGTCGCTGGATCACCCGCTGAATCGGCGTGTGTGATGCCGATTCAGCGATGTCTTCACTGGTAACCAGGGTAAACATTGGGTTACTAAGCGCAGGGCCGCGCTTAGTAACCCGATGTTTACCCTGGTTACCAGTGTAAATGTAAAAAAAAAAAAACACTACATACTTACATTGCGGTGTCTGTCGCGTCCCCCGGCGTTCTGCTTCCCTGCACTGTGTCTGCGCCGGCCGGACGTAAAGCAGAGCACAGCGGTGACGTCACCGCTGTGCTTTACGGCCGGCGCTTACACAGTGCAGGGAAGCAGAACGCCGGGGGACGCGACAGACACCGCAATGTAAGTATGTAGTGTTTTTTTTACATTTACACCGGTAACCAGGGTAAACATCGGGTTACTAAGCGCGGCCCTGCGCTTAGTAACCCGATGTTTACCCTGGTTACCCGGGGACTTTGGCATCGTTGGTCGCTGGAGAGCTGTCTGTGTGACAGCTCTCCAGCGACCACACAACGACGAAACAGCGACGCTGCAGCAATCGGCATCGTTGTCTATATCGCTGCAGCGTCGCTTAATGTGACGGTACCTTTATTCTTTCACATGTGCATTGCTTTTTATGACTTTTTGAGCTACATAGAAGATCATTGTCCTGTATAATCAGGCTGAGCCTGTTGACAATGTCTGGTCATGTGTTGCGAATGTGTGCGTGCGTGTGTTTATTTTTCAGGATACCTTTCTGTAAAAGGAAGACCCACAGCAATACTGTAGACATTTTATGGTGGTCAGTGTTAGTATCAGCAGCATAAAAATACCACATTTATACCCTAATCTGGAGATCTCGATGGCTCCTACTTCCACCTCAGGTCGCATATAAGAGCTATGTGGTCAGACGGGTGCGAGACGCTGGGTAAAGCCTGGTGGCTGGTGACTTCTTCATGACTTGGCATAGGAATGACTTGTTCCACTTCTAAACTTTCGGAGTCAATGAATATATAATCCAGGCAGCCGTGGAAGCCCCCCACAAAGTTGGTGTAGGCGGGCTCCCCGCAGGCGCTCTTCAGTTTGAGCGGGTGGCTGAGAGACATGTTGCAGCGTTCCTCCTCTCCGTTAGATGTCCAGTCCTCGTGGTTCTCCGAGATGGTCCCATCTCTTACAAAACTGTACATCCCCGTGGAAGGGGTGCTATTAAAGTCTCCGCAGAAGATGATGGGAATGCCGGGGTAGAGTTCATACGCCACGTGTCGGATGTGAGCCAACGCAACGGTTATTTGCAGTAATCGGATGTTGCCACCTAGAAAAGAGAAAAAAAATAAATGGATAAAATTGCTGGAAATCCCAAAATCCATCCATAATCCATAGTGGATGCTGGAGGAACCAGAAGTGCCCGGCGTCTGCGCATCCCGTCCATGGAGAAGACGTATGTGGCCAATCTGGACAACAACCATGGAGCTGTACGCGGACCGTCCATTATCAGTTCAGAGTCCACGGCTGCCATCAGAATTGTCAGGTCTCTAATGGGGGGACTGGCAAATGTGGGCACTCCAGCTGCTGTGAATGACAACTTCCGAGAAACCTTTGATGGCTGAATAAGGGAATGTGGTTGTCAAGGAATGCTGGGAGTTGTAGTTTCACAACAGCTGAGTGCCGCCGATCCCTGCTCTAATGTGAATGAAGGCCTTCAGTAAGGAGTTCTATAAAGAGTAACAGATGCCAAAAACCAGGACGGAAGAAGCGGCGCGTGCGTCCATAGAAAGAAGAGCGCACGTTCTCTCACCTTTTGGGTGGAAGTAAAGATGAGTGTTGGCCACACAGAATTTTCTAGAAGGATCAGTCGTGGACTCGAGGACCGACACCTAGAAAGATGACATAACATGCATCATAAGTCGCAAAACTTTATTTAGGCCCCGATACATCATCTGCGTTGTTTTTGGGGTTTTTTGTTATATAGTATTTTTTTTTTTTTTTGCCTTGTGGTATTCAATGCTGTTTTCTTGCAATCAATTTGTGAAAGCGTTGTGAGCGGTTCGTTAATTTTGCGCAAAATCAAAAATGCTTTGACGTTTACATTTTTATATGACTTTTTAGAGCAAACAGTCAAATTTAGTTAAAATGCATGAAAAATGTATAGATATACATAAAAGTCCATTCCAGGGGGAAAAAGGGAGGACATTTGTGCAAAAATTTAGCAATTAAAGAAAAATATTAAAAAAAAAAAAAAAAAAATCACAATTAATAAATCAGCTGAAAACATCCGGCCACAATAGTGAAAATAAACTAAAATAGGCGAAAGCAATAAGGTGGACATGAAAAATGGGGACGCCGGCAGCGCCTGTCCTTTGTGCGCGGGGGACGCCGGCAGCTCCTGTCCGTTGTGCCCGGGGGACGCCGGCAGCGCCTGTCCTTTGTGCGCGGGGGACGCCGGCAGCGCCTGTCCTTTGTGCGCGGGGGACGCCGGCAGCGCCTGTCCTTTGTGCGCGGGGGACGCCGGCAGCGCCTGTCCTTTGTGCGCGGGGGACGCCGGCAGCGCCTGTCCTTTGTGCGCGGGGGACGCCGGCAGCGCCTGTCCTTTGTGCGCGGGGGACGCCGGCAGCGCCTGTCCTTTGTGCGCGGGGGACGCCGGCAGCGCCTGTCCATTGTGCGCGGGGGACGCCGGCAGCGCCTGTCCTTTGTGCGCGGGGGACGCCGGCAGCGCCTGTCCTTTGTGCGCGGGGGACGCCGGCAGCGCCTGTCCTTTGTGCGCGGGGGACGCCGGCAGCGCCTGTCCTTTGTGCGCGGGGGACGCCGGCAGAGCCTGTCCTTTGTGCGCGGGGGGACGCCGGCAGAGCCTGTCCTTTGTGCGCGGGGGACGCCGGCAGAACCTGTCCATTACCACCGCTGGGATATCTGCATAGTGGGCGGAAACGGCAGATTCTCCGGAGAGAGGGACGGTTTTATATCTGCTCCCAACTTTTGCTGACTGATGAGAGTACCAGCTACAAGGAGAAAATTAACTTGTTTTCTTCCAGAGCCGCCAGCTTTCAGTCATGGGGGCGTGCATGGAGAGATTACAGTCATCGCTCACTATTCTGTGAGCAGCCGCTGTAGGACAGCCCTGAAACTTTCATTGATGGCCGGCTTTGAAGCACATCTGAACAGAGCCAGGGCGTGCTTACAGCTTAAAATATAACTGAAAGCCGGCGGTCTCCAGGAGGAAACAAGTTAATTTTCTCCTGAAAGTCACATTTGGAGGTATTTGTGAAATTCACTATGGTGGCAATAGCATCATGGATGCCTCAATTACAGCTTATGAGACACCCAATACCTAGGATCAATTTTGTAAGGATATATGAAAGCCAGTGCAGAAAAGGTGTTGCCTTAACCCCCTTTATAAAAGGGACTGGAAGCAGCAAGCTGCTCGGTTACTACGGGTAACAACTCCGCTCCTTAGCATCAGCTATTCATGTTTGCCCATAGCAACCAGATACCAGCTTTTATTACTCAGCAATGAATACGGTTGGTTGCACCATTTTTTCCTCCAATCAGATCAGGGTTTATTCATTCTCCAGCCTTAGTGGTAATGAAAGCCATAATCTTATTGGCTACAACTTTTTTATGTCAGTTTTTGACCAATGAGATCACAGCTTTCATTCTCTAGACTTTCAGGGCAATGAAAGCCGGAATGTAATTGGTTGTTTTTGCAAACTCCCTGAGGTATAAAGCAGCTGGGCTCGCAGTCCGCGCTCACCTGCAGGGCGGAGGATCTCTGCAGCATCTTCTCCTTGGCGGCCGGGTAGCAGGACAGGCGCTGCAGCATCTCCTGGTGCAGCGGGTCCCCGGTCAGCGCCTCCCCCAGCAGGATGTCGTGCTGGCTATACAGCCGGTAGCGGCTCCGGCGGTAGAAGGTGGCTAGGCCCTCGTGCTGCTTGTCCTTGAGGCGGAAGATTCCGTCCAGGCCGAAGGCCTCCAGTGCCGGGGCCAGGCTGTCGGAGAACACGGCGCGGTCCACCTCCTGCAGGCACAGCAGGTCGGCCCGGTAGCCGCTCAGCTCCTTGCGCAGCAGGCAGTGGCGGTACTCCAGCTCCAGGGCGTAGGGGGCGCAGTAGGGGAAGAGCACGGTGCGGGCGTGCTCGGTCTGCGCGTACACGTCGGCCAGCAGGTTGTAGGACACGGCCCGGATCACCGGCTCCTCCGTCAGCCGCTGCGTGTACAGGTGCCGCTCATCGAACGTGCAGGCCCCGGGGCCGGCCTCCACCGGGCCCGCCACCTCCAGCTCCCGGCTCTCCCCGAGCCTCTGCCCGTCCCCGGGCGTACAGCGCACCTTCAGCCGCAGCCCGATGTCCCCGACCGCCGGGGTGAAGACCCGCTCCTGGCCGGCCTCCTCCCACTGCTGCCCGGCAGGGCTCCCAGGAGAGTCCCCGGCTCCGCTCCGGGCCTGCTGCTGCTGCTGCCTGTACCAGGTGAAGAGCGAGTGCTCGGGGTCGGAGAACTCCAGCCGCAGGCGCGGACACACGGGGAAGCCGGCCATGACGTGCCGGGGCAGGGCCAGCTCCTGGCAGAGCGGCGGGTTCCGCTCCACCCGGTACAGCACGTTCCCCACCAGCAGCTCGGCGCCGTCCTGCCACGCCTCGGCGTTGGGGGCGGCCTCACACACCGGCTGCCCCCGGTAGAAGAGCCGCACTGGGGGCCCCGGAGCCGGAGGTTCCTTGCGCTTCTTGGTCTTGGTGGCGCTGGCGGAGATCCGGGCCAGGGCTCTGCTCAGCGGCTCCGTCTGATCCCGCTGCAGCTGCCGCTGGGAGCCGGACAGGGTGAGGGAGATGCTGAGCTTGTCCTCGGACGGGACGGCCCTCACCACCGCCTTCTCCATGCTGCCCGCCCGGCCTAGGAGCCTGAGCACGCCGCCAACCAGCCGGCCCGAGCAGCCGCTCATCGCAGCGCCCTCTGCTGGCGGCGGCCGCCGGCGCTCCTCCCTGCGCTCCTCCCTGCGCTCCTCCCTGCGCTCCTCCCTGCGCTCCTCCCTGCGCTCCTCCCTGCGCTCCTCCCTGCGCTCCTCCCTGCGCTCCTCCCTGCGCTCCTCGTGACGCTGCCGGGCTGTTAAAGGGAACCTGTCACCCCGTTTTTTCAGATTGAGCAATAAGTACTGTTAAATAGGGCCTGCGCTGTGCGTTACTATAGTGTATGTAGTGTACCCTGATTCCCCATGTATGCTGAGAAATAACTTACCAAAGTCGCCGTTTTCGCCTGTCAATCAGGCTGGTCTGGTTAGGTGGGCGTGGTGACATCGCTCTTTCCTTCCCCAGATGCAAACTCTGCTTTGGGAAAATGGCCGCCGCGATCTCCATCTGCGCACGCGCGGCATCCCGCAGCCATTTTCCTGAAGCCCCGTGCAGCAGAGCACTCCATCTGCGCACGCGCGGCCCCAGGAAGATGGCCGCCCCCACCGATGACAGGGGTAATAGCGCAGATCGCGCGCTGTTTCTTCACGTGCGCGCAGTGGATTCGTAACTTGGACATGCGCACACCACTACGCCACCAACGGAAAGCTGGGGAAGAAAAGAGCGCTGTCACCACGCCCACCCGACCTGACCAGCCTGATTGACAGGCGAAAACGGCGACTTTGGTAATGTATTTCTCAGCATACATGGGGAATCAGGGTACACTACATACACTATAGTAACGCACAGCGCAGGCCCTATTTAACAGTATTTATAGCTCAATCTGAAAAAACGGGGTGACAGGTTCCCTAAAGGGCTGGTTCATACTAGGGGACTGAGTTACTGCGGGTTTATGATGCTGTGATTACACACAAGGCTATGGTTGTACGGTGACTGGTTACAACAGCCGTCAATAATAGGGTCGGCACTGTGACAAGGAAGTCTCAAAAAATTAGTCACTGTGTAGCCTTAAAGGGATCCAATGCACAGACAACAGGAGCGGCCGCAGAGTACACGGCACAAGTAATGGCTCAGTCACAGCCGATCCCATAGGTGATGGTGGCAGTACAGCGTCACTACAGCTCTGTGCGGTATTTACTCCTCATCTAGTACCACACGCCTGCAGGAAAGGGTTAACGCGTTACTCCCATCTTCAGGGATGGATATTGTGGACTGCACTGGTAGAAACAAACACTTCTGCAATTTACTGCTTGTTGCCTTGGAGACCGACCAGTGCTGCAGTCTGGCTGAAGGTGGCCGGGATCAGGAGATAACTGCGCCCCTCAGGACCCATCGCCCAGAACCTCACTTTTGTGGCAGAGTTTGGCTGTTCCTCGTCCAGTCTTATGCCTCCTACACGGCTGTTTCAGTTAATGATTATTATTATGGACTGATATAATGACTTTTATTACAGTTAATGATTATTATTATTATGGACTGATATAATGACTCTATTATTACAGTTAATGATTATTATTATGGACTGATATAATGACTATTACAGTTAATGATGATTATTATTATGGACTGATATAATGACTATTATTACAGTTGATGATTATTATTATTATGGACTGATATAATGACTCTATTATTACAAAATCCCTGACTTTGTGAAAGTTTCTCCTACAATAACTGATGCTGTTGTAAAGTCAGTAGTTGGTCACGTCAGATATTGATTGGCTCTAGATTTCTCGTTTGTTCATTCACTTTGTATTTTGTTAATTGATTACATGAATCATTTAAATTTCAAAATTTTAAACCGATCTTACTTTACATATTTTTTTTGTACATCTTTTGTATAGTTGTTTTTTTTTTTTTTTTGCTGTGGGGGTAAATTGTAGGATATTGATTTCGGAGGGGTTTCCTCATCCTCTGACTCTCCCCTCTTATTGACCCAAAGGCCCTTTTAAGGGCACCCAAATGTGTAACAGATAGAACCAATATTTGTGTCTTTTGTCCGTCTTATGAGCCTGTCATTAACCCCTTCCCACCTTGTGCAGTATATATATATATATATATATATATATATATATATATATGTATTATACATAGCATCCTTAAGGGAACACTTAACGCAATGTGACTCCAAGTCAATGACACTTCAGTGAAACCAACCTGTCCAGTTATGAAGTAACACCGATTGTGAATCAATTTCTCCGGCTGTTCTGCAAATGGAACAGACAACAGGTAGAAATGTTCAGTAATTAGCAAGACACCCCTATAAAGGAGCGGTTCTACAAGGGGTGACCACAAACCATTTCTCTGCTCTCATCCTTTTTGTCTGTTATTTGCGTCACTTTTGCATTTTGTCATTGCTCTCACTCCTAGAGATACCGTACAGTAGCAAGAGGCGGTGTCTACAACACACAGAAGTTGCTCAGGTAGTGCAGCTCATCCAGGATGGCACATCAGTGTGAGCTGTGGCAAGGAGGGAAGCTGTGATTGTCAACAGTGTCCAAAGCATGGAGAAGATACCAGGAGACATGGAGGGGGCCGCAGGAGGGCAACAACCCAGCAGCAGGACAGCTACCTCCTATGTGCAAGGATTAGCAGAGCCAGAGCTCTGCAAAATGACCTCCAGCAGGCCACTAACATCCATGTGTCTGCTCAAACTGTCAGAAAGCGTGCTGCATGCGGGTTATATGAGGTCTCAACGTCCACAGGTGGGTGTTGTGCTTACAGCCCATCAATGTGCACGGCAATTGGCATTCACCAGAGAAAACAAGGATTGGCAGATTCAACATTGGCGCCCTGTGCACTTCACAGATGAGAGCAGGTTCATACTGAGCATGTGACAGACCGGATTGGCAGTGGATCAGTAATGGTGTGAGGTAGCATTTCTTTGGAGGGCCGCACAGCCCTACAATGTGCTCGCCAGAGGCAGCCTGACTGCCATTAGGTACTGAGATGAGATCTTCAGACCCCTTGTGAGACCATATGCTGGTGCGGTTGGCCCCAAATTCCTCCTAATGCAGGACAATGCCAGACCTCATGTGGCTGGAGTGTGTCAGCAGTTCCTGCAAGATGAAGGCATTGAAGCTATGGACTGGCCCGCCCATTCCCCAGACCTGAATCTGATTGAGCACATCTGGGACATCATGTCTCGCTCCATCCACCAACGTCACGTTGCACCACAGACTGTCCAGGAGTTGGCGGATGCTTTAGTCCAGGTCTGGGAGGAGATCCCTCAGGAGACCATTCGCCACCTCATCAGGAGCATGCCCAGGGATTGTAGGGAGATCATACAGGCACGTGGAGGCCACACACACTACTGAGCATCATTTCCTTGCCTTGAGGCATTTCCACTGAAGTTGGATCAGCCTGTAATTTGATTTTCCACTTCCATTTTGAGCATCATTCCAAATCCAGACCTCCGTGGGATATTAGTTGTGAGTTACATTGATAATTTTCATTTTTTTATTGTTCTCACTACATTCCACTATGTAATGAATAAATATTTACAACTGGAATATTTCATTCAGTGATATCTAGGATGTGGGATACTAGTGTTCCCTTTAATTTTTTTGAGAAGTGTATATATTATATGCGTAGTATGTACAGGAGGGCCTTAGTGGGATTTTCCAGGACAGACATATTGATGAGCATCATGGTTCCATTCGCTGTGTAGTGGCCGCGTCCTGGTGCCGCAGATCATCTCCTATTCCATGTGAATGGCGCGGATGATGGGGGGATTCGGTGCCATGTGTCGGACCTTACAGATCTGATATTGATAACCAATCATCATTATGATAATACTCCATTAATGCATTGTCTGGGATTAATACAACGTACCTGTGCACTGGATGAATGCGGGGTTTCAGGTCAGCCATCTACTTCAGTGTAGCTGGTAATGCCACCCGGCAAATCTATGAAAGTGCCAGGGGCCACAGCAATGTACAGACAGTGCCGGAGTATAGGATGGAGGATTTCACAGAAAAAAGCTGAAAATATGCATAAAACGTATGAGGGATGCATCACAAGTGCACATAGTGTCAGCAATGCTTCTCCTGACAACACGGAGTTTTTTCATGGGGACAAAACTGTTTAGAAAAGCACAATATGAACATCCCCCTGATATTAGGCAGCTCAAGGATCTGTATTACTTGGAAATGTTTTATTTAGAAGAAAATCCCTTTAAGCGGCATTGTGATTATATAAATATATATACTGTTCCCCCATGTGACATACTGCATACCTCATAGGGCAGCAGTCGGGAAGCACCAGTAGTACCAGCAGTCCCACTGTACACTGCACATGTAACATTCTCGGTGTGTAATGACCAATCCTGTCCGCCAGGTGGCATCAGCGGGAAATTACAGCGAGGAGACAAGCCCCGCCCCAATCTGCCGCAGATCAGACGCGCCCCCTACCAACACCCCGCCTCCGCTGCCATGACAACCGAAATGTTTAATGTCAGAAAGGGAGACAAGTAGCGGGGCAGCAGCCGGAGCCCGGGGGTCCGCACAGGTGAGCGCCCCCCATAGCCGCTGTGTGCACTGTACATACCGTGTATATACGGCACAGCAGCCGAAGCCCGGGGGTCCGCACAGGTGAGCGCCCCCATAGCCGCTGTGTGCACTGTACATACCGTGTATATACGGCACAGCAGCCGAAGCCCGGGGGTCCGCACAGGTGAGCGCCCCCCATAGCCGTGTGTGCACTGTACATACCGTGTATATACCGCACAGCAGCCGAAGCCCGGGGGTCCGCACAGGTGAGCGCCCCCATAGCCGTGTGTGCACTGTACATACCGTGTATATACCGCACAGCAGCCGGAGCCCGGGGGTCCACACAGGTGAGCGCCCCCCATAGCCGCTGTGTGCACTGTACATACCGTGTATATACCGCACAGCAGCCGGAGCCCGGGGGTCCGCACAGGTGAGCGCCCCCATAGCCGCTGTGTGCACTGTGCATACCGTGTATATACCGCACAGCAGCCGAAGCCCGGGGGTCCGCACAGGTGAGCGCCCCCCATAGCCGTGTGTGCACTGTACATACCGTGTATATACCGCACAGCAGCCGAAGCCCGGGGGTCCGCACAGGTGAGCGCCCCCATAGCCGCTGTGTGCACTGATACCGTGTATATACCGCACAGCAGCCGGAGCCCGGGGGTCCGCACAGGTGAGCGCCCCCCATAGCCGCTGTGTGCACTGATACCGTGTATATACGGCACAGCAGCCGAAGCCCGGGGGTCCGCACAGGTGAGCGCCCCCATAGCCGTGTGTGCACTGTACATACCGTGTATATACTGCACAGCAGCCGGAGCCCAGGGGTCCGCACAGGTGAGCGCCCCCATAGCCGTGTGTGCACTGATACCGTGTATATACGGCACAGCAGCCGGAGCCCGGGGGTCCGCACAGGTGAGCGCCCCCCATAGCCGTGTGTGCACTGTACATACCGTGTATATACCGCACAGCAGCCGGAGCCCGGGGGTCCGCACAGGTGAGCGCCCCCCATAGCCGCTGTGTGCACTGTGCATACCGTGTATATACTGCACAGCAGCCGGAGCCGGGGGGTCCGCACAGGTGAGCGCCCCCCATAGCCGCTGTGTGCACTGTGCATACCGTGTATATACTGCACAGCAGCCGGAGCCCGGGGGTCCGCACAGGTGAGCGCCCCCATAGCCGTGTGTGCACTGATACCGTGTATATACGGCACAGCAGCCGGAGCCCGGGGGTCCGCACAGGTGAGCGCCCCCCATAGCCGTGTGTGCACTGTACATACCGTGTATATACCGCACAGCAGCCGGAGCCTGGGGGTCCGCACAGGTGAGCGCCCCCCATAGCCGCTGTGTGCACTGTGCATACCGTGTATATACTGCACAGCAGCTGGAGCCCAGGGGTCCACACAGGTGAGCGCCCCCATCGCCGTGTGTGCACTGTACATACCGTGTATATACCGCACAGCAGCCGGAGCCGGGGGGTCCGCACAGGTGAGCGCCCCCCATAGCCGCTGTGTGCACTGTGCATACCGTGTATATACTGCACAGCAGCCGGAGCCCGGGGGTCCGCACAGGTGAGCGCCCCCCATAGCCGCTGTGTGCACTGTACATACCGTGTATATACCGCACAGCAACCGGAGCCCGGGGGTCCGCACAGATGAGCGCCCCCCATAGCCGCTGTGTGCACTGTACATACAGTGTATATACTGCACAGCAGCCGGAGCCCGGGGGTCCGCACAGGTGAGCGCCCCCCATAGCCGCTGTGTGCACTGTACATACCGTGTATATACCACATAGCAGCCGGAGCCCGGGGGTCCGCACAGGTGAGCACCCCCATAGCCGTGTGTGCACTGTACATACCGTGTATATACTGCACAGCAGCCGGAGCCCGGGGGTCCGCACAGGTGAGCGCCCCCCATAGCCGCTGTGTGCACTGTGCATACCGTGTATATACCGCACAGCAGCCGGAGCCCAGGGGTCCGCACAGGTGAGCGCCCCCATAGCCGCTGTGTGCACTGTGCATACCGTGTATATACTGCACAGCAGCCGGAGCCCGGGGGTCCGCACAGGTGAGCGCCCCCCATAGCCGCTGTGTGCACTGTGCATACCGTGTATATACCGCACAGCAGCCGGAGCCCAGGGGTCCGCACAGGTGAGCGCCCCCCATAGCCGTGTGTGCACTGTACATACCGTGTATATACCGCACAGCAGCCGGAGCCCAGGGGTCCGCACAGGTGAGCGCCCCCCATAGCCGTGTGTGCACTGTACATACCGTGTATATACCGCACAGCAGCCGGAGCCCAGGGGTCCGCACAGGTGAGCGCCCCCCATAGCCGTGTGTGCACTGTACATACCGTGTATATACCGCACAGCAGCCGGAGCCCGGGGGTCCGCACAGGTGAGCGCCCCCCATAGCCGCTGTGTGCACTGTGCATACCGTGTATATACTGCACAGCAGCTGGAGCCCAGGGGTCCGCACAGGTGAGCGCCCCCATCGCCGTGTGTGCACTGTACATACCGTGTATATACCGCACAGCAGCCGGAGCCGGGGGGTCCGCACAGGTGAGCGCCCCCCATAGCCGCTGTGTGCACTGTGCATACCGTGTATATACTGCACAGCAGCCGGAGCCCGGGGGTCCGCACAGGTGAGCGCCCCCCATAGCCGCTGTGTGCACTGTACATACCGTGTATATACCGCACAGCAACCGGAGCCCGGGGGTCCGCACAGGTGAGCGCCCCCCATAGCCGCTGTGTGCACTGTACATACAGTGTATATACTGCACAGCAGCCGGAGCCCGGGGGTCCGCACAGGTGAGCGCCCCCCATAGCCGCTGTGTGCACTGTACATACCGTGTATATACCACATAGCAGCCGGAGCCCGGGGGTCCGCACAGGTGAGCGCCCCCCATAGCCGCTGTGTGCACTGTGCATACCGTGTATATACTGCACAGCAGCTGGAGCCCAGGGGTCCGCACAGGTGAGCACCCCCATAGCCGCTGTGTGCACTGTACATACCGTGTATATACTGCACAGCAGCCGGAGCCCGGGGGTCCGCACAGGTGAGCGCCCCCCATAGCCGCTGTGTGCACTGTGCATACCGTGTATATACCGCACAGCAGCCGGAGCCCAGGGGTCCGCACAGGTGAGCGCCCCCATAGCCGCTGTGTGCACTGTGCATACCGTGTATATACCGCACAGCAGCCGGAGCCCAGGGGTCCGCACAGGTGAGCGCCCCCCATAGCCGTGTGTGCACTGTACATACCGTGTATATACCGCACAGCAGCCGGAGCCCAGGAGTCCGCACAGGTGAGCGCCCCCCATAGCCGCTGTGTGCACTGTGCATACCGTGTATATACTGCACGGCAGCTGGAGCCCAGGGGTCCGCACAGGTGAGCGCCCCCATAGCCGTGTGTGCACTGTACATACCGTGTATATACCGCACAGCAGCCGGAGCCCGGGGGTCCGCACAGGTGAGCGCCCCCCATAGCCGCTGTGTGCACTGTGCATACCGTGTATATACTGCACAGCAGCTGGAGCCCAGGGGTCCGCACAGGTGAGCGCCCCCATAGCCGTGTGTGCACTGTACATACCGTGTATATACTGCACAGCAGCCGGAGCCCGGGGGTCCGCACAGGTGAGCGCCCCCCATAGCCGCTGTGTGCACTGTACATACCGTGTATATACCGCACAGCAACCGGAGCCCGGGGGTCCGCACAGGTGAGCGCCCCCCATAGCCGCTGTGTGCACTGTACATACAGTGTATATACTGCACAGCAGCCGGAGCCCGGGGGTCCGCACAGGTGAGCACCCCCATAGCCGTGTGTGCACTGTACATACCGTGTATATACCGCACAGCAGCCGGAGCCCGGGGGTCCGCACAGGTGAGCACCCCCATAGCCGTGTGTGCACTGTACATACCGTGTATATACTGCACAGCAGCCGGAGCCCGGGGGTCCGCACAGGTGAGCTCCCCCCATAGCCGCTGTGTGCACTGTACATACCGTGTATATACCGCACAGCAGCCGGAGCCCAGGGGTCCGCACAGGTGAGCGCCCCCATAGCCGTGTGTGCACTGTACATACCGTGTATATACCGCACAGCAGCCGGAGCCCGGGGGTCCGCACAGGTGAGCGCCCCCATAGCCGTGTGTGCACTGTACATACCGTGTATATACCGCACAGCAGCCGGAGCCCGGGGGTCCGCACAGGTGAGCGCCCCCATAGCCGTGTGTGCACTGTACATACCGTGTATATACCGCACAGCAGCCGGAGCCCGGGGGTCCGCACAGGTGAGCGCCCCCCATAGCCGCTGTGTGCACTGTGCATACCGTGTATATACTGCACGGCAGCTGGAGCCCAGGGGTCCGCACAGGTGAGCGCCCCCCATAGCCGCTGTGTGCACTGTGCATACCGTGTATATACTGCACAGCAGCCGGAGCCCGGGGGTCCGCACAGGTGAGCGCCCCCCATAGCCGCTGTGTGCACTGTACATACCGTGTATATACCGCACAGCAGCCGGAGCCCAGGGGTCCGCACAGGTGAGCGCCCCCCATAGCCGTGTGTGCACTGTGCATACCGTGTATATACTGCACAGCAGCCGGAGCCCGGGGGTCCGCACAGGTGAGCGCCCCCCATAGCCGTGTGTGCACTGTACATACCGTGTATATACTGCACGGCAGCTGGAGCCCAGGGGTCCGCACAGGTGAGCGCCCCCCATAGCCGTGTGTGCACTGTGCATACCGTGTATATACCGCACAGCAGCCGGAGCCCGGGGGTCCGCACAGGTGAGCGCCCCCCATAGCCGTGTGTGCACTGTACATACCGTGTATATACCGCACAGCAGCCGGAGCCCGGGGGTCCGCACAGGTGAGCGCCCCCCATAGCCGTGTGTGCACTGTGCATACCGTGTATATACTGCACAGCAGCCGGAGCCCGGGGGTCCGCACAGGTGAGTGCCCCCCATAGCCGTGTGTGCACTGTGCATACCGTGTATATACCGCACAGCAGCCGGAGCCCGGGGGTCCGCACAGGTGAGCGCCCCCCATAGCCGTGTGTGCACTGTGCATACCGTGTATATACCGCACAGCAGCCGGAGCCCGGGGGTCCGCACAGGTGAGCGCCCCCCATAGCCGTGTGTGCACTGTACATACCGTGTATATACTGCACGGCAGCTGGAGCCCAGGGGTCCGCACAGGTGAGCGCCCCCCATAGCCGTGTGTGCACTGTGCATACCGTGTATATACTGCACGGCAGCTGGAGCCCAGGGGTCCGCACAGGTGAGCGCCCCCCATAGCCGTGTGTGCACTGTACATACCGTGTATATACCGCACAGCAGCCGGAGCCCGGGGGTCCGCACAGGTGAGCGCCCTCCATAGCCGTGTGTGCACTGTGCATACCGTGTATATACCGCACAGCAGCCGGAGCCCGGGGGTCCGCACAGGTGAGCGCCCCCCATAGCAGTGTGTGCACTGTGCATACCGTGTATATACCGCACAGCAGCCGGAGCCCGGGGGTCCGCACAGGTGAGCGCCCCCCATAGCCGTGTGTGCACTGTACATACCGTGTATATACCGCACGGCAGCTGGAGCCCAGGGGTCCGCACAGGTGAGCGCCCCCCATAGCCGCTGTGTGCACTGTACATACCGTGTATATACCGCACAGCAGCCGGAGCCCAGGGGTCCGCACAGGTGAGCGCCCCCCATAGCCGTGTGTGCACTGTACATACCGTGTATATACCGCACAGCAGCCGGAGCCCGGGGGTCCGCACAGGTGAGCGCCCCCCATAGCCGTGTGTGCACTGTACATACCGTGTATATACCACATAGCAGCCGGAGCCCGGGGGTCCGCACAGGTGAGCGCCCCCCATAGCCGTGTGTGCACTGTACATACCGTGTATATACCGCACAGCAGCCGGAGCCCGGGGGTCCGCACAGGTGAGCGCCCCCCATAGCCGTGTGTGCACTGTACATACCGTGTATATACCACATAGCAGCCGGAGCCCAGGGGTCCGCACAGGTGAGCGCCCCCCATAGCCGTGTGTGCACTGTACATACCGTGTATATACTGCACGGCAACTGGAGCCCAGGGGTCCGCACAGGTGAGCGCCCCCCATAGCCGTGTGTGCACTGTACATACCGTGTATATACCGCACAGCAGCCGGAGCCCGGGGGTCCGCACAGGTGAGCGCCCCCCATAGCCGTGTGTGCACTGTACATACCGTGTATATACTGCACAGCAGCCGGAGCCCGGGGGTCCGCACAGGTGAGCGCCCCCCATAGCCGTGTGTGCACTGTACATACCGTGTATATACCGCACAGCAGCCGGAGCCCGGGGGTCCGCACAGGTGAGCGCCCCCCATAGCCGTGTGTGCACTGTACATACCGTGTATATACTGCACAGCAGCCGGAGCCCGGGGGTCCGCACAGGTGAGCGCCCTCCATAGCCGCTGTGTGCACTGTACATACCGTGTATATACTGGTTGTCTGCGCTAACAGGCTCCAGTCGTGTATTGTGTATATATACTCTATGTATGTGCGTGTATATATACTGTATATGTGTGTATATATACTTTATATCTGTGTATATTGTATATGTGTGTATATATACTTTATATCTGTGTATATTGTATATGTGTGTATATATACTTTATATCTGTGTATATACTGTGTGTGTGTGTATATATACTTTATATCTGTGTATATACTGTATATGTGTGTATATATACTTTATATCTGTGTATATACTGTATATGTGTGTATATATACTTTATATCTGTGTATATACTGTATATGTGTGTATATATACTTTATATCTGTGTATATACTGTGTGTGTGTGTATATATACTTTATATCTGTGTATATACTGTATATGTGTGTATATATACTTTATATCTGTGTATATACTGTATATGTGTGTATATATACTTTATATCTGTGTATATACTGTGTGTGTATACATATGTATACTGTATATGTGTCTATAAATATATAGAGAGAGTATGTGTTATGTATATACAGTATATGTGTCTATATATAGTATGTGTTGTGTATATATACTCTATGTACGTGTGTATATATATACTTTATATCTGTGTATATACTGTATATGTGTTGTGTATATGTGTTGTGTATATATACTCTATGTGTATATATATACTGTATATGTGGTCAGAAGGTTTACAGTATAATGTAGTAACAAATGTCCATCAATTGTATTAATTTCAACATCAGGGAAGGAGGCGACACATATGGCCGTGCCACCGAGTCTAGTGCCGCAGCTCAGCCGTGCGGCTTTTTATGCATTTTGTTTTATATATAGCGGTCAGTACCTGCGTGGCCAGGAATAGTTTACAGTAAATTGTTGCACGTTTACAATACAGTTTTTGATAAATGAAATAAATATTTTTCATCAGTAAAAACTTCCCAGCTAAAAGCGGCAATGCGAACCCATGCCAGGCAGTGAAGTGTTATGTCAGTGCACTCCCTAAACTCGCCTTCACATGAGTTCTCTCACCCCGTATCACGCACCCTCCTCCTCAAGGGCTCCTGCTTTTATCTTCAGTGGTTCCTCAGCCCAACCCCTTTAATATTTCTTTAACGTTTGTCCCTTTAATAGATGGCTTCCAACAGGACCTCGCGCCTGCCTCCTCCGGACCGCCTCACCGTTCACCTGCCTCCCGCGGACCGCCTCACCGTTCACCTGCCTCCCGCGGACCGCCTCACCGTTCACCTGCCTCTTGCGGACCGCCTCACCGTTCACCTGCCTCCCCTCACCCTCCCGACCACCTCCCTGAGCACTATAGGCAAGAAGCTGATGAGACACAAGAGAAGCTGGGAGACGCAGATGGCCCTCAATGGCATCATGTACGACGTCACTGGTGATGGGAGTCAGATGTGTCGTCGTCTCTTCTTATTTCTTACCGTCATGTCTTCCCTTTACAGCATGAAGGAGGCATTAAAGGCTTATGAAGAAACTGTGACAGAGCAGCAGCGCAGGATCCCCTCGCCCCCTGAGCCCCAGTTACCATCTACTGTGAGATCATACATCCGTTTTCATTAGATCACTTTTCTAATTAGTAGTAAAAAAACCACAAATGCAAATAGTACTCACCCTCCCCCGGTCCAGTGTTTTGCTGCAGTGGTAACATCACCGCTGCTGCCAATCACTAAGCTTGGCAACTTTTGCCATTAGCAACAGCAGAGCAACTAAGTTCAGTGATTGGCCACAGCAGTGATGTGCACTGTGGTCATGATGTTACCGCTGCAGCCAAACCATGTGACTCTTGATTGTAGTGATGGGTCGTACGACCCGCAGTGCCCCGATCACCGCCGATCCCAGTGCTCAGGAATCCTCCACATTACACGTCTCTTCTTACTGATAACATTTACTTTATTTTAGATATATAATGTGAAATTCTCCTATTTTTTCTGACAGATGAACAGTGAGCAGAGAAAACTAAGGGTGAGTTTTATTTAAAGAATTCCTATGTTTTTTATGTATCCCATTTCCCTAACTTATACGCTCTGCAGCTGAGTGGGGTCCAGAACCCGAGACCCCCCTGATTGCTCAAAAATCACTTGGCAGCAGCTGGTCAGCACTGAGATCCTGCAGATACAGAGCGGCAGACGGCCTCATAGACTTTCTGTGCTCAGGGAGGGAGATGTTACTTCTATGTATTTCTTATCCTGTACTCATAATGAGTTATATTCTGCATTATACCCCAGAGCTGCACTCACTATTCTGCTGGTGCAGTCACTGTGTACATACATTACATTACTGATCCTGAGTTACATCCTGTATTATACCCCAGAGCTGCACTCACTATTCTGCTGGTGCAGTCACTGTGTACATACATTACTGATCCCGAGTTACACCCTGTATTCAGCGTCGGACTGGAGCACCTTGGGCCCACCAGAGAAAATCATTCTTGGGGCCCACTATGTAGCTACATAGAAATAGATACAAGACCACCAATTGTGCGGTAAAAAGCGCTAATATCAGGGTATAATATAAGGTAGTTCACGTCTTAATAATGTAGCAAGGGTTGGGGTAGCCCCCTCACAGAATATAATGTAGCCCCCTCATAAAATATAATGCGGTCCCCTCTCATAGAATATAATGCAGCACCCCACAAAATATAATGCAACCCCTTCAGGTATGACACAGTCCCCACCATAGAATATAATGTAGCACCCCCATAGGGTATAATGCAGCCCACCTCATATAGTATAGTGCAACCCACCACAGAATATAATGTAGTCCCCTGAGAGAATGCAGTTCCACCACAGAATATAATGCAGCCCCCCAATAGAGTATACTGTAGCCCCCTCATATAGTATGATGTAGCCCCCCATAATATAATGTAGTACCCTGAGTATAATGCAGTCCCCCCACAGAATAGAATGTAGCCCCCAAGGGCATTATTTAGAGTTTCTGCTGCCCTAGGCACTTTTAGTGCTGCCTCCCCCTTTGGTGAGTATCGGCATAGACTTTGGCAAGAATCGCTGATGTGAAAGTCGCCTTTTGCAGCAGATCGGGCAGTTTTTCTGCATCTGCCGCGTAACGGATCACTTACAGCAATACTGCGTTCGGCCTCATTCATTCCCTATGGGATTTGCGGCACTTGCCGTGATGTGGCAAATGTGGTACCATACCTCCCAACTGTTGAAGAAGGGAAGGAGGTATAAAGTTTGCGGCGCGCTTAGTGCGCCGCGGCAAATTTTGGGCCACGCCTCTTACCACACCCATTTCACAACTAGTCACACCCATATCCATGTCCCAACCACACCCATTCAGCACTGCTGATCACACTGTTTTATATACAATAATTATAAACAAAAAAAAATATGGCCACACATAATGCTCAATACTGTATAATGGCCACACACATGATGCTCCATACTGTATAATGGCCACACAGTGCTCCATACTGTATAATGGCCACACATAGCGCTCCATACTGTATAACGGCCACACACAGTTCTCCATATTGTATAATGATCCCACATGATGCTCAATACTGTATAATGGCCACAAATGATGCTCCATACTGTATAATGGCCACAAATGATGCTCCATACTGTATAATGGCCACACATGATGCTCCATACTGTATAATGGCCACAGATGATGCTCCATACTGTATAATGGCCACAAATGACGCTCCATACTGTATAATGGCCACACATGATGCTCCATACTGTATAATGGCCGCACACAGTTCTCCATATTGTATAATGATCCCACATGATGCTCAATACTGTATAATGGCCACAAATGATGCTCCATACTGTATAACGGCCACACATGATGCTCCATACTGTATAACGGCCACACACAGTTCTCCATATTGTATAATGATCCCACATGATGCTCAATACTGTATAATGGCCACAAATGATGCTCCATACTGTATAACGGCCACACATGATGCTCCATACTGTATAACGGCCACACATGATGCTCCATACTGTATAATGGCCACACATGATGCTCCATACTGTATAACGGCCACACATGATGCTCCATACTGTATAACGGCCACACACAGTTCTCCATATTGTATAATGATCCCACATGATGCTCAATACTGTATAATGGCCACAAATGATGCTCCATACTGTATAACGGCCACACATGATGCTCCATACTGTATAACGGCCACGCATGATGCTCCATACTGTATAATGGCCACACATGATGCTCCATACTGTAAAACGGCCACACATGATGCTCCATACTGTATAATGTCCATTGGCCACACATGATGCTCAATACTGTATAACGGCCACACATGATGCTCAATACTGTACAATGGCCCCACATGATGCTCAACACTGTATAATGGCCACACATGATGCTCAATACTGTATAATGGCCACAGATGATGCTCAATACTGTATAATGATCCCACATGATGCTCAATGCTGTATAATGACCCCCCCCCCTCCTGTATGCATGGCTCACATTCCCCCCCCCCCTGAATGCATGGCTCATATTCCCCCCTCTATGCTTGGCTCATATTCCCCCCCTGAATGCATGGCTCGTATTCCCCCCCGAATGCATGGATCTTATCCCCCCCTGTATGCATGGCTTATCTCTCAACCCCCCGCTCCCATCTTGCATGGCGCGCCGGCTTATGTCCTCCTTCAGAACCCCCATGTGTGTGACAGCACCCCCTCCTTCCCCACAGACTCCCCCATGTGTGTGATAGCACCCCCTCCTTCCCCACAGACCCCCCCATGTGTGTGACAGCACCCCCTCCTTCCCCACAGACCCCCCATGTGTGTGACAGCATCCCCTCCCTCCCCACAGACCCCCACGTGACAGCACCCCCTCCCTCCCCACAGACCCCCACGTGACAGCACCCCCTCCTTCCCCAGACCCCCACGTGACAGCACCCCCTCCTTCTCCACAGACCCCCACGTGACAGCACCCCCTTCTTCCCCACAGACCCCCACCTGACAGCACCCCCTCGTTCCCCAAAGACCCCCACGTGACAGCACCCCCTCCTTCCCCAAAGACCCCCACGTGACAGCACCCCCTCCTTCCCCAAAGACCCCCACGTGACAGCACCCCCTCCTTCCCCAAAGACCCCACGTGACAGCACCCCCTCCTTCTCCACAGACCCCCACGTGACATCACCCCCTCCTTCCCCACAGACCCCCACGTGACAGCACCCCCTCCTTCCCCACAGACCCCCACATGACAGCACCCCCTCCTTCCCCAAAGACCCCCACGTGACAGCACCCCCTCCTTCCCCAAAGACCCCCACGTGACAGCACCCCCTCCTTCCCCACAGACCCCCACGTGACAGCACCCCCTCCTTCCCCAAAGACCCCCACGTGACAGCACCCCCTCCTTCCCCACAGACCCCCACGTGACAGCACCCCCTCCTTCCCCACAGACCCCCACATGACAGCACCCCCTCCTTCCCCAAAGACCCCCACGTGACAGCACCCCCTCCTTCCCCAAAGACCCCCACGTGACAGCACCCCCTCCTTCCCCACAGACCCCCACCTGACAGCACCCCCTCCTTCCCCACAGACCCCCACGTGACAGCACCCCCTCCTTCCCCACAGACCCCCACATGACAGCACCCCCTCCTTCCCCACAGACCCCCACATGACAGCACCCCCTCCTTCCCCAAAGACCCGCACGTGACAGCACCCCCTCCTTCCCCAAAGACCCCCACGTGACAGCACCCCCTCCTTCCCCACAGACCCCCACGTGACAGCACCCCCTCCTTCCCCAAAGACCACCACGTGACAGCACCCCCTCCTTCCCCACAGACCCCCATGTGACAGTACCCCCTCCTTCCCCACATTCAAAAGTCACCCTGCTCTCTGTACAGCCCCCATGTAGGAACGTCCGCTTATCTGTGCCCCCACAACCCTCAGATCAGCCCCATGGAGTACTCCTGTCATGTACAGAGCCCCCACCATTGCGCTGCTTCTCAGCCTCTCTCCACAGCACAGGAGATCTCCTGCTATCAGCGCCGCACTGGAGGACGCCCCGCCCCCATCCCTCATACTCACCTGACCTGACCCGTCCCTCAGACTCACCTGTCCTGTCCCACACACCGCGCGGCCGCGTAGACATGGCTCCAGGCTCTGTCCCGACTTCCGGCGCAGCACCTTCTTCCTGCTTGAGCGGTCATGTGATACCGCTAATTAAGGTCATGAATATGCGCATATTCATGACCTTAATGAGCGGTACAACGTGACCGCTCAAGCAGGAGGAGCTGAGCTGCAGACGCCGAGACCAACCATCGCTGGAGCAGGGTGAGTATCGTCTTCAAGGAAGGAAGGAGGGTGGGAGGGAGGTGGGGGGGGGCCCTGGAGCAGTGGGGGCCCACACAGCAGGTGTCAGTGCCTGGGCCCACCGGAGAATCCTCCGGTTCTCCGGTGGGCCAGTCCGAGCCTGCCTGTATTATACCCCAGAGCTGCACACACTATTCTGCTGGTGCAGTGTTATGACCTGGTGGTCAGGACAATAATGGACCTGGTGGTTAAGAGCACACGGAATGACCTGATAGTCACTGATAATAAGGACGAGCTCTGGGACGTGGGAACTCTGCTGACCGCAATCCCTAATCCTATCACACACACTAGAAATAGCCGTGGATTGCGCCTAACGCTCCCTATGCAACTCGGCACAGCCTAAGAAACTAGCTAGCCCTGAAGATAGAAAAATAAAGCCTACCTTGCCTCAGAGAAATTCCCCAAAGGAAAAGGCAGCCCCCCACATATAATGACTGTGAGTAAAGATGAAAATACAAACACAAAGATGAAATAGATTTAGCAAAGTGAGGCCCGACTTACTGAACAGACCGAGGATAGGAAAGGTTACTTTGCGGTCAGCACAAAAACCTACAAAAAGACCACGCAGAGGGCGCAAAAAGACCCTCCGCACCGACTCACGGTGCGGAGGCGCTCCCTCTGCGTCCCAGAGCTTCAAGCAAGCAAGACAACAAATTAAATAGCAAGCTGGACAGAAAAATAGCAAACCAAAGAAATACAAGCTGGAACTTAGCTTCTGATGGGAAGACAGGTCACAAGAACGATCCAGGAGTGAACAGACCAATACTGGAACATTGACAGGTGGCATGGAGCAAAGATCTAAGTGGAGTTAAATAGAGCAGCAGCTAACGAATTAACCTCGTCACCTGTGAGACTCAGAAACACCCACCAGAGGAAGTCCATAGACAGAACCAGCCGAAGTACCATTCATGACCACAGGAGGGAGCCCGACAACAGAATTCACAACAGTGCAGTCACTGTGTACATACATTACATTACTGATCCCGAGTTACATCCTGTATTATACCCCAGAGCTGCGCTCACTATTCTGCTGGTGCAGTCACTGTGTACATACATTACATTACTGATCCCGAGTTACATCCTGTATTATACCCCAGAGCTGCACTCACTATTCTGCTGGAGCAGTCACTGTGTACATACATTACATTACTGATCCTGCGTTACATCCTGTATTATACCCCAGAGCTGCACTCACTATTCTGCTGGTGCAGTCACTGTGTACATACATTACATTACTGATCCTGCGTTACATCCTGTATTATACCCCAGAGCTGCACTCACTATTCTGCTGGTGCAGTCACTGTGTACATGCATTACATTACTGATCCTGAGTTACATCCTGTATTATACTCCAGAGCTGCACTCACTATTCTGCTGGAGCAGTCACTGTGTACATACATTACATTACTGATCCTGCGTTACATCCTGTATTATACCCCAGAGCTGCACTCACTATTCTGCTGGTGCAGTCACTGTGTACATACATTACATTACTGATCCTGAGTTACACCCTGTATTATACCCCAGAGCTGCACTCACTATTCTGCTGGTGCAGTCACTGTGTACATACATTACATTACTGATCCTGAGTTACATCCTGTATTATACCCCAGAGCTGCACTCACTATTCTGCTGGTGCAGTCACTGTGTACATACATTACATTACTGATCCTGAGTTACATCCTGTATTATACCCCAGAGCTGCACTCACTATTCTGCTGGTGCAGTCACTGTGTACATACATTACATTACTGATCCTGAGTTACACCCTGTATTATACCCCAGAGCTGCACTCACTATTCTGCTGCTGCAGTCACTGTGTACATACATTACATTACTGATCCTGAGTTACATCCTGTATTATACCCCAGAGATGCACTCACTATTCTGCTGGTGCAGTCACTATGTACATACATTACATTACTGATCCTGAGTTACACCCTGTATTATACCCCAGAGCTGCACTCACTATTCTGCTGCTGCAGTCACTGTGTACATACATTACATTACTGATCCTGAGTTACATCCTGTATTATACCCCAGAGATGCACTCACTATTCTGCTGGTGCAGTCACTATGTACATACATTACATTACTGATCCTGAGTTACACCCTGTATTATACCCCAGAGCTGCACTCACTATTCTGCTGGTGCAGTCACTGTGTACATACATTACATTACTGATCCTGAGTTACATCCTGTATTATACCCCAGAGCTGCACTCACTATTCTGCTGATGCAGTCACTATGTACATACATTACATTACTGATCCTGAGTTACATCCTGTATTATACCCCAGAGCTGCACTCACTATTCTGCTGCTGCAGTCACTGTGTACATACATTACATTACTGATCCTGAGTTACACCCTGTATTATACCCCAGAGCTGCACTCACTATTCTGCTGGTGCAGTCACTGTGTACATACATTACGTTACTGATCCTGAGTTACATCCTGTATTATACCCCAGAGCTGCACTCATTATTCTGCTGGTGCAGTCACTATGTACATACATTACATTACTGATCCTGAGTTACACCCTGTATTATACCCCAGAGCTGCACTCACTATTCTGCTGGTGCAGTCACTGTGTACATACATTACATTACTGATCCTGAGTTACATCCTGTATTATACCCCAGAGCTGCACTCACTATTCTGCTGATGCAGTCACTATGTACATACATTACATTACTGATCCTGAGTTACATCCTGTATTATACCCCAGAGCTGCACTCACTATTCTGCTGCTGCAGTCACTGTGTACATACATTACATTACTGATCCTGAGTTACATCCTGTATTATACCCCAGAGCTGCACTCATTATTCTGCTGGTGCAGTCACTGTGTACATACATTACTGATCCTGAGTTACACCCTGTATTATACCCCAGAGCTGCACTCACTATTCTGCTGGTTGCCTTTTGTTGTTTTCATTATGCCGGTTGACAGACCGGACTTTCGCTCTCCTGATCACTATGCCTCACATTTGTTTGGGTGTCGGGGTTTGGATTTCTTTTGTGGTCATTCTCTTGTTTTCTCTTGCAGATGAATTATCTGTTCATGAAGAGAAGTGTGGAGTGCGGCCCCGTGGTGCCCATACAGAAGCACTGGCTGGACTCCATGCTCAGCTTTGTGCCACGGACTCTCCAGAAGGGGAAGCACAGGGAGGCTCTGGTCAAAGAACTGTTGGAGGAAGTTTCCCAAGATTTTGAGAAAAGTATGAAGACACACTTGGGTGAGTCCAACCTGAATTTAAATGCCCTGCAGCCAAGCATGTCCCCGTACTTGTAGACTAAAGCCCCCATTACTTATCACCAGTAACAGCACCATTTGCACAAAGCCAATATTACGGCCCATGGAGCCGCTACAATTCAATATTAGGACAAATGCACAAGGAGCATAAATGCTGCACAAATCTGCACAGAAAATCTGCAGCATATTACAGTACCAGCCACATACTGGTCATTTCTGTTGTTAACCACACATTTAATGTGTTAGGGCATAAGGGTAACCTCTCTCCTTGTGCAGAGCGACATCCTGACATGTCAGTGTAAGGCTATGTGCACACGCTGCGGATTCTCTGCGGTTCAGAAACGCTGCAGATCCGCAATTGATTTACAGTACAATGTAAATCAATGAGAAAAAAAAAAGCTGTGCACACGTTGCAGAAAATCCGGTGTGGAAACGCTGCGGATTAAAAGAAGTAGCACGTCACTTATTTTTTGCGGATCTGCAGCGTTTTTGTACCCATTCCATTATACAGTAGAAATCCGCAGGGGTAAAAACCGCAGGAAATCCGCAAAAAATCCGCAGCAAAAACGCACAAAAAAACGCGACAAATCTGCAGCTGCATTTTCTGCCAGGAGAGGCAGAATCCGCACCAGAAATTCCTAAGGCTAATCCGCAACGTGTGCACATAGCCGAAGGAGACTTTTAGGCCATTCTAGCGCTACACAAGCGTTCTAGTCCTCTGTTGAGGCAATTTACTTATTAAGGCTATATGCACACGTTCAGGTTTTTTCGCGATAAAAACTCATTAAAAACTCATTAAAAACGCATTCATTATGCATCCTACCATTTAGAATGCATTCTGCATGTTTTGTGCACATGATGCGTTTTTTTCCACGAAAAAGCGCATTGCGGTAAAAAAAGCAGCATGTTCATTAATTTTGCGGATTTTCTGCGTTTTTCCCGTTATTCTATGCATTTGGGAAAAACGCACAAAAAACGCGTCAAAAACGCATGAAAAACGCGAAAAAAAACGCATGCGGATTTCTGGCAGAAATGTCCAATTTTTGTCATTAAGGCTGGGTTCCCATTGCGTTATGGGACCGCGTTAAACGGACAGCGTTGCACGGCGAAATTAACGCCGTGCAACGCGGCCGTTAACGCGCCCATTCACGCTAATGGGAACGCGCTTCACTAGCGCGTGCCATGTTCGGCACGCGCTAGCGACGCGCCGGGGATCTGCGAGAGCGGGGACGTTACCGCGACCCCGACCGCAGCCCCATAAAAAACATTGCGTTAGCGCAATCCGCTAGCGCTAGCGCTAAACAGATTGCACTAACGCAATGTGACCCTAGCCTAAAATTTCTGCAAGAAATCCTGACGTGTTCACATACCCTTAATGTAGACTGGTGAAATTTCAGTTTTGCCATCTTAACAAACCCTAAGAAAATGCATGGTATGCTCATTTAATCACAAAATGAACTGTTAATTGATTAGGTCAATTCGTTAGGAATTTCTCGAAAATGTGGGATTTATTTCTTATTAAATATACTCTCTCAAGAATGAAGGAATTTTTAATGTTCTAGATTACTGCTTGTTGTCTATGTTGCCGGCCACCACTGCAGTCTATCAGCCCTGGCCGGTCCTCTTGGCGAGGGTCACAGCAGTTGCAAGGTCTTTTCTATAAAGCTTGGATTCAGCCAGATTCAGTGTTCCTGTGCTCCTCTGATGCTGCATCGCAGAACGCACAGTACGATACAGCGGCGCCACCAAACTACTGGTCTACACTGCCAGTCAGGTGCAAAAAAAACTCCTGGCAAGCAAGAAGCCAAGAGGCAGGGGATCAGTGCACTGTTTGAGGCAGGGGATCTGTGCGCTCCAGGAGGCAGGGGATCGGTGCGTTCCTGGAGGAAGGGGATCGGTGCGCTCCAGGAGGCAGGGGATCAGTGGGCTCCTTGAGGCAGGGGATCAGTGTACTCCAGGAGGCAGGGGATCGGTGGGCTCCAGGAGGAAGGGGATCGGTGCGCTCCAGGAGGCAGGGGATCGGTGCGCTCCAGGAGGCAGGGGATCGGTGCGCTCCAGGAGGCAGGGGATCAGTGTGCTCCAGGAGGCAGGGGATCAATGCACTCCTTGAGGCAGGGGATCTGTGCATTCCTGTAGGAATGGGATCGGTGCGCTCCTTGAGGCAGGACATTAGTGCGCTCCTTGAGGCAGGGGAACAGTGCTCTCTGGTAGGCAGGGCATCAGTGCTCTCTGGGAGGCAGGGGATCTGTGTGCTCCAGGAGGCAGGGGATCGGTGCGCTCCAGGAGGCAGGGAATCTGTGTGCTCCAGGAGTCAGGGGATCGGTGCGCTCCAGGAGGCAGGGGATCGGTGCGCTCCAGGAGGCAGGGGATCTACAGTATGTGCTCCAGGAGGCAGGGGATCGGTGCGCTCCAGGAGGCAGGGGGTCGGTACGCTCCAGGAGGCAGGGGATCGGTGCGCTCCAGGAGGCAGGGGATCTAGAGTATGTGCTCCAGGAGGCAGGGGATCTATGTGCTCCAGGAGGCAGGGGATCGGTGCGCTCCAGGAGGAAGTGGATCGGTGCGCCCCGGGAGGCAGGGGATCGGTGTGCTCCAGGAGGCAGGGGATCAGTGCGCTCTGGGAGGCAGGGGATCAGTGCGCTCTGGGAGGCAGGGCATCGGTGCGTTCCAGGAGGCAGAGGATCGGTGTGCTCTAGGAGGCAGGGGAACGGTGTGTTCCTAGAGGAAGGGGATCGGTGCGCTCCGGGAGGCAGGGGATCGGTGTGCTCCAGGAGGCAGGGGATCGGTGTGCTCCAGGAGGCAGGGGATCGGTGTGCTCCAGGAGGCAGGGGATTGGTGCGCTCTGGGAGGCAGGGGATCGGTGCGCTCCAGGAGGCAGGGGATCAGTGCGCTCCATGAGGCAGGGGATCGTTGTGTGCTCCAGGAGGCAGGGGATCAGTGCGCTCTGGGAGGCAGGGCATCGGTGCGTTCCAGGAGGCAGGGGATCGGTGCGCTCCAGGAGGCAGGGGAAAGGTGCGTGTCTAGAGGAAGGGGATCGGTGCGCTCCGGGAGGCAGGGGATCGTTGTGTGCTCCAGGAGGCAGGGGATCAGTGTGCTCAGGGAGGCAGGGGATCACTGCGCTCCGGAAGGCAGGAGATCGGTGCGCTCCAGGAGGCAGGGGATCGGTGCGCTCCAGGAGGCAGGGGATTGGTGTGCTCCGGGAGGCAGGGGATCGGTGCGCTCCGGGAGGCAGGGGGATCAGTGCGCTCCAGGAGGCAGGGGATCGTTGTGTGCTCCAGGAGGCAGGGGATCAGTGCGCTCCGGGAGGCAGAGGAACAGTGCGTTCCTAGAGGAAGGGGATCGGTGCGCTCTGGGAGGCAGGGGATCAATGCGCTCCAGGAGGCAGGGGATCGGTGCGCTCCAGGAGGCAGGGGATCAGTGTGCTCCAGGAGGCAGGCGATCGATGCGCTCCTTGAGGCAGGGGATCTGTGCATTCCTGGAGGAAGGGGATCGGTGCGCTCCTTGAGGCAGGGGATCAGTGCGCTCCTTGAGGCAGGGGAACAGTGCTCTCTGGGAGGCAGGGCATCAGTGCTCTCTGGGAGGCAGGGGATCTGTGTGCTCCAGGAGGCAGGGGATCGGTGCATTCCTGGAGGAAGGGGATCGGTGCGCTCCAGGAGGCAGGGAATCTGTGTGCTCCAGGAGTCAGGGGATCGGTGCTCTCCAGGAGGCAGGGGATCGGTGCGCTCCAGGAGGCAGGGGATCGGTGCGCTCCAGGAGGCAGGGGATCGGTGCGCTCCAGGAGGCAGAGGATCAGTGTGCTCCAGGAGGCAGGGGATCAATGCACTCCTTGAGGCAGGGGATCTGCGCATTCCTGGAGGAAGGGGATCGGTGCGCTCCTTGAAGCAGGACATCAGTGCGCTCCTTGAGGCAGGGGAACAGTGCTCTCTGGGAGGCAGGGCATCAGTGCTCTCTGGGAGGCAGGGGATCTGTGTGCTCCAGGAGGCAGGGGATTGGTGTGTTCCTGGAGGAAGGATATCGGTGCGCTCCTGGAGGCAGGGAATCTGTGTGCTCCAGGAGTCAGGGGATCGGTGCGCTCCAGGAGGCAGGGGATCGGTGCGCTCCAGGAGGCAGGGGATCTACAGTATGTGCTTCAGGAGGCAGGGGATCTATGTGCTTCAGGAGGCAGGGGATCGGTGCGCTCCAGGAGGCAGGGGATCGGTGCGCTCCAGGAGGCAGGGGATCGGTGCGCTCCAGGAGGCAGGGGATCTACAGTATGTGCTCCAGGAGGCAGGGGATCTATGTGCTCCAGGAGGCAGGGGATCAGTGCGCTCCAGGAGGAAGGGGATCGGTGCGCCCCGGGAGGCAGGGGATCGGTGTGCTCCAGGAGGCAGAGGATCAGTGCGCTCTGGGAGGCAGGGCATCGGTGCGTTCCAGGAGGCAGAGGATTGGTGTTCTCCAGGAGGCAGGGGAACGGTGCGTTCCTAGAGGAAGGGGATCGGTGCGCTCCGGGAGGCAGGGGATCGGTGCGCTCCAGGAGGCAGGGGATCGGTGCGCTCCGGGAGGCAGGGGATCGGTGCTCTGGGAGGCAGGGGATCGGTGCTCTGGGAGGCAGGGGATCGGTGCGCTCCAGGAGGCAGGGCATCGGTGCGTTCCAGGAGGCAGGGGATCGGTGCGCTCCAGGAGGCAGGGGAACGGTGCGTTCCTAGAGGAAGGGGATCGGTGCGCTCCAGGAGGCAGGGAATCAGTGTGCTCAGGGAGGTAGGGGATCACTGCGCTCCGGAAGGCAGGAGATCGGTGCGCTCCAGGAGGCAGGGGATCGGTGCGCTCCAGGAGGCAGGGGATTGGTGTGCTCCGGGAGGCAGGGGATCGGTGCGCTCCGGGAGGCAGGGGGATCAGCGCGCTCCAGGAGGCAGGGGATCGTTGTGTGCTCCAGGAGGCAGGGGATCAGTGCGCTCCGGGAGGCAGGGGAACAGTGCGTTCCTAGAGGAAGGGGATCGGTGCGCTCTGGGAGGCAGGGGATCGGTGTGCTCCAGGAGGCAGGGGATCGGTGCGCTCCAGGAGGCAGGGGATCGGTGCGCTCCAGGAGGCAGGGGATCAGTGTGCTCCAGGAGGCAGTGGATCGATGCGCTCCTTGAGGCAGGGGATCTGTGCATTCCTGGAGGAAGGGGATCGGGGCGCTCCTTGAGGCAGGGGATCAGTGCGCTCCTTGAGGCAGGGGAACAGTGCTCTCTGGGAGGCAGGGCATCAGTGCTCTCTGGGAGGCAGGGGATCTGTGTGTTCCAGGAGGCAGGGGATCAGTGCGCTCCAGGAGGCAGGGGATCGTTGTGTGCTCAAGGAGGCAGGGGATCACTGCGCTCTGGGAGGCAGGGCATCGGTGCGCTCCAGGAGGCAGGGGATCGGTGCGCTCCAGGAGGCAGGGGAACGGTGCGTTCCTAGAGGAAGGGGATCGGTGCGCTCCGGGAGGCAGGGGATCGGTGTGCTCCAGGAGGCAGGGGATCGTTGTGTGCTCCAGGAGGCAGGGGATCAGTGTGCTCACTGAGGCAGGAGATCAGTGCGCTCCGGAAGGCAGGGGATCGGTGCGCTCCAGGAGGCAGGAGATCGGTGCGCTCCGGGAGGCAGGGGATCGGTGCGCTCCGGGAGGCAGGGGATCGGTGCGCTCCGGGAGGCAGGGGATCGGTGCGCTCCGGGAGGCAGGGGATCGGTGCGCTCCGGGAGGCAGAGGATCGGTGCGCTCCGGGAGGCAGGGGATCGGTGTGCTCCGGGAGGCAGGGGGTCGGTGCGCTCCAGGAGGCAGGGGATCGGTGCGCTCCAGGAGGCAGGAGATCGTTGTGTGCTCCAGGAGGCAGGGGATCGGTGCGCTCTAGGAGGCAGGGGATCGTTGTGTGCTCCAGGAGGCAGGGGATCAGTGCGCACAGGGAGGCAGGGGATCGGTGCGCGCAGGGAGGCAGGGGATCGGTGCGCTCCAGGAGGCAGGGGATCGGTGAGCTCCGGGAGGCAGGAGATCGGTGCGCTCCAGGAGGCAGGGGATCGGTGCGCTCCGGGAGGCAGGGGATCGGTGTTCTCTGGGAGGCAGGGGATCAGTGTGCCCAAGTGGCAGGGGATCAGTGTTCTCCAGAAGGCAGGGGATCGGTGCTCTCTGGGAGGCAGGGGATCAGTGTGCTTCAGGAGGCAGGGGATCAGTGCGCTCCAGGAAGCAGGGGATCAGTGTGCTCCGGGAGGCAGGGGATCGGTGCGTTCCTAGAGGAAAGGGATCGGTGTGCTTTGGGAGGCAGGGGATCAGTGCTCTCTGGGAGGCAGGGGATCTGTGTGCTCCAGGAGGCAGGGGATCAGTGCGCTCCAGGAGGCAGGGGATCGTTGTGTGCTCAAGGAGGCAGGGGATCACTGCGCTCTGGGAGGCAGGGCATCGGTGCGCTCCAGGAGGCAGGGGATCGGTGCGCTCCAGGAGGCAGGGGATCGGTGTGCTCCAGGAGGCAGGGGATCGTTGTGTGCTCCAGGAGGCAGGGGATCAGTGTGCTCACTGAGGCAGGAGATCAGTGCGCTCCGGAAGGCAGGGGATCGGTGCGCTCCAGGAGGCAGGAGATCGGTGCGCTCCGGGAGGCAGGGGATCGGTGCGCTCCGGGAGGCAGGGGATCGGTGCGCTCCGGGAGGCAGGGGATCGGTGCGCTCCGGGAGGCAGAGGATCGGTGCGCTCCGGGAGGCAGGGGATCGGTGCGCTCCGGGAGGCAGGGGATCGGTGCGCTCCAGGAGGCAGGGGGTCGGTGCGCTCCAGGAGGCAGGGGATCGGTGCGCTCCAGGAGGCAGGAGATCGTTGTGTGCTCCAGGAGGCAGGGGATTAGTGCGCTCCGGGAGGCAGGGGAACGGTGCGTTCCTACAGGAAGGGGATCAGTGCGCTGCGGGAGGCAGGGGATCGGTGCGCTCCGGGAGGCAGGGGATCGGTGTGCTCCAGGAGGCAGGGGATCGGTGCGCTCTAGGAGGCAGGGGATCGTTGTGTGCTCCAGGAGGCAGGGGATCGGTGTTCTCTGGGAGGCAGGGGATCAGTGTGCCCAAGTGGCAGGGGATCAGTGTTCTCCAGAAGGCAGGGGATCGGTGCTCTCTGGGAGGCAGGGGATCAGTGTGCTTCAGGAGGCAGGGGATCAGTGCGCTCCAGGAAGCAGGGGATCAGTGTGCTCCGGGAGGCAGGGGATCGGTGCGTTCCTAGAGGAAAGGGATCGGTGTGCTTTGGGAGGCAGGGGATCAGTGCTCTCTGGGAGGCAGGGGATCTGTGTGCTCCAGGAGGCAGGGGATCAGTGCGCTCCAGGAGGCAGGGGATCGTTGTGTGCTCAAGGAGGCAGGGGATCACTGCGCTCTGGGAGGCAGGGCATCGGTGCGCTCCAGGAGGCAGGGGATCGGTGCGCTCCAGGAGGCAGGGGATCGGTGTGCTCCAGGAGGCAGGGGATCGTTGTGTGCTCCAGGAGGCAGGGGATCAGTGTGCTCACTGAGGCAGGAGATCAGTGCGCTCCGGAAGGCAGGGGATCGGTGCGCTCCAGGAGGCAGGAGATCGGTGCGCTCCGGGAGGCAGGGGATCGGTGCGCTCCGGGAGGCAGGGGATCGGTGCGCTCCGGGAGGCAGGGGATCGGTGCGCTCCGGGAGGCAGAGGATCGGTGCGCTCCGGGAGGCAGGGGATCGGTGCGCTCCGGGAGGCAGGGGATCGGTGCGCTCCAGGAGGCAGGGGGTCGGTGCGCTCCAGGAGGCAGGGGATCGGTGCGCTCCAGGAGGCAGGAGATCGTTGTGTGCTCCAGGAGGCAGGGGATTAGTGCGCTCCGGGAGGCAGGGGAACGGTGCGTTCCTACAGGAAGGGGATCAGTGCGCTGCGGGAGGCAGGGGATCGGTGCGCTCCGGGAGGCAGGGGATCGGTGTGCTCCAGGAGGCAGGGGATCGGTGCGCTCTAGGAGGCAGGGGATCGTTGTGTGCTCCAGGAGGCAGGGGATCAGTGCGCACAGGGAGGCAGGGGATCGGTGCGCGCAGGGAGGCAGGGGATCGGTGCGCTCCAGGAGGCAGGGGATCGGTGAGCTCCGGGAGGCAGGAGATCGGTGCGCTCCGGGAGGCAGGGGATCGGTGCGCTCCGGGAGGCAGGGCATCGGTGCGCTCCAGGAGGCAGGGGATCGGTGCGCTCCAGGAGGCAGGGGATCGGTGTGCTCCAGGAGGCAGGGGATCGTTGTGTGCTCCAGGAGGCAGGGGATCAGTGTGCTCACTGAGGCAGGAGATCAGTGCGCTCCGGAAGGCAGGGGATCGGTGCGCTCCAGGAGGCAGGAGATCGGTGCGCTCCGGGAGGCAGGGGATCGGTGCGCTCCGGGAGGCAGGGGATCGGTGCGCTCCGGGAGGCAGGGGATCGGTGCGCTCCGGGAGGCAGAGGATCGGTGCGCTCCGGGAGGCAGGGGATCGGTGCGCTCCGGGAGGCAGGGGATCGGTGCGCTCCAGGAGGCAGGGGGTCGGTGCGCTCCAGGAGGCAGGGGATCGGTGCGCTCCAGGAGGCAGGAGATCGTTGTGTGCTCCAGGAGGCAGGGGATTAGTGCGCTCCGGGAGGCAGGGGAACGGTGCGTTCCTACAGGAAGGGGATCAGTGCGCTGCGGGAGGCAGGGGATCGGTGCGCTCCGGGAGGCAGGGGATCGGTGTGCTCCAGGAGGCAGGGGATCGGTGCGCTCTAGGAGGCAGGGGATCGTTGTGTGCTCCAGGAGGCAGGGGATCGGTGTTCTCTGGGAGGCAGGGGATCAGTGTGCCCAAGTGGCAGGGGATCAGTGTTCTCCAGAAGGCAGGGGATCGGTGCTCTCTGGGAGGCAGGGGATCAGTGTGCTTCAGGAGGCAGGGGATCAGTGCGCTCCAGGAAGCAGGGGATCAGTGTGCTCCGGGAGGCAGGGGATCGGTGCGTTCCTAGAGGAAAGGGATCGGTGTGCTTTGGGAGGCAGGGGATCAGTGCTCTCTGGGAGGCAGGGGATCTGTGTGCTCCAGGAGGCAGGGGATCAGTGCGCTCCAGGAGGCAGGGGATCGTTGTGTGCTCAAGGAGGCAGGGGATCACTGCGCTCTGGGAGGCAGGGCATCGGTGCGCTCCAGGAGGCAGGGGATCGGTGCGCTCCAGGAGGCAGGGGATCGGTGTGCTCCAGGAGGCAGGGGATCGTTGTGTGCTCCAGGAGGCAGGGGATCAGTGTGCTCACTGAGGCAGGAGATCAGTGCGCTCCGGAAGGCAGGGGATCGGTGCGCTCCAGGAGGCAGGAGATCGGTGCGCTCCGGGAGGCAGGGGATCGGTGCGCTCCGGGAGGCAGGGGATCGGTGCGCTCCGGGAGGCAGGGGATCGGTGCGCTCCGGGAGGCAGAGGATCGGTGCGCTCCGGGAGGCAGGGGATCGGTGCGCTCCGGGAGGCAGGGGATCGGTGCGCTCCAGGAGGCAGGGGGTCGGTGCGCTCCAGGAGGCAGGGGATCGGTGCGCTCCAGGAGGCAGGAGATCGTTGTGTGCTCCAGGAGGCAGGGGATTAGTGCGCTCCGGGAGGCAGGGGAACGGTGCGTTCCTACAGGAAGGGGATCAGTGCGCTGCGGGAGGCAGGGGATCGGTGCGCTCCGGGAGGCAGGGGATCGGTGTGCTCCAGGAGGCAGGGGATCGGTGCGCTCTAGGAGGCAGGGGATCGTTGTGTGCTCCAGGAGGCAGGGGATCAGTGCGCACAGGGAGGCAGGGGATCGGTGCGCGCAGGGAGGCAGGGGATCGGTGCGCTCCAGGAGGCAGGGGATCGGTGAGCTCCGGGAGGCAGGAGATCGGTGCGCTCCGGGAGGCAGGGGATCGGTGCGCTCCGGGAGGCAGGGGATCGGTGTTCTCTGGGAGGCAGGGGATCAGTGTGCCCAAGTGGCAGGGGATCAGTGTTCTCCAGAAGGCAGGGGATCGGTGCTCTCTGGGAGGCAGGGGATCAGTGTGCTTCAGGAGGCAGGGGATCAGTGCGCTCCAGGAAGCAGGGGATCAGTGTGCTCCGGGAGGCAGGGGATCGGTGCGTTCCTAGAGGAAAGGGATCGGTGTGCTCTGGGAGGCAGGGGATCAGTGCTCTCTGGGAGGCAGGGGATCTGTGTGCTCCAGGAGGCAGGGGATCAGTGCTTTCCTGGAGGAAGGGGATCGGTGCGCTCCAGGAGGCAGGGAATATGTGTGCTCCAGGAGTCAGGGGATCGGTGCGCTCCAGGAGGCAGGGGATCGGTGCGCTCCAGGAGGCAGGGGATCTACAGTATGTGCTCCAGGAGGCAGGGGATCTATGTGCTCCAGGAGGCAGGGGATCTATGCCGTCCAGGAGGAAGGGGATCGGTGCGCTCCGGGAGGCAGGGGATCGGTGCTCTCTGGGAGGCAGGGGATCAGTGTGCCCAAGTGGCAGGGGATCAGTGTTCTCCAGAAGGCAGGGGATCGGTGCTCTTTGGGAGGCAGGGGATCAGTGTGCTTCAGGAGGCAGGGGATCAGTGCGCTCCAGGAAGCAGGGGATCAGTGTGCTCCGGGAGGTAGGGGATCGGTGCGTTCCTAGAGGAAAGGGATCGGTGTGCTCTGGGAGGCAGGGGATCAGTGCTCTCTGGGAGGCAGGGGATCTGTGTGCTCCAGGAGGCAGGGGATCGGTGCTTTCCTGGAGGAAGGGGATCGGTGCGCTCCAGGAGGCAGGGAATCTGTGTGCTCCAGGAGTCAGGGGATCGGTGCGCTCCAGGAGGCAGGGGATCGGTGCGCTCCAGGAGGCAGGGGATCTACAGTATGTGCTCCAGGAGGCAGGGGATCTATGTGCTCCAGGAGGCAGGGGATCGGTGCCGTCCAGGAGGAAGGGGATCGGTGCGCTCCGGGAGGCAGGGGATCGGTGTGCTCCGGGAGGCAGGGGATCGGTGTGCTCCGGGAGGCAGGGGATCAGTGCGCTCCAGGAGGCAGGGGATCGTTGTGTGCTCCAGGAGGCAGGGGATCAGTGCACTCCGGGAGGCAGGGGAACGGTGCATTCCTAGAGGAAGGGGATCGGTGCGCTCTGGGAAGCAGGGGATCGGTGTGCTCCAGGAAGCAGGGGATCGGTGCTGCGCTCCAGGAGGCAGGGGATCAGTGTGCTCCAGGAGGCAGGGGATCGATGCGCTCCTTGAGGCAGGGGATCTGTGCATTCCTGGAGGAAGGGGATCGGTGCGCTCCTTGAGGCAGGGGATCAGTGCGCTCCTTGAGGCAGGGGAACAGTGCTCTCTGGGAGGCAGGGCATCAGTGCTCTCTGGGAGTCAGGGGATCTGTGTGCTCCAGGAGGCAGGGGATCGGTGCATTCCTGGAGGAAGGGGATCGGTGCGCTCCAGCAGGCAGGGAATCTGTGTGCTCCAGGAGGCAGGGGATCGGTGCGCTCCAGGAGGCAGGGGATCTACAGTATGTGCTCCAGGAGGCAGGGGATCTATGTGCTCCAGGAGGCAGGGGATCGGTGCGCTCCAGGAGGAAGGGGATCGGTGCGCTCCGGGAGGCAGGGGATCGGTGTGCTCCGGGAGGCAGGGGATCCGTGTGCTCTAGGTAGCAGGGGATCAGTGCGCTCCAGGAGACAGGGGACCGTTGTGTGCTCCACGAGGCAGGGGATCAGTGCGCTGCGGGAGGCAGGGGATCAGTGCGCTCTGTGAGGCAGGGGATCGGTGCGCTCCGGGAGGCAGGGGATCGGTGCGCTCCGGGAGGCAGGGGATCGGTGCACTCTGGGAGACAGGGGATCGGTGCGCTCCGGGAGGCAGGGGATCAGTGCGCTCTGGGAGGCAGGGGATCGGTGCGCTCTGGGAGGCAGGGGATCGGTGCGCTCCGGGAGGCAGGGGATCGGTGCGCTCCGGGAGGCAGGGGATCAGTGTGCTCCGGGAGGCAGGGGATCGGTGTGCTCCGGGAGGCAGGGGATCGGTGCGCTCTGGGAGGCAAGGGATCGGTGCGCTTCAGGAGGCAGGGGATCGGTGCACTGCAGGAGGCAGGGGATCGGTGCGCTGCAGGAGGCAGGGGATCGGTGCGCTTCAGGAGGCAGGGGATCGGTGTGCTTCAGGAGGCAGGGGATCAGTGCGCTCTGGGAGGCAGGGGATCGGTGCGCTCCGGGAGGCAGGGGATCGGTGTGCTCCGGGAGGCAAGGGATCAGTGCGCTCTGGGAGACAAGGGATCAGTGCGCTTCAGGAGGCAGGGGATCGGTGCACTGCAGGAGGCAGGGTATCGGTGCGCTCAGGGAGGCAGGGGATCAGTGCGCTCCAGGAGGCAGGGGATCGGTGCGCTTCTGAAGAATGAATATGTAACAACCCATTTAAGCTTTCTGCTATGTGGAATAATTTCCATTTTTTTCCCTTTTTACATTTTCAGTGAAAAGTACTCTAGTGAAGCCAGAGGTTAAAGGATTAGAAGCAGAAGAGTCGGGTCTATTACCTGAATTTCCCACGTGAGTCTTTCTCTATCTGCTCCTTGCATAATGTCATCACTCATTAATCATTATATATTCAGTTTTGCTTCTTGCCCTTTCAGAGGTCTGGATTTCTCCAACCCGTGGCATCAGAGCTTCGTCCAAGCAAGAAATGAGATCGTTAAAAACCTACATCTGGTCCACCCGACCATTCGCACCATGCTTGATTTGGGATACACAACTTTCTCCAATCTGCTCATTGTTGATCTGTCTGGATACAGGTTGGACAGATGTCGATTAATCCATTTCCCCATTTTTATGTATAATTTAGTAATTATAAAGATAGTAGGTGTGCGCTGCCATCACAAATATGATAAAGTTCTTTATTTTTTGTTAGGTCCAGGGGTCCTGTAGAATGTGAATCCCTGAGGAACAGCGTTTCCTTGACTTGTGCCAAGACAGAAGAAAAGTTGCTGAACACCTGGTACCCCAAAGTGATCAATCTGTTTGCCAATCAAGATGTCCTGCAATTGATTAAAGCAGACAAATGGGATTCCTTTTATAACTGCGTCTCGACGCTTATGTCCAACCAGGTAAAGGCGGCTGCAAGATCTGTGATCTATGAGGATTCATATTCATTGTTGTGTCTCTGGATGAAGCATAGACTCAAAGGGGTATCCCATGTTATACATTTATGGCATATCCACAGTCCTCTCTCCTATTAGCCAAAATGGCACACATTTGGCTAGTAAGGACAATACAACCAGACACATCGTCTATGGGCTTCACGGGAGGACAAAGTTGGCAGCCATGGGGACCTTCAGCAGGCCTCTAGATGCATCGACAACCAGGGGCGTAATGATCGCGATTGCAGAAGGTGGGGGACCGCCAATGAAAGGGTCTATTTCAGATGAATGTGCATCGGCGTATGCGCATTCAGCTGAACTGCCGGGTCCTTGCAGAGCAATACACGCCGCTGCTCAGTCACTGTTGAAGGATGGGGACGTTATGCCAGTAAGGGGCCCAGGATGGGAGATATTGTTATAGGATGGGGGACATTATTCCAGGATTGGGGACATTGATGCAGGAAGGGGCGCAGGATGAGGGACAGTATAACAGGATGGGGGGACACTGTTGAAGGATGGGGACGTTATGCTAGTAAGGGGCTCAGAATGGGAGATATTGTTATAGGATGGGGGACATTATACCAGATAGGGAACATTGTTACAGGAAGGGACCAGGATGGGAGGCATTATTACAGTAAGTGGTCCAGGACCAGGGACATTATACCAGGAAGGAGCCCAAAGTGGGGACATTATTGCTGAAAGGGGCTCAAGATGGGGGGCATTATTCCAGGAAGGGAGACTTTATTACAGAAAGAAGCCCAGCATGGGGGATATTATAACAGAAAGGGGCCTAGGATGAGAGACATTATTACAGGATGGGGGCTACAGTGGGAGGGACTGTTACAGGAAACAGTCAGGACGAGTTGAACACATATGTCATTACAGGATCTAGAATGTCACAAGGGCCCATGAATCTGACCAACATGCAGGTGGGGGCCCAGGTCCAAATTTTGCACATACACAGGAACATGACATATGGCGTACCAGTATGTCATATGTTGGGAAGGGGTTAAGCTACAGCAGTTGACATAACCTCTTGCAGCTGTATAAATGTAAAAATAAAAATGGCTCTTTGAAGAAGGGAAGTCATGTATTTGATTTTTCTCACGAACACTAATATATCTTTTCTGATTTCACAGGTGAGAGACCTTCTGCAGAAAACTGTAGAAGCTTTTGTCCAGTTATTTGACCTGAAAGACACACAATTTTTACCGATCTTCAAAATGCAACTTACATTTGATGATGAGAAAATGGATTTCTATCCAAGCTTCCAGGATGTAGAAGAAGTTGTACTATTTATATTAACTCGGATCTCCAAGACCCTTCAGGTATTTAGGATTTTTGTATCAGTGGTCCAGACACCTTTGTTTTCTTAATTTAGATAATCCTATTCCCTGGATCCACACATACTTTGCTGCCTGCAACCACCACTAGAGGGAGCTTGGGAGCAGACTGTATACTGTGATATTATTGAGCTCAATGTAGTGTGTGCTTGGCTCATAAATGGGTCTGTCGCCCAAGACTCAAACCACATATACCAAATAGGGGATTTTATCCCCTATAAAAATCATACCTGTAGTATACATTTCACTAATTTAATTTTGTATAAAAATAATTTTGTCACATATATAAATGAGGGGTTGTCGGTACACCCTTGAGACAAGAGCTCAGTGCTCCGTTGCACCCACACAATTGCAATCCTCTGCACCTCCTCTTATATTGATTGACAGTGCTTGCTTTGGAGCGCTGACTGAATTGAATCCCCCACCCTGCACACACTGACACTGCAGGAGCCGATGGCACACAGTGTCAGTGTGTGCTGGTGCATTCTCATTCCTCTCCTGTCTGCAGCTGCTGATGCATTCTCATTCCTCTCCTGTCTGCAGCTGCCGGTGCATTCTCATTCCTCTCCTGTCTGTAGCTGCCGGTGCATTCTCATTCCTCTCCTGTCTGCAGCTGCTGGTGCATTCTCATTCCTCTCCTGTCTGCAGCTGCTGATGCATTCTCATTCCTCTCCTGTCTGCAGCTGCTGGTGCATTCTCATTCCTCTCCTGTCTGCAGCTGCTGGTGCATTCTCATTCCTCTCCTGTCTGCAGCTGCTGGTGCATTCTCATTCCTCTCCTGTCTGTAGCTGCTGGTGCATTCTCATTCCTCTCCTGTCTGTAGCTGCTGGTGCATTCTCATTCCTCTCCTGTCTGCAGCTGCCGGTGCATTCTCATTCCTCTCCTGTCTGCAGCTGCCGGTGCATTCTCATTCCTCTCCTGTCTGTAGCTGCCGGCGCATTCTCATTCCTCTCCTGTCTGCAGCTGCCGGTGCATTCTCATTCCTCTCCTGTCTGTAGCTGCCGGCGCATTCTCATTCCTCTCCTGTCTGCAGCTGCCGGTGCATTCTCATTCCTCTCCTGTCTGCAGCTGCCGGTGCATTCTCATTCCTCTCCTGTCTGTAGCTGCCGGTGCATTCTCTTTCCTCTCCTGTCTGCAGCTGCCGGTGCATTCTCATTCCTCTCCTGTCTGCAGCTGCCGGTGCATTCTCATTCCTCTCCTGTCTGTAGCTGCCGGCGCATTCTCTTTCCTCTCCTGTCTGCAGCTGCCGGTGCATTCTCATTCCTATCCTGTCTACAGCTGCCGGTGCATTCTCATTCCTCTCCTGTCTGTAGCTGCTGGTGCATTCTCATTCCTCTCCTGTCTGCAGCTGCTGGTGCATTCTCATTCCTCTCCTGTCTGCAGCTGCTGGTGATTTCTCATTCCTCTCCTGTCTGTAGCTGCCGGCGCATTCTCATTCCTCTCCTGTCTGCAGCTGCTGGTGCATTCTCATTCCTCTCCTGTCTGCAGCTGCTGATGCATTCTCATTCCTCTCCTGTCCGCAGCTGCCGATGCATTCTCATTCCTCTCCTGTCTGCAGCTGCTGGTGCATTCTCATTCCTCTCCTGTCTGCAGCTGCCGGTGCATTCTCATTCCTATCCTGTCTGCAGCCGGTGTATTCTCATTCCTCTCCTGTCTTGAGCTGCCGCTGCATTCTCATTCCTCTCCTGTCTGCAGCTGCCGGTGCATTCTCATTCCTCTCCTGTCTGCAGCTGCCGGGGCATTCTCATTCCTCTCCTGTCTATAGCTGCCAGCGCTTTCTCATTCCTCTCCTGTCTGCAGCTGCCGGTGCATTCTCATTCCTATCCTGTCTGCAGCTGCTGGTGCATTCTCATTCCTCTCCTGTCTGCAGCTGCTGGTGCATTCTCATTCCTCTCCTGTCTGTAGCTGCTGGTGCATTCTCATTCCTCTCCTGTCTGCAGCTGCCGGTGCATTCTCATTCCTCTCCTGTCTGCAGCTGCCGGTGCATTCTCATTCCTCTCCTGTCTGTAGCTGCCGGCGCATTCTCATTCCTCTCCTGTCTGCAGCTGCCGGTGAATTCTCATTCCTCTCCTGTCTGCAGCTGCCGGTGCATTCTCATTCCTCTCCTGTCTGTAGCTGCCGGCGCATTCTCTTTCCTCTCCTGTCTGCAGCTGCCGGTGCATTCTCATTCCTATCCTGTCTACAGCTGCCGGTGCATTCTCATTCCTCTCCTGTCTGTAGCTGCTGGTGCATTCTCATTCCTCTCCTGTCTGCAGCTGCTGGTGCATTCTCATTCCTCTCCTGTCTGCAGCTGCTGGTGATTTCTCATTCCTCTCCTGTCTGTAGCTGCCGGCGCATTCTCATTCCTCTCCTGTCTGCAGCTGCTGGTGCATTCTCATTCCTCTCCTGTCTGCAGCTGCTGATGCATTCTCATTCCTCTCCTGTCCGCAGCTGCCGATGCATTCTCATTCCTCTCCTGTCTGCAGCTGCTGGTGCATTCTCATTCCTCTCCTGTCTGCAGCTGCCGGTGCATTCTCATTCCTATCCTGTCTGCAGCCGGTGCATTCTCATTCCTCTCCTGTCTTGAGCTGCCGCTGCATTCTCATTCCTCTCCTGTCTGCAGCTGCCGGTGCATTCTCATTCCTCTCCTGTCTGCAGCTGCCGGGGCATTCTCATTCCTCTCCTGTCTATAGCTGCCAGCGCTTTCTCATTCCTCTCCTGTCTGCAGCTGCCGGTGCATTCTCATTCCTATCCTGTCTGCAGCTGCTGGTGCATTCTCATTCCTCTCCTGTCTGCAGCTGCTGGTGCATTCTCATTCCTCTCCTGTCTGTAGCTGCCGGCGCATTCTCATTCCTCTCCTGTCTGCAGCTGCTGGTGCATTCTCATTCCTCTCCTGTCTGTAGCTGCTGGTGCATTCTCATTCCTCTCCTGTCTTGCAGCTGCTGGTGCATTCTCATTCCTCTCCTGTCTGCAGCTGCTGGTGCATTCTCATTCCTCTCCTGTCTTGCAGCTGCTGGTGCATTCTCATTCCTCTCCTGTCTGTAGCTGCTGGTGCATTCTCATTCCTCTCCTGTCTGCAGCTGCTGGTGCATTCTCATTCCTCTGACAGGAGAGAGGGATGAAAGTGCACACAAACTGAAATTGTGCACTTGTGCTCTCAGCTGCTGTAGTGTTAGGCTGGCGTCACACACAGCGTAAAACAATACGGTCCGTAAATTACGGCCGTAATACGCTGAAAAGTCCCCAAAATAGTGGTCCGTAGCTCCTCCATAGGCAGGGTGTGTCAGTGTTTTTTGAGCATGGCATCCTCCGTATGTAATCCGTATGGCATCCGTACTGCATGCTTTTTCTCGTAGGCTTGCAAAACCAACATACCGCTATAGAAGGGATACATATGTCACAAAAAAAATATATATATATATACTGTCTATATATATATATATATATATATATATATATATATATATATATATATATATATATATATATGTCAGTAGACACATATATATATATAAAAAAGCTAAAACTCGGAGAACCATGAGTCAAAAAGTAGCCAATAGATAATACAAAACTAATATAAATTTTATTAAATACGTAAAATCATACAATTACCATGTAAATAAAGAGTGACAGATTGTGACTACATCCAGGTACAAAAAAGACCACGACTCACAGATCGGGACAAGTAACCTCAATGCATGCAGTAGGTATACTACCAGTACATACACATCAGAGTGTTGCCTAATTTCCAATCAGCCAGATGTCCTAGTATACACATATAGACAAGTGCTATAGCGATGGCCGTACATTTATGTGAATGCGATGGAAAAAGTGCAGATCAAATTAATTACCCATGTGGGATGAAGAGGTGGTCCCGTCTGGATGCCGGTCAGCGACCCCAACGCGCGTTTCGCGTTTGATTGTTATCGCTTCCTCAGGGGGCGTGCACCTCTTCATCCCACATGGGTAATTAATTTGATCTGCACTTTTTCCATCGCATTCACATAAATGTACGGCCATCGCTATAGCACTTGTCTATATGTGTATACTAGGACATCTGGCTGATTGGAAATTAGGCAACACTCTGATGTGTATGTACTGGTAGTATACCTACTGCATGCATTGAGGTTACTTGTCCCGATCTGTGAGTCGTGGTCTTTTTTGTACCTGGATGTAGTCACAATCTGTCACTCTTTATTTACATGGTAATTGTATGATTTTACGTATTTAATAAAATTTATATTAGTTTTGTATTATCTATTGGCTACTTTTTGACTCATGGTTCTCCGAGTTTTAGCTATTTGGTTGAGTCGCCTTCTCTTTGAAGTTATTTATTCAGGCTGATGTTTATTTATGTACATATATATATATTAATATTTCTTCCAGCGCTAGATAGCTTTAAAGCCGGTAATTCAATTACCGGCTTTTGCTCTCTCCTTCCTAAACCCGGCATGATTTGAGACATGGTTTACATACAGTAAACCATGTCATATCCCCCTTTTTTTGCATATTCCACACTACTAATGTTAGTAGTGTGTATGTGCAAAATTTGGCCGTTCTATCTACTCAATTAAAGGGTTAAATGGCGGAAAAAAATTGGCGTGGGCCCCCGCACAATTTTCTCCGCCAGAGTAGTAAAGCCAGTGACTGAGGGCAGATATTAATAGCCTGGAGAGGGTCCACGGTTATTGGCCCCCCCCTGGCTAAAAACACCTGCCCCCAGCCACCCCAGAAAAGGCACATCTGGAAGATGCGCCTATTCTGGCACTTGGCCACTCTCTTCCCATTCCCGTGTAGTGGTGGGATATTGGGTAATGAAGGGTTAATGCCACCTTGCTATTGTAAGGTGACATTAAGCCAAATTAATAATGGAGAGACGTCAATTATGACACCTATCCATTATTAATCCAATACTAGTAAAGGGTTAAAAAAAATACACAAACACATTATTAAAAATTATTTTAATGAAATAAAAACAAAGGTTGTTGTAATATTTTATTCTACGCCCAATCCAGTCACTGAAGACCCTCGTTCTGTAACAAAAATAACATAACAAACCAACAATATCCTTACCTTCCGCAGATCTGTAAAGTCCAACGATGTAAATCCATCTGAAGGGGTTAAAATATTTTGCAGCAAGGAGTTCTGCTAATGCAGCGATGCTCCTTGCTGCAAAACCCCGGGGAATGTACGTAAAGTAGGTCAATGACCTATATTTACCTTCATTTGCGGTGAGGCGCCCTCTGCTGGTTGTTCCTAGATCGTGGGAACTTTCCTAGAAAGCTCCCAGGCTCGAGTTCATATGAGGACAACCAGCAGAGGGCGCCTCTTATGAACTCGAGCCTGGGAGCTTTCTAGGAAAGTTCCCACGATCTAGGAACAACCAGCAGAGGGCGCCTCACCGCAAATGAAGGTAAATATAGGTCATTGACCTACTTTACCTTCATTCCCCGGGGTTTTGCAGCCAGGAACAATGTTGCATTAGCAAAGCTCGTGGCTGCAAAATATTTTAACCCCTTCAGATGGATTTACATCGTTGGACTTTACAGATCTGCGGAAGGTAAGGATATTGTTGGTTTATTATGTTATTTTTGTTACAGAACGAGGGTCTTCAGTGACTGGATTGGGCGTTGAATAAAATATTACAACAACCTTTGTTTTTATTTCATTAAAATAATTTTTAATAATATGTTTGTGTATTTTTTTAACCCTTTACTAGTATTGGATTAATAATGGATAGGTGTCATAATTGACGCCTCTCCATTATTAATTTGGCTTAATGTCACCTTACAATAGCAAGGTGGCATTAACCCTTCATTACCCCATATCCCACCACTACACGGGAATGGGAAGAGAGTGGCCAAGTGCCAGAATAGGCGCATCTTCCAGATGTGCCTGTTCTGGGGTGGCTGGGGGCAGGTGTTTTTAGCCAGGGGGGGCCAATAACCGTGGACCCTCTCCAGGCTATTAATATCTGCCCTCAGTCACTGGCTTTACTACTCTGGCAGAGAAAATTGTGCGGGAGCCCACGCCAATTTTTTCCGCCATTTAACCCTTTAATTGAGTAGATAGAACGGCCAAATTTTGCACATACACACTACTGACATTAGTAGTGTGGAATATGCCAAAAAAAAAAATGGTGATATGAGATGGTTTACTGTATGTAACCAGGTCTCATATCATGTCGGGTTTAGGAAGGAGATAGCAAAAGCCGGTAATTGAATTACCGGCTTTAAAGCTATCTAGCGCTGGAAGAAATATTAATATATATATATATATATATATATATATATATATATATATATATATATATATATATATGTGTCTCACTGACATACAGTTAGGGCCAGAAATATTTGGACAGTGACACAAGTTTTGTTATTTTAGCTGTTTACAAAAACATGTTCAGGAATACAATTATATATATAATATGGGCTGAAAGTGCACACTCCCAGCTGCAATATGATAGTCTCCACATCCAAATCGGAGAAAGGGTTTAGGAATCATAGCTCTGTAATGCATAGCGTCCTCTTTTTCAAGGGACCAAAAGTAATTGGACAATGGACTCTAAGGGCTGCAATTAACTCTGAAGGCGTCTCCCTCGTTAACCTGTAATCAATGAAGTAGCTAAAAGGTCAGGGGTGGATTCCAGGTGTGTGGTTTTGCATTTGGAAGCTGTTGCTGTGAGCAGACAACATGCGGTCAAAGGAACTCTCAATTGAGGTGAAGCAGAACATCCTGAGGCTGAAAAAAAAGAAAAAATCCATCAGAGAGATAGCAGACATGCTTGGAGTAGCAAAATCAACAGTTGGGTACATTCTGAGAAAAAAGGAATTGACTGGTGAGCTTGGGAACTCAAAAAGGCCTGGGCGTCCACGGATGACAACAGTGGTGGATGATCGCCGCATACTTAATTTGGTGAAGAAGAACCCGTTCACAACATCAACTGAAGTCCAGAACACTCTCAGTGAAGTAGGTGTATCTGTCTCTAAGTCAACAGTAAAGAGAAGACTCCATGACAGTAAATACAAAGGGTTCACATCTAGATGCAAACCATTCATCAATATCAAAAATAGACAGGCCAGAGTTAAATTTGCAGAAAAACACCTCAAGAAGCCAGCTCAGTTCTGGAAAAGTATTCTATGGACAGATGAGACAAAGATCAACCTGTACCAGAATGATGGGAAGAAAAAAGTTTGGAGAAGAAAGGGAACGGCACATGATCCAAGGCACACCACATCCTCTGTAAAACATGGTGGAGGCAACGTGATGGCATGGGCATGCATGGCTTTCAATGGCACTGGGTCACTTGTGTTTATTGATGACATAAGAGCAGACAAGAGTAGCCGGATGAATTCTGAAGTGTACCGGGATATACTTTCAGCCCAGATTCAGCCAAATGCTGCAAAGTTGATTGGACGGCGCTTCATAGTACAGATGGACAATGACCCCAAGCATACAGCCAAAGCTACCCAGGAGTTCATGAGTGCCAAAAAGTGGAACATTCTGCAATGGCCAAGTCAATCTCCAGATCTAAACCCAATTGAGCATGCATTTCACTTGCTCAAATCCAGACTTAAGACGGAAAGACCCACAAACAAGCAAGACCTGAAGGCTGCGGCTGTAAAGGCCTGGCAAAGCATTAAGAAGGAGGAAACCCAGCGTTTGGTGATGTCCATGGGTTCCAGACTTAAGGCAGTGATTGCCTCCAAAGGATTTGCAACAAAATATTGAAAATAAAAATATTTTGTTTGGGTTATGTTTATTTGTCCAATTACTTTTGACCTCCTAAAATGTGGAGTGTTTGTAAAGAAATGTGTACAATTCCTACATTTTCTATCAGATATTTTTGTTCAACCCTTCAAATTAAACGTTACAATCTGCACTTGAATTCTGTTGTAGAGGTTTCAGTTCAAATCCAATGTGGTGGCATGCAGAGCCCAACTCGCGAAAATTGTGTCACTGTCCAAATATTTCTGGCCCTAACTGTATATATATATATATATATATATATATATATACCTATTCTATGTGTAGACATTTATCTTAGCTATTCTTCTGTAAGCTGTCAGTGTGATTTTACTGTGCACCGCACTGAATTACCGGCTTTTCTCTCTAACACCGCTGCATATTTCTTGCAAGTCACACTGCTGGTCCGTGTGTGATCCGTATTTTTCAGGCTTCCATAGACTTTCATTGGCGTATTTCTTGCGCAGTACGGTGACAGACGCAGCATGCTGCGATTTTCTATTGCCGTAGAAAGCCGTATAATACTGATCCGTAAAATACTGCAGATAGGAGCAGGGGCATAGAGAATCATTGTACTGTTTGTTTTGCGAGTTTTACGGACGTATTTTCTGCGCTCATACATCCGTAAAACTCGCAAGTGTGACGGCGGCCTTAGAGTGTGCCCAGTCTCATCTCCCTCGCCTGTCAACATCGGCCGCCCGCTACCTTGTGATCCTGTGTGCATCAAGCAGTCGCTGCAGACAGGAGAGCGAGATGAGAGCTCGCCTCCACTGACACTGTGTGTGTTCTCTTCTCCTGCAGTGTCAGTATGTGCAGGGCTGGGGACTCAAATCATGCAGCTCAACAATGTAAGAGCTGTCAATCAACATTAGAGGAGAGGTGGACAATTGTCATTGAGGAGGTGGAACCATGCACTGAGCCCCTGGCCACATCCAGGGTACGCCGAGGACCCTTCATTCGCACATACTCTGTTTATTTGAACCTCTTTTTCACTAGTTGGGGGGTACTTATATTTGACGCACACAGCAATATCTCAGGGGGTTTATATTATCGACTTCTGCAATAATTATGTCACTTTATAAAACATTCTTCTTTGTCCAGAACATTCAGACAGTTCAGTCGTGGCTTTCTGGTAGTAACACGGTTCAGATCATCGAGGCCAAACTCCCTGATTACATCTTTGATTCTGCCGTGCTGAAGCTGAAGGAGGCCGTCAGCCACAATCTACATGAGCCATTCAGGCACTTCCAAACGTATGGTAAGCTGGATGTAAATCATTAAAGGGATGGTGCATACAGTAAGCTAGATGTGAATTATTAAAGGGATGGTACAGTAAGCTGGATGTGAATCATTAAAGGGATCCTGATGCCTTTCCAAAAGTCATTTAACCGCAGGTCAGGGATTCCCAGAGGTGAGACGCTCAACTATTATCAGAAAATAATATACATATGATTGGTCTAACAAGCACTTCAAAGATCATCGGTCACTAGATTTCACCATATAAATCTAGATTATTAAATTGATCTCTTAGACCTGATGAAGCCAGTGAACTTCCTTTAAATTTCCATGTCCGATCAGCTGTATAATCCTCTTTGAAAGTTTTCATCGTCCGATATTAAGATGAGTGTAGATACAACTAAAAATTCTGTGTTCTATTATTTGATAGTGGAAAGCTTCAGCTGGCTGGTGGATGGTTCAGCCGCCGAGAAGGTAGAAGCTTTCTTATCTGAGGAGCACAGTTTTGATGAATACGTAGGGGTACGTATGTGTGGACCTGCTCTTGCATGTTATCTCCAACCACCTTTAGGGTAAATTGGCTTATTCCTGCATGGCAACACTGTCTTTGATGGTTCTTGTAAAAATCGACTGCTTATGCGCCGTTCATCATATGCAAGTTATCTAGGACTTGTCCAGCGGCACGTCACTTCCCCCAGACAAATCCGGCCTCAGATGCTGTGATCACACCCTGGGGGGGCATACATGATTGGCATCTTCCACCCAAACCATGGCATCTTAGAACTTACGGAAATGTCACCTGCGTCCTACCTTCTTACCTGGGCATGTGCAATGAAGCCAGGCGTACCCTTAATGGTTTCATTGACTCACTGAGCATACCCAAGAAGGAATATTGAACGGTATATTGACGCCAAGTCCTGCTCAGGCCAGAAACTGCAGAGATCTTTATTTTTCGTAATGCACAATGCCTTGCTCTCCTCTCCTGAGCATGCACAGTGCACCAATGAAACCAAGGAGGACACACCCAAGTTAATGCTAAGGCTTACCTGGTGAGGTGGATCCTCTAAGCCTCAGGTCCAGGAGGGCACACAGACCCCAAGTGTAGATGTTTCAAGCAGGAAGGCACATGGGCAGCAAGGACTTGGCACACTCAGGAATCAGGACAGATGAAGTATAACCCAACAGGAATGGAAGCAAGTTAAAGCACAAGTTGGAGCACACCAAACAAAAGCCTAAAACCTCAATCCTAAGACCCAGGTGTGTGTCCTAGTTTAGGTCCTTAAACAGGATTGGGGAGATGACGTCTCTGATTCACACTGGCCACCTGCAAAACCCAACGTGGAGCACAACAGAGGGCAGCGGACCGAGGTGGAAGGAAGCAGAGCCCAGGATACCCGGGTTTGGTGTGTTATGCTTAATTACACATGCCCAAGCAAGCAGGACACCAGCAAGATTACCGGCAGTCATAAGATGCCAACACTAATTTGCATATAACGACCGGCACATAAAAAGTTTAGTTTTTCAAGGTAGAAACATTTTTACGAGATATCAACCATGGATGTCAATGTAGGAATTTACCTTTATAGCAGCAGTTTGGGGACTTCCTTTGGTTCATTGGAAGGGTCCCTTGACAGTAAGGGTGCCCCAACATCAGCTGTAGTCGGGGAGTGACGGGGGACGCAGCAGCAAGGACTAAGTTGTGCAGCAGGAATCATTTTTTTGCCATTCCCATTAAAATCAATAGTGTCCCACAGAGCGAGTGGCGCTTCCTAACCAATCCCACGATCTGGATAATGCTTGAGGGTCAAATCAGAAATCTCAAGGGTAAACGAGACTGATTCATATCAACGGTTTGTATTTCAGTTTATAGAACAATTTCACACCCTGGCCAGAGATATCATGGGACTGCCCACCCGCGCTTACTTCACGATGGTCCACCTCGACTGCGATGACTTAAAGCAAGGCCTGGCCGACAAAGCAAAAAGTTTTGCTAATATATTACTGGATAGACTGGTGACAAACCACAGATTGGAGAACGAAGAGTGAGTAAAATCCTGGATTCCCTCCTTCAATCTGTAATGGGCCCCTACCTACCATGTGCCATTCACGGGCCCTTGGGTTCGAAGTCAAGTGCTACTTCTGCTATGAGTTCATCCAGTCAGATATAGATGATGATGCTACAATAAAAGTTATGAATCTCGCATTACTTTACTTATGATGCTACAAAATATGGTCACCTTCCAGTGTATAATCCCGTATATGTAATAATCTTAGGATCTGCAAGGAATTTGAGAAAATCAAAGAACAAGCATTAAAGGTTCCCGAAACTACTGAAGATGTCATAGAGGAGATTGCATTTGTGGAGCAGGCGAAGAATAAAAGCCTGGTGGAGCTAAAATCCCGAATTGCTGTACGTACGTCCCTGGGTATAATTAGTTTATAATGTGAAGGATTATTCCGATATTTCTTGTGTTTTGTTTAAGATGTATTTTTTTCATATAGGTCATGTCATACTAGCTATACTTACCAGTCCCCCTCCATCTTCTAGTGATGAGCTCTGTTGTGAATTCTGTGGCTGAGTTCACTTCTGTGGTCACAAGTGGTATTGCAGTCTCTGGGCTTCCTCCCTCAGGTGTTTTGGTGAGCTCGTTGGCTGCCTTGCTATTTAGCTCCACCTGAGTCTGTCTTCCTTGCTCCTTGTCAATGTTCCAGTGTTGGATCTGAGCTACTGCATCTTTCCTTGGGCCTGCTGCTCTGCTAGATAAGTGCTTCTAGTTTGTTTTCTGTTTTTTTCTGTCCAGCTTGCTATTAACTTTTGCTGGAAGCTCTGAGAAGCAAAGGGGTGCACCGCCGTGCTGTTAGTTCGGCACGGTGGGTCTTTTTGCCCCTTTGCGTGGTTTTCGTTTTAGGGTTTTTTGTAGACTGCATAGTTCTCTTTGCTATCCTCGCTCTGTCTAGAATATCGGGCCTCACTTTGCTGAATCTATTTCATTCCTACGTTTGTCTTTTCATCTTGCTAACAGTCATTATATGTGGGGGGCTGCCTATTCCTTTGGGGTATTTCTCTGAGGTAAGTCAGGCTTGTATTTCTATCTTCAGGCTAGTCAGCTCCTCAGGCAGTGCCGAGTTGCATAGGTAGTGATAGGCGCAATCCACTGCTGCTTATAGTTGTGTGAGGATAGATCAGGTACTGCAGTCTACAGAGATTCCACGTCTCAGAGCTCGTCCTATTGTTTTTGGTTATTGCCAGATCTCTGTATGTGCGCTGATTACTGCACGCTGTGTTGCCTGATTGCCAGCCATAACAGTACAAGGAGCCACACCAATGATTTCCAATAGAGGGAAAAGAGAAATCCTGACATCATTTTTTTTTCTTAGCTCTGTCTTCAGTCTTTTTTTTCCCCTAGACATTAGAGTGCTTCAGGACACAGCTGTGGACATGGATATTCAGGCTCTGTGCTCCTCAATGGATAATCTCGTTGTAAATGTACAAAAGATTCAAGATACTATTGATCAGAAATCGATGCTAGAACCAAGAATTCCGATTCCTGATTTGTTTTTTGGTGACAGAACTAAGTTCCTGAGCTTCAGAAATAATTGTAAGCTATTTTTGGCCTTGAAACCTCATTCTTCTGGTAATCCTATTCAACAGGTTTTGATTATTATTTCTTTTTTGCGCGGCGACCCACAGGACTGGGCGTTTTCTCTTGCACCAGGAGATTCTGCATTGAGTAATGTTGATGCATTTTTCCAGGCGCTGGGATTGCTTTACGATGAGCCTAATTCAGTGGATCAGGCTGAGAAAAATCTGCTGGCTTTATGCCAGGGTCAGGATGATGTAGAAGTATATTGTCAGAAATTTAGGAAGTGGTCAGTACTCACTCTGTGGAATGAATCTGCACTAGCGGCTTTGTTCAGAAAGGGTCTCTCTGAAGCTCTTAAGGATGTAATGGTGGGATTTCCTATGCCTGCTGGTTTGAATGAGTCTATGTCCTTGGCCATTCAGATCGGTCGTCGCTTGCGCGAGCGTAAATCTGTGCACCATCTGGCGGTACTGCCTGAGAGTAAACCTGAGCCTATGCAGTGCGACAGGACTATGACTAAAGTAGAACGGCAAGAACACAGACGTCTGAACAGACTGTGTTTCTATTGTGGTGATTCTACTCATGCTATTTCTAATTGTCCTAAACGCACTAGGCGGTTCGATAGCTCTGCCGTTATTGGTACTGTACAGTCCAAATTCCTTTTGTCCATTACCTTAATGTGCTCTTTGTCATCGTATTCTGTCATGGCGTTTGTGGATTCAGGCGCTGCCCTGAATCTGATGGATTTGGATTATGCTAAACGTTGTGGATTTTTCTTGGAGCCTTTGCGGTGTCCTATTCCGTTGAGAGGAATTGATGCTACACCTTTGGCCAAGAATAAGCCTCAGTACTGGGCCCAGCTGACCATGTGCATGGCTCCTGCACATCAGGAAGTTATTCGCTTTCTGGTACTGCATAATTTGCATGATGTGGTCGTGTTGGGGTTGCCATGGCTACAAACCCATAATCCAGTATTGGATTGGAACTCTATGTCGGTAACCAGCTGGGGTTGTCAGGGAGTACATGGTGATGTTCCATTTTTGTCTATTTCGTCATCCATTCCTTCTGACATCCCAGAGTTCTTGTCTGACTTTCAGGATGTATTTGAAGAGTCCAAGTCTGATGCCCTACCTCCACATAGGAATTGTGATTGTGCTATCGATTTGACTCCTGGTAGTAAATTCCCTAAGGGTCGTTTATTTAATTTGTCCGTACCTGAACACACCGCTATGCGCAGTTATGTGAAGGAGTCCCTGGAGAAGGGACATATTCGCCCATCGTCGTCACCATTGGGAGCAGGGTTCTTTTTTGTAGCCAAGAAGGATGGTTCGCTAAGACCGTGTATTGATTACCGCCTTCTTAATAAGATCACTGTTAAGTTTCAGTATCCCTTGCCATTGATTTCTGACTTGTTTGCTCGGATTAAGGGGGCTAGTTGGTTTACTAAGATTGATCTTCGTGGTGCGTATAATCTGGTGAGAATCAGGCAGGGAGATGAATGGAAAACGGCATTTAATACGCCCGAGGGTCATTTTGAGTATCTGGTGATGCCGTTCGGACTTGCCAATGCTCCATCTGTTTTTCAGTCTTTTATGCATGACATTTTCCGTGAGTATCTGGATAAATTCTTGATTGTTTACTTGGATGACATTTTGATCTTCTCAGATGATTGGGAGTCTCATGTGAAGCAAGTCAGAATGGTTTTCCAGGTACTGCGTGCTAATTCCTTGTTCGTGAAGGGATCAAAGTGTCTCTTCGGTGTGCAGAAAGTTTCATTTTTGGGGTTCATCTTTTCCCCTTCTACTATCGAGATGGATCCGGTTAAGGTTCAGGCCATCCAGGATTGGACTCAGCCGACATCTCTAAAAAGTCTGCAGAAATTCCTGGGCTTTGCTAATTTTTATCGTCGCTTCATCTGTAATTTTTCTAGCATTGCCAGACCATTAACCGATTTGACCAAGAAGGGTGCTGATTTGGTTAATTGGTCTTCTGCTGCCGTGGAAGCTTTTCAGGAGTTGAAGCGTCGTTTTTGCTGTGCCCCTGTGTTGTCAACCTGATGTTTCTCTTCCGTTCCAGGTCGAGGTTGATGCTTCTGAGATTGGTGCAGGGGCGGTTTTGTCACAGAGAGGTTCTGGTTGCTCAGTGTTCAAACCATGTGCTTTCTTTTCCAGGAAATTTTCTGCTGCTGAGCGTAATTATGATGTGGGCAACCGAGAGTTGCTGGCCATGAAGTGGGCATTCGAGGAGTGGCGTCATTGGCTTGAGGGTGCTAAGCATCGCGTGGTGGTATTGACTGATCATAAGAACCTTACTTATCTTGAGTCTGCCAAGCGCTTGAATCCTAGACAGGCCCGTTGGTCGTTATTTTTTGCTCGTTTTGATTTTGTGATTTCATACCTTCCGGGCTCTAAAAATGTGAAGGCGGATGCTCTGTCTAGGAGTTTTGTGCCCGACTCTCCGGGGTTATCTGAGCCGGCGAGTATCCTCAAGGAAGGAGTCATTGTGTCTGCCATCTCCCCTGATTTGCGGAGAGTGTTGCAGAAATTTCAGGCTAATAAACCTGATCGTTGTCCGGCCGAGAAACTGTTCGTCCCTGATAGGTGGACTAGTAAAGTTATCTCTGAACTTCATTGTTCGGTGCTGGCCGGTCATCCAGGAATCTTTGGTACCAGGGAGTTGGTTGCTAGATCCTTCTGGTGGCCATCTCTGTCACGGGATGTGCGTGCTTTTGTGCAGTCCTGTGGAATTTGTGCTAGGGCTAAGCCCTGCTGTTCACGTGCCAGTGGGTTGCTTTTGCCCTTGCCGGTCCCGAAGAGGCCTTGGACACATATTTCGATGGATTTCATTTCTGACCTTCCCGTTTCTCAAAAAATGTCGGTCATTTGGGTGGTCTGTGATCGCTTTTCTAAAATGGTCCATCTGGTGCCCTTGGTTAAATTGCCTTCCTCCTCTGATTTGGTGCCTTTGTTCTTCCAGCATGTGGTTCGTTTACATGGCATTCCTGAGAATATTGTTTCTGACAGAGGTTCCCAGTTTGTCTCGAGGTTCTGGCGAGCCTTTTGTGGTAGGATGGGCATTGACCTATCTTTCTCCTCGGCCTTCCATCCTCAGACTAATGGCCAGACCGAACGAACCAATCAGACCTTGGAAACATATCTGAGATGTTTTGTTTCCGCTGACCAGGATGATTGGGTGTCATTTTTGCCGTTGGCTGAGTTCGCCCTTAATAATCGGGCCAGCTCGGCTACCTTGGTCTCTCCATTTTTCTGCAATTCTGGGTTCCATCCTCGTTTCTCTTCAGGACAGGTTGAGTCTTCGGACTGTCCTGGTGTGGATTCTGTGGTGGACAGGTTGCAGCAGATCTGGACTCAGGTAGTGGACAATTTGACCTTGTCCCAGGAGAAGGCTCAGCTTTTCGCTAATCGCAGACGCCGTGTGGGACCCCGACTTCGTGTTGGGGATCTGGTTTGGTTATCTTCTCGTCATATTCCTATGAAGGTTTCCTCTCCTAAATTTAAACCTCGTTTTATTGGTCCGTATAGGATTTCTGAGATTCTCAATCCGGTGTCTTTTCGTCTGACCCTCCCAGACTCCTTTTCCATACATAATGTATTCCATAGGTCGTTGTTGAGGAGATACGTGGCACCTATGGTTCCATCTGTGGAGCCTCCTGCCCCTGTTTTGGTGGAGGGGGAATTGGAGTATATTGTGGAGAAGATTTTGGATTCTCGTGTTTCTAGACGGAAACTCCAGTATCTGGTCAAATGGAAGGGTTATGCTCAGGAAGATAATTCCTGGGTTTTTGCCTCTGATGTCCATGCCCCAGATCTTGTTCGTGCCTTTCATGTGGCTCATCCTGGTCGGCCTGGGGGTTCTGGTGAGGGTTCGGTGACCCCTCCTCAAGGGGGGGGTACTGTTGTGAATTCTGTGGCTGAGTTCACTTCTGTGGTCACAAGTGGTATTGCAGTCTCTGGGCTTCCTCCCTCAGGTGTTTTGGTGAGCTCGTTGGCTGCCTTGCTATTTAGCTCCACCTGAGTCTGTCTTCCTTGCTCCTTGTCAATGTTCCAGTGTTGGATCTGAGCTACTGCATCTTTCCTTGGGCCTGCTGCTCTGCTAGATAAGTGCTTCTAGTTTGTTTTCTGTTTTTTTCTGTCCAGCTTGCTTTTAACTTTTGCTGGAAGCTCTGAGAAGCAAAGGGGTGCACCGCCGTGCTGTTAGTTCGGCACGGTGGGTCTTTTTGCCCCTTTGCGTGGTTTTCGTTTTAGGGTTTTTTGTAGACTGCATAGTTCTCTTTGCTATCCTCGCTCTGTCTAGAATATCGGGCCTCACTTTGCTGAATCTATTTCATTCCTACGTTTGTCTTTTCATCTTGCTAACAGTCATTATATGTGGGGGGCTGCCTATTCCTTTGGGGTATTTCTCTGAGGTAAGTCAGGCTTGTATTTCTATCTTCAGGCTAGTCAGCTCCTCAGGCAGTGCCGAGTTGCATAGGTAGTGATAGGCGCAATCCACTGCTGCTTATAGTTGTGTGAGGATAGATCAGGTACTGCAGTCTACAGAGATTCCACGTCTCAGAGCTCGTCCTATTGTTTTTGGTTATTGCCAGATCTCTGTATGTGCGCTGATTACTGCACGCTGTGTTGCCTGATTGCCAGCCATAACAGAGCTCTCCCAACAGCATCATGTGATTGCTGCAGCCTATCACAGACTACAGTTGTAACCGGCTACAGCTAGTGATTGGCTACAGAAATCACATGTCCAGATAGAGCAGGGAAAACACAAACCAATGTGGGGGAGCCGGAGTTGTGGAGCAACAGTATAATTTTATAACCTAAGCGGTTTTTGGAAAAGATATAATTGGATCGGCAAACCCTGGGATTGTAGATGCTAGATACATCTGTACACTGTGATTTTCATTTTTTTTATTTCAGGAGTGTCAGCGGAGGATGAATTATCTTCTAGATGTTCATTTATTTTTACCTGAAGATATCGCCCTGAACTCAACAGTGTTACTCTGGCCAAAAAATATCAACCCAGTGTTTGATGAAAATGACCAGGTATGTGGGTTCATTTCTGAAAATGGGGTCTCAGGTGCCAGCGGTGGGTTTAATAGCTCCTCCTGCTTCCAATAATAGTGTGGCACAGCTTTGTATTTTGAGATTGCGTTATATGAATTAAATACATTTTTATTTTTATACTAGTTTTTAGTTTATCATCAGAAAATGTAGATAGTTACATAGTTAGTACCGGTTGAATGGGAGAGGATAAAGGGAATGGGTGTAGGGACATCCATAATGCACAGGTGCGACATATGTTTATTCTAACAGCGTTTTTCGATAACTGTTCCTATCTAAAAGCTGATTGAAAACGCCAAGCGTAAAGGAGAGGGCGAGCTGCTGGGGAAAAGAGAGAAGCTTATGCTGGAACTGGAGAAACTCTCGCGTCGGATGGAAGAATTTGCAGAATGCTCTGAGCTGGACATGATGCAGCAGGTATGATAATCATGGGCTCTGTTATAGTTTTCCCTCTTCCTATTCTCATATTTGTACCTTTTTACCCAAGACAATGCATTGCCGAGATCAATGATCTTATTGTGCAACACAAAAGATCCTTTCACCCAACGAACAAGTGTTTAGCTCATTCTTCGGTGATCGGCAGCCTGTTTATACTGCACAATTTTCCTTAAACGAGCGTTCCTATGAAGCCGTAAAATGCTCCCTAACTCCGGTTTAGAATTGCTTTAGGCTTTTTTTAAATGTTTTTTTTTTTGTTACCTTTTTTGAAATCCTAAGAATATTGATACTACAAACAATAGTGTAACCTGAAGCTTGTGGGCTTCAATGCAAAATCTCCTTCAGGGCCCCCAACTATTGCAGGTCTTTAATAGTAGTGGTCTTCTTATATGAGCCAAAGAGAGCTTTTGGGCACCTCCTTAGCTCCAAGTGCAACTGCAACCTCAGCACTCACTGTAGTTACACAGGGGACTGCAGAATTATTTTTGCTGTGCAAAAAAAACCTATGAAAAAAGCATAAACCCGACTGAACATCATTATCAGTCGGAACAGTCTTTATAGAGGCAGTCTCTGGTGCTTAACCTGAAGTGCAGTCAAACAAAGGCAGGTCCTAGTGGACCAGTGTATAAAAGGGTCCACTAGGCCTGAAACGCGTTGTGTCCACTAGGCCTGAAACGCGCTGTGTCCAATAGGCCTGAAATGCGTTGCGTCCCCTAGGCTTGAAATGCATTGCGTCCACTAGGCCTGAAATGCTTTGTCCAATAGGCCTGAAATGCGTTGTGTCCAATAGGCCTGAAATGCGTTGCGTCCCCTAGGCTTGAAATGCGTTGTGTCCAGTAGGCCTGAAATGCTTTGTCCAATAGGCCTGAAATGCGTTGTGTCCCCTAGGCTTGAAATTCGTTGTTTCCAGTAGGCCTGAAATGCTTTGTCCAAGAGGCCTGAAATGCGTTGCGTCCACTAGGCCTGAAACGCGTTGCGTCCCCTAGGCTTGAAATGCGTTGTGTCCAGTAGGCCTGAAATGCTTTGTCCAATAGGCCTGAAATGCGTTGCGTCCCCAAGGCTTGAAATGCGTTGTATCCAGTAGGCCTGAAATGCTTTGTCCAAGAGGCCTGAAATGCGCTGCGTCCACTAGGCCTGAAACGCGTTGCGTCCCCTAGGCTTGAAATGCGTTGTGTCCAGTAGGCCTGAAATGCTTTGTCCAATAGGCCTGAAATGCGTTGCGTCCACTAGGCCTGAAATGCGTTGCGTCCCCTAGGCTTGAAAGGCGTTGTGTCCAGTAGGCCTGAAATGCTTTGTCCAATAGGCCTGAAATGCGTTGCGTCCACTAGGCCTGAAATGCGTTGCGTCCAATAGGCCTGAAATGTGTTGCGTCCACTAGGCCTGAAATGCATTGTGTCCAATAGGCCTGAAATGCGTTGCCTTCAGTAGACCTGAAACTCTTGTGTCCACTAGGCCTGAAATGCGTTAGCACCTTTTGGAATTACACCTCTGACATAAGCGGTCTATAAAGTGGAGAATATAGAAGTCTGTATTCTGTAATCGAGAAGTAAAGTGCAGACGTGAAGGAAGCAGCGGTCAGGAGTCCGTCTCATACTGTAACTTGTGAATGTAGAACTCACGTTCTTTAATGGACGCAGTCCTTTTAACCCTTTATTTATCCGTGTTTCTTCTGTCTGGTTTCAGTACGTGACAGATGTGAGGACTGTACAGAAGCGAATAGCAGACGCAGAGGAGGCGGTGTCTTATATTAACAAAGAAGAAGCCCTGTATAAATGGGATCTTACTACATACCCTCAGCTGGATTCTGCAAAAGTCAACATCGAACCTTACCAGAAACTTTTTGCACTGATTTACAAATGGCAGAAAACTGAAAAAAAGTATGTGCACCCTGTTGGGGATTTCTGAGTTAACTCTTGACATACCTTAATTTATTAACACCATACGTTATTTGATGTGGAGAGTAATTGGCACATTTAGATAAGCTGATAATCATGCGCATGCGTGACCACCTCTCACACAGATGCACACATGCTTCATTCACAAAGCTGTTTCTAGAACCCCATTTTTCAAACCTTCTGGGGGCTCCTGCATTCTGACTCCCAGCGATCAGACATTTATCAACGACCTTGTGGATAGGTGATTAAACATTATGGGACAACCCCTTTAAGAAAAATAAAATAGGCGTAGATGTAGAAGAGAAAAAAGCAGCATAGACAGTAATACAACCCCTGACAAAAATGATGGAATCACCGGCCTTGGAGGATGTTCATTCAGTTGTTTAATTTTGTAGAAAAAAAGCAGATCACAGACATGGCACAAAACTAAAGTAATTTCAAATGGCAACTTTCTGGCTTTAAGAAACACTAAAAGAAATCAAGAACAAAAAATGTGGTAGTCAGTCATTTACTTTTTATCCAAGCATAGGGGAAAAATTATGGAGTCACTCAATTCTGAGGAAAAAATTATGGAATCACCCTGCAAATTTTCATACCCAAAAATAACACCTGCATCAAATTAGATTTGCTCGTTAGTCTGCATCTAAAAAGGAGTGATCACACCTTGAAGAGCTGTTGCACCAAGTGGACTGACATGAATCATGGCTCCAACACGAGAGATGTCAATTGAAACAAAGGAGAGAATTATCAAACTCTTAAAAGAGGATAAATCATCAGACAATGTTGCAAAAGATGTTAGTTGTTCACAGTCAGGTCAGCTGTGTCTAAAATCTGGACCGAATACCTACAAACATGGGAAGGTTGTTAAAGGCAAACATACTGGTAGACCAAGGAAGACATCAAAGCCTCAAGACCAGAAACTTAAAGCAATATGTCTCCAAAACAGGAAATGCACAACAAAACAAATGAGGAACGAATGGGTGGAAACTGGAGTCAATGTCTGTGACCGAACTGTAAGAAACTGCCTAAAGGAAATGGGATTTACATACAGAAAAGCTAAACGAAAGCCATCATTAACACCTAAATAGAAAAAACAAGGTTACAATGGGCTATGGATAAGCAATCGTGGACTGCGGATGACTGGATGAAAGTCATATTCAGTGATGACTCGCGAATCTGTATCGGGCAAGGTGATGATGCTGGCGCTTTTGTTTGGTCCCGTTCCAATGAGATTTATAAAGATGACTGCCTGAAGAGAACATGCAAATTTCCATAGTCATTGATGGTATGGGGCTGCATGTCAGGTAAAGGCACTGGGGAGATGGCCGTTATTGCATCTTCAATAAATGCACAAGTTTATGTTGATATTTTGGATTCTTTTCTTATCCCATCAATTGAAAGGATGTTTGGGGATGATGAAATCATTTTTCAAGATGATAATGCATCCTGCCATAGAGGAAAAACTGTGAAAACATTCCTTGGAAAAAAGACACATAAGGTCAATGTCATGGCTGCAAATAGTCCGGATCTCAATCCAATTGAAAATCTTTGGTGGAAGTTGAAGAAAATGGTCCATGACAAGAATCCAACCTGCAAAGCTGATCTGGGGACAGCAATCAGAGAACGATGGAGCCAGATTGATGAAGAGTCCTGTGTGACCCTCATTAGTCCAGGCCTCAGAGCCTGCAAGCTGTTAGAAAAGCCAGAGGTGGTGCAACAAAATACTAGCGATGTGTTGGAGGGTTTGTTTTTCATGATTCCATAATTTTTGCCAGGGGTTGTAGATGACCTGAGGAAGTGTTTTACCTTATAGAACTCAGTGATTTGTAGATTAAAAACATGAAATTTATCAAAATGTTACTTGAAGAAACCTCATGCTTCCAGGTGGATCGACGGTGCTTTCCTTGACCTGAACGGAGAAAGCATGGAAGCAGAGGTGGATGAATTTTTCCGTGAAGTCTACAAGATGATGAAGTATTTTCAGCAGAAGCAGAAGAAGTTAGAAGAGGAGAAGAAAAAGGCGGCTCAACACCGAACACTGTCTGAAGATAAGGATACGGTGGACGAGGAGAAGAAGGAAAGCCGCATAGTTCTCATGTGTTCTGCCATCACCGAGCAAATCAAGGCCTTTAAGGTAGGTGCATGAAATAATGGATATAGCAGTAATCTGGGCCAGGTTTGCTGGAGCGAGCTGTTACCTCCTAATCCCAGCCAACTTCAGCACAGTGCTTACTAGCCAGACAGCAGTGGTGGTCGGTCTCCTAGGCAACGATCTATAAACAAAAGAAAAGTGTTACTATCTCCGGAATGGCTGCCCATTTTAAGAAGCAGTAAATTGCAAAAGTGCTTGTTTTTACAATATCTATGAGGATGAGGATAGCCCTTTAATTAATTTTTGTGGCTGAAATCCCTGGACACTGATTTTGATTGACTTCTTTGCAGGAATATATCCCTCTGGTGAGCATCCTTTGCAACCCAGGAATCAGAACCCGACATTGGCTCCAGATGTCTGAGATAGTTGGCTATGACCTCACTCCAAATTCTGGCACCAGCCTGAGGAAGGTTCTGAAGCTGAGCTTGGATCCGTACTTAGACCAGTTTGAGCAGATTAGTGCGGCGGCTAGTAAGGTAAGCATCTTTGTCTAATAAATGTGTATCAGAGGTCGAAAATAATATCCTGTGTTTGAAATTAATAACAATGAATGGAAAACTGAAAAAAAAAAATGAAGAAAAATTGAGTTAAAAAAGCCGACAGCTCTCATGGATAAGCGCTTGAGCTTTTTAAATTTTAGCAGTTTTGCAAGTGGTTTTGTGGAAGTTTCACCAGTGGCTATCTCAAGTGTGTGGAAGTTTCACCAGTGGCTATCTCAAGAGTGTGACAGTTCTGCCAGTGGCTATCTCAAGAGTGTGACAGTTCCGCCAGTGGCTATCTCAAGAGTGTGGAAGTTCCACCAGTGGCTATCTCAAGAGTGTGCAGGTTTCACCAGTGGCTATCTTAAGAGTGTGGAAGTTCCACCAGTGGCTCTCTCAAGAGTGTGACAGTTCTGCCAGTGGCTCTCTCAAGAGCGTGATAGTTTCACCAGTGGCTATCTCAAGAGCGTGATAGTTTCACCAGTGGCTATCTCAAGAGTGGGACAGTTCCACCAGTGGCTATCTCAAGAGTGTGACAGTTCTGCCAGTGGCTCTCTCAAGAGCGTGATAGTTTCACCAGTGGCTATCTCAAGAGTGTGACAGTTTCGCCAGTGGCTATCTCAAGAGTGTGACAGTTTCGCCAGTGGCTATCTCAAGAGTGTGACAGTTTCGCCAGACGCTATCTCAAGAGTGCGACTGTTTCTCAAATGCTATCTCAAGAGTGTGACAGTTTCGCAAGTGGCTATCTCAAGAGTATGATAGTTTTGTCATTGGTTATCTAACAAGTGTGGCAGTTTTGCCAGTGTATATCTCAAGAGTATGACTGTGTCGCCAGTGGATTTCTCAAGAGTGTGACCGTTTCGCCTTTGGTTGCCTCAAGAGTGTGACCATATAAACTTTTTTTAGAGGCTGAAATCAGCTTACTCTACTTTTCATGTACAGGACATGCATGCTCAGATCAGATGACCATGCATGTGTATTTTGAGAGATGGGGTGGGAGAGAGAGCTGTTGGGTAGCCTTAATGACCAACCTAAAGCTTGCATCTACTAAGGATAAAAGTCGACTAAATCAGCCAACGATCTAATGTGAATGAAACCCGCCTCACTATCCCCTGGTGGCAGAGGTCAGAGGAAAGAGGAATCTGCTACTAGCGAAATGTTTCTGTGTTTTCTTATTAGGAGTTTTCCCTGGAGAAAGCAATGCATACCATGGAAGAAATGTGGGACTCCATATCCTTTAATACTAGTCCCTATCGAGAATCTGGGGTTTCTATTCTATCAGCAGTGGATGAAATCCAAACCACTCTGGATGACCAAATTGTGAAGACTCAGACGATGAGGGGATCGCCTTTCATCAAGCCCTATGAGAAAGAAATCAAGGTATAAAATATTCACTTGCTTATTAGCAGACGCTAAGGTTTCATTAGGAGCTCCGAGGCTAAAGTTACACGCGGCTCCAGCTTACATATAGTACATGTAATGGGGATAGCATCAAGGAATCTCACTAAACTTTGCCTACAAATGTCCAACATCTTCTAAAATGATTGGACTTTTTTCTCCATCATTTGCATATTATCAAAATTTTGATATTATATGTAATTAGACTTTCTATTAACTTTTTACTCTCCTCCTTTAAGGAATGGGAGGAACGACTGATAAGGATCCAGGAAACCATTGATGAATGGCTGAAGGTGCAGGCCCAGTGGCTTTATCTAGACCCCATCTTCTCTTCTGAGGACATCATGCAGCAAATGCCTGAAGAAGGACGATTATTCCAGACCGTGGACAGAAACTGGAGAGAGATCATGAAACATTGCGTTAAAGATCCGAAGGTAAATCGATGCTTCATAGTGGATTGATACAAGAAAGTACGGCCATCTTGAAGTAATCCGACGTTGTCCAGGTTCTTCTAGAAGCTCCTGATACTTCCATCACACGGATATCTGCATTTCCACAACTCGTGCGCCATTCTGCATCTTCCATTTTCTATCCAAAAAGGTTTTAATATGTTTGATATGATCTATGGGTACAATATTGGATGAACGTGCCCTTTTTCCCGTCTATAGAACTATATAATCTAATCTTACTTGTAGGCTGTCTGCTTTGTTTTAGGTTTTAAGTGCGACTTCTCTGACCGGACTTCTGGAAAAACTTCAGGACAGCAACGTGCTTCTGGATAAAATCATGAAAGGTCTGAATGCCTATCTGGAGAAGAAGAGGCTTTTTTTCCCACGGTATAGTCCTTTCACTTGTTGCAATGATTCTGTATACTCCTTAAAGTGTTTTTTTTTTTTTAAATCATTTTTGTAATTGGGTTTCATTAACATTTTTGTACTGATTTTTGTCTGTAGACTCTGCGTTGCGCTGGTTATTGTTGGTTGCAAAATGGGCTTTTTATCGTTTTTTTCTTTTTATTAGCCGATTTATGACCACAGACCACATCAAAGCTGAATGTGTGGGAAACAAAGAGCCTGGAAAGGCCAAACGGTGCAATATTTTTAATAGAACTGAATTGCAATAATGATTTTAACCTGCAAATACTCGCATTTAAGTAAAAAAAAAAAGTCCTCAAACCTGGATAGCCCCCTTAAGCTGACCATACTCATGAGATACCTGTCATCTGACTCTCACATATTCTGTGTTTTTAATGGGGAAAGAGGAGAAAGCCGGTGCCGGACACATCGGGAAGTATACCGGGTATTGATATTCCAACTGCCCTATCCTTACGGCCCTCACATCCTCTATTGGGGGAGAGTTGGGAGACCCCATACCCCATCAGTGGGTAGGCTGGTCTTCCTGCAATTGTCAGGTTTGACCTACTTTCATCCATTGTATATGAGAACCTTTAGAACACATTAGATAGTCGGCCGGTTCCACCAATATCAGATTTGCCCAACATTCATCTCCTGCACCCTATGTGTTATTAGTCTAATTAATAATAGTTCTCTAGGTATTGGTAAAAGTGGCTGAATCTTTACTGTTACGCTTTGCTTTTCTAGGTTCTCACACAGACATGGTGCCTGACTCAATGATTTAATGACATTTTTTGTTATAGCTTTTTCTTCCTGTCCAACGACGAAATGTTAGAAATTCTCTCGGAGACTAAAGATCCTCTGCGGGTCCAGCCACATCTAAAGAAGTGCTTTGAAGGGATCGCAAAACTGGAGTTCCTTCCTAACCTGGATATCAAAGCCATGTACAGCACCGAGGGGGAACGTGTAGAACTCATCCAGACCATCTCCACCTCTGAGGCTCGGGGGGCCGTGGAGAAGTGGCTCATCCAAGTGGAAGATGTCATGTTAAGGAGCGTTCATGATGTTATTGCTCGGTCGCGAATGGTACGGATCTACCTACAGACAAAAAGCCTTCATTGGAACCAATCTAGTACTTTTATATTTCTACAGTTATAACTGATTACTTGGCAGCAGTGAATGATTTGTGGATGATGTATATGTATCTCCTACAATGGAGCTGGGTAGTTGATCTTCTTAGGGGTGACGCTGCAAATGGTAGAATTGCATTTGCTGGGCAATATTTGTAAGGTTGTCTCTCTCTTAAATGTTTTTGTCAATGTAATGTAACTTTTTTTAAGGCATACCCTGAGACTGCAAGAAAAGACTGGGTCAGAGAATGGCCCGGACAGGTCGTGCTCTGTGTGTCTCAGATGTTCTGGACAAGTGACGTGCATGAAGCTATCGGCAGTGGCCCAGAGGTACGGTACAAGGCTCCATCAAGTGTGCTTCAATACATATATATATATATATATATATATATATATTTATATATATATATATATATATATATATATATATATATATATATATATATATATATATTAGTAGACAGAATTAATCAGTTCTCCTGCTGATAGACAGTCATACCCAGGGACACAGCTTATAGGGGCTGTCTGGGGCGGACATACCAATGGTGCCACTTGTGCAGCCACACAGAAGCCCAAGAGGTAAGGGGGCCACATCCACATCAAAAGATGCAAGCAGCTTATGCCATGGTACATTATGAAACTGCAAAGGGCCCACGTAGTGTTTTTGCTCAGGGGTCCTCTTCTGTAAGTGACCAGCCCTGGGGGTTGCAGTTGAAGGGCTCATATACTGGTCTTGCTCAGGGGTCCTCTTCTGTATGTCACCAGCCCTGGGGGTTGCAGTTGAAGGGCTCATATACTGGTCTTGCTCAAGGGTCCTTTTCTGTATGTCACCAGCCCTGGGCGTTGCAGTTGAAGGGATCATGTACTGTTTTTGCTCAGGGGTCCTCTTCTGTATGTCACCAGCCCTGGGGGTTGCAGTTGAAGGGCCCGTGTACTGGTCTTGCTCAGGGGTCCTCTTCTGTATGTGACCAGTCCTGGGGGTTGCAGTTGGAGGGCCCATGTACTGGTCTTGCTCAGGGGTTCTCTTCTGTATGTGACCAGCCCTGGGGGTTGCAGTTGAAGGGCTCATATACTGGTCTTGTTCAAGGGTCCTCTTCTGTATGTGACTAGCCCTGGGGGTTGCAGTTGAAGGGCCCGTGTACTGGTCTTGCTCAGGGGTTCTCTTCTGTATGTTACCAGTCCTGGGGGTTGCAGTTGGACACAACTATGACATCGCGTCAAGCCAACAAATCAAAAGCGGAGTCCAGGGATGCCGGCAGGTTCACAGGGCTCCGGTCCTGCGGCTGTGGACTACTGACCTGGCCACTGGAAATCGATTTGCTCATCTTTACTCTCGTCATATCTTCCACTAAGGGAGGACATTGTATGGAATTTGCCATAGTACCTGCATAAAATTAATCCTTATACATTGACTTCTCCCTGCTGGTTGCTGTGACAGAGTTTTATAGTTTGTGAGACACAGCCGGGTATTTGAGCTCCAACTTCTATAAAGATATGTTGAAAAATTCCTTCATACATAAAAAGTGACTGCGTGGTCTGGAGTTCTCACTTTAGGGTCCAGGCTTATAATTTGTGTATATTTCAGCTCACTTGTCATATGTATGTTCTGTGTGTGTTTCTGCAAATGATTTTATGATTTGACCGTTACATCCTTCTTTTAGGGCCTGAAAAATTACTACGATAAGCTGCAGCTTCAGCTAAATGATATCGTTGAGCTTGTGCGAGGCAAATTGTCCAAGCAGACACGTACGACATTGGGAGCTCTCGTCACCATAGATGTGCACGCTCGTGACGTGGTCATGGAAATGATCGAAACAGGTTCGTGCAAAAATTTTTCATGGAATGAAGGTTTCCAATACAATATGTTTCTGTACTCTCCACTACATGGACTAAGGTGTCGGGTCCCCTCCATATTACACCTACAGGAGCTTTTGTGGCATCCTATTCTAAATCTATAGACAGTTTACTAGTATGGAGTCGGTCCCTCTGCAGCTGCAACAGCTCCCACTCTTCCGGGAAGGTTTCCTACAAGATTTTGGAGGGATCTGTATGAATTTTTGCCCCTTTATCCAGAAGAGCATTTGTGAGGTCAGACCCTGATGTTGGGTAGAGGCCGGGCTCACAGTCTCTGGTCTAGACCATCACACAGGTGTTTAGTGGGGTTGAGGTTGGGGTTGTGCGTGAAACAGTCATGTTCTTCCACAGCAAACTTACCTACCGATTCCCATAGGGTTGGAAGCTACAATTGTTTAAGATGTCGTTTGCTGACGCATTAAGAGATTGTTTCATTGGAGCTCACGACCCTAGATAAACCCCTAAAAACAAGGCCATACCTCCTCCACCACCAAACTGTACAACGGGCACAATGCCGTCAGGGAGTAATGTTCTCGTGGCATGCACCAAACCCAGACTCCTCCATCAGATGCCGAATAGAGAAGTGTGATCCATCACTGCACAGAACACGTTTCCTTCAGAGTCCAGTGGTGGCGGCTTTATACTACTCCATCCGACGCTCACATGGTGCTTGGTGATGTAAGGCTGCATGTAGCTGCTCTGCCATGAAGCTCCAGCGGGGCACAGTGTTTGTGCTGATGTTAATTCCAGAGGTCATTTGTACTCTGCAGTTCTGGAGTCAGCAGAGCGCTGGTGACTTTTCTGTCCTGTGCCCCTCAGCACTCGGCTCCTCGCTCTGTAACATTACAGGGTCTCCATTTCGTGGCTGAGTTGCTGCGGTTCATTTCATCTCTCAGTAATATCACTCACAGGTGATAGCGAAGATTTAGGAGGAAGAAATGTCATGAACGGACTTGGTACCCCGGTGGCTCCTATTACAGGACCGCGCCGGTATAAGGGAGCTCTGCCCCGCCTATATGTCACGTATTAGTAACAGCACACACCTGGGAAGGGGCCGGATGTTATACACCGGTGGGGAGGGGCTGGATGTTATACACTGGGGGAGGGGCTGGATGCTATACACCAGTGGGGAGGGGCTGGATGTTATACACTGGGGAGGGGCTGGATGTTATACACCGGTGGGGAGGGGCTGGATGTTATACACTGGGGGAGGGGCTGGATGTTATACACCGGTGGGGAGGGGCTGGATGTTATACACTGGGGGAGGGGCCGAATGTTATACACCGGTGGGGAGGGGCTGGATGTTATACACTGGGGGAGGGGCCGAATGTTATACACCGGTGGGGAGTGGCCGAATGTTATACACCGGTGGGGAGGCGCTGGATGTTATACACTGGGGGAGGGGCTGGATGCTATACATCAGGGGGAGGGGTTGGATGTTATACATCAGGGGAGGGGCTGGACGTTATACACCGGGGTGAAGGGCTGGATGTTATACACTGGGGGAGGGGCTGGATGTTATACATCAGGGGAGGGGCTAGATGTTATACCCTGGGGAAGGGGCTGGATGTTATACATCAGGGGAGGGGCTGGATGTCATACCCTGGGGGAGGGGCTGGATGTTATACATTGGGAAAGAGGCTGGATGTTATACACTGGGGGAGGGGCTGGATGTTATACACCGGGGTGAAGGGCTGGATGTTATACACTGGGGAAGGGGCTGGATGTTATACACCGGAGGGAGGGGCTGGATGTTATTCACCGGTGAGGAGGGGCTGAATGGTATACACTGGGGCTAGGGGATAAATGTTATACAACAGGAGCGAGAAGCTTGATATTATACACCAGGGGAGAGGGGCCGAATGTTATACACCGGAGGCAAGAGGTATGATCTTATACAACGTGGACAAGATGACGGATGATCTACACCAGGGCTAAGGAGACAGATGTTAGACACCGGGGGCGAGGGTACGGATGTTAGACACCGGGGGCGAGGGGCTGGATGTTATACATGGGGAGTAAGGAGACGGATATTAGACACCAGGTGCAAGGGTTCGGATGTTATACATAGGGGCTAGGAGACGGATGTTATACACCGGGGGGAAAGGGATGGATGTTATTAACCAGGGGCGAGGGGCTGGATGTTGTACATCGGGGCTGGGGGGCTGGATGTTATACACCGTGGAATGAGGGCATGGATGTTATACACTGTGGGTGAGATGCTGGATATTATACACCGTGGAATGAGGGCATATATGTTTTACACTGGGGCTGGGGAACGGAGGTTAGACATCGGGGGAAATGGGACTGAATGAAGAAGTGGAATTCAGTGATTCGCAGTTTTGTCCTATACTGTTTGTGCATTTGTCTTCACTTCAGAAATTCTTCCTTGTAGTCCTGCAATGATTTAGAAGTTGACTTTCTTCTCCTACATTCCTCAGGAGTCTCCCATGAAACAGACTTCCAGTGGCTTGCCCAACTCCGCTATTACTGGGAGAATGAGAATGCGAGAGTGCGAATCATCAACTGCAATGTGAAGTACGCCTATGAGTACCTGGGCAACTCTCCACGCCTGGTCATTACTCCGCTCACTGACAGATGCTACCGGACTCTGGTAGGATGTGATGCCTTGTGCTCGGAAAACCTTTTGACTTGTGTGATACCGGGAAGGAAAAATATAATGAAACTTATTAACAAGTTTATTGCCATTTCTTACCGGTTCTTTCATGTTATACTGGTAGATCGGTGCTTTTTATCTAAACCTGGGTGGAGCTCCAGAAGGTCCGGCTGGTACAGGAAAAACCGAGACCACCAAAGATTTGGCCAAAGCGCTGGCCGTGCAGTGTGTGGTCTTTAACTGCTCTGATGGCTTGGACTACATAGCAATGTCGAAGGTACATACAGTGATAAGCTGCTCCACTGTTGATAATAAGCAGACTCCAACCGAGGTTTAGCTGACATCTTTCCATTAAATATATATTTTTTTAGTTTTTCAAAGGGCTGGCATCATCGGGAGCATGGGCATGTTTTGATGAGTTTAACCGTATTGAGCTGGAGGTGTTGTCCGTGGTGGCACAACAGATTCTCTGCATCCAGAGAGCCATACAGACGAAGATGGACATGTTCAACTTCGAAGGAACAGAACTGAAGCTTAACCCAAATTGCTTTGTAGCCATTACCATGAATCCTGGCTATGCGGGACGTTCCGAGCTGCCGGATAACCTCAAGGTAAAGGGTCCCAGTGCTTTCTGTATCTGGTGTGACCTCCTTCTGCTGCAATAACTTCATCTAAACGTTTCCAATAATTGTTGATTAGTCCTGCAAATTGTCTTGGAGAAATTTTAGCCCATTCCTCCCTACAAAGCAACGTCACGTTGGTGGGTTGTTTCCCATGGACTGCTCCCATCATGTCTTTACACAACATTTCTATAGAATTAAGGTCTGGACTATTAACCGGCTATTCCAAAACTTTATGTTTATTCTTCCTGAACTGTTTTTTTTTTCCTGTCTGCAAAAATATTGCTTCTCATTTAAGCCAAAAATCTTTATTTTTGTCTCATCCGTCCACAAAACATTGTACCAGTTGCCTCCTGGCTTGTCCAGGTGAGTTTTAGCAATGGAATTTTAGAGCGCATAGAGTTTCTCCTTGCAATCCTGCCATGCTCACCATTCTTGTAGACTTATGAACATTAATATTAGCTAATATGAGGCCTTTAGTTGCTTAGAGGTTACCTTGAGTTCCTTTGTGACCTCGCAGACTGATGCAGTTTTAGATTCAATACAACGGATACAAAGTATCCAAACACACCACTGAAAAATATGTAAATTAAAATATAATTTTTATTGAAAATATTTACAATTTCAAAAAATAAAAAAACATAAATTGAAATAAAGACATGTAATATCTGAGGGTATGATCAAAAAAGGATAGTACCCAAGTACAGACAATGGCAAGATGGAATAATAACAGGTTATATGGTAGCTAATTGGAAGGGCCAGCAATAGGCCCAAAACATAAAGCCTAGATTCTCAGGCTGAAGGTAAAGTGCATATAGTGCGGACTCTAACGGTCACAGTAATGCAGCAATAACAACAATTAAATGGAAATAGAATTTATAGCTTACCCATAATATGGTATATAGGACCCGTCCAAAGTGCCACAGATGCCCCACATTTGTGCAGTAGTACAGACATTTTTGAGGGGTTCACAAACTTTCCTGTAAACTGTAAAAAAGATGTAGGTTTACAAAACAAATGTAAGATTTCATCAAAGTGACTATTCACCCCCGAACCTATATGTGATTGTACATTTCCCATGTATAATCACAACTCCTGATTCCCTCCTTTCTGCAGCCTCCATAACATTGATGGCCCATTCTCCTCTTTTCCAAAATGGACGCAGCAGAGAGCGAGAGATTTGGAAACTGTTAAAGGGATATCCCCATCTCCAAAATCCCATCCCAATATGTAGTAGGGGTAATAATAGTAAATACCTCCAATTAAAAATGTAGTATAGTTCTTCTGATTCATTATGTCACTTACCCCATGTGCAGGGCATTGCAGTAGCTTCGTTATCCATGGTTACGACCACTAGCAAATAACTAACTGTTATTATGAGTGGTCATAGCCATGGATACCTAAGCTACTGCATTGTCCTGCACATGGGGTAAGTGTCATAGTGAATCAGAAGAACTATACTACATTTTTAATTGGAGGTATTTGCTGATATTATTATTATTACACCTACTACAAATTGGGATAGGATTTTGGAGATGGGGATATCCCTTTACCCACACCTTGCATGACTTTCCTTTGCTGCAGAATAGATGCATAACTTTTGGGTTTGGGGTGGAGGTTAGTGTAAATGGACATCATGGGTTTACAGTCATTTAGTTTCATTTGTTGGCTGACTCATCTGGTTTGCGCATTTCAGGTTCTTTTCCGGACTGTAGCCATGATGGTCCCCAACTATGCCCTGATTGCAGAGATCTCCCTGTATTCTTACGGTTTTCTGCACGCTAAGCCTCTCTCGGTGAAGATCGTCATGACTTACCGGCTGTGCTCGGAGCAGCTCTCATCCCAGTTCCACTATGATTATGGGATGCGTGCAGTGAAGGCCGTGCTGATCGCTGCTGGGAATCTGAAGTTGAAATTCCCCCATGAAAATGAAGATATTCTCGTAAGTTCCGAGATGTTGGATACTTCACATCTCCTATAGGATAGCATTACCATCTTATCGAGAGGCATTTGGATCCCAAATCACAAAAATGAGAGATGTCTGAGTGTAGAATAGCAGACAGAGACTTATCAATAATTCCAGCACGTTGCTGTTCCTGGCTTGTTAGGCTACGTTCACATTGGCGTTCCGCCAATGTGCGTCGCTGTTGCGCCGGCGACGCAGCGGCGACGCGCCCCTATGTTTAACATAGGGGACGCGTGCGTTTTTTGGGTGGCGTTTTTTGACACTTGCGTCGTTTACGACGCTAGCGTCGGACGCAAGAAAATGCAACAAGTTGCATTTTCTGTGCGTCCGATTCTCGTCAAAAAACGACGCACGCGTCGCAAAACGCGCGCGTTTTTGCGTGCGTTTGTGCGCGTTTTTTCGTGCGTCGCGCGTTGCGTCGCCGACGCAGGGCGGCGCAACGCTAGTGTGAACGTAGCCTTAGATCTCATCAGTGCAAAAATATAAAAACTATAGTTGTTTAACGTGTAGCCTAAAGGGGTTGTTCATCTTTTGGGACGGTTTTGATTTTTAACTTAAACACATGTATTTTAGGCAAAAAATCATTTTTTGCAATTGGATTTTATTAAAAATTTGGTTTTCACCAGCTCTTTAATACAATGCGCAGATTGTATAGGATTGTCCCCTATATACATGAAATATAATTAATACATACATTTCCAAGAGGTATAACAGAGGAATGATAAAAATATTTTCTTAAAACTATATTGTAAAGCTTATTTTATGGAGAAGACTATTCTTTACTAACACAGACGTACCACAAGGACTGACTGCTCCTTTTTAATATAGTTTGATGTCATATTGTATATGAATTATTTTTTCATCTAATTATTTTTCATTCTTTTTAGCTTTTACGGTCAATTAAAGATGTAAACGAGCCCAAATTTTTGTCTCATGATATTCCTCTGTTTAATGGGATTACCAGTGACCTGTTCCCTGGCATTCAGCTTCCAGAAGCCGACTATAAGGTATAAAAATATAAGTGTCTTAAAGGGATTTTCCAAGACTTGAAGAGAACTTGTCACTCACTATAAATATGTAAATGTCGCTGTTCTCCTGAATCCGGAGTTGTTTTTTCTTTTCTTCCTGCTCCTCTCCATTCCTGACATCTGTCACTCTCCTCCCTTTGTGTAAATCAAGACTTTTAAGCCAACTGGGCATGGTTTTCCTGAAGACTCCCATAGAGAGGACTTGGTGACCACGCCCACTTGGCTTTTAAAACCAATTAACTAGATTGATATAAAGCGGCCATATCTCAGGAACGCAGAGGCGCAGGAACACAAGAAAAACAATGCCGGATTCAGGAGAACAGCGTCATTTACATCAGGTAATAAAATTACATATTAATGGTAAGAGATAGGTCCTATTTAGCCGGCCAGCTATCTTTAGGATGTACGTCATAGTTCCTGGCTCCTCCATATTCAGGAACCCTTCTGTTTTCTCTATGAGAGAGTCACCACCAGAATCATGTGGCAGCTGCTCATTTCGGGATCGGAAACAAAGGATTGGGTGATTCAATTCCAACTGTCCGATTCTTATGTCCCCCAACATGCTCAGTCAGGAGACCCCAACACACACAGTAGATGGCAGACCAATCCCATCGAAATCGCCAGATCCTGATCCACTGCTTTGGAATTGGGTTACATACTTTCGGGGGACAGCCAGGAGCCCTCCATACACAGTAGATGGCAGACCAGTCCCATCAAAATCACCAGATCCTGATCCACTCATTTAGAATTGGGTTACATACTTTCGGGGGACAGCCAGGAGCCCTCCAAACACAGTAGATGGCAGACCAATCCCATCGAAATCACCAGATCCTGATCCACTGCTTCGGAATTGGGTTACATACTTTCGGGGGACAGCCAGGAGACCTCCATACACAGTAGGTGGTAGACCAATCTCAGGAAAATCACCAGATCCTGATCCACTGCTTCGGAATTGGGTTACATACTTTCGGGGGACAGCCAGGAGCCCTCCATACACAGTAGATGGCAGACCAATCCCATGAAAATCACCAGATCCTGATCCACTGCTTCGGAATTGGGTTACATACTTTCGGGGACATTCAGGAGGCCCCCATACACAGTAGGTGGCAGACCAATCCCATCGAAATCACCAGATCCTGATCCACTGCTTTGGAATTGAGTTATATACTTTCGGGGGACAGCCAGGAGACCTCCATACACAGTAGATGGTAGACCAATCCCATCGAAATCACCAGATCCTGATCCACTGCTTTGGAATTGAGTTATATACTTTCGGGGGACAGCCAGGAGACCTCCATACACAGTAGATGGTAGACCAATCCCATCGAAATCACCAGATCCTGATCCACTGCTTTGGAATTGAGTTATATACTTTCGGGGGACAGCCAGGAGCCCTCCAAACACAGTAGATGGTAGACCAATCCCATCGAAATCACCAGATCCTGATCCACTGCTTCGGAATTGAGTTATATACTTTCGGGGGACAGCCAGGAGCCCTCCAAACACAGTAGATGGTAGACCAATCCCATCGAAATCACCAGATCCTGATCCACTGCTTCGGAATTGGGTTACATACTTTCGGGGGACAGCCAGGAGACCTCCATACACAGTAGATGGTAGACCAATCCCATGAAAATCACCAGATCCTGATCCACTGCTTTGGGATTGGGTTACATACTTTCGGGGGACAGCCAGGAGCCCCATACACAGTAGGTGGTAGACCAATCCCATGAAAATCACCAGATCCTGATCCACTGCTTTGGGATTGGGTTACATGACCCTGTCACTTATCGTCCGGTCCCATTAGTTCCACCTGGGCAGCCGCACAGGGGCACAAGAGGTAAGGGGGCTCACGTACCTTCAATGACGGATGATCTCATGTAGAAAAAAAATGGTTTAAACATCTGTGAGTGATTTATCACTAGTTTGGTTGTGGGTAAATTTTATTTTGATGTAATTTTTAGATGAATGAATCAATTCACATGGCATAGTCAGTACTCCATGGGCACTGATTGGGACCCCCAAGAGCCGCCCTATATCTTCCGGCACCCCCGGCTTCTTTTCTGATTAGCCGCCCTGGCATGACATTATGGTTGCAGCATGACGCATACCAGGCCGGCTAATCAGAAGACGAGCTGGCAGTGTCGGCATGTAAGAGGCGGCTCTCGGGGGTCCTATCCAGCACTCGCAGAATACTGATCAGGGCCCTGAAAATGTATTCTCTCACCTCTAAAAGAATCCACTGGAAACAAGCTGATGAGATATTTTACCTTCCTTTTGCTCAGGATTTACTCGAATGCGCACTCGAGTGCTGTGCCAGACACAACATCCAGCCGGAGAAGGTCTTCCTGGAGAAAATGATACAGACATATGAAATGATGATTGTCAGACACGGGTGAGCTGGAACTACAGAAGCCACTGGGACAGGTGTTTTATTCTTCACTGCTCACATCTTATACAATGGGCCGTGCTGCGTTGTGTTTATCCCGTACAGCTTTATGTTGGTTGGAGAGCCGTACTCCGGAAAAACGAAGGTCCTCCATGTCCTCGCTGATATGCTGTCTCTTATGAACGAGCGAGGGTGCGAAGAAGAAAAAGTTGTTTATCGGACAGTCAATCCTAAAGCCATCACCATGGGACAGCTGTTCGGACAGTTTGATCCAGTCTCACACGAGGTTCGTCTATCGTTGGAATTATTGTTTAAAATGGTAATAATAGCTTTGCCGAAAATGGGAAAAACTCTCCTTTTATGGCTTATGGACATGATAGAAGAGGTTCCTTCAGAGGCATAGTGGAGAGCAGCCTCCTGATAGACCCCAGCCATGCATTTTATTATGGCTTACTCCCTGTTTGCACAAAAATGGGAAACTTTTATTTTCCCCATCAGACGTGGTAACAACAAATTTTATATAATTTATGCCAGAAATTAGCATAAATTATAGCGCAAGTCTACGCAAGCCTGAGGCTGCCATTGATTTTATTTTTAGGCACTCAGACTGTACAAACCTCTTACATCAGCTGGCTTTTAAGTAAAGGGTTTGTCCAGCCTTGGGCTACAAGTCTGCAGTCTCTGTGACTGCAGACTTGTGAATCCTCACATTGTGCGTACTTCCCGCTGTGATGATTCCCCAATGCCGGCGCTGAGAGCAGGCGGTCATATGACTGCAAGCATGCAATTTGCAAACTTCCAGCCACATTCCGACTAGACTGCGTCCGGCCTCACTCGATACACTTGCCGCACAAGTCTAGTTGGCATGTGAACACATTCTTGCAGTCACACACCCGCCCACTCCCAGCACCTGAGATTCCTCCCAGCATGCACTGCTTGTGATGTGAGGATTCACAAGTCTGCAGTCACATAAAGCTCCTTTAAGTCTGGTGTATTAAATGCCAGTCTTAACAATTTTCCACTTTTGTATCTGTGTCATAAGGATGGGACCGACTTGACCACTGTGTCTCATGGAACTATTAAGACGCAGACTATATGTTTGCCCCTGATAAATGGGGGGTACATAAACATCATGGGGTGCTTGTAGCTCCTGACATGCAGGTTGTGCACCTTTGATCTAGCGCATCTATGTTATTCTTGGGATTGGTAGCACTCAACCAATCAGCCATTTTAGCTCCGGTAAACAGTGAATGAGTTGAAACAGCTCAGCTCCTTCCACTGTGTAGTGGCCATTGTCAAGAACCGCAGCTCTGCTCACATTCACTTCAATAGGGGCCATGTGTTCTCCATACATAGTGTATCATCAATATCATAAGCCCAGACATTCCCTTTAATAATTCATTTGTTACAATTATGGGATTTTATAGGAAGTGCTCTTTCATTGATGCCCCTCTTCATTTTTAGTGGACCGATGGGATTGTCGCTAACACTTTCCGTGAGTTTGCATTATCTGAGACCCCGGAAAGAAAGTGGGTTATTTTTGATGGACCTATTGATACTCTATGGATAGAAAGTATGAACACAGTCCTAGATGATAATAAAAAGGTAACTCTAGATTTTACTTTGTGAAAACTTTTTTTTATTCGCATCCTTTTATGTTTTCATCCCCATGTAGTATAACAAAAAGTTACAGAAAAAGCATTTTGCCATATGTATCTATAACCATGCAGGAAAATATTAAACAATCAATTTCTATGCATCTTTATTACTAGTTATATGTCTACCTTATTCCTATAATTATTGAGATTTTATAGTTTAAGAGCTATTCCCATTTTCACAGATGAATGTTGCAATTTATTGCTTATTAAAATTTGCAGCTTTTCTTGAGATATTAAAACTTTTCTATTGTTTAGCGTTGCTTGCCCAAGAAACTGACCACCACTGCTGCGTTGCCTGCAAGCACTGCGCTGAAGCTGGCCGGGATTAGGAGGTAAAAGCGCACTTCTGGTCAGCTACAAAACACTGCTTACAAGCTCAAAAGAAGAGCGCTTGCACATGTTTTGGTTTTAAGCAGCAGTGGTCGGTCTCCAAGGCTACGAACTGTAAACAACAGAAAAGTGTTAATATCTCTAGAACGGTAGAAAATTTTAATTAGCGGTAAATTGCAAAATTGCTTATATTTATAAGCATTATCTGACACTCCTTTCAGATATTATTTTGTGTATATAATGATTGTATTTTCTTGCCTAAAGCTTACAATAATCCTTTATGAGGTTACTGATCTGACTCCGTGGGTTAAGTAAGTTATTATTCATTTGTACAACATTTAAACAATATGTCCCTTTCTTTTTAGCTTTGCTTGATGAGTGGTGAGATCATTCAGATGTCACCTCAAATGAGTCTGATTTTTGAAACAATGGACCTTTCTCAGGCATCGGTAGGTTTTCATCCATCCTATAGGAGAATACTTCCCATATAATTGTACATCGGGGTAACTAATGCTAACTAATGAGATTTAGTTATAGAATTGTCTTTTAGAAGTATTCTCATCTCTTATAGCATATCCACAAAGTACCGTGTTTTTCGGACTATAAGACGCACTGGACCATAAGACGCACCCCAAATTTTCAGAGGGAGAATAGGGAAACAAATGAATGTGTCAAATGGCATCAGTCTTACAGTCTGAATTCAGCTTACCAGGGGGATTGGCAACGCTGGTGGAGCATGGTCACAGGGGGTGCTTGGTGGTCCGGTGATATGACTCAAATCCCAGGCTGGTGCAGCAGGTTCGGCGGTTCTCTGTGGTGTGGGGGGCTCCGCCGGCATGCAGTGGCTTCTGGGAAATCCCATCCAAGGCTGGCGCGGCAGGTTCGGCAGTGCTCTGTGGTGCAGAGGGCTCCGCCGGCATTTTATGAAAGCTCAGAGCTCCCCCACACATTCATTACTGCGATGTGGTGGCCTCCGGAAAAATGGTGGCCGGGTCGGCGCATGCTCAGTTTGAGATCTCATCTCCCGAGATCTCAATCTGAGCATGTGCCGCCCCCGAGGCCACCGCATTGCAGTAAAGGATGTGCAGGGGGCTCCAGGCTTTCACAAAATGCCGGCGGAGCCCACCGCACCACAGAGCACTGCTGAAGCTGCCGCACCAGCCTGGGAAGTGAGTGTGTTCATCTCCTTGCAGCATCAGACCGCCGCAGAATCGCACAACTGCTGCCACACTACTTGTAAGTATATTTCAACTATAAGACGCACCCCCATTTTCCGCAAACATTGTTTGGGAAAAAAGTGCGTCTTATAGTCCGAAAAATATGGTAAGTTATAAATGTCTGATAGATGAGGGTTTCACCTCTGACACACCTGAACCTTTGTTGAATACGAGGCTCCATCTCGTGCTGCTGGGAAAGGAGAATTGGCAGCATTGCAACACTTCCCATTCATTTCTTTGGAAGTCCCACATACACAGTCATCAAGGGTGTAACGATCGCGGTCACAGAGGTTGCGACCGGGCCCGTGCTGGTTAGGGGCCGACAACAGCACAAACTTCACCTGGATGTGTGGCCTCAGACATGCAGCTGAAGTGTATTGTGGCACAGAGACCCGCCGAGTCTGTGCGCTACAATGCATGCTGCCGGCCAATCAGAGGCCAGGAGCTGATGTCGATGTGCACATGGCTAGGGGCGCATAGTAATGACGTCATGTGCTCCCATCGCTTGCATGCTGAAGTCAGCTGCCACCTTCTGAAGAGGACGCCGCGTGGCAGTGGAGAGGAGAGAAGGTGAGTAGAATCATTTCTTTTTTTCTATGCATTAAAGAACAGCGTCAGAATGGGGGACATAGATCAGGATGGGTCCCTGGATAACGGACATATATACCAAGATGGGGCCAGGAAGAGAACATATATAACAGGATGGGGGAAATATATACCAGGATGAGGGCATATATACCAGGATTGGGCTCAGGATAAAGGATATATATACCAGGATGGGGGCATATATACCAAGATTGGGCTCAGGATAAAGGATATATATACCAGGATAAGGGACATATATACCAGGATGGGGGATATATATACCAGGATTGGGTTCAGGATAAAGGATATACAGTATACCAGGATGATTACTACCTAACTGTGGAGGGAGTGCAACTTGTATGTCCTTATAAGATTTAGAAAGCTACAAGGGTCCATAACATGTGGGAGGCCGGGGGGTGAAAAGTGGTCCAAATCTGGCACCTGGGCCCATCGGACTCCAGTTACGCCACTGACAGTCATCCCTACATTCACTTTAATCACTACAATTAAAGGGGTTGTTAATCCCTTTCATTCTGGTGCTACTGCAATAATCAGCTAAATGGTGAGGATCCAGTTACTGACATCAGCACTGAATGAAAATGTAATGTTACATAGCTGCTACTCGAATAAATGGACATACATGTAATATGTGGATTTCTCTCTCCAGCCTGCCACGGTAAGCCGCTGCGGTATGATCTATCTGGAGCCCCAACAGCTGGGCTGGGCCCCCCTGGTGAAGTCCTGGCTTATCACCCTTCCCGATGCACTGAAGACTAAGGAACACCTCGCTCTTCTAGAGGAACTCTTTAAGTGGCTCGTCCAACCTTCCCTCCGATTCCTCCGAAAACAGTGCAAGGTGAGGGCTTCTTGTTCTCTCAATTGTAGGTGCATCGCACAAGTTTATGGTCTACATCTACGCTTAGTGTCCCAATGTCTGTCCTCGCAGGAACTGGTGACAACCAGCAATGGCAATGTGGTGATATCACTCACCAGATTATTGGAGATGCTGATTTTTGATGTGGTGAGAGAGGACCCAAATAATAAGAACATTCGTATCTGGATCATGGTAAGTGTAAGATCTCCTGATCCCATGCACAGTATTACTAATGCTTATGCAGATATGGACAGTGCTTTCCTATGGCACATTCTCCCTTGTATAATCTACATTTTATTGTCAAGTCTTACTTCTGAATTATGGCCCCAACAGTGCTCATTGGAACCGTCACTAGTTTAGAAATTTTTCTGTAACCAATGCTATCAGTATGTTTTGCATCAATAAGGTTGCAAAGGTCTTGTGACAGCTCACTGGTTTTATCCATCATGAGATGTTTCTCGTGTGGCACCTTGGTAATGAGACATCTTTTTATAGGCCATCAGGTGAACCAGCTGATATTATTTTTCACTATGTGGTAGGATTGCTTTCTAATGACTGATAGATTTCAGTGGGTGACATGACTTTCCAGGGCTTTTTGCACCTCTCTTGCTTCGTGTGTTGAATACTTTGTCCCTGTGTCATTTTTCATTATTACACATAACTTAATGTATAGACATCTATAGACGATTTCTTTGTCTGTGTGGATTGAATGGGTTTTTACCGACATCTGGTGAGAATTTCATGTCAATAGCACCTTTCATTTCCCTTAGGCCAGTTTTGCTTTCTCCCTGGTTTGGTCCATTGGCGGCTGCTGTGACGCCGACAGCCGAGTGAAGTTTGATGCTTTTTTCAAAGAAATTGTGGCAGGAAAGAACGATCAGAATCCTCTCCCGTCCTCCGTGGGGAAATGGGAATGTCCTTTGGATGATAAAGGCCTGGTCTATGACTACATGTACGAGGTAAAGCGATTTCATGGACATCTAGCCTGATGCTCAACAACGTATAACTTTGGCCTTTGGGTTATTACTTTAGGCCTCTCAGGACTTGTTCACACTGTGTTTATGCAGTACGTCTTTGATTCTGCCAGACGTTCTGACTAAATCCTCGAAAAACTGAATTAAGAAGGAGACATAGAGTGTAATGAACTAAGTGGATTCCATCAGATCCCCCGCAGAGTAATAGACGTGCTGCGTAAAGGCAGTGTGCTGTATAAAAGCAGTGTGCTGTATAAAAGCAGTGTGCTGCATAAAGGGAGTGTGCTGCATAAAGGGAGTGTGCTGCATAAAGGGAGTGTGCTGCACAAAGGCAGTGTGCTGCATAAAGGCAGTGTGCTGTATAAAAGCAGTGTGCTGTATAAAAGCAGTGTGCTGCATAAAGGGAGTGTGCTGCATAAAGGGAGTGTGCTGCATAAAGGGAGTGTGCTGCACAAAGGCAGTGTGCTGCATAAAGGCAGTGTGCTGTATAAAAGCAGTGTGCTGCATAAAGGGAGTGTGCTGCATAAAGGGAGTGTGCTGCATAAAGGCAGTGTGCTGCGTAAAGGGAGTGTGCTGCGTAAAGGCAGTGTGCTGCGTAAAGGGAGTGTGCTGCGTAAAGGGAGTGTGCTGCATAAAGGCAGTGTGCTGCGTAAAGGCAGTGTGCTGTATAAAAGCAGTGTGCTGCATAAAAGCAGTGTGCTGCATAAAGGGAGTGTGCTGCGTAAAGGGAGTGTGCTGTATAAAAGCAGTGTGCTGCATAAAGGGAGTGTGCTGCATAAAGGTAAAGGGAGTGTGCTGCATAAAGGGAGTGTGCTGCATAAAGGGAGTGTGCTGCATAAAGGGAGTGTGCTGTATAAAGGGAGTGTGCTGCATAAAGGGAGTGTGCTGCATAAAGGGAGTGTGCTGCATAAAGGCAGTGTGCTGTATAAAAGCAGTGTGCTGCATAAAGGGAGTGTGCTGCATAAAGGGAGTGTGCTGCATAAAGGCAGTGTGCTGCATAAAGGGAGTGTGCTGCATAAAGGGAGTGTGCTGCATAAAGGCAGTGTGCTGCATAAAGGCAGTGTGCTGTATAAAGGGAGTGTGCTGCATAAAGGGAGTGTGCTGCATAAAGGGAGTGTGCTGCATAAACGCAGTGTGCTGCATAAAGGGAGTGTGCTGCATAAAGGGAGTGTGCTGCATAAAGGCAGTGTGCTGTATAAAGGGAGTGTGCTGCATAAAGGGAGTGTGCTGCATAAAGGGAGTGTGCTGCATAAACGCAGTGTGCTGCATAAACGCAGTGTGAACAGGACCTAAATGTCAAACTTATTTAATGTATCAGTGCTCTCTCATCCCTGCATCAAATGTGATTGAATATGGTTTATCAGCTTTTTTTTATTCTTTGAAGCTAAAAGGCCGCGGGCGCTGGGTTCACTGGAATGAGTTTATTAAAGGCACCGCCACGTGGGACAAAAGCACCAAAATCCAAGATATCATTGTGCCAACTATGGATACTGTCAGATACACCTTCCTCATGGATATGTGCATCAAGAACACCAAGTAAGAGTAACACAATCACTCTTATTAGGAAGTCCTGTTGAAAATTATCCATTTTGCCATCACAATTACATATTGTATGGGAAAACCATTCGGATAATGGTGCAGGAAATCCTGGAATAATTAGGAAACCCTATGGGTCTGTTAACAGAATACTGGCCAACATGCACACCTGATGGTTTTCTGTCTGTTTCTATAAATGCAAACAGTTTGCTAATTACTTAATGCCGTCAAACACGGACCATGATGGACGGACCGGACGCGGGACCCCTGACCTGAAATTGACAGCCTCATAGACAAACATAGAGCGGGCGAGGTCGGGTCAGGAGATCATGGTCCACTCATGGATTAACAGACATCCAAATTCTGGCCTAAATAATTAGTTTTATTATCTATATTTTATGGTTTTTCTACAAGCTGCTTTCCTTTTTTCGCAGACCACTCTTATTTGTGGGACCGACGGGGACAGGCAAGTCTGTTTACGTCAAAGACAAACTGATGAACAATCTGGACAAAGAAAAATTCTTTCCCTTCTTCATCAACTTTTCTGCTCGTACCAGTGCCAATCAGATTCAGGTTTGTCTTCTTTTTTATCACCCTGGTTTCTGACAAATGCAAGAGGTTGCCTCATTAGGATATATCGATGTCATTTGGGGGGGATACGCCACTTTGGACCCACTGCTATGAGCCACAGAGTAGACCCACAAACAACGGAGGTCTCTCTCGCAGACCCTGAAGATCCATGTATCACGTGATCAGCCATACGTTGAAATAGGTTGATGGATCCATGTGTGTCCTAAAGCAAAAAAGACCCCCTGACGCTTCTCTGCGCTGCTGCCTGTGTCCCCCATTGGTCTCTTCACTTCCTTTTCTACTAGGAGATGCCAACCAATTTCTGATGATCGCCTGCAGTGGTGACTTTCTTTCTGAGCCAGAAAAGAGAGCTAGCAGGCTGTTTTTTCTTCCTCTGATGAAACATCAATGCTGCAGCCAATCAGTAGCTGCTGATTGGTTGCAGCGGTCATGCAATGTTTCCTACCTGAACATGAGACACAGGCAGTAGTGGTCAACCGATTGAATCTTCCTACACATAGTTTGCATCATATTCTAGAATATCGTCATGGACAGACTGGACAAAAGACGGAAAGGCGTGTACGGACCTCAGATGGGGAAGAAATGCGTCATATTTGTGGATGATATGAACATGCCAGCATTAGAAAAATATGGTGCACAGCCACCTATCGAGCTCCTGCGGCAGTTCTTCGACCACGGGAATTGGTAATGTACATAGAAAAAAAAATGATGTATTTTTTATTTAAATTATTTTTTTTTATCTTTTCCACTATATATATTTAAACAAAAAAAATCACACCTTTTAGGTATGACTTAAAGGACACCTCCAAAATCTCATTGGTTGATGTACAGCTGATTGCAGCAATGGGTCCCCCTGGAGGCGGAAGAAACGCAGTTACACCTCGATTTTTGCGTCATTTTAACATCTGCACTATAAACGCCTTCAGTGACGAGACCATGGTCCGCATCTTCTCCGCCGTGGTGGCCTTCTATCTGCGCAACAATGACTTTTCACCAGAATTTTTTACTGTTGGGAACCAAATAGTTAACGGCACCATGGAGGTGAGAAATGCGCAAGTTTTTTTTTAGATCATTTAACTATAACCCGTTAAAATACCACTTTAAAAAGAGTGTCCCCATGGTGCTGCGGCCCCTCCATTTAGATGATTGGTGGGGGTACCTGAATTCAGACCCCAACTAATTAGATTTTGATGGCTCATCCAACTTTCTTACGGTTTTACTTCATTCTAGGTGTACAAGAAAGCCATGGAGAACCTATTACCCACCCCGGCTAAATCCCACTATACCTTTAATCTGCGGGACTTCTCTCGAGTGGTGCAGGGATGCTTACTGATCAAGAAAGAGTCAACGGAAAATAAACGCGTCATGGTGCGACTCTTTGTCCACGAGGTCCTGCGGGTGTTTTATGACCGCTTAGTCGACGACCAGGACCGATCCTGGCTGTACAAACTATTGAAAGATGTAGTGAAAGATCACTTCAAAGAAAGTTTCGATTCTGTTTTTGATAACCTAAAACAAGACAACAAACCGGTAAGTACTGAAATACTGACTAGCCTAAAATCAGACGTCCATATAGCGGGCTTCTTCTACGGTCCGTTGTGTTATGGATGCAATTCCCTGGCCAACCGTTCTGACTTTTACTAGCATAGCCTCATAACCCATCTCTGATGCTGTTAGTTTGGGACCGGCTGATCCTTGGTAGGATTTGGAAATGCAATGTAACATGGAGGCTAAAATACATTTGCTATAACTGCACAAGCTATGATATTTGGTGTTCTATAATAATCCGATACATAATTGTGGGGGTTTTTTTTAGCTCGTAGAGGAAGATATTAGAAATTTGCTGTTTGGCGACTACATGAATCCTGATCTCGAAGGCAATGAGCGTTTGTATGCCGAGATACCAAGTGTGCATCAGTTCAACGATGTTGTGGAGAGATGTCTGGATGAATACAACCAGACCCACAAAACCCGTATGAACCTTGTTATATTCAGGTATGCTTGTAATTGGGCTGTAGATAAGCAACATAGGACAATATAGCTGGATTCATGTACTGACAATGGTTTTGGCGCTGTATTCATGTACTGATGGTGGTCCTGGCACTGCATTCATGTACTGATAGTGGTTCTGGCACTGCATTCATGTACTGACGGTGATCCTGGCACTGCATTCATGTACTGACGGTGGATTTTGCTGTGCATTCATGTTCTGTCAATGGTTCTGGTGCTGCATTCATGTACTGACGGTTGCCCTGGCACTGCATTCATGTACTGACTGTGGTTCTGGTGCTGCATTCATGCTGATGGTGGTTCTGATCTTGTACACATGTAGCAATCCATAACACTCTTCATGGCTATGTTAAAACTTAAAAATCGTCAAAGCTTTTGAGATTTGGTATTATGAGGAGGATTTGACGAGTTCATGCTCCAAAAACTCAGTTTAATTTAGCGCTTGTTCACACCGATTTTTTTTAATTTTTGTTTTAAGCATAAACTCTCCAAATCCTTCTCAAATACTCAAACCTTGGTTCTGGTGTATTCATATAATTACCCCTTTTAAAAAAATTGCGGCCCATATGGCAATGTGGCCTGTATAACATGCAAAGCCTAACACGCACGTTACTTGATGCATCAGGTTTGATCGCTATGAGCTCAGTCCGGCTAAACCTCAGGGACCTGTGTGGTGGGCATATTCGGAAATAGCCTATCCCACCAATGACCCTGTCCGACACGGCATCTTTTGCCATCATTTGAATGTTTCGTCAGATGTAGTAATTAATATCAGCTTATTTGCTATGTCATTCCATCTTGTCTGAATTCTCCAACAACAGATACGTATTGGAACATTTATCTCGGATTTGTCGGATCTTAAAGCAGCCCGGGGGTAACGCCCTGTTGGTTGGGGTTGGAGGGAGCGGACGTCAATCGCTGACTCGCTTGGCTACTTCTATGGCAAAAATGAGTATCTTTCAACCTGAGATTTCAAAGAGCTATGGTATGAATGAATGGAGGGAGGACCTGAAGGTAAGCCTTCTGGTAGATGGTTGATATGGGTGCACACGGCCATGTGTTATAATATTCCCTCCATGGTTCCTTCTTTACAGAGTTTACTGAGGAGCGCAGGAATGAAAGGACACAAGACTGTTTTCCTGATCACTGACACGCAAATCAAACAGGAGGCCTTCCTGGAGGATGTGGACAGTCTCCTCAACACCGGGGAGGTTCCAAATCTTTTTGCCGTAGATGAAAAGCAAGAAATAATGGAGGTAAAGTGTTTGGCTGATCAATGACTGTCAATCTGCTATGTACAAATCAGACAGCACTCGGCATTTCAGAGAAAACTTTGTTTGAAAACCTGGATGGGGACTATAGGGACTGACCTGACTAGTCCGGCGAGGCCCCTGCCTGTCTTGTCCTGACTCTGCTCCAGTTGATTGATAGGGAAAGGCCTGTCAATCAACTTAAGTTGCGTGGGGAGAAACTGTCTGGGGGCATCGTCAGGCTAGACGGCCATCACTTGTAGGCCCAGCTTCTTCTCTAGTAGGAAGAGGCAGGCTGCACTTGTCGGGCCTCCTGAAAGACTTGCAAAAATGCTGGTTCTTTTTTTATATTAAACTAGCTGAAGAGCCCGACGTTGCCTGGGCATAGTAAATATCTGTGGTTAGTTATAGCACCTCACTTGTCTTATTTTCCCATCACGCCTCTCATTTTCCCAATCACATCTTTCATTTTCCCCCTCACACCTCTCATTTTCTCCCTCACACCTCTCATTTTCTCCTAACACTTGTCTTTTCAACCTCACATCTGTCATTTTCTGATCACTCCACTATTTTTCCTCACTCCTCTCATTTTGCACTCACACCTTTTCATTTTCACCTCACACCTCTCATTTTCACCTCATCACCTCAGTATATACATGTTTGTCATCTCCCTTATATATAGTATACATCTGTATGTCATCTCCTGTATATAGTATATACCTGTATGTCATCTCCCCTGTATATAGTATATACCTGCTGTGTGTCATCTCCCCTATATATAGTATATACCTGAATGTCATCTCCTTCTATATATAGTATATTCCTGTATGTCATCTCCTCCTGTATATAGTATATACCGGTGTCATCTCCCCTGTATATAGTATATACCAGTGTGTCATCTCCTCCTGTATATAGTATATACCTGTATGTCATCTCCTCCTGTATGTATATGTACCTGTATGTCATCTCCTCCTGTATATAGTATATACCTATGTGTCATCTCCCCTGTATATAGTATATATCTGTGTGTCATCTCCTCCTGTATATAGTATATACCTGTGTGTCATCTCCCCTGTATATAGTATATATCTGTGTGTCATCTCCTCCTGTATATAGTATATACCTGCATGTCATCTTCTATATATAGCATATACCTGTATGTCATCTCCTCCTGTATATAGTATATATCTGTGTGTCATCTCCTCTGTATATAGTATATACCTGTGTGTCATCTCCTCCTGTATTAGACCTCGTTCACACGTTATTTGCTCAGTATTTTTACCTCAGTATTTGTAAGCTAAATTGGCAGCCTGATAAATCCCCAGCCAACAGGAAGCCCTCCCCCTGGCAGTATATATTAGCTCACACATACACATAATAGACAGGTCATGTGACTGACAGCTGCCGTATTTCCTATATGGTACATTTGTTGTAGTTTGTCTGCTTATTAATCAGATTTTTATTTTTGAAGGATAATACCAGACTTGTGTGTGTTTTAGGTCGAGTTTCGTTTGTCAAGTTGTGTGTGTTGAGTTGCGTGTGGCGACATGCATGTAGCGACTTTTGTGAGATGAGTTTTGTGTGGCAACATGCGTGTAGCAACTTTTTGTGTGTCGAGTTGCATGTGACAGGTTATTGTAGCAAGTTTTGTGCATGGCGAGTTTTGCGCGTGGCGAGTTTTATGTGTGGTGCCTTTTGAGTATGTGAAAGTTTTGTGTGAGGCAACTTTTGCATGTGTTGCAACTTTTGTGCATGTGGCAATTTTTCCGCGTGTGCAAGTTTTGCGTGTGGCGAGTTTTCCATGAGGTGAGTTTTGCACTTGTGGCGAGTTTTGCAAGAGCCTAGTTTTTGCATGTGGCGAGTTCTGCGCGTGGCGAGCTTTGAGCGGCGACTTTTGTGTTTCGACTTTTATGTGGCGAGGTTGGTGTATTTGTGGTGAAATGTGTGCTGAGGGTAATATGTGTTCAAGCATGTGGTAGTGTGTGGCGCATTTTGTGTGTGTGTTCATATCCCCGTGTGTGGTGAGTATCTCATGTCGGGGCCCCACCTTAGCAACTGTACGGTATATACTCTTTTGCGCCATCGCTCTCATTCTTTAAGTCCCCCTTGTTCACATCGGGCAGCTGTCAATTTGCCTCCTACACTTTTCCTTTCATTTTTTCGCATTATGTAGATAGGAGCAAAATTGTTTGGTGAATTGGAAAGCGCGGGGTTAAAATTTCACCTCACAACATAGCCTATGACGCTCTCGGGGTCCAGACGTGTGACTGTGCAAAATTTTGTAGCTGTAGCTGCGACGCCTCCAACACTTTTCCTTTCACGTTTTTCCCCATTATGTAGATAGGGGCAAAATTGTTTGGTGAATTGGAACGCGCGGGGTTAAAATTTCGCCTCACAACATAGCCTATGACGCTCTCGGGGTCCAGACGTGTGACTGTGCAAAATTTTGTGGCTGTAGCTGCGACGGTGCAGATGCCAATCCCGGACATACATACACACATACACACACAAACACACACATTCAGCTTTATATAGTAGATTCTATAAATTGTGAAAAATAATGTAAAAACAAATGTTCCAGTGAATAAAAAGCAGAAACTTGACTGTTCCTCGTTACGTCCCGGATTATATTGATGATTACAGGGAGTCCGTCCTGCCGCCCAAGCTGGAAATAAAAACTTCGAGCTCAGCCCGTTGTCTCTCTTTGCCTTTTTTGTGAACCGCTGCAAGGAAAACCTTCACATTGTGGTGGCTTTCAGCCCAATCGGCGATGCTTTCCGTAACCGCCTCCGACAGTTCCCGTCACTTATCAACTGCTGCACCATTGACTGGTTCCAGGTGAGTTCAGAGTCCTCACGACGGCACTTCTAGACTGTTAGAAATTCAGTTCTTCGCTCATTGACTGCTATTTGTTTTGTTTTCTTACAGCCGTGGCCAGAGGATGCCCTCGAGAGGGTGGCCGTAAAGTTTTTGGAAACCCTTGAACTCTCCAATACTGAGCACCAGGAAGTGGTCCCCATCTGCAAATACTTCCACACATCAGCCATAGCGTTGTCCGACAAGTAATTCATCTATTTCTTGTATTGTGGATCTGTTCTAATATAATTGTGAAAGGAGGAAACACTTCACGACGGTCGTATCTCAATGCTCGGACTGGCCGGCAGCTCTTCTCACCAGAGCGTGACAGCATGTATTTCTATGCATCTGTCACTCTTGGGTGAAAATAGCCGATGACCAGTCCGAGCATTGCGATACGATCCTCGTCCGTGTTATACGGCCGTCTGACTCCGCCATTATACTCCCGTCCGGTGCCGACGCCATTCCAGCGGTGTAATGGAGTGAATAAGGTCACTTTACCGAATTCACATCTTATTGTATTCCTATATACAGCGAAAATCATCCGGTGCAAGCGATTCATGCAAGCAGCAATTTCTGCAGTGTGTGACATGGCAGGAGCAAAACTAAAACTTCTGTATAGAAAGTAAAATGAATGCTGTTACCACTGCGCGGATCCTTATTTTACCTTATTCAGGTTTTTGAGAGAATTGGGAAGACACAATTATGTCACACCGACGTCTTACCTTGAGCTGATCGCTGCTTTCCGCCAGCTCTTATCTCAGAAGCGAGACACCGTGATGAAAGCAAAAAAGAGATATACGAATGGGTTGGACAAGCTGGCATTCGCCGAGTCTCAGGTTGGTATTAGGGTGGCTTACACCCCTACCATTTTTTCCGCAGGACTGATTATTTTTCCAATACAACTAACAGTAGTGACCGAAGATAAATAAAATCTATAAAAAATCGTGCATCCAGATTGCATTGTGCCAATTTATGCCTTTTATAGACTTTCGAGAAGGAATAACCCAAAGTAGAAATTACCCAGTTTGGTAAAGTAATTGCTATCAATGGAGACATTATATATGGTTCTCCTTCCCATTCCTTTTCGGAACTTTTTATCAAGAGTCCTAGTTAAATGGGTTTTACGGTTTTGGAAAACCCCTTTCCCCCAGCTGCAATTTCTAAAAAAAAACAAACAAACAAACAAAAAAGGCTCCTTACTCACCCTCCCCTGGTCCGGCGCTGTCCTCTATTTTTGTCTGTCGTTCTGGCATCACATAGAAAGCGCTGCAAGCAATACCCGAGCTCCGCGGCTCATGCCGCCATCTCGTGCCGATCTGCTTTAGCTCACTAATTGACTGCAGCGCTGTCACGTCGTCAGCGCTGCAGACAATAACAGACGCTGGAGACTCCTCTAGTCCCTGAGTTATCATTGATTCATTACTATGCTTTATGCAGGTTGGAGAAATGAAGAAGGAGCTGGTCGACCTACAGCCCAAACTGGAAGAGGCCAAGATTGAAAATGCAAATATGATGAAGGTGATTGTGATATTCACAGTGGACAGTAGCGACGCAGAATAGAGGGACACAGGCTTTTTTAGGATATTTTCATTATAATTATCACACATAAGATATTCACAAATCATTTGCTTTAATTGGAAACAATTGTCTTCAAAATATCTTCTTGATACCAGTAATGAGATGCGGAATATTCGGGTGCACCTGTAATGGTCAGTTTGGAATATTTAATATTTTTAGTTATCATAATTTTTAATAAGAAAGTTGCTCATTGTAAGCGCAGAGGTGAATGCACCAAGCTGGGGCCTAGCACCATGTTCCACACCACATAAGTGCTTGTACTCGGTGGGTATAACCCGGGATGATACTTTATAGAGGAGTCTTTTATCTGAACTTTTAGTTCCTACTTTGAAATGTAGTAACTTGTTTCTGGGTGTAAGGGGCTCCGATTATATCAGACCAGTGCTCTCTGTGGTTTTCACGGATCGCACTCGTACCCATGATATTCACATGCCCAATTATTTCCTTGGACCAAGTGATCCAAGGAAAAAAAAACGGTGACATGTTTTATTTTGATCTGAGTGTCAGCTCAAAATCACCAATGCAAGTCTATGGGTCCGTGAAAAACATCGGACTGCAAACAGATTTAGCCCCATGCACATTTGAACCTTCAGACGACCATTTTTCACATTTCTCGTACCCTTTGTAGTCTTTGGGGCTGTTCAGTTGTCTTTGGGTTTTTTTTTGTGTGTGGATCAATTGCAAAACAAAACTGAGAAATGTCCGATTTTGATCCAAGTCAGGGATCAAAATCACTCATTCAAGTCTATGGATCTGTGAAACAATGGACAGCAGACAGATGTCAGCCGAGGCCGTGCCTCCTTAATGGGCAGGAGAAGATTGGATTTTTTATTTTGCATACAGGAAAAATGATCGTAAAAATGGACACACAGACAAAAAAAAGTGGGTGAAAATCGTACTCAGCACCCTGAAGAAAATCTTAAAAAATTATTGTGGAAAATATAGCGGAAAAATAATTAATTTTTCACTGTAAAATTAATAATTGTTTTATAGGATGAAATTATATTGCATAGAAATTGGACCTTGCATATTACTTTTTTTTTTTTTTAAATCTGAACTGTCCTTACAACTCGTCTTATTTTTATAGATCATAGAAAAGGAGTCGGCAGAGGTGGAAGCAAAAAGTAAAGTGGTCCGAGCAGATGAAGAAGTGGCCACCCATAAAGCCACCGAGGCCCAAGCGCTAAAAAACGAATGCGAGAGCGAATTGGCCGAAGCCATTCCTGCCCTGGAGGCGGCCATGTCGGCCCTGGACACTCTGAAAGTGAGATCTGCCGAGACGCCACTTTATCTGCTAATATCATAGCAATGTAGACTGATGATTACTATCTATACAGCCAGCAGATATCACCATTGTCAAAACCATGAAGAATCCCCCGTCGGGGGTAAAGCTCGTCATGGCCGCGATTTGCGTCATGAAAGAAGTTAAACCAGAGAGGATTAATGACCCGGCCGGGACGGGACAGAAGGTAATCGCCTTCCTCTATATAGTGTGGTCAATGATATATGATTTTGTATAATTGTTAATATTTTCTAGATACTTGATTATTGGGGACCGAGTAAAAAAGTGCTGGGAGACATGAATTTTCTCAAAGACCTGCGGGAATACGACAAGGATAATATTCCGGTAAATAAAAAAAAAATTGTTTTAGTAACCTATACCTGCTCCGTATGTAATATTTCCGTTCTTTGCAGGTGTCGGTGATGCAGAAGATCCGCAGTGAATATATCACCAATCCCGACTTTGATCCGGCCAAAGTAGTGAAAGCGTCTTCTGCGGCAGAAGGGCTGTGCCGATGGATCCTCGCCATGGAAGTCTATGACAGAGTGGCAAAGGTAGCGGGATTGGTCACGGCTGATAAATTGGCGCATCGGATATTCACCTTCTAAGGATTCTTCGTGTTCCGTTTACTTATCATCGGCCATGTATAGGTTGTCGCACCCAAGAAAGCTCGTCTAGCAGAGGCCCAGCACTCACTGGCTGAAACAATGTCCGTGCTCAACCAGAAGAGGGCAGAACTGAAAGAAGTGGAGGATCGACTCGCTGCCCTTCAGGAGACATTTCGGGAAAAGACAGAGGAGAAAGTTCGACTTGAGTTCCAAGTAGATCTGTGCGCTAAGAAGCTAGAACGAGCGGAGAAGCTGATAGGAGGGCTCGGTGGGGAAAAACACAGGTTCGTCTTCTTAAAATGACTTTTTTAGGCTCTCTGCACATCACGCACAATTGCTAAGCTTGTACTCGTAGTTCAGTGCAGTATACGTTTTAAAGTGTTATTCCCAAGAAACAATTTATCCCCTATTCTATAGAGCAGAGGTCGGCAATTCATTTTCCCGAGGGGCCACATGAGAAACTGTGACTGTTGTGCAGGGCCAAACCAATAGGCTGAAATAAATTCTGCTCAATATTAATAAGAACATATTAATTATATATATCAGTATTAAATGTATCACTTAATAGTGAGCAGAATTAAGTATGCTGATATCCCCCTATATGTATGTATGAGCCCGCACATATATACAGTGTGAGCCCCACATAGCCTGTTATTTACAGTGTGAGCCCCACATAGCCTGTTATATACAGTGTGAGCCTCACATATCCTCCATATATACAGTGTGAGCCCCACATATCCTCCATATATACAGTATGAGCCCCACATATCCTCCATATATACAGTGTGAGCCCCACATATCCTCCATATATACAGTATGAGCCCCACATATCCGCCATATATACAGTGTGAGCCCCACATATCCTCCATATATACAGTGTGAGCCCCACATAGTCTCTTATATACAGTGTGAGCCCCACATAGCCTCTTATATGCAGTGTGAACCTCACATAGCTTCCATATATACAGTGTGAGCCCCACATAGCCTGTTATATACAGTGTGAGCCCCACATAGCCTGTTATATACAGTGTGAGCCCCACATAGCCTGTTATATACAGTGTGAGCCCCACATATCCTCCATATATACAGTATGAGCCCCACATATCCGCCATATATACAGTGTGAGCCCCACATATCCTCCATATATACAGTGTGAGCCCCACATAGTCTCTTATATACAGTGTGAGCCCCACATAGCCTCTTATATGCAGTGTGAACCTCACATAGCTTCCATATATACAGTGAGAGACCCACATAGCTTCCATATATACAATGTGAGCCCCACATATCCGCCATATATACAGTGTGAGCCCCACATATCCTCCATATATACAGTGTGAGCCCCACATAGTCTCTTATATACAGTGTGAGCCCCACATAGCCTCTTATATGCAGTGTGAACCTCACATAGCTTCCATATATACAGTGAGAGACCCACATAGCTTCCATATATACAGTGTGAGCCCCACATATCCTCCTATATACATACAAATATCCCATACACATGTAAAAGAAAACATCACATACTTACCTCGCTCCCATTCCCGCGGTGCTCCTGTCTCCTGTGCACTGAGTCTCAGCAGAAGATGAAAGGACGTCGTTGCGTCAGGTGTCTCACACTCTGATTGGTGGAAGTTGGAGCAGGCGGCCCCGTCCTCCACCAGTGTATTCACTTATGTCTGTTCCAGAGTATTGATCTCAGGATTGCTGGAGTTTCCAGTGATCGGATGAATCTTCAGCGATCCCAAGAATCCGTTGTATATTTTGGGGGGACTAACCCTTTAAGAAACCTCATCAATGTGGATGTTTCCTGTTTATAAATTGTGATTCTGATTCTTTTTTTCAGAATTAATTGGCACTTCACTATTATGATGCATATGATGACGTCTGCAGCATGTCTGCAAAAATAAAATCTGCAGCAAAATCTCATTTAAAGCAGAGACCCAGAGTTCAGACGAGCGCACTATACTGTATAACTATGATTTGGTCGGAGAAACTGATGGCTAGCGTCCTTACGATCTAAAGCTTCAGCGATTGACTTTCCAACTCTTCTCTAACTCTTTTCCATCCACATTAGGTAGTTTTTGCCCAACAGCCGCCAGCTCTATTTAGCATCCGTTAAACAGTTTGGGCATCACCTATTTCCCAAATGGGTTTTCCAGTTTTGGAAAGCACTGTCCCCTAAGTGTGCCTTATTCACCATCCCTGGGTCCAGTCATGACATCACGTTGACACAGTTGCAACCAATCAATGAGCTTAGCATCTCTTGCCCTAAACTCAGGCAGAGTCACTGAGCTCAGATATTGGCTGCAATGCTGACGTCAGCGCTGCATACAATAACAAACATCGCAAGCAGCGACGAAGACGCAGCACTGGACCCAGGAAGGGTGAGTATAGCTCATTTTTAGAAAAAAAAAAGCCTGAACCTGGGAACTGGGTTTAGGGAAAAAAAACTTCTCAATTTATATTTTACCACTTACCTATAAATTCTAGACATACGGTAATTTTTGTGGTCCAGCATCTGTCCCATGCATTATATTACTTGTTTCTTTGTTTCTGGATATTAGATGTTGTATTTAGCACTAAGTTTTTTTTATTTTACTGCATCGATCATTAGATGGTCCAATGCCGCTGATTCACTTCAAAACATGTATGATAACCTAACCGGAGACGTCCTGGTATCTGCCGGCGTCATTGCCTACCTGGGAGCTTTCACGGCCGGCTTCCGGCAAGAATGTACCAGAGAATGGAGCAAGCTGTGCAAGGTGAATGTACCGGGAGGGGGGTATTTCTTTTTTTTCTGTGCTATCCTATTACATTTATTTTGGTCTGAACTAAATTGGAGAAGGTAAGAACAATCCAAAAGTTCATCATATCAGACCTAGCACCAAGATCTGTATTGTTGGGGAAGGAGAGCATGCAACCGCTGCAGCCAGTCACTAGACTTCAGCTGTCTTGTGCCAACCAACTCAACATCACTACTGAGCTCAATGATTGGCTGCAGAGGTCACTTATGCAGCCTGACAGCAAATACTGGGGGTTGTGACTGCGAGGCATCACAAAAACATAAAAAACTAATCCTATAAAATCCCTTTAAGTTAAAGGCAATATTTTTTATTTATTTATTTTAGAGTAAAAATATTCCATGCTCCGATGACTTTTCATTGAGTAAGACTCTCGGTGACCCGATCAAAATCAGAGCCTGGAATATCGCCGGATTACCGACGGACAGCTTCTCGGTAGATAACGGCGTCATTGTCAGCAACTCAAGACGCTGGTCAGTACTGTGTCGCTTTTAACAAGTTATTAATCTTAATTTTTTTTAATGTTTTATTACATATTAGTTGTGGAGTATAGAAGAAGACTAAAGCCAAGATTAATGTCCCCGGTGTGTCTCTTCTTCAGGCCTTTAATGATAGACCCTCAGGGCCAAGCCAACAAGTGGATTAAGAATTCAGAGAGAGACAACCAACTGAGTGTCATCAAACTGACAGATTCAGACTACATGCGAACCCTGGAAAACTGCATCCAATTCGGGACGCCACTGTTATTGGAAAATGTGGGAGAAGATTTGGATCCGTCGCTGGAGCCTTTACTATTAAAGCAAACGTTTAAACAAGGCACGTGCGACAATGAAAGTGGTCACTTTGTCATGTTAGTGGTCACTGCAGGTAGTATGGTGGCCACTTATATGAGTGGTGATCTACGTGACGTATAAGAGGCTCCAGTCCTCCTGAACAAGGGCTACTGCTTATTAGCCGCTGTCCACTTTCCATTGGAGCGCAGTCTGACAGCCGTATAAATCGGACCGAACGACGGTTCTCCCAAAAGAAATAAATGAAGCTGTCACGCTCTGGTCGGGAGAGCCGCCGGCCAGCTTGACAGCTGTATAAATCGGACCGAGATCAGAATGCAGTGTACGGACTGGCCAGCGGCTCTCCTGATCCAAAGAAATACATAAAGCTGTCAAGCTTGGGTCGGGAGAGTGGTTGGCCAGTTTAACAGCTGTATAAATCGGACCGAGATCAGAACGCAGTGCACGGACTGGCCGATGGCTCTCCCGAAAGAAATACCGTACAAGAAGCGGTCAAGCTCGGGTCGGGAGAGCCGCCGGCCAGTTCAACAGCTGTATAAATCTGACTGAGATCGGAACACAGTGCACGGACTGGCCGGCGGCTCTCTTGACCCAAATAAATATATGAAGTTGTCACTCACGGGTTGGGAGAGCCGTTGGCCAGTTCGACAACCGTATAAATTGGACCGAGATTTGAATGCAGTGCACGGACTGGCCGGCAGATCTACTGACCCACATAAATACGTGAAGCTCTAACACTACGGTCGGGAGAACCACCAGCCAGTTCAATGGCTGTATAAATCGGACCAAGATTGGAATGCAGTGCACGGACTGGCTGGTGTCTCTCCCGACCCAAAGAAATACATGAAGCTGTCACACTCGCGTCATGAGAGCCGCCAGCCAGTTTGTCGGCTGTATAAATCGGACCGAGATCAGAATGCAGTGCACAGACTGGCCGGCAGCACTACCGACCCAAATAAATACATGAAGCTGTCACTTTTGGGTCGGGAGAGCTGCCAGCCAGTTTGACAGCTGTATATATATGACCGGGATCGGAACGCAGTGCACGGACTGGCGAGCGACTCTTCCACCCCAAAGAAATACATGAAGCTGTCACACTCGGGTCAGGAGAGCCGCCGGCCAGTTTGTCGGCTGTATAAATCGGACCGAGATCGGAATGCAGTGCACAGACTGGCCGGCAGCTCTACCGACCCAAATAAATACATGAAGCTCTCACTTTTGGGTCGGGAGAGCTGCCAGCCAGTTTGACAGCTGTATATATATGACTGAGATTGGAATGCAGTGCACGGACTGGCCAGCGGCTCTTCCGACCCAAAGAAATACATGAAGCTGTGACACTCGGGTCAGGAGAGCCGCCGGCCAGTTTGTCGGCTGTATAAATCGGACTGATATCGGAATGCAGTGCAGGGACTGGCCGGCAGCTGTTCCGACCCAAATAAATACACTAAGCTGTCACTTTTGGGTCGGGAGAGCCGCCAGCCAGTTTGACAGCTGTATATATATGATCGAGATCGGAATGCAGTGCACGGACTGGCCAGCGGCTCTTCCGACCCAAAGAAATACATGAAGCTTCACACTCCGTAGGGAGAGCCACCAGCCAGTCCATGCATTGCGTTCACATTTCGCTCCGATTTATACGCCCATCTGACTCTGCCCTTATAGAGGGGGTCATTTCTTGGGGATATAGACGGGGTGGTCTTTCTGAAAAAAAAAAAACTTTTAAAATTAGTTATAGAAAAAAGTTGACATCAGTTCTTCATCGACTTCACTCTAATCACTTTTTATTGTCGCCATTCTCTCTATTTCTGCCTCCTTGGAACAGATGAAGGTAATCCACATCTTGTCATTAGATGTTCCTGCCTACAAACATTGGAGCAGTGTCATTCGTGTCTTTACTTGTCAATTTGTGTGACCCCACTTGTGGGGGAAGCATGTAAAATGTTAGATATGTTGTGCTAAGGGGGTCTTGTGTTGTCTTTAGGAGCGCAGCTGATTTTTAATAATGGGTAAGTTGCAAATTTGCGTATTTTTACATGCGATTTGCAATTTTACCCATTTAACAAGATGAGACGACCACTTTAAAGGGTTATTCTCATCCCAGCAAGCTTTGAGCTAACCACAGGATGGATGATAATGTACTGATTGCTGGGGGTCTGGCTGCTATGTATGGCCACGCATGCAGTAAAAATGATATGTAGAGATCTGATGTGCCAGTCATGAGAAATTCAGCATAAAAGCCACATGCAAATAAGGCTGAATGTGCACTGGGGGCGTGTCAGTGCATGGGGGCTTGTCAGTACTCTGGGGGCGTGTCAGTACTCTGGGGGCATGTCAGTGCATGGGGGCGTGTCAGTACACTGGGGGCGTGTCAGTACTCTGGGGGCGTGTCAGTGCATGGGGGCGTGTCAGTACACTGGGGGCGTGTCAGTGCATGGGGGCGTGTCAGTACTCTGGGGGCATGTCTGCACGGGGTGTGTCAGTACACTGGGGGGCGTGTCAGAGCATGGGGGCTTGTCAGTACACTGGGGGCATGTCAGTACACTGGGGGCGTGTCAGTACTCTGGGGGCGTGTCAGTGCATGGGGGCGTGTCAGTACACTGGGGGCGTGTCAGTACTCTGGGGGCGTGTCAGTGCATGGGGGCGTGTCAGTACTCTGGGGGCATGTCTGCACGGGGTGTGTCAGTGCATGGGGGCGTGTCAGTACACTGGGGGGCGTGTCAGTACTCTGGGGGCGTGTCAGTGCATGGGGGCGTGTCAGTACACTGGGGGTGTGTCAGTACTCTGGGGGCGTGTCAGTGCATGGGGGCGTGTCAGTACTCTGGGGGCATGTCTGCACGGGGTGTGTCAGTACACTGGGGGGCGTGTCAGAGCATGGGGGCTTGTCAGTACACTGGGGGCATGTCAGTACACTGGGGGCGTGTCAGTACTCTGGGGGCGTGTCAGTGCATGGGGGCGTGTCAGTACACTGGGGGCGTGTCAGTACTCTGGGGGCGTGTCAGTGTATGGGGGCGTGTCAGTACTCTGGGGGCATGTCTGCACGGGGTGTGTCAGTGCATGGGGGCGTGTCAGTACACTGGGGGGCGTGTCAGTGCATGGGGGCATGTCAGTACACTGGGGGCATGTCAGTACTCTGGGGGCGTGTCAGTACTCTGGGAGCATGTCTGCACGGGGTGTGTCAGTGCATGGGGGCGTGTTAGTACACTTGTAAAGCTTCTGCCCCTTGTGCACTTCCAGTCTGATTTGCATATGGCTTTCTACAATAGATTTCTCATGACGGATCCCTGCACAAAAGATATAATCTTTATTGGGAGACAAGTGCATACAGCCATACCATACGTAAAAACATTCCCTTTAAGTATTGTAGTAAAGCAATGTACAAAAATTACCCCTGGGGTATGAGTATTGTGTGGATAAAAGAGCTTTTTTTCCCACTTTCCCTAAGAACAAATGTATTTTTTTGAACTCTCTGTTTGTTTCCCGTTTACGCCCATTGTATAATGAATTGCTTTTGCATTCACAGGCGGCATGGACTGCATCAGACTTGGAGAAACAATCATCGAATATTCTGCGGACTTCAGATTTTATATCACAACGAAACTCAGAAATCCTCATTATCTGCCTGAGTTAGCAACAAAAGTGTCCCTGCTAAACTTTATGATCACCCCCGAGGGGCTGGAAGATCAGTTACTTGGCATCGTAGTAGCAAAAGAGAGGTGAGCGGTCCTCGCTGCAGTCCTCGCTGCAGTCCTCGCTACGGTCCTCGCTGCGGTCCTGTATATGCGTCTGTCTCCTGGCAGACACGGATAGATGAGGCCCCCGTGTAGGGACAATATATGGGCTCTTTGCAGTCCAATAATGCACAATTCCTCCTGCTTTGGAGACAGTAGGGCCCCCCGACCTCTTGGGCCCCTCTGTGGCCGCACTTGTTGCACCAATGATATATCCGCCCCGTCTTCTAGAGGATTGTAAAGACACAAGAAGCACAGTCCCTCCATTGTCAGCTTAGTGGTGGGACTGTTGCTTTAGTCTACTGAAACACACGTCATCAATGTACCCCAAAGGCTGCCATCTTCCCAGTGTCCTTCCTTACCTGAACTCTTGGGTATTCTGAAATGACTAGAGATTAAAAATGGATCCATTACAACTTTCCTGAAAACTTTGATTCTCCTGGATCTGAAATTTTGGTGATTTGATGCACGTGAAGCCTGCAAAAGTGCGTTCTGCGTTTATTTTTTAGGTTTAGGCGTCAGGAAGAGGTTAATATAATAGAATACATTATACTCGCCTGTCCTAGGCCCTCTACTGTCTTATGCCGATTCCATTGTCGCAGATCTCCAGTCCTCTGCACTAGTGATGAGCGAACGTGCCGGGATAAGGTGTTATCTGAGCATGCTCGGGTCCTAACCGAGTGTCTTCGGCGTGCTCGAATAATATGTTTGAGTCCCTGCGGCTGTTCGACAGCCACAACACATGCAGGGACTGCCTATTTGTTAGGTAACCCCTGCATGTGTCGAACGGCCGCGAGACATGCAGCCGCAGGGACTCAAACGTATTTTTCGAGTACACCAAAGTCTCTCAGTTAGCACTCAAGCATGCTCAGATAACACCTTATCACGGCACGTTCACTCATCACTAGTGCCGCTGTTCAGTGGGGGAGGCAACAAAACACAGGAGAGGGTCTAGGACTGGAGGGTGTAGTGTATTTTATCATTTATTAACCTCTTCCATCCATTTATTTTACTCTGGGGTCTGGAAAGACATCTGAGCATATAAACCTCTTTTAATATGGACCAATTTTATTTAGACTGATTATGTCTGCCAGATGATTCAAAGAAATCTGCTCAAAACTAATTTTGGAAAATTCGTTCCTCTCCACTGGTGACCAACTGTGCCACCGCCTGTGCTCAACAGAGTAACACAAATTTTTATTTATTCTTTTTCAAAGCTGGTGTTATCTTGTCGCCCATCTCTAAATATCTGGAGTCAAGAAGAAAAATGTGAATAGATACATGTGTAATTATTAAGAGCACAGCATGAGCTCCGAGGAAGTACCACATAAAGACTAACGTGCCCCCTGAGAACCAAAACTGTGAAGAATACATGTGTGCAACCGGAGCTTCATTGTGCTTTCTGCTCCGCTTTAGTTTTACTATTATATAGATTTATACTTTATATTTACCGTTATACTTTCCTCATTACAGGCCTGAGCTCGAGGAAGAGAGAAACGCTTTAATTTTACAATCAGCCGCCAATAAGAAACAGCTGAAGGAGATTGAAGACAAAATATTGGAGACCTTACAGTCCTCAGAAGGGAACATCTTGGAGGATGAGAGTGCCATTCAGATCTTGGATTCAGCCAAGATCATGAGCAATGAGATCACCAAAAAGCAACAGGTGAGCAAAAGGCCACAGAAATCATGGCTGTCGCTACTCCCGACACTTTGATTGACAGCTCGCGCTGCACACACGCGCTGCACGCATGCGCTGCGCATACGCGCTGCACACACACACGCGCTGCACACACACGCTGCATACACACACAAGCTGCACACACACACTGCACACAGAGCTGTCAGTCAGAGTTCCGAGGAGGGATTATAGCCATCTGTAACCATTCCATGTCCGGCGGCTCCCAGAAGTATACAAGTTAATTTCCTCCCAGTAGCCGCACTTTCAGTAAAGCTGCCAACCAGCATTTTAACGCTATTTACTACAAAATTAACCCCATATATGCAGTAAAATAGCATTTTTTGCACATGACAGGTTCCCTTTAAATGACCAACAAACTTTGCATAAATCAATAGTATAAGCAAAAATAAGAAATATTGTAATATATCTTATATCAAGAAAAATGCTTCTTTCTCCACTTAGGAGCCAGTTCTCTCCACGTCTCCCATTCCTCCATCTAATAAATTCATCATCCACACAAATAGCTACATTTCATCTTGGGTAAAACAATACAGACTGATTACAGCTACCAGTTGAAGTCTATGGAGAGTGGGAGATGAGGCTGGAGAACAGTGAGCACAGGAAGGAAGAGGGAGAACAGGCAGAGGAAAAACAGACAGGTCATCCTGCTGTTTTCTAATAATGTTTTATTTCAGTGGTGGATTCACCTCTACACTGCTCAGTATCGCTGTATATGTTTTATTTCAGTGGTGGATTCACCTCTACACTGCTCAGTATCGCTGTATATGTTTTATTTCAGTGGTGGATTCACCTGTACACTGCTCATTACTGCTGTATGTTTTATTTCAGTGGTGGATTCACCTCTACACTGCTCATTACTGCTGTATGTGTTATTTCAGTGGTGGATTCACCCTACACTGCTGTATAATATTCTCCATCCTTACGCTGCTTCTGAACATGTGCTATATACACCTGCAGGAATCCCTCATGTCTGTGTGCGGTGTACAGGAGACATCATAAGAGTCACTCTACATCACTAGCTCAGAGACAACTGAAAATTAGTGTCTGTAGAGGGGAAATTAGTGAACAAAATGTGGGATACAAGTCATATAATGACCAGAAATTGTATTATTTTTCATGTAGCTTGGAGGCCATAGTTAAGTTGTATTTTTGGATAGTAATTGCTGATTTTCTAGATTTTTATCCTTTCTTGTCTGCTTCTATAGATTGCAGAGAAAACAGAAATAAAAATTGCAGAGTCCAGAGAAGGCTACAGGCCCATCGCCAAACATTCCTCCGTGCTGTTCTTCAGTATCGCGGACCTTGCTAACATTGACCCGATGTATCAGTATGCGCTCAACTGGTTTGTCAACCTCTATATCAACTCCATCCAGGACAGGTGAGGGTTCACAATCACACTTGGCGAAATATATATGTGTACATGTATATATATATATATAATATTTATGTGTTTGTTTTCAGCAACAAATCTAAAATCCTTGAGAAGCGTCTCCGTTACCTGATCGATCACTTCACCTATAACTTGTACTGCAATGTGTGCCGCTCGCTGTTCGAGAAGGACAAGCTCCTGTTCTCCTTCTTGCTCTGCTGCAACCTCCTCATGTAAGTCTTCCTCCGGGCGCTGGCAGGCGGTATAAACTACGGCCACATAATTGTTCGCCATCTTTCACACTGACGTTTTACCCATGATAATTTTAGGGCAAAGAAGGAAATCGAACACCAAGAATTTATGTTCCTGCTTACCGGCGGTGTCGGCCTGCAAAATAATGTTGCAAACCCGGCGCCGGGCTGGCTTCCAGATAAAAGCTGGGATGAGATTTGTCGTGCAAGCGATTTACCTTCTTTTAAGAGAATGAGGTAAGTGTTATAATAGATCACATCCAACTTTCAGAATTGCATTGTTATTAATTTTGTGGCTATAGATCATTCCTTGGTAGTCTTCTGCCATCTAGTGGCGACCTCTGGTTTTGTCTTCTTATTTTCATTATTTTGTGTCTCTCATTAGCCTCCCCTTGCTTTCATTGTTTCTTGATTTTAATTACCAACTTTTAATTTTTATTGTTTAGTTGCATACCTCAATTAAATATTTATTGTTTATGGTATATTCATTTGTTTGATTTCTGATTATTCTGGAGTAAACACTTATATTTTAGGCTTGCTCTGTGTGCTCTCATTTATATTGGAATTAGTTTTTGAGAAATAGTTTTTCTTAAACTGAAAAATCACTTAGTTATAGAGCGATACTTCCTCACCTCTAACTGCAGCCATTTTATTAGCAACTTAACAAGTGAATTCATAGACCTGTATGGACACCTTTTTTTTTTAAAGAGAATCCTAAAGAGGACTTTTCACTGCATTTTATATGTAAACTGGCCCCATCATGATGAAGTGGTTGAAGATCTAAATAAAACATATTTCTTATCTTTTTTATTTCTCATCTCCATTACAGAGATATTAGCCCTTCCGTTAAAATTAAAGGGGCAACAGCAGTAGTTTTTCACTTGGGGACAATTACTTTTTTCCCCTGTTTGCCATTGCCCTATCATAAGCAGGAGGCAGCATACAGGGTGAAAAAAGAAAATAGAAAATGCTACCCAGAGAAGCCAGACTTGGCTTTCTCTGTGTGATGGGGTAAGACTGATATGGCTGACAGGGTTAAACAGATGTCAATGGCGTGTGAAGAAGAGCAGAGCTGTGTGTCGCTACAAACACCACTCTGTATCTTTCCCTGGCATCAGAGAATAATGCCCCAATACCTGGGATAGATGCAGAGTGCTGAATGTGTCCAGCCCTGATCGAAGAACTGCAGCTTTCATCTCACAGCGTGACAGTGCTGAGAGATGAGAGCTGTAGTCAGATGCAGAACAGCGTTTGTTATGTTTTTTTTTTACATAGATGGTTACTATATATGTGTTGAAAAATCTATTGTATTTCATCACGGTCTCTGTGTTATTGGGTGGACAGGGAACATTTCATTGACAATCCCGATGAATGGCACGTGTTGTATGACAGCAGGGAACCTCACAACGTCCCATTACCTAATCCATATAATGAGAAGCTGAATGAGCTGCAGAAGATGATTATTCTGAGATGCCTCAGACCAGACAAGGTAAGAAATATGAATTGTCCATTGTTTTTAATTGTAGTTTAATCTTACCAGCATTGTTTATTTTAGTAGTTGCCCTATATTTGCTTTCATATTACATTACAAATAGGGGTTATCTGATGAAGAAAGTCCCTTTCCCTATCTCCTATTAGACCATATGGATGTTATTGATAGGAGGGCTCCCACTCAGGACCCCCTTGTACTACCCAGGACTGAGATCTACTACTAATAATAATATTGCTGGCTGCAGAATGAGTTAACTGGGAATCCACCAGTGAGCTCACTATGGCAGTGTGACTAGGAGTTTATAGCTGTCTTTTTCTGAGCTCCTCTCAGCTGACTTGTTACCACAGACCACATCAAAGCTGAATGTGGAGGAACACAAGAGCCAAACGGTCACAATTTTTTAATGAAACCCAATTGCAAAAATGATTTTAAACCAGTAATACAAGTATTTAAATAAAAAATGAAAAGAAAAGAAAAACAATGCTTGGTTGTCCACTTTTGGTGACAATTTTGTTGGTAAATATGCGATACTTGGAGCAATGTGTTTCCTTTTTTTGTAGATGAGCCCGGCTGTGACCAACTACGTGACTGACAAACTCGGAAAGAAATTTGTGGAGCCGCCTCCATTCGATTTATCGAAAAGTTACCTGGACTCTAATTCCACAATCCCGCTCATCTTTGTCTTGTCTCCTGGAGCTGATCCAATGGCGAGTAAGTATATATATATATATATATATATATATATATATATATATATATATATATATAAAAAAATCAGTAAAAATACAAAAAAAAAAGGCGTATCTCCTATTTCTAAACTACCAAAACCTCCGCACCAGAGAAGCACACAGAGCACTGATCTCTCTGTACAATGTAAACTAAAGCAGCCGTCCTGAGGGCCCGACAATGCATATTCACTTTAATAGGGCTGTGCTGTAGTACCACATTTAGCCTGAAGACGAGTGGCGCTGTTTCTGGTAAAAAAAAATTATATACACATATATATAATTTTTTTTTTCTCAGTTGCTCCATTGAGGGACACTGGGGACGGTGAGCTTCTCCTGGGCTCCTCGCCGCACCTGTCCCCGGGACCTCTTCTCCAACTTCTCAGCCCAGGTTCCTGTCTAGGTAGGCTGCCTGCCCTGGGACCCCATACAATGGCCCCCGAGCAGGCTCATCCTCTCCTGGCAATCATTAACCCCGTCTCGCCTGTTCCTATTTCTTTTCTATCCCTGTCTGGACTCATAGAAAGACATATATGTCCGTCCTCCCAGCCTTCGCTGGTCTTGTACTTTTGCATATCCTGTAAGCAAAAGTTACCGTCGGGTAAACTCGTGGCGAACTGCGCAGTGTGGGGTCCCAGGTCAGGCAGCCCACCAGACCAGCCTGAGGAGTTCTGGTGACAGGAGCGGTGAGGAGCTCAGGAGCAGCTCATGGTCTCCTATGTCCCACAATGAAGGCTTTGAGAGAGATCTTATGGTAAATAGAAACATCCTCTTTTTTCTGCTCCTCTATCTCCTCTTTTGGTACATTTTACTCGGTAAATGATGCATTTTTAGATATATTTCTTATAAATATATCGCTAATAAACAATTGAAACTTTTCTGTTTCAGGTTTGCTAAAATTTGCCAATGACAAAAATATGGGAGGGGGCGACAAGTTCCAAGCCATCTCCCTAGGACAGGGACAGGGGCCGGTAGCTGCAAAAATGATCAAGGAGGCTGCGGCCAACGGGACGTGGGTTTGTCTGCAGAATTGTCACCTGGCCGTGTCCTGGATGCCAACGCTGGAGAAGATTTGCGAGGAGTTCACCAGTGACACCTGTCACCCAGACTTCAGACTGTGGTTAACTAGTTATCCTTCACCCAAGGTAATAGTAATCTGTCATGTATCATTGTATTCAGGCTCGGACTGGCCCACTGGATACCAGGAAAATCCTCCGGTGGGCCGCCATGCAAAGAATGCAATCTCCACACAGGGCCAGTCACGTCCACAGTGTGCAGACATGACTGGCCAGAGTTTTCGTACAATCTTCTTTGCATTTGACAGTCTTTCTCATATGTCCCCAGTTTCCCGTGACCATTCTCCAGAACGGTGTGAAGATGACAAACGAGCCACCGACAGGACTGAGACTAAATCTGCTGCAGTCTTATCTCACCGACCCAATCTCGGACCCAGAATTTTTCAGTGCATGCCCAGGAAAAGAGCAAGTACGAGACTCGATCTAATAGTATATGCGACATGGTAGGGATCTAAAGTCTAACCCCATGTCGTCTGCTTTTTCCTTCCAGATATGGGAGAAGTTACTTTTTGGGGTGTGTTTTTTCCACGCTTTGGTTCAGGAAAGGAAGAAGTTTGGTCCTTTGGGATGGAATATCCCCTATGGATTTAATGAGTCTGATTTGAGAATCAGTATTCGGCAACTACAAGTAATTACTTTATGTTTTATATCACTGTTATAGGGTGACACTATCTTCTTAAAGGGATTCTGTAACTAGGCTTTTGCTACCCCATCTTAGAACAGCATAATATAGGGACAGAGACCCTGATTCCAGTGATATGTCACTGACTGGGCTGCTTGCTACATTGCTACACTTTTGATAAAATCTCTGTTTTATCTGATGCACATCTAGCAGTTCTCTAAATGCTGAGAGCTGTAAAACTCCGCCCGCATCACTGGTTGATTTCTGTGTCACTGTTCATAGTCAGAAATCAGTGGTGGGGGCAAGGTTATACAAAGCTCACGAATATGGAGGACTACATGGCAGCACGTTTACTAATCCTCTAGTGATAATCTCCTTCTGATAAAACAGTGATTGTAGCAAAACTACAGCAAGCAGCCCAGTAAGTGATACATTGCTGAAATCAGGGTCTCTGTCTATACATTACGCAGCTTTCAGAAGAGGTTGCAAAGACCGATTCCCTTTAAAAAGGACCTTTTAGCAGTTTGAGCGTGTTAGAGTAGCCACATCTTAGAATACTGGCTGTAGAGCTGAATAAAACATTGGTTTATTTGTATTTCACATCTCCGTTGTGGAGATCTTAGCAAGTACATTTTGTGACTGCTATGCTACTATAATCAAGTGGACGGTAGCAGAGATTATTTACTGGGGGTCATTTACTTTTTCTCTTTTCTGCTGCAAGAAATCGACAGACTTTCTCTGTGTGATATGGAAAGATCTATAATGACACACAGCTGTCAGATTGCTCCCTCCCTCTCAAACTGACATTGCTGTGAGATGAGTGCTGTAGCAAGCCTGGGATAAATGCAGTGAGATGATTGTAATGTGTTTCATTGCAAATACCTCTCTGCGTTAATCCCAGGCATGATGAATAATGCCCTGTTAGTGGGAACAGATTCAGGGTGATATGTGCGACCTGCTGCAGCTCTCATCTCACAGCACTGTCAGATCTGCTTTCCTCCTCCTCAAACTGTTAGTGCTGTGAGATGACACACATTACAAACACCTCTCTGCATTTATCCCAGGCTTGCTGCAGCATTCATCTAACAGCACTGACAGAATGAGAGGGAGGAGAGCAGATCTGACAGTGCTGAGAGATGAGAGCTGCAGCAAGCCTGGGATAAATGCAATGAGGTGTTTGTAATGTGTGTTATTACAAACACCTTTCTCAATTTATCCCAGTCATCGGGAATAGTGCCCTGATAGTGGGAACAAATTCAGAGTGATGTGTGACATGGTGCAGCACTCATCTCACAGAAAAAGCCAGGTCTGACCTTCTACTATGGGTGCATTTTCTTTTTTTATCCTGCATGTCAGTGCCTGTGTCTGATTGGTCAACCTCATACAGGGAAAAAGTACTCACGCAGTGAAGAATCTTTGCTAACGCTCCTTTGGTTATAGGTGAGAAATATAACATAGCATGGTGTTTTATTCCGTTTTGCAGCCACTATTCCATGATGTGACCAGTTTAACATGCTCAAACTGGTGAAAGATCCTCTTTAATACACCCACATATATAAGGGCTATAGTGGCAGCGTACACCCGGCCAGGAGTACCCTTAAAGTGTAAATTCACACCTGACAGTGTGCAGAATTTTGTTTTCTTTTCATAGTAATGAAATAACTTTTTTTTTTCCATTTTTTATTTCAGCTCTTTGTGAACGATTATGAACATGTACCATTTGAGGCCATATCGTACCTAACCGGAGAATGTAACTACGGAGGTCGTGTGACCGATGACTGGGACCGGCGCCTACTTCTGACCACTCTGGCAGATTTTTATAATAATGACATAGTGGAAAATCCACGTTATTCCTTCTCTCCAAGTGGGAACTACCTAGCGCCCCCTAAAGGCACTTACGACGATTACATTGAGTTTATCAAGGTGATTGTCAGACGCCACTATACAATGTACTATCATCAGAGTGCTGCTATTAGCAGGATTCAGTAGGATTGCTGCCATTTGTGAACGCATACGATTAGTTCTGCCTGCCTGCAGCTATTGGAAACAGTCAGCATGCTTGTTGAAGTTTACACTCTCAACAACTTGCTGCCATCTAGTTATAGAGTTCATTTTAACATACACCACCTGGCCCTAAAGAGTTTACATCCTAGAATGGAAATAACCAAGGTGAAAGAATGCTGTGGGATTTCAGCTCCGGAGCTGTGATCAATTAAAGCAGCATTTTTTTCCTTCCATAGGACCTTGAAATACCCTCCTTACATGATATCAGCAGAGGAATCTGGAAAGTGATACTACGGGCTCTCCGTCTCTAACACTCCGTCCTGTTCTCTACCCAGAACATCGTATGTGTGACTTTCTTCCATCTCTCTCCCTGTCTGGCAGAGACTCCCGTTTAGTCAGCACCCGGAGGTTTTCGGATTGCACGAAAATGTCGACATATCAAAGGATCTGCAGCAAACGAAGATCATTTTCGAGTCCTTGCTCTTGACCCAAGGGGGAAGTCGTCAAGGAGGGTCATCCGGGGCCAGTGATCACACACTGTATGAAATAGCTAACGATATACTCAGCAAGGTGAGACCTTATATCAGTCATTAATTCCAATCAAATACATTTTTGTATTTTTCAGACTATAAGACGCACCGGACCATAAGACGCACCCCAGTTTTTGGTGTGGAAAATAGGAAAACAAAGATTTTTATAAGATGGGGGTCCGTCTTATAGTCCGAATTTAAGGTTTCTTGCCTGGGGGCCGGCGGCGGTAGAGTAGGGTCACAGGAGGCATGGTCCCTTGCTCAGGAAGTTGGTGGCGGCAGAAGTGGGGCAATGCTGAGAGCCGTGGGTGGTAGGAGGCAGTTTCCCAGCGGTGCAATGCTGTGGGCCATTATCCTGAAGCCGTGGGCTGCTAGAGGTGGCGCATGCCACAGCCTCAGGAAAATGGCAGCCTCCGGAGGCGCATGCGCAGATTGAGTTCAGCAAAATGGCCACCGGGAAACCAATGATGCACTCCACTTTGCTGACAACATCGGGCTCGCAGCATCACCACACTCCTGCCGCCGCCGGCTTCCTCAGTAAGGGACCCTGCTCCACCACCACCGCAACTCCCAGGTAAGCCTGCATTCGGACTATAAGACGCATCCCACATTTTCCTCCCAAATTTTTTGGGGAAAAAAGTGCGGGTTATAGTCCTAAAAATACAGTATACCTTTATTTTCATCTTAAAGAGGTTTCTGTAAAAACGTAACCAGATTATGGAATGTTATAGATAAAAAACAAAAACCAATATTACTGAGCCGTTGAATCCAATGCCGACTCCCTGGTGGTCCACACCTGATTTAGAGAAATGACATCCCACCCATGAGTCACATGACTGCTGTAGCCAATCACTGGTCTCAGCTGTCATGTACTGACACCATTGATTGGCTGCATCGATCACGTGATTATTAATGGGACATCCTTTGTGCCGGTAATATGGAATTGAATATGTTAGTAGTGATTTATTTTAAGAAAATGTCATATTTATCAGAAATTTTCCTAAACTTGTGAATTTGGGGAGAATACAGAAATAAAATATGGGAAACAGCCGAAAAAAAGTAATCATCGATAACACGACGATTATAATTCTCCGGTGAGAATTACGGTATTTACTCAGGAAAAGCCAAAATGTGATTTATTTTCTAACATTCCTTACTAATGGATAACTTTTTGTCAAATCCCTTTAAATCTGGTAAAAAATAAAATAATAGCAAAGTGAAATAATATAAGTACAAGAAATCCTAATATTGGTCGTATTTCTGCAGCTTCCTAAGGATTTTGACATCGAGGCCGCTTTGCAGAAGTTTCCGGTGCGGTATGAAGAGAGTATGAACACAGTGCTGGTGCAGGAGATGGAGAGGTTTAACAAGTAAGGGGGTTTTAAGTGTAATTGTACCTCTCGGGGGGGCAGGGCTGGCACCTGGTGTACGAGTTTTGAGTGTTAAGTATTTGCTGCAGAAATCTCTGCATCATTTCTTGGCAGGAAAACACTGCGTAAAATTGGTGCGTTTTTGCAGCGTCTTTGAAAAATTCTACATAATGATAAATAAAAATAATAATAATTATACTCCAAATATATACATACCAGGATGTACCACCAGGGGGCACACTAATCAAGTTAAAAGATCAAGGAAAAAAATACGCAACATGTGCTTGAGATTTCAGAACTCCTATTCACTTTGTTGGTGCTGTAAAACGTTGCGTTTTTTCTTTTCGCAGAAACAATGCAATGTGTGAACAAAGCCTTAGTGTCCAAAACGGATCTTTTCCAGATGCTACACCTTTTCATATTATAAGCAAAAAAAACCCACAAAACTGATCTGTTGTAAAACCAAAGCAAATACCGTAAATGTATTATAAAACAAGTATTATTTATTTGGTTTATGTCAAGGTTTACGTGGAATCAGTTTCATTAACTTTCTAGAAATAAAAGGAATTAAAGAAATTGGGAAACAAGAGAGACAATAGATAATTCATCTGCACAAATAAGTCAGTAGAGCAGATTTTGCTCCTATAGAGCGGATTTATTTCGCCTTTGCTGAGTCTCACGGAGGGGAAAACTGCAGGGAAAAGTTTGATCATGTGCTGTATATGGCGGTGATTCACATTTATTGATCAGCGGCATTTTGCCGTTATTGATGGCGTTATATGGCCAGCAGCCACATCTCTAAGCATTTCTAGGATAGCCACACAAGGTTATTATTATTATTATTATTATTATATTGATGTATTTCTCGTGCTCTCACTCAGTACATCTTGTCTTATACTTTCCAGTTTAATCCGCACTATAAGGACAACGCTACAGAACCTGCAGAAAGCCATCAAGGGTCTGGTGGTCATGGACTCCGAACTGGAAGCCCTGTCTGGCAGCTTAATCGTGGGGAAGGTTCCCGAAACGTGGGCAAAGCGGTCTTATCCCAGCCTGAAACCTCTAGGAAGTTACGTCAGTGATTTCCTGGCCCGGCTTAGATTCCTGCAGGTGGGTGATCATTGCTGGGACCCCATTCCCTCAATAAATGGGGTCTTTGTGCTGCTGCCTCTTTTTGGCCCCATCTTCCTTAGCAATATGTGATACTTTTGGGCAGGTGCAGAAAACCATAATCGGACGAGTGCCATCCATCAGTTTGACAGATCGCACTCTTCCTCATGTTATTCAATGAGGCCGTGCACATGTCTGATTTTTTTTCTTCAAGGTCTCTCCAAGGGAAAAAAAAAAATCACTGTATGCTCGAGTTTGACCCGATAATCAAATCGCACTCGGCCATGCAAGTCAATGAGTCTGTGGAAAACATTGGACTGCACTCGGATGACATCTGAGTGTAGTCCGATTTGCATGGACTGACAGAATGAAGAAGATGGAGACATTTTTCTCTCTTATCTTTTCCACATCAGATTCTGATCAGAGAGTGATTAGCAAAATTGATCCAATTTTCTCAGATGAGGAAAAATACGCTCGTCTGCACCTAGGGAAGTCTCCAACATAGCCCCAAAGGGAGATCTCCCCGTACGGACAGCGTACTCCACTATTGCACCACAGCAAAGCGTTGTATAATTATTATTCATTTTATCCAGTGCTATAGGAAAGAGATCAATCCACCGTTCTTTATTGATTACATACCGCCATATGTGTCTGGTTTCTCGTAGACCTGGTTTGACTGTGGAAAGCCTCACGTCTTCTGGCTGTCGGGCTTCTTCTTCACACAAGCATTTTTAACTGGAGCCATGCAGAATTATGCAAGGAAATACAGAATCCCCATTGATTTGCTAGGCTACGAATTTCAGGTGAGTTCGCATGAGTACATCGATCCTTAAGGATTCATTAAAGGGATTGGCCGCCTTATATGCAATCTACATAATCTATACGTACCAGGTAAATCCCCGGCCTCCCCAGCGCTACTGCTCTATTGGTCTGTCCGGTCTTTCTTAGGCTCAGATTACCACTGCAGCCAATCACTGGCTTTAGTAGTGAAGGTTGACGGTCATAGCGTGACCACTGAGGCCAATGATTGGCTGCAGGGTTCACATGTGCGCATTTGGAATGGGGATTTTTATAAGGCGGGGGTGCACAGACTGCGGCCCACCATGACATTCCATGTGGCCCCCAACCATTTAGTCACAGAAATGCTCAACTGTTGTGCGGTTGCTGCTCACATGTATGTTTCATGCCAAAATAAACCATAGCAGCACGTAAAATGGGACCAAGGATGGGTAAGAACTAATAGTACAGTGTATGGTCATGTCTATCAGAAAGGTGGTCCCCTGACCCCCATGTGGCAATCAAGAAAGGAATGGCGGCCATGCATGAGCGTGTATTGTCACTATAGTGTATGGGAGCGGCGAAACACTCCACGCTTTCAGCCGTTTCCATCAAGTAGAATGGAGAGAGCCACATGCACGGAGAATTCATTTTTAGGGTGCGAACGTAGAAGAAGAACATATTCTCCCATTTTCCCAATAAGTGGGGAGCCTACTAAATGCAATAAGTGTCCCAAATGGTAATTTTCATTTAAGTTTTATTTCTGCTCTTCGTATTGACTCAATCTAACAATGTGATCCTCAGACAAAAAAGAAAAAAAAATATATATATATATATATATATATATATATATATATATATATATATATATATATATATATATATAGTCATGGCCGAAAGTGATTTAAGAAAATTATTGCATATGTTTTGTTATACACGTTTATTTCTTTTGGGTGTATTGGAACAACACAAAAAAACAGAGAGAAAAGGGTGCAGAATTGTTGGCACCTTTCCAAAATTGTACTTAAACAACTTTGTTTCAAGCATGTGATGCTCGTTCTAACTCACCTGTGGCAAGTAACAGGCAATATGAAAATCACACCTGAAATCAGATAAATAGAGGAGAAATTGACTCAAAGCACAAAGAACAGAAAGAGGAGAAGAGAACTGTCTGAGGACTTGAGAACCAAAATTGTTGAAAAGTATCAATAATCTCAAGGTTAAAAGTACAAGGTACTCTTTTTTTTTTCTGGACCAATTTCAAGGGTGTGTAGACTTTCGGCCATGACTCTATAGCAAAGTCAATATATGGAATCCAATGACAGAGACATTGATTTCATGTAATAAAGTAATTTATCATGAACTAAAAGAGCGTTTTGTTTTTTTCACCAGGTTCTGCCCTTGGACACCTCCGACACATCACCAGAGGATGGAGTCTACATCAATGGGCTGTTCTTAGACGGAGCTCGCTGGGACAAAGAGAGGTCGGTGACTCCAATGGCTGCACGATTTATACATTGTCATTATATATTCATCATCAAGGATAAAGACAGAGTTCACTCCACCATCTTATGTATGATAGAATGGCAGACTGACACCACCCTGGTTTTTTCCACCTATTTTTCTCCTGCCTGACTTACTTACTTTTGCTGCTGCGGATTCCGATGATCATATAATTGCATCCACTAGTAATGGAAATTAAAGGAATCTTCCAGGAAAAGCTGATATATCATGTATGCCTAGCGTGAGGAATCAGAGAAACGGTGCTTAGCTACGGAATGAGATTACTCCTGCTCCCCTCAAGCCCGGCACTCAGCATCGTCCAATCTCAAACCTGAACATGGAGCAATAAATGAGTCTTCTAGTCCAAAACTTGGGCAGAACCATTTTGATGCTTCAATTGAATCGTCCATCTAAACCTTAGAACCCCGTACAGACCGCAACACCAAATTACCAATTAACAAATCCTCGGCTACTGTCCAGATTCATCCCAAATCCGTGAGTTTTTGGTCGTTACCAAGAAGAACCAGAATTCTGCATTACACCAAAATAATACGATGCAAAACCCTCCTATAATAAGTGATGATGAAACTAATTTTGTAATAACATTTCCGTTATCGTTGTATATTAATTAGATGGGTAAAAGTTGTTTTTTTTTTCATCTTAAAGTTCCTCTATTTCTCTCCTTAATACCGTTTTTGCAGTGGCGTACTCGCAGAACAGCACCCCAAGATCCTGTTTGACTCCGTGCCGATAATCTGGATAAAACCAAGTAAGTGATGGAAATATATATTATCCATTCAATTCAGGACATTTATACAATACACGGCATAGAAATGTCGGCGATGAGTTGTGCTGGTGATGGATCTGTCTTGTTAGTCCTTCCCCTGACTCTACTGGGTACGCTGATGAACACAGCATCGGAAATTAGGCAAATGGCCATTTCTTTAGTTTGTACCAACATTGTCCATGAAGCCGGTAGTCATCACGTGGATCCAACCTCAGACATGTGGAAATGCCATAAATGCCTGATGGACACAGGTGTCACCTTTGGGGTCGGCACCTCTCCTGAGAACGGGCCTGTCTCATGTCATCACATTCGCAGCTTCCTCTCTTCCCTTCAATTGAAGTTCTGAAACATACCCCAGCACACTTGTTTGACTTTTTTTCAGAACAGAATAGAGAGCTGTACATGGCGAGACACCTCTAAATTACAGGAGGCAGAACCCAGAGATGGGAACGGAACAACCAGCAGACATGTAGAGCATACAGCATCCTATGTATAGGCCATAAATGTGCAAAATGGGAATACTGAGCTCTCCTTCACTAGGTCCTGTGACCTTACTCCAGCGCACAGGAAGGTTGTGTGCTACAATAAAGGACAAGAAATTGTGGATTATCCTTCACATGATTTGGAGTCTGGAAGTCGTCCACAAGGAGAACATTACTGTACGCTCCGGATCCAGCTGGCAAATCCGCAGTGTTAGATATAGAACTTTGTCTTAATAGGGAACACATGAGCGACCCTGCAGCTGTTGTCATTAATTCACCCTCCACCAATGTGAGATTAATTGTGTGATTTTTATATTGCTAGGTCAGAGGCACATCAAGAGCACTTGAGCAGGAGCACCCACTTCATAAGTTTTATGGCTACTTTTTGCCCCATCTCCATACTTTGCAATTCCCGGTATTGTAGTATAGATTCACGCACATGCAAGCTCAGTTAAGCCGAACATGCATATGTTTTCAATGTGGGAAAGGTAATAAGCTATTGTCAGACATCTCTGGCACCAGCTCATTACCTGAAAAAAAAAAAAAAAATAATCAGTAGTTTTAACCCCTTCACGCTATTTGATGTATATATCCGTCATGTGTACATGTCACTTTATGACGGATATATCTGTCATCCTAATGGCTTAGTACAATCTCAGCGATCAGCTACATTTGGTAGACTACCAAGGAGTAAACAGAATCAGACTACACAAGGTTTATTTGTTGTCTGTTGCCATGGTTACACATTTGTAATCAAGACAAAATGCAAAGTTCTTAAATTTTTCTTTTTAAATGCATTGGAATTATAGAAAAAAAAGGAAATTCCTAGCATAGAAGGCAATGGGGTTATTATAAGATGAGGGATCGCTGTGTTGTGCAGTTTGTGAATTAACTTTATGATCCCAATTAAAGGGACACGTGTCATCACAGGTCACAGTGACCTCTATGTCGCTGATGTCCGGGACATTCAGGGTCCCTACTGTGAGCGCAATCCTTGCTCAGCGGAGTTAGTAGTAACTCTATATTACATTTGCTGCAATGACAGACTCTCCTGGTCAGCTGTACACATGGAGCTATACGGAGGATCGCATCCGGGCTGCTGCGTGCTCACCAGAGATCAGCGTGCAGTTTATAGGCAGAAGTGATCTACATAAGATAACAGATTCTGCATTACAGAATGTATTATGGTCCACAGCTGCATTCACAGTTCTGTAAGTCTCAGAGCTGAAATCTCATGCAATCTCATAACTCTGATCTCTGGTGGTCCGACCACTATGGCCCCCACCAATCCAAAGAATGGAGCTTTTCCTGCTGGACTGTGGCACCATTCATTCTAATAGGAGCACGAAGATCAGCCGAGCGCCGCACTCAGCAATCTCCAGCGCTCCCACTGAGGATGAATGGAACAGAGTTGGACTGCGGCACCATTCATTCTAATAGCACGAAGATCAGCCGAGCACCGTGCTCAGCAATCTCCAGCGCTCCCACTGAGGATGAATGGAACAGAGTTGGACTGCGGCACCATTCATTCTAATAGCACGAAGATCAGCCGAGCACCGCGCTCAGCAATCTCCAGCGCTCCCACTGAGGATGAATGGAGCAGAGTTGGACTGCGGCACCATTCATTCTAATAGGAGCACGAAGATCAGCCGAGCACCGCGCTCAGCAATCTCCAGCGCTCCCACTGAGGATGAATGGAGCAGAGTTGGACTGCGGCACCATTCATTCTAATAGGAGCACGAAGATCAGCCGAGCACCGCGCTCAGCAATCTCCAGCGCTCCCACTGAGGATGAATGGAACAGAGTTGGACTGCGGCACCATTCATTCTAATAGGAGCACGAAGATCAGCCGAGCACCGCGCTCAGCAATCTCCAGCGCTCCCACTGAGGATGAATGGAGCAGAGTTGGACTGCGGCACCATTCATTCTAATAGGAGCACGAAGATCAGCCGAGCACCGCGCTCAGCAATCTCCAGCACTCCCACTGAGGATGAATGGAGCAGAGTTGGACTGCGGCACCATTCATTCTAATAGGAGCACGAAGATCAGCCGAGCGCCGCACTCAGCAATCTCCAGCACTCCCACTGAGGATGAATGGAGCGGTCATGCGCAGGATTGACCACTCCATCATTCAACCAGGAAAAAGGCCCAATTTTCAGGATCTTTGGGGGCCACGGCTTTCAGATCCCCCAATCCTATCTTGTGGATTGAGGATAACGTTTACAAGAAGTGACCTGACCATTCTCCCTGGTGTATTCCATTAGAATGATACTCTACACTTTACAATAAAAGTCAATGAGAAAGCTAAAAGACGCCCCAGGCGGGTGTTGCACTTTTTTTTTTTTCATTTCCACTGAAAAATAAACTACCAGTTTCTTCATTGATTACTGAATAAACATAACAGCCAGAAAATGATGGGGAAAAAAACACACAAAAACCACCACCAAAAAAAAAAATCCCTCAGAAAATAATTTTAAAAAGCCAGCAAAAGATACTTCAGAAAAAAGGAGCGTTTCCTGAATTGTGATTCAAAAACACATGAAAAAAGGCGCAGTGTGAACACACCCTAGGACAAAGGCCATGAAATGGCAGAGAATATAAGAGTTTGCTGATCCTTACTGATCTCTGTGAGGCCAATCTGATATTCACTAACGCATCATTGTTGTCGCCATTTTATTGACTCTTTTTAGATAAAAAGTCAGACATCAAGAAGACCAAGTCGTACGTGTGTCCACTCTACAAGACCAGTGAGCGGAAGGGCACCTTGTCCACCACCGGACACTCCACCAACTTCGTCATTGCCATGCTGCTGCCGACAAGTAAACCCGTGCAACACTGGATAAAGAGGGGGGTCGCTCTTCTCTGTCAGCTCGATGACTAAGGAAACGCCATATTGTATTTATTTGTTAAAGGGAGTCAGTCACCACAGAATGACTGTTCAAACCAAGCACAGGCGCTCGGTGAATCATGGCGGCCAAACATTTAGGGCGCAGTCAGATGACCATATAAATCGGACCGCAGTGCGCTGACTGGCCAGTGGGTACTTGGTTTGAACAATTATTCTGTGTTGACAAAGTCCTTATTATTATCTTGTTTTATCATCAGGAATTAAGCCCTCAAATCCCCACTGTCCTCTTATCCAGTAGCCGGTTCCCAATGATGTTTCTTTATTTTCTGGCAGGTGCGGCATCTGACAGAAAAGCAAATTTAAAGGCTGTATTCCCAGACCTGTATACAGTTAAGGGTGAAGCCATTCACTGGAAAAATCAATCTGGCCGGTCACCGGATAAGTCAATCTGGCCGGTCACCGGATAAGTCAATCTGGCCGGTGACCGGAGAAGACAGTCTGGCCGGTGACCGGAGAAGACAGTCTGGCCGGTGACCGGAGAAGACAGTCTGGCCGGTGACCGGAGAAGACAGTCTGGCCGGTGACCGGAGAAGACAGTCTGGCCGGTGACCGGAGAAGACAGTCTGGCCGGTGACCGGAGAAGACAGTCTGGCCGGTGACCGGAGAAGACAGTCTGGCCGGTGACCGGAGAAGACAGTCTGGCCGGTGACCGGAGAAGACAGTCTGGCCGGTGACCGGAGAAGACAGTCTGGCCGGTGACCGGAGAAGACAGTCTGGCCGGTCCCTTTCCTGGCTTCATAGATGTCCCACAGTACGTCATACACAATCTATCTCTAGCGCATGTGTAGTTCACAGATGGCGCCGGTCAGACACCTCACAGCACTGCGCGTGTGTCGGAAGTTGTGCGGTGTATAAAATACAGAAAACAAAAGCTCATCACTGATAGCAGGTTGGTGATGGCTTAGGGACTTAATTCCTGATGACAGGTTCCCTTTAAATGTTAATTTGGATACAGAATTGAATGCATCATACAGACATGACAGTGAATCTTTTCCTTATACTTTCCTGTATATACGGTATATCTAAAAATAAAGTCTGAACAACGCAAACATATCTCCAGAAATACAGTACGATTTATGTTTAAAGTACGTTACAAGTAAAATTTAAAGGGGTTGTTCAGGTTAAGAAAAATATGGCTGTTTTTTTTAAATACACTTTTCACCTGCCTGGCTTGATGAAAGGGAATGAGCTGAGCTGCTTCTGGGAGAAAACGGCCATATTTTTCTTATCTGTTACAGGCCAGTGAAATCTTGCTCTGTTAGAGCAGTGAGGAAGCCACTGAGCCCTGGGACGGGAACGCCAGTGGTCATGATTGGCAATTCACTAGTAGGTGCCATGCAAGACGTCCAATATCCAAAACAAAGTACGGTAAGCAGCAAATTTATCCCTCATGTGGGCAACTTCCACTGTAGTCCTCAGAGGGTGATCACGGTAATCCTGCAAAGTGGTATCAACAGGTTAATCAAGTTCGAATTGTAGTGGCTCTTTTGCCAGGATGTAATTGTGCATAACAACACATGCTTTGACCACATCATCAATTGTCTCAGTTTTTAGATTGATTGGTGTTCCCAAAACGCACCACTTTGATGCCAGCAAACCAAAGGCACACTCCACAGTTCTTCATGCCCTTGTCAGTTGGTAGTTGAAAATCCTTTTTGTGTGATTCAAGTCCCAACTTGAGTGCGGTTTTATGAGGTTGGCGCACATTTGAAATGCATCATCCCCAACCACAACAAATGGCATTGGCTGTCCTTCAGTGTTGGGGCAGGGGAAAATTAAAATTATTACCATACAAACGTTGTACCATGTCAGAGTTTTTGAAAGTCTGTGAGCCATTTCCTCGTCCAAATGAGCCAACATCAACGGCGACAAATGGACACTCAGCATCTGCAATCGCCATGATAACAATCGAAAAGTATTTTTTGTAATTGAAATACTCGGATCCACTTCCAGCAGGTTTCAGAATCTGAATGCGTTTGCTGTCCACAGCCCCCACACAGTTAGGAAAATTACAAATTTAAAAATTTTATTACAAATTTAATTGAGTTTTGCTGCATTTTTCAGCCAGAGTTCAGTTGTGGGTTGGGGGAGGGATTCTGCATGCAGAACATCACATAAAGCATGGCAGGTTTCTCCAACAATCCCAGAAAGGGTGGACACTGCAATCTGAAATTGGAAATGTAGAGATCTTAAGATCTCTCCGGTAGCTAGGAATCTGACGAACAGAAAATGGGGGGAAAAAATCAGTACATGGCTTTTCTAACAATAATACAAACGATGTGTTTATTTTTCAAAATTGGTACCTTAGGGTCACAAACAGATGTTCCTCAGCAGGAATTGCTCTCGGTAGATATGTGTCCTGCCCGGTGATGGATCCTCGCACGCATTGCAGCAATTCATCGAAGCTCTGTTCAGACATCCTCGTGTATTCGAAAAACTCCTCCGGGTTTTCACATAGCTCGGTGTACAATGACTGGTAGGCTCCACGGCTCTCTCGGACTTCAACCATGGAGTGTTGCCAGTAGCGATGACGTCTTCTCCGTCTTGCTCTTCTCCTTTCTTCTTCACAAGCCACAGCGAAAGCAAAAGCCAATTTCAATTCCAAATCCAGATTACGATAAAAGCTCTCCATGCCAAGATCCATCTTGCAGCTGGATACAGCATCCAAAGACGAGGATTTCATCTGTGTAGGGTCTATATATACAGATTCCCCATGAGACACGCCCATTAGGTGTGGCTTTTTGTCAAGGAAATTCTCCTGGAACAGTATTTGCCGCATAACAAAATTCTTTAAAAATTCGAACACATGTGCAGAAAAAATGCAAACGGATGCACAAGCAGTGTTTTTTGCATAATGCGTAAGCTGATGCGGATAAAAACCGCAGCGTAGCCATGCATTTGAATGCGTTTTGGCATGCGCAGATGATACGCTGTGCACAGAGACGCTAATGTGAACTTAGCCTAAGCGCCAGATTTCGGCTTCAAGGTCAGGTCCTTCCCCCAGTCAGATGTCAGGAGTAAGACTTCGCTTCCTACAATGGAACGAGGTCCGATATGCAATCATATGGGTTATTCTTCTGTCCAGCCTCTTCCGATGGATCGTGGAAGGTGAGGGACACATACAGGGCACATGTGCTTGTAGAAATAACACACCAGCCTCTCATCCTTAGCATGTAACTTGTGGTGTAGCAGAAGAGCAACCCATGTGAATGGCACATGTGAAGTCAGGCTACCATGAGAACTGCCATATTGTTCCTTCCACAAGGCCGGGAGAAGGTGCGGACCACTTGTAAAGATTTTTTGCAAATCTGCAGTATAGATCGGCAAGCGGGAAATGAGACTGTGTCATCAGGATGTGCAAGATGATATCTAAAATGCAATGATGGATGAGCCTATAGGGAGAGGTCACAAACAATCGTATCATCCTTGGCTCTCGAATACTAAATGCGGACACATTATGGGAGATGTCAGTAATCTGTGACCGCTGGATGACTTACCTCCTAAGGCCGGGGTCACACTTGCGAGTGTGATGCGAGAAACTCTCACGAGTCTCTCGCCTCAATACCCGACACTGCCGCCGGCACTCGGGACCGGAGTGTGCGGCTGCATAGAAATACATGCAGCTGAATGCTCCAGTCCTGATTGCCGGCGGCAGTGCCGGGTATTGATGCGCGAGACTCGTGCGAGTTTCTCACATCACACTCGCAAGTGTGACCCCAGCCTAAGATGGATACTGACCTATTAGTATGAGGACCCCACAGCTCCTCACACAGTACGAGGGCCCTCACAGCTGCTCACACAGTATGGGGGCCCCCAAAGCCACATATTCAATATAAGAGTCCCTACACAGAATGAGAGCCCCCCCACAGTCCCTCATTCAGCATAGGAGCCCCCCACTTAGTATAGGACCCCTTACACAGTATAAGAGTCTCTACACAGAATAAGGGCCCCCATAGTCCCTCACTCAGTATAGGAGCCCCCCACTTAGTATAGGACCCCTTACACAGTATAAGAGTCTCTACACAGAATAAGGGCCCCCATAGTCCCTCACTCAGTATAGGAGCCCCCCACTTAGTATAGGACCCCTTACACAGTATAAGAGTCTCTACGCAGAATAAGGGCCCCCATAGTCCCTCACTCAGTATAGGAGCCCCCCACTTAGTATAGGACCCCTTACACAGTATAAGAGTCTCTACACAGAATAAGGGCCCCCATAGCCCCTCACTCAGTATAATGGCCCCCACTTAGCATAGGACCCCTTACTCAGTATAAGAGTCTCTACACAGAATAAGGGCCCCCATAGTCCCTCACTCAGTATAGGAGCCCCCCACTTAGTATAGGACCCCTTACACAGTATAAGAGTCTCTACACAGAATAAGGGCCCCCATAGTCCCTCACTCAGTATAGGAGCCCCCCACTTAGTATAGGACCCCTTACACAGTATAAGAGTCTCTACGCAGAATAAGGGCCCCCATAGTCCCTCACTCAGTATAGGAGCCCCCCACTTAGTATAGGACTCCTTACACAGTATAAGAGTCTCTACACAGAATAAGGGCCCCCATAGCCCCTCACTCAGTATAATGGCCCCCACTTAGCATAGGACCCCTTACTCAGTATAAGAGTCTCTACACAGAATAAGGGCCCCCATAGTCCCTCACTCAGTATAGGAGCCCCCCACTTAGTATAGGACCCCTTACACAGTATAAGTCTCTACACAGAATGAGGGCACCCATAGTCCCTCACTCAGTATAATGGCCCCATCTCTACACATTATATTTTAGGTATATATTCAGATTTTCAGACAACATATAGAAGCATCGGGGGTTATCAGAACTGCAGGCAGCCGGTGTTCCTCAGCTGTGCTGCAGATCATTTTTGCCGTTTTCTAGCACATAAACCCCTTGTCGCGCTGCGCGGAGAAGCGTTGAGTCCGGCATCTGCAGCCTCCTCCAATTCCTCTCCGGTAATCCACCTGATTGTGTTACCAAACATAGCTCGGCCACGTGACGGGGGGCAGGAGAAGGTCTGCGACTGTCCCATGATCCAGTATTTATAGGTCAGCGGCAAAGTCCCTGTTCATGTCTGCATCAAATCAAAACTAATGCTGAGGAATGGAGCCGTCACATAAAGAGGAGAAACTTTCTGCTTTGTAAAGATCGGATCAGCGAAGGCGGATGAAGAATTCTCAAGATCTGCTGAATACGGGGAGGCAAGGTAAGACGTCAGAGCCGGAACGGGGGGCTCCTAGGAGATGTAGGGGGCTATAGCCATGATGCAAATGTAACGGACATACAACACTATATAAGTCCCGGTAACAGGCGCAAACAATGGAGTTGTCTGCAGTCTATATATGACTGATTAAAGTGGCGCTGTCTGCACTGCAATGGCGAATTATAGACATGTTAGTATGAAATATTGGCTTTTATCGACTTCTATTATGTGAGATATGTGGCCAAAATCACCATTACTCACCAGTTAAATCCCTTTCCTCTTCCTCTCCTCTCACCCCCAGTCCCGTACTGATGAATCCCTATCCATCGTCAAATTTATAACCACTGCAGACAATCACATGTAATAAATAATACATCACGTGACTGCAAATAACATCGATTGGCTGCATCGGTCACATAAATAATAATGAATCTGGATCATGGGACTGGGGGTTTAATAAGTAAGAATAAGTTGTTTCCTTATCTTATAAATAATTTAATTCCCTTAGCCCACTTAGCCCTAAAATCCTTGACATCCCCTTTAATATTACACTATGACACCCTAAAATAAACCAAACCTTTCCATGCACCTACATAATTGTATTTAATCTTGTACCTTCACGTATAAGCAATTTTTTTTTTATGTGGGATATGAAAAACATGCATGGATGAGATATAAAGATATTTCTAAATCATTTTGTGTATCGATTGTTGTTTTCTGATCCAAAGATCAAATCCATAATTTCATTAAATGATACATTTCTCCCTTCCTGCAGCCACCACTAGGGGGAGCAAACTGGATACTGTTTATCTATTGAACACTATAAACAGCATGCATCAAGCTCCCCCTACTGGTGGCCAAATGTTATGATTTAAAGTGAATATATCTCCAGAAAATGACATTATTTCACATCAAGTCCCCCCCAAAAATATTCTAAATATTCTAATCTCTCGTATAATAAAATAAATCGTTAATGCCATGAATCACTACAGACAAAGGGAGCCAGCTATATTGATAATTTTAGACATTTTCCATAATATTACAGCATGTAGTAATATAGAGGGACAGATGAGATCATTTCTTGTTTCTTCTCCCTATAACCAGTGTGAAATCATGGATTTGTCTACACTCAGTGATGATCTGGATGACGATGTCGCGGCTCAGTATGTCATACATCAAAGCCTTCGAGAGGTTTACAAGAAGGATTCCATTGTGGAAGCCGCTGAGAACTGCAGGTACGCTGTCATTCTTTCTGCATTATTTTAAAGATCTGCTTCAACAAAGATTAGTTGCAAAATAATTAATAATCATAGATGACGCTGTGAATTTTTCAATAATAACATGGATTTTTTTTTCTTACCTTTCTCAGCTCCTACTTCATCAGTTCTGAACATGACAAGATAGTAGCGGCTATTCGGGTCGGTACGTATCAATACACAACAGGATCTACTGTAGGATATTCACTGTATAAATAGTGCTCTCGTATTCGGGTAGTACAGAGAAATCTATATATATATACTGTATGTACTTTTTAAAAAAATCCTAGGGTATTCCCATAGTAAAATGTAAGATCAAATGTCTATCCCTATGGTACGCGCTCAGCCACCTGTCCACATAAAAATATAAGATGTTCCTTATTGCCAGACTAAAATTACCGTGAACCTTCTGACAACAACTGATCGCTTTTTTCTTGGCTTCTAAATCTACGATCACACGTTCCGTATTTTCTAGAAACATCTGAATCATGATACAGCAGCAGTGAAATACTGTACAGTCATGGCCGAAAGTGTTGGCACCCTTGAAATTGTTCCAGAAAATAAAGTATTTATCCCAGAAAATGATTGCAATTATACATGTTTTGTTACACAAAAAAAAACGGCAAATTGGACATAATTTCACTCCAAAATTGTTTACATTTTTCAAAAATTGTGGGTAAACAACTTTGTTTCCAGCATGTGATGCTCATTCAAACTCACCCGTGGCAAGTAACAGGTGTGGGCAATATGAAAATCACTCCTGAAACTAGATATAAAGGGGAGAAGTTGACTCAGTCTTTGCATTGTGTGTGCCTTACTAAGCATGGAGAACAGAAAGAGAAGAAGAGAGCGGTCTGAGGACTTGAGAACCAAAATTGTTGGAAAATATCAACAATCTCAAGATTACAGGTCCTTCTCCAGAGATCTTGATGTTCCTTTGTCGACGGTGCACAAAAAAAAAAGTCATGACGCTTACAATCCTTGGCACTATAGCTAATCTACCTGGATGTGGACGGCAGAGAAAAGTTGATGAAAGGTTACAACTCAGGATAGTCCGGATGGTGGATAAGCAGCCCCAATCAAGTTCCAAAGAAATTGAAGCTGTCCTCAGGGTGTCAGCGCGAACTATCCGCCTATACTTGCAGTTATTTATTCCAAAGGGCGTGCAACTAAATAATAAGTTAATGGTGCCAACAATTTTGTCCGACAAATATACGATATAATCTTTGTGTGAAATTATGTCCAATTTGCCTTTTTTTCTTGTGCTGTTCCAATACAAACAAAGGAACTAAACGTGCATAATATAACATGTGTAATTGTAATAACTTTCTGGGATTAATACTTCACTTTCTGGAATAATTTCCACGATGCCAACACTTTCGGCGATGACTGTAGATAAGATCCTAAATTAATTTCATCTACATGTTGCTAAAAATCTTAAGTGAAAATTTAGATGGGGCATGGATTGTAAAATCTGCAGAATGTCAGTTTTCATTGTGAAAGAATTGCAGATATCACCCAAAATCTGAAAATCTGCTGCAACTCCAAAACTGAATCGAAGGTGATAATCTACTGCACTGGAGTTTGCTGCAAATAATCTGCGGACAAATCTGCTACGTGATTGCGGCTTTTTTACTTTTCCTCATTGATGTCAGTGAAAGTCCTCGGCAAGTCCTTGCATTTTTTTTTACAATGTTCCTACAGTAGTGATGAGCTTGGGTCACGCATGCCTCTCCATTCCCCAATGCTGAGAGGGCAGGTCCCACGGTGGGCGCCATATTGATCAGACACTTATCCTGACCATATCAGCCATGCTGTCAATAAACTGATCAATAAACAATCTGGAAATACCTTTATTATGCCAGTATTTCTCCATGTACTTGCAGGCGATGAACAAACATTAGAAAAGTTGTGCGTCCATCAGTCAGCATTTGAGGAGGCCGATGACAGAGGCTGGACTCCACTTCATGAGGCCGCGGCTCAGAGAGATAAAACCATCCTAGAAACGATATTCAAATGTGAGGAACTTGGGCAAAGCTATCATTTACAAACATAGCCGATTATTTGTAAGGCCATGTTCACAAGTTCAGGTGTTGGGACTGTCGAGACATGCAGCCTTGGGGACTGGAACATATATTTTGAGAATGCCGAAACATGAGCATGCTCAGATAACACCTTATCCCAGCACGTTCGCTCATTTCTGCTCCTGACCAAATACTGAACGTGTGACTGTGGCCTTAATATTAGAACGAAAGGAGAAACATTTGCAGCCATGCTCAGACATGTTTGGTCTATATTACTTTTACCCAATTTTCTTCCGTCAGCTTCCAGCTACAGAGTTTGGGAGCAGGAGACCCTGAAAGGTGAAACCCCCCTGTTTGTTGCCGTTGATCACAGCAGACTAGACAATGTCAGCTTCCTGCTGGCAAACAACTGCGACCCGGACGCCAAAAACGATACGGAAGATTCTCCGCTTATTATAGGTAATTAAAGAGGTTTTCCTGACTGTGTTTGTTAAAAAAAGGCACGTTCATCACCCTCCCCAGGTCCACGGTTGAATCTCCTAGCATGTTGTTGTCTGCAGTGCTGACGTCACATCGACACTGCAGCCAATCATTGAGATCAGCAGATCTGCGGATGTGGACAGCTGACTGGCTGCAGCAGTGACAACGTGGCGTCAGCACTGCAGACAATAAAACACTGGAAGCAGTGGCAGAGATTGAGTGTTGGACCTGTGAAGGGTGAATATAGCCCTTAAAAAAAAATACAGCCGGGGAACAGGGCTTTTCCAAATTTGTTCCAAGGCTACGACATAAGAAAAAAACTACTTGCAAGGCCCATAACAATTAGTTCTGCTCAGACTGAATGTGCGGTGGGCCGAGCGCTCGGCACGGATTAATTATTCCTTATTTTCTCCTGTCTTTTCAGCGATACGCCATGGATCTTACGATATAGCATCGCTCCTACTGCGCCATAATGCTAACGTAAATTTAACATGCACTGATAACAGGATTGCTCTCCATGAGGCGGCGAGGCTGGGGCGCAAAGACATTACGGGTCTACTACTCCGGTCAGGAGCCGACCCCGACTTCTCCAGTAACTTTGGGTTTACGCCTCTGGCCCTGGCCGCGCAGAGCGGACACACGGATGTGATGGAGCTGCTCATTCAAAAAGGTAAAAAAGGTGTCTGGTTTTATCCTCCTCATATTAGGAATCAAATTTGGGTTGAATTTTTGGGAATTTGCTGAACTCGAAAAATGTGAAAATTTGTGCAAATGACAAAAATTGTCCGTCACCATTTTCCACGTTGCTGTTGATCAGGAGGGACAATCGTAGCCACGTACCCCGGTAACACTGAGGGGGCAGAATACAGAATGTGTCTGCACATGTGGCATCCAGGCTCCTCGCCAGGTAGTGAGGTTATGTAAGACTTGGCACACGGTATGAGATGGGCGCCGGTTTGTAAGTGGATATTGGGCTTCAATAAATCAGACGGGGTAATATTAACTGGGAAACAGAAACCTGTGAAACCCATAAAGGCAACAGGTTTCTGCTAATAACCAAGAAAAATTATCTTTCACAATTGGTGCAGAATCCAACCAGAGGAGCAGCAGTTTTAGACCTAATACTATCTAATAGACCTGACAGAATAACAAATCTGCAGGTGGTTTGGCATCTAGGAAATAGCGACCACAATATTGTACAGTTTCACCTGTCTTTCACTAGGGGGACTTGTCAGGGAGTCACAAAAACACTGAACTTTAGGAAGGCAAAGTTTGAACAGCTTAGAGATGCCCTTAATCTGGTAGACTGGGACAATATCCTCAGAAATAAGAATACAGATAATAAATGGGAAATGTTTAAGAACATCCTAAATAGGCAGTGTAAGCGGTTTATACCTTGTGGGAATAAAAGGACTAGAAATAGGAAAAACCCAATGTGGCTAAACAAAGAAGTAAGACAGGTAATTAACAGTAAAAAGAAAGCATTTGCACTACTAAAGCAGGATGGCACCATTGAAGCTCTAAAAAACTATAGGGAGAAAAATACTTTATCTAAAAAACTAATTAAAGCTGCCAAAAAGGAAACAGAGAAGCACATTGCTAAGGAGAGTAAAACTAATCCCAAACTGTTCTTCAACTATATCAATAGTAAAAGAATAAAAACTGAAAATGTAGGCCCCTTAAAAAATAGTGAGGAAAGAATGGTTGTAGATGACGAGGAAAAAGCTAACATATTAAACACCTTCTTCTCCACGGTATTCACGGTGGAAAATGAAATGCTAGGTGAAATCCCAAGAAACAATGAAAACCCTATATTAAGGGTCACCAATCTAACCCAAGAAGAGGTGCGAAACCGGCTAAATAAGATTAAAATAGATAAATCTCCGGGTCCGGATGGCATACACCCACGAGTACTAAGAGAACTAAGTAATGTAATAGATAAACCATTATTTCTTATTTTTAGTGACTCTATAGCGACAGGGTCTGTTCCGCAGGAACATAGCAAATGTGGTGCCAATATTCAAAAAGGGCTCTAAAAGTGAACCTGGAAATTATAGGCCAGTAAGTCTAACCTCTATTGTTGGTAAAATATTTGAAGGGTTTCTGAGGGATGTTATTCTGGATTATCTCAATGAGAATAACTGTTTAACTCCATATCAGCATGGGTTTATGAGAAATCGCTCCTGTCAAACCAATCTAATCAGTTTTTATGAAGAGGTAAGCTATAGACTGGACCACGGTGAGTCATTGGACGTGGTATATCTCGATTTTTCCAAAGCGTTTGATACCGTGCCGCACAAGAGGTTGGTACACAAAATGAGAATGCTTGGTCTGGGGGAAATTGTGTGTAAATGGGTTAGTAACTGGCTTAGTGATAGAAAGCAGAGGGTGGTTATAAATGGTATAGTCTCTAACTGGGTCGCTGTGACCAGTGGGGTACCGCAGGGGTCAGTATTGGGACCTGTTCTCTTCAACATATTCATTAATGATCTGGTAGAAGGTTTACACAGTAAAATATCGATATTTGCAGATGATACAAAACTATGTAAAGCAGTTAATACAAGAGAAGATAGTATTCTGCTACAGATGGATCTGGATAAGTTGGAAACTTGGGCTGAAAGGTGGCAGATGAGGTTTAACAATGATAAATGTAAGGTTATACACATGGGAAGAGGGAATCAATATCACCATTACACACTGAACGGGAAACCACTGGGTAAATCTGACAGGGAGAAGGACTTGGGGATCCTAGTTAATGATAAACTTACCTGGAGCAGCCAGTGCCAGGCAGCAGCTGCCAAGGCAAACAGGATCATGGGGTGCATTAAAAGAGGTCTGGATACACATGATGAGAGCATTATACTGCCTCTGTACAAATCCCTAGTTAGACCGCACATGGAGTACTGTGTCCAGTTTTGGGCACCGATGCTCAGGAAGGATATAATGGAACTAGAGAGAGTACAAAGGAGGGCAACAAAATTAATAAAGGGGATGGGAGAACTACAATACCCAGATAGATTAGCGAAATTAGGATTATTTAGTCTAGAAAAAAGACGACTGAGGGGCGATCTAATAACCATGTATAAGTATATAAGGGGACAATACAAATATCTCGCTGAGGATGTTTATACCAAGGAAGGTGACGGGCACAAGGGGGCATTCTTTGCGTCTGGAGGAGAGAAGGTTTTTCCACCAACATAGAAGAGGATTCTTTACTGTTAGGGCAGTGAGAATCTGGAATTGCTTGCCTGAGGAGGTGGTGATGGCGAACTCAGTCGAGGGGTTCAAGAGAGGCCTGGATGTCTTCCTGGAGCAGAACAATATTGTATCATACAATTATTAGGTTCTGTAGAAGGACGTAGATCTGGGTATTTATTATGATGGAATATAGGCTGAACTGGATGGACAAATGTCTTTTTTCGGCCTTACTATGTTACTATGTTACTATGTAATATAGATAGTCCACCTGGTCTAACCTGGGGTGACCCTGGCCTATTTTAGGGTAACCCAACTGTTGATTCGGGTTAGACCTGGTTCAGACAGTAAACCAGGCCAGTCACAACCACAGCTTGCAGACATGACCGGCTCCTTGTGCTTATCCACATGGCAGACAGGTGCTGGACTGGCCTTAAATTTTGGTCCATAGTCCATTTTACATAACCCCGGAGCCAACACCGGACTATGAACCTCAACCTGTAGACCTGCCGCGTTATTCCAGAGAAGGCAAATATTGCTTCCCCCTTATACGGTATTCCTTCCCGACTTACCAGTCCTTATTCTCTTGCTGTAGGAGCCAGCGTTATGGCACAAGCCTCCGACTCTGCGTCCATCCTGTTTGAAGCAGCCGCCGCCGGTAACCCGGATGCTGTATGTCTACTCCTGGAGTATGGAGCAGACGCCAATATACCCAAACACTCAGGTCACTTACCCATACACAGGGCGGCATACCGAGGGCATCTCCTGTGAGTACGCATCATTGCTATACTATTCTGCACTAGTTTTTTTTTATTAGGAAACAGCGCCCCTTGTCTGGTAGGCTGTGTTTGGTATTGCAGCTCAACCCTATTTGAGTAACTGCACAAGGGCGCCGTTTCTGGAAATTAAATGATACCATGCACCCACTCTAGGGAAATCTGCCACTTACCCTAGTGAGATAAGAAAACATATCGCTCTCCGCCAGCCAGACGGAGAATTTGTACGAGCCCTACTTGTACACTGGTCGTATTGTCCTGTATATGAAGCAGATAAAATGGATCCGTCAGCCTGCTGCCAGGTCCAGCTTTCTGCAGAACATGTCTGTCATTTACAGGAAGAAAAGCTGATGAGTGGAGCTGTGCAGTAATAATCATTCTCCTCGACCAATGTTATTAGCCAGTAGTATTAGCGCCTTATTAAAATGGCTGCTAGACGACAGAGTCAGCATCACCCAAACATTAAACGCATTAACGCCCAGATATCTTAAAGTGCTTGGCTTGCAACATTACTTAAAATGATCCCACTGATGCCCTTCAAAAACTTCACTAGATCAGACCCTCATTAGCGATCAGGCTATTCTGGGACGTGTAGTTGTACGAATGACACCAATAGATATTGATGTCATGACTTCTAACTCACCGTTACCATCAGTGACTTTTACAGTTTTTAGTGATTTTGTGGAAAAGACAGAACCTGGGGGCTGGTGCACTGATGACCAGTGGTCCCAAACATACCCTTTTCCACACCAATCCGTTCCTTTTGCAATAGAAAGAAAGCCCACAATAGGTCAATTTCTTGAATTTGACTGTTTTCACACCAATGAAAGTGTCATTCTACAAGATACATATATATCCAGGGGCCCTAAATCAATGGTCCTCATTGGGCCACCCCCAAAAGACAGGACACCGGATATTGTGTTGTGGCCGCCACATGATCTCAGGAACCTCTATGTAAAGACTGAGATGCTATGGTCATAAGGTGCAATCAGCCAGCTCCAATTACACCAGTTATCGACAGGTGTAAACTAGCTGGCACCTGCCAGGTATGGGGTAAGCTTAGCGAGAGTGCCAGCTTCATACAACTCCTCCTGGCTCACGCTATGTATGTTTCGCACTAATGAACAGCATAGACCTGAAACACGCTCATCTGGAGGCCAATTTCACACGTCCAACATTCACGGTCTGAGCATGGACAGCAATATTTTGGCCGGCTACCGGTCTCCTCAGCCTCATAGACCATCGGACTGATGCCACTTCCGACCCACATTGAGTCCGTGCATAGCGGTCCATACTTCCACCATGAATGTCAGATGTGACAATATGTTCTCCTGCTGTTTGAGTACTACAAAGATTGATGGCCATAGTGTCGGATAGTTCTGGGGTGGTGGTACAAATCCCGTACGTCTATGTCCCCTGTTAGTAACGTTTTCCGTCTGTCATGTCCAGGGCTTTACGGAAGCTGATTCTCGTTACTGACATGACCGCAATCAGAAGAAGTGGCATCAGTCCAGTCCACTCGGCCGCGGCAGGAGGACACCCCGAGTGCCTGGATCTTCTCCTCCGATCTGGTTTTGATGTAAATTTTATGCTGGCCCAAAGGGTTCGCAAAGGTTACGACGATGAGAGGAAGTCGGCCTTGTACTTTGCGGTTAGCAATAATGATACTTCTTCAGCTAAAGTTCTCCTAGACGCTGGAGCTCTCCCCAACCAAGACCCCATTAACTGCCTGCAAGTGGCTCTAAGAATGGGTAACTACGAACTGATGAACTTATTGCTCCGCCACGGGGCCAACGTCAACTACGTGTGCAGAGTTAACCCTTTGCACTTCCCGTCGGCCCTGCAGTACGCGCTCAAGGATGAAGTCATGCTACGGATGTTACTCAACTATGGCTACGACGTCTATAAGTGTTTCGAGTGTCCGCATGGAAATAATATACATTCTATACTTGGCTATGAAGGATGGACTTCTACAGTGATCAAAGATACCATGGTATTTATTACATTCATCTGGTTATCTGAGATCTCTGCAGAGTGGCATTAAGGCCGCCACGCCACATTGGTCACATGGACAGAGGTTGCTGTACGCGGCTTCTCCACCGCAGCATCGCCCAAGTGCATGGGATTATATTGTGACCCGAAAGGTACCAGGACAAAAAATTAGATTTTTTGTGACTTGCTTGTTGCAGTCGCGGTACCTTGCGTGTCACAGTGCAGCCCGGCTCTTACACTATGCGGCCATGTAGCAAACTTTGGCCAAGTGACCCGTGTCACAGCCTAAATAGCCGTGTAGCCCTGGCCTTATTAGTACCAAAAACAGGAATGGTCTCCAGCCTTTACTTGAAAGTTTCCTGTACAGACCGGCCATGTGGACAAGAAAAAAGGTCACTAGTAGTGATAAGCGAGTATACCACCCGAGCAACGAGTATACTCGCTTATCACTAGTGATCGTTCCACAATTGTATGTTCTGCTCCAAAATCCATATCCAAATACTCTTTGCATAATCTTCCAATTTATTCCAATGGTAAAACACTTGTTAAGTGCACATGGAAAAAGAAACATGTTTTTCAGCTCCAAATTTAAAAAAAAAAATCCAAATTTAACTTCTGAATGAAACATGGCGTTTTTCTATGTAGATTTTTGGGCCTCAAAAATCCACATACAAGAAAACTCTTTTGTATTTGGGGTAAGTAAAGTTCCAGCTTCATTCTACTGTTACATCGATCTTATTCTGACTCTGATCCCAAGTTCGTCAGTTTTTCTTTTCTACCAAATCCAAAATAAAGTTATAAGTTATTCCTAAATACAACGCTAAATAAAAAAAATGTGTGATATTGTCGGGGTGACATCCAATACGAAAAGCACCTGCTAAGGAGATTTACGTGAAATAAATGCCTTCTAATCTATGAATAGATTACAAAAAAAAGATCTCTTAAAGACCTGATTAGACAGGTGTACTTACTCTGAAACTTAATTTCAGAAGGGAAGGCTTGGCAATCCTTTGCATTTCTCTGCTTAATATCATAATATACTCACCTTACTAATATCAGGATCGAATGGCTGTACCAATTTGGAATTTTCTAAGTAAGCGCCCTAGCCTCATCAGGTTTAATAATGTTTGCAGTTCGGATTGTGAAATCCGGTAACAGATCCTCTTGAAATAGACAGGTAAAGACCCCGTAAAATAATTCGCTCCCCACATTTATAGTAATATGACATCACACACCACTTTTTCCATCCAATTTCTGCTCACGATGGCAGTTACCAGTGAGCACTATTAAAACCGATCACGTACCGCAAGTATAAGTTTATTTCACCAATTCTCCCCCATATCTGTCGCTTTCTCAGTTTTGTGAGGTCATCACTCTGACGTGGCTCCGGCACCTGTCCGGGAACGTCGTTCGGGTCATGCTGGACTACGTTGACCGTGTGGACATTTGCTCCAAGCTCAGGGACACACTGATGAAGCAGAAGCTCTGGCCTGAAATTCACTCCATCACAAGTAAGTAACTGGTGGTCATTCATTGCTGTAGTGTAAAGCACAGATATATTAAAACTGAGCAGAAAGATCTTTAAAATCCAACACCCTATTACTGTTGACCCACATACCCTTTAAAGGGAACCTTTTCGCGTCTGAAAACATTATTTATCTGCAGGTAAATAATGTTACAATGTTACCTGGCTGCATTACTGAAAGTGCGGCTGCTGGGAGAAAATGAAGTTATTTCCTACCAATAGCCGCCGGCTTTCAGTCAATCAGGTGCACACGGAGCAGCTACAGTCAGCGCTCACTATTCTGTAAGCACGACCCAGCACCTTGATTGACAGCTCGTACTGCACATACACGCTGCATTACAAGCTGCCAAAGTGTCAGGGTGTACTCACAGCTGACGCTTAAAGTCCAGTGACCCCATGACTGAAAGCCAGGGACTGGACAAAAACCTGCAGATTAACCATTTCTACAATGGCATTTTCCGAGGTTATCAATTCCCTTTAACACTTCCAATTGATACATTTAGATATAGAAATCCCAAGAAGAAAGCTCTGTCCCTGAAGTTTCATAAAGTTCACCTTCAAGCAGATTTTATTATTATTATTATTATTGTTGTTGTTGTTCACTTTGTATCCTAAATGCAAAGTTAAGAAATCTTCAAAAGTCTTCATAAAAAAATTTTCTACAACTTTGTGCAGAGTCTGTACATCCTTTAGCTGAGCGATCTGCAAGAAAAAATATAAAAAATATAAATCACCAAACCAGGGATTCAAGCTTCAGGAGGCTAATTTGCATATTCCAGGTGCCTTCTGGGAGAAGCGAAGTCTCCCTAAGCTAGAAGATCGTTGGGTACAGCCGGGACCAGCTGCTTCGAAAGCATCACCAAACCAGGGATTCAAGCTTCAGGAGGCTAATTTGCATATTCCAGGTGCCTTCTGGGAGAAGCGAAGTCTCCCTAAGCTAGAAGATCGTTGGGTACAGCCGGGACCAGCTGCTTCGAAAGCATCACCAAACCAGGGATTCAAGCTTCAGGAGGCTAATTTGCATATTCCAGGTGCCTTCTGGGAGAAGCGAAGTCTCCCTAAGCTAGAAGATCGTTGGGTACAGCCGGGACCAGCTGCTTCGAAAGCATCACCAAACCAGGGATTCAAGCTTCAGGAGGCTAATTTGCATATTCCAGGTGCCTTCTGGGAGAAGCGAAGTCTCCCTAAGCTAGAAGATCGTTGGGTACAGCCGGGACCAGCTGCTTCGAAAGCATCACCAAACCAGGGATTCAAGCTTCAGGAGGCTAATTTGCATATTCCAGGTGCCTTCTGGGAGAAGCGAAGTCTCCCTAAGCTAGAAGATCGTTGGGTACAGCCGGGACCAGCTGCTTCGAAAGCATCACCAAACCAGGGATTCAAGCTTCAGGAGGCTAATTTGCATATTCCAGGTGCCTTCTGGGAGAAGCGAAGTCTCCCTAAGCTAGAAGATCGTTGGGTACAGCCGGGACCAGCTGCTTCGAAAGCATCACCAAACCAGGGATTCAAGCTTCAGGAGGCTAATTTGCATATTCCAGGTGCCTTCTGGGAGAAGCGAAGTCTCCCTAAGCTAGAAGATCGTTGGGTACAGCCGGGACCAGCTGCTTCGAAAGCATCACCAAACCAGGGATTCAAGCTTCAGGAGGCTAATTTGCATATTCCAGGTGCCTTCTGGGAGAAGCGAAGTCTCCCTAAGCTAGAAGATCGTTGGGTACAGCCGGGACCAGCTGCTTCGAAAGCATCACCAAACCAGGGATTCAAGCTTCAGGAGGCTAATTTGCATATTCCAGGTGCCTTCTGGGAGAAGCGAAGTCTCCCTAAGCTAGAAGATCGTTGGGTACAGCCGGGACCAGCTGCTTCGAAAGCATCACCAAACCAGGGATTCAAGCTTCAGGAGGCTAATTTGCATATTCCAGGTGCCTTCTGGGAGAAGCGAAGTCTCCCTAAGCTAGAAGATCGTTGGGTACAGCCGGGACCAGCTGCTTCGAAAGCATCACCAAACCGCGCGCCTTACGGCGCGCGAATTTTTGCCTGTAGGACATTATTGCAAGAGAGCTTGGCTGAGTAGATTACACAAGAAGGAAAACACACAGCAAGTCAGCAGGATCTAGGAGCAACATGGCAGATGTGACAACCTACATGGTGAGCTGCAGCATGTGCTACATGTTCACAGATCGACCAGAAGAAGAATCCAATTTCACCTGTCAGAAGTGTAGACTAGTGGCCCTTTTAGAAGAAAAGGTGCGGGGTCTGGAAGAAAGAATAGCAACTTTGAAACTCATCAAAGAGAATGAAGACTTTCTAGACAGAACAGAAGCATCTCTACTGGTCACAGAAGGTGCAAAAAGTGTCAGAGAACCTCCAAAAGCAGATGAGTGGAAGCATGTGACCAAAAGAAGCAAGAAGACCATGGAGAAATCACCAACCACACAACTGAAGAACCGATATCAAATCTTTGTAGAGGATGAAGATGGCACACCTAAGAATGAAGCAATACCAGCAAGCAAAAAAGAAAAGGGCACACAGCAACAAGTGACAGCAAAAAGTACAGCCAAGAAGCAACGAAGAGTGGTGGTGGTGGGAGACTCACTACTGAGAGGCACCGAAGCAGCCATCTGCAGACCAGACATAACTGCAAGAGAAGTATGCTGCCTTCCAGGTGCGATGATCAAGGATGTGACCGATAGGATACCAAAGCTCTTCAGCTCCAAGGACGTCCACCCATTTCTTCTGATACATGTTGGCACCAATGACACGGCAAGGAAGGACCTACCGACAATCTGCAAGGACTTTGAAGAGTTGGGGAAGAAAGTAAAGGAACTGGATGCACAGGTAGTTTTTTCTTCTATCCTTCCAGTAGACGGGCATGGCACCAGGAGATGGAACAGGATCCTTGATGCAAACAACTGGCTAAGACGATGGTGCAGACAACAAGGATTTGGATTCCTGGACCACGGTGTGAATTACTGGTATGATGGACTCCTCGCCAGAGACGGACTACACCTCAACAAACCTGGGAAACACACATTCGCCAGAAGACTCGCTACACTCATCAGGAGGGCGTTAAACTAGAAGAAGAGGGGACGGGAAGAAAAACATTAGACTCGAACAAAGACGACCCAGGAAAACATACTCAGAAGGGAGGTAAGAACATTTCTAAAACAATCCACAGTGAGGAGATTGGAACAAAACAAAATCCTCTAAACTGCATGCTCGCAAACGCCAGAAGCCTGACAAACAAGATGGAAGAACTAGAAGCAGAAATATCTACAGGTAACTTTGACATAGTGGGAATAACCGAGACATGGTTAGATGAAAGCTATGACTGGGCAGTTAACTTACAGGGTTACAGTCTGTTTAGAAAGGATCGTAAAAATCGGAGAGGAGGAGGGGTTTGTCTCTATGTAAAGTCTTGTCTAAAGTCCACTTTAAGGGAGGATATTAGCGAAGGGAATGAGGATGTCGAGTCCATATGGGTCGAAATTCATGGAGGGAAAAATGGTAACAAAATTCTCATTGGGGTCTGTTACAAACCCCCAAATATAACAGAAACCATGGAAAGTCTACTTCTAAAGCAGATAAATGAAGCTGCAACCCATAATGAGGTCCTGGTTATGGGGGACTTTAACTACCCGGATATTAACTGGGAAACAGAAACCTGTGAAACCCATAAAGGCAACAGGTTTCTGCTAATAACCAAGAAAAATTATCTTTCACAATTGGTGCAGAATCCAACCAGAGGAGCAGCACTTTTAGACCTAATACTATCTAATAGACCTGACAGAATAACAAATCTGCAGGTGGTTGGGCATCTAGGAAATAGCGACCACAATATTGTGCAGTTTCACCTGTCTTTCACTAGGGGGACTTGTCAGGGTGTCACAAAAACATTGAACTTTAGGAAGGCAAAGTTTGAACAGCTTAGAGATGCCCTTAATCTGGTAGACTGGGACAATATCCTCAGAAATGAGAATACAGATAATAAATGGGAAATGTTTAAGAACATCCTAAATAGGCAGTGTAAGCGGTTTATACCTTGTGGGAATAAAAGGACTAGAAATAGGAAAAACCCAATGTGGCTAAACAAAGAAGTAAGACAGGCAATTAACAGTAAAAAGAAAGCATTTGCACTACTAAAGCAGGATGGCACCATTGAAGCTCTAAAAAACTATAGGGAGAAAAATACTTTATCTAAAAAACTAATTAAAGCTGCCAAAAAGGAAACAGAGAAGCACATTGCTAAGGAGAGTAAAACTAATCCCAAACTGTTCTTCAACTATATCAATAGTAAAAGAATAAAAACTGAAAATGTAGGCCCCTTAAAAAATAGTGAGGAAAGAATGGTTGTAGATGACGAGGAAAAAGCTAACATATTAAACACCTTCTTCTCCACGGTATTCACGGTGGAAAATGAAATGCTAGGTGAAATCCCAAGAAACAATGAAAACCCTATATTAAGGGTCACCAATCTAACCCAAGAAGAGGTGCGAAACCGGCTAAATAAGATTAAAATAGATAAATCTCCGGGTCCGGATGGCATACACCCACGAGTACTAAGAGAACTAAGTAATGTAATAGATAAACCATTATTTCTTATTTTTAGTGACTCTATAGCGACAGGGTCTGTTCCGCAGGACTGGCGCATAGCAAATGTGGTGCCAATATTCAAAAAGGGCTCTAAAAGTGAACCTGGAAATTATAGGCCAGTAAGTCTAACCTCTATTGTTGGTAAAATATTTGAAGGGTTTCTGAGGGATGTTATTCTGGATTATCTCAATGAAAATAACTGTTTAACTCCATATCAGCATGGGTTTATGAGAAATCGCTCCTGTCAAACCAATCTAATCAGTTTTTATGAAGAGGTAAGCTATAGACTGGACCACGGTGAGTCATTGGACGTGGTATATCTCGATTTTTCCAAAGCGTTTGATACCGTGCCGCACAAGAGGTTGGTACACAAAATGAGAATGCTTGGTCTGGGGGAAAATGTGTGTAAATGGGTTAGTAACTGGCTTAGCGATAGAAAGCAGAGGGTGGTTATAAATGGTATAGTCTCTAACTGGGTCGAAGTGACCAGTGGGGTACCGCAGGGGTCGGTATTGGGACCTGTTCTCTTCAACATATTCATTAATGATCTGGTAGAAGGTTTACACAGTAAAATATCGATATTTGCAGATGATACAAAACTATGTAAAGCAGTTAATACAAGAGAAGATAGTATTCTGCTACAGATGGATCTGGATAAGTTGGAAACTTGGGCTGAAAGGTGGCAGATGAGGTTTAACAATGATAAATGTAAGGTTATACACATGGGAAGAGGGAATCAATATCACCATTACACACTGAACGGGAAACCACTGGGTAAATCTGACAGGGAGAAGGACTTGGGAATCCTAGTTAATGATAAACTTACCTGGAGCAGCCAGTGCCAGGCAGCAGCTGCCAAGGCAAACAGGATCATGGGGTGCATTAAAAGAGGTCTGGATACACATGATGAGAGCATTATACTGCCTCTGTACAAATCCCTAGTTAGACCGCACATGGAGTACTGTGTCCAGTTTTGGGCACCGGTGCTCAGGAAGGATATAATGGAACTAGAGAGAGTACAAAGGAGGGCAACAAAATTAATAAAGGGGATGGGAGAACTACAATACCCAGATAGATTAGCGAAATTAGGATTATTTAGTCTAGAAAAAAGACGACTGAGGGGCGATCTAATAACCATGTATAAGTATATAAGGGGACAATACAAATATCTCGCTGAGGATCTGTTTATACCAAGGAAGGTGACGGGCACAAGGGGGCATTCTTTGCGTCTGGAGGAGAGAAGGTTTTTCCACCAACATAGAAGAGGATTCTTTACTGTTAGGGCAGTGAGAATCTGGAATTGCTTGCCTGAGGAGGTGGTGATGGCGAACTCAGTCGAGGGGTTCAAGAGAGGCCTGGATGTCTTCCTGGAGCAGAACAATATTGTATCATACAATTATTAGGTTCTGTAGAAGGACGTAGATCTGGGTATTTATTATGATGGAATATAGGCTGAACTGGATGGACAAATGTCTTTTTTCGGCCTTACTAACTATGTTACTATGTTAGAGCTCTGACTGCTCTCTCCCTTCTCTCAGTGTAAGGCTATGTGCACACGTAGATGGAACCTCTGCGGATTATTCCACGCCTGTTTTGAGAAATCCGCAGGTAAAAAGAACTGTGTTTTACCTGCGGATTTTATGCGTTTTTTTGTGCGGATTCCACCTGCGGATTCCTATTATGGAGCACGTGTAAACCGCTGCGGAAAATTGACATGCTGCGGAATAAACAACTCTACGTTTCCACGCGTTTTTTTCCGCAGCATGTGCACTGCGGATTTTGTTTTCCATAGGTTTACATGGTACTGTAAACTCAGGGAAAACAGTTGCGAATCCACAGCAAAATCCGCAACGTGTGCACATACCTTAAGAGGTAGCAAAGGGAAGAGGGTTGTACACAGATTTCCACATCAGAGAGAGGGAAGGTATCTCTGGGAGGGCAGAGAAAACAGCTCATAGAAAAAGGAGGAAAACACAGAGGAAATAAGTGCAAGATAGAAGCAGTATTGTCTTATTACCAGAGAATACAGCAACATCCTGGAAACTCAGTACTCACGTCCAGCCTATATTACAGAGAGAGTCAATCCCATAAGGAAAGAATCTGAAAGTTGGATCAGGCTGCAAACTTTGTAGCAGGGGGTTGAAAACAAAGGAATACATATTGCAGATTGAAATTTAAGCCATCTACTAACATGCATAAAAATACCCCCCCATCAAAAGTATACATACCCTTTAAGGTAAAATGTGTTTGTGTTCTGTGTTTTTTCCTTACCTTTTATAGTAGCGTCCTAGGCAGCATCTACCACTCTTCCTCTAAACTGTGCTACGGGTATCCAGTATATAGCCGCTCAGCTCTATATACCTCTAGTTCTAGGCTTTCTGCATTTTTAATGTCCACATTTTTCTACTTTGCCCAAACTTCAAAGCATAGCACTATAAGGGGGTATATAGTGCCAAGAAGTCCCCCATCACAGGTGTAACTAGACCCAATGAGTCCGGTTCTCTTCTGAGGGATAGGCACCCAGTAGCACTTGGAACTGCTGGGACCCCTATGGAATCATCAGTTTGGGGGTTTGCTTCCTTAAATAAACGTAAAAGGGAACACGATATGTTGTTATGCAGGAATGGAGAAATAAAGGGGAACATAATCATTTTGGATATCACATTTCCCAGTTTCCTTTTTTTTTTTTTCCAGCCAATCCGCGCTCCCTGAAGCACTTGTGTCGTCTGAAGATCCGGAGGTGTATGGGGAGGCTTCACCTGCGCTGTCCGGTTTTCATGTCATTTCTGCCACTGCCCAACAGACTAAAAGATTATATCCTGTACAAGGAATACGATCTGTACGGACAAGGGAGCTTTGTGCGGAGCTGGTGAGAAGCCATAAGCGGACAGCCGGACATTCCCTGGATGATCTCGCTACTTCTTCATCTTTCATGAACATCAAACGGTAACTTTCCCCTATTGATGGAAGCAGAGAACCCGTCGGATCGGTGTTCGCTTTTAGCTGTTTTTGGGCAATCCATTTTACTTTCATCATCAATCAGGTGGTTATTAAACTTGGGGTCCAGCCCCTGAGACCCCCATTGCTTTGGAGAATCTGTGTTTTCAGCATTGCGCAGAAAACTTACCAAACTCTTAGTCATCTCTATGGAAAAGAAAATTGCAAGAACAGATATTCGTGGGTCCTCAAATTGTCAGGGGGCTCCAGAGGTTAGACCCTCTCTCCTCCGGATCGTCAGGTTCTTGGTTGGACACGAAGGACTTGTGCCTTCTTTTCTATGAAACTTGCTTCTAAATCATGTTCTATTAGGAAACAAGAGCGGTCATGGACAGCCCCCTTTAAGAAAAAAAACTACCTACTGTACATGGACTGAATATTATAAAAATAAAACAATTGTCTTTCTGGTAAACGAATAAAAAAAAACGGACATCGGAGAACGAGGATATTTTGCCGATCATTGTGCGTAGTTTACGTGTAATTATTGTGACATGCTAATAAAATGCGTATAATTTAAATACTGGATGCGGTCAATATCTGGGAAATTCTTCACGCCGGGGTCACCGTACAACCGTATGTTCTCCCATCCAAGAGAATAGCGCAGATTATGTGGATCAGAGTGTGATCCAAATATCTCAGATGAGAAGATGGAGGAAAAAAAAAACAATTTCTCCATTCTGTCAATCTATGGAAATCGGACAGCACTCAGATGTCATCCGAGTGCAGACCGACGTTTTCTACAGACTTATTGACTTGCATGGCCGAGTGCGTGCGATCCGAATATCAGATGCAAATTGAGCACGCTGCGATTTTTTTTCCTTTGCCAGATTCTGTCCAAGACAAAGACCTGACACTTGCGCAGCCCCATGGTCTAACGTTGGTCCGAGTGCGATCTGGTGTTTTATCGGATCGCACTCGGACCAAAAATACAACCATGTACACGAGCCCTTATACTGGAAAATATCCACCTGGGTGCAAGTGCAGCATTAGAGCAGGGGTACACGAGGGTTTTACTTATACATATTTGACATATTCAGAGCGGATTAATGTTAAAGGATTTTTTCATCCCTGTCCATGTGTCGTTAAAAGAAGAAGCTGTACCACTGCTTAGGTTACCCCTCAATGAGGAGAAGGTCACACAAGCAGATAAAATAAAAAATAAAAATAGGCCGATTTTTTTTATGCAGAAAAAAAAAAAAACGGCAATTTTCATCCAGAAAAAAAAGCTGATTTTTCCATCCGCATGGCATAGTTTTTATACATCAGAGGTTCATAAAATTTTCAAGACCTATACAATTACCTATCTTAATAATTGTAATGTATCTGTAAATATCGGATGATCCGTATCGGATGTTTTTTTTTTTACTCTGCACCCATACGCTTGAATAAGCAAGTCTCATCCAAATTCCGTACACGCTGCTATTTTTTACATGGATACTCGGTCCTAGTGAAAATATGGCTATCTGACCCCAGCCCAACCAGTCCTGCTGCTGTTCGTGGGAGATCACTTTTTTTTTTTCTCCCCAGGGACATCACCGAGACCGAAAATACAGTGGTGTGAATGTAACCTTAGGGTGTGTGGAGTCAGACGGCCATATAAATCGGAAAGCAGAGCACAGACTGGCCGGCGGCTCTCCGGACTGGAACGTGACAGCTTCGTGTATTTCCATGCAGCTGTCACACTCGGGTGGGGAGAGCCGCCGGCCAGTCCGTGCACCGCGTTCCGATCTTGGTCTGACTGCGCCCTTATTGAGAGGTTTTTAGATTTAGAGCGTTTCTGCTTAAAAAAAAAACTTCATGTGCACCCAGCCTTATAGTGATGAGTGCCTGCACAGCGCCACCATCTATGGAGGATTCACCTGTATGGGGGCCAAGGAAGAGCAGACGCAAAACCAAAATGGAACAAACGTTTTGAATTCCTCAGTCGGAGTTGTGAGAAGGTTACTACAGTAAGGTGATGGCTCGGGAACATCTAACCTAGTGCAACCGTGCCAAATACCAGGAGGCATAGGACACACACACACATATGTCCTCCCTTACCTTTTTTTTTTTCTTGGTTTATTTTGCAGGCTGCCATTTATATCACATATGGTATAAACAGAGTATACCGAAAATAATAATTATTTTTTTATTCTTTGTTTTTTTTTTGTTTGTTTTTTAAAAGCCGGAAATCTTGCCCCGCTGATCCTAGGATACGTAAAGCCAAGAAAAAAAAAGGAAGAAGCTTGTGTAAACCAAGGAACGTGGAATTTTAACAAATAAATCCACACAGTCGGTTTAGTAAAATGCTTTCTTGTGCCGTTATCACATATAACAGATACATACAGTACATAGAATGTCCAGAAAGGGTCGACAAGAGTCTGAAAAAGTCTCCACTACGTCGTGTTCTATACAAATCGCAAACACTTAAATCACAAGGCGTGGTCGAACTCTCGGGACGCCCAGCGTGGAGGACAGAAACGTGTAGAAGCGTCCACGGCGGTAAATTCCCAGATAACCGTTATACTAAGTGTATTTTATGACCGTGGAGAAAATCGGGAGAGGATTGCCCAACTCCAGCTATTCAGTGCATGGAAAGGCGGTCTCGAAGAATGGCGCGACCATACAGTCGACAGTCCTCTGTGTATATGCTACAAATGAGGCATGAAACAGACAGTGTCTCGTGCCTCAATGACGGGAATTCATAGTCTGTGATATATAGGATCAGCCAAAATGTTTTCTACCCTGCACTTTGAGATTCAAAATATATGGTAAATGATAAAATGCAAAAACTCCCTAAAATAAGAGCATCTTTAAAAGGGGCTGTTCAGGTTTGGGATGAAAGTTCGGAATCTTCACAGCGCGCGTATTGATTCACCAGTGCCTATATGCATGCAGTCACAGTCAGACTAGACGTGCTCAGTTCACTTGTATTGAGTGAGGCTGTGCACGACTAGTCGGAGTGTGGCCGGACGTATGCAAATATCATACTTGCGGTCATGCGAATGTCCGCTCTCGCCACTGGCACCGGAGAATCCTAACAGCGCGTGTTCTGAGGATTTCATCCCAAACCTGGAAAACACAATTCTGTAATCATTTATACAGTATGTGACCTGTATTATTAATTATGGATAATTAAAGGCACTAAAAAAAAAAAAAGATTTAAAAAAAAAAAATTTCTGGAAAGCAAAGATGACTGTAAAATTAGTAGGAGAGATTTCCGAAAACGGGTGTAAATAACAAGTGGAGCAGCGGCACAAGGCAACCAATCAGATCACTGCTTTACTTTCCAAGAAATGGAATCAGATTTGTTCCGATAGAAAATGTCTCTGCTTTTTTGTTTTATTCTCTTTTTATATCTATCTTTCCTGTAACCTGTTACTGAACAGTAAGGCGGAAGGAACTACACCCGATACTGTGCCCGGAGTCCAGATGAATGGCCTCCAACCTCGGGCTCTCCAATTCTTGCAAAACTGCAACTTCTAGCATGCAGCGAGTCACAATTTGGGAGAGCAATAGTTTAGAGCAAAAAAAAATCACATTCTTTAAAAATATAGCAATATTTTTAGATGAAAGGAACTTTTGGTTAATAGTTAAAATCTTAAAAATGCAAAGAAATTGTAAAAATCACTGTCGATCATAGAATAACTCCGCCCACCGGACTCCTAATTTTACAGTGAGCAAGGATGTAAGGGAATTCAATAAAGGTGAATCGTTTTCCACGAAGTTATACATTAATCTACTCAATTCCTCTTGATCTTTAACATGCGGCCTGCCGATTGGATAATGTGAAAGGATACATGTTAAAGGGAATGTGTCATCAGAAAATAACATCTGGTTTAAAAAGGGTTTTCTTGAGATATATAATATATAGATATAGATAGATCTATACACACACACACACTGCTCAAAAAAAATGAAGGGAACACTTAAGCAACACAATATCTGTCTGTCACAGATATTCGTTGGTCGCGGCCTCTGTCTGTCATGGAATCCAAGTCGCTGATTGGTCGTGGCTGTTTTGCCGCGACCAATCAGCAACGGGCACAGTCCGGAAGAAAATGGCCGCTCCTTCCTCCCCGCAGTCAGTGCACGGCGCCCGCATACTCCTGTCCGGTCACCGCTCACACAGGGTTAATGCCGGCGGTAACGGACCGCGTTATGCCGCGGGTAACTCACTCCATTACCGCCGCTATTAACCCTGTGTGACCAAGTTTTTACTATTGATGCTGCCTATGCAGCATCAATAGTAAAAACATCTAATGTTAAAAATAATAAAAACAATAAAAAATCATTATATACTCACCTTCCGCCACCTTTCCCGCTCCTCGCGACGCTCCGGTGACCGCTCCATGCAACCGGCAAGTTCCGGTGGCAATGATGGTATGCGACAAGGACCTGCGATGACGTCACGGTCATGTGACCGCGACGTCATCACACCCTGGGACCGGAAGCTGCCGCACGGTGACAGAACTACAAGGGGCCCTCGGATTGGAAGGTGAGTATGTTTATTTTTTAACCTGTGACATACGTGACTGGGCAATATACTACGTGACTGGGCAATATACTATATCCCAGAATAGAAGAAAGACAGCGCCACAACGGTCAGTGATGAAGACCTTACGTGTTTAATCTGCCTCCTGCGGCGACGTTTCGGTACAATAACCTTTATCAAGCACGCTTGATAAAGGTTATTGTACCGAAACGTCGCCGCAGGAGGCAGATTAAACACGTAAGGTCTTCATCACTGACCGTTGTGGCGCTGTTTTTCTTCTATTCTGGGATATGGACTTGCAGCTGGGCTGGACCCCTTGGCATTGACTTGCGCCAATATGCGAATGGAAGCTGTATGGACATAGGGTGCGGTTTTTCTCTTTGTGGGCAATATACTATGTCACTGGGCAATATCCTACGTGGCTGGGCAATATACTACGTGACTGGGCAATATACTACGTGGCTGGGCAATATACTACGTGACTGGGCAATATACTACGTGGCTGGGCAATATACTACGTGACTGGGCAATATACTACGTGGCTGGCCAATATACTACGTGGCTGGGCAATATACTATGTGACTGGGCAATACACTACGTGGCTGGACAATATACTACGTGGCTGGGCAATATACTATGTGACTGGGCAATATACTACATCACTGGGCAATATACTAAGTGGCTGGGCAATATACTACGACGCTGGGCAATATACTACGTGGCTGGGCAATATACTACGACGCTGGGCAATATACTACGTGACTGGGCAATATACTACGTGGCTGGGCAATATACTACGTGACTGGGCAATATACTACGTGGCTGGGCAATATACTACGTGACTGGGCAATATACTACGTGGCTGGGCAATACACTACGTGGCTGGGCAATATACTATGTGACTGGGCAATACACTACGTGGCTGGGCAATATACTATGTGACTGGGCAATATACTACATCACTGGGCAATATACTATGTGACTGGGCAATACACTACGTGGCTGGGCAATATACTATGTGACTGGGCAATATACTATGTGACTGGGCAATATACTATGTGACTGGGCAATACACTACGTGGCTGGGCAATATACTATGTGACTGGGCAATACACTACGTGGCTGGGCAATATACTATGTGACTGGGCAATACACTACGTGGCTGGGCAATATACTATGTGACTGGGCAATATACTACATCACTGGGCAATATACTATGTGACTGGGCAATACACTACGTGGCTGGGCAATATACTATGTGACTGGGCAATATACTATGTGACTGGGCAATATACTATGTGACTGGGCAATACACTACGTGGCTGGGCAATATACTATGTGACTGGGCAATACACTACGTGGCTGGGCAATATACTATGTGACTGGGCAATATACTACGTGACTGGGCAATATACTATGTGACTGGGCAATACACTACGTGGCTGGGCAATATACTATGTGACTGGGCAATACACTACGTGGCTGGGCAATATACTATGTGACTGGGCAATATACTACATCACTGGGCAATATACTATGTGACTGGGCAATACACTACGTGGCTGGGCAATATACTATGTGACTGGGCAATATACTACATCACTGGGCAATATACTATGTGACTGGGCAATATACTACGACGCTGGGCAATATACTACGTGGCTGGGCAATATACTACGACGCTGGGCAATATACTACGTGGCTGGGCAATATACTATGTGGCCGTGCATATTCTAGAATACCTGATGCCTTAGAATCGGGCCACCATCTAGTAGAGATTATATATATATATAAATAAATAAAAAGGGGAAACCGCACAGCAGACTTCCATAAAAAAAAGTGATGTTTATTTGCCCAAATGGCGTGGCGACGTTCTGGATACAATCCTTTCTCGAGAAATATATATATATATATATATAAATATATATATATATATATATATATATATATATATATATATATATATATATATATATATATATATATATATATATATATATATATATATATACAGTTAGGTCCATATATATTTGGACAGAGACAACATTTTTCTAATTTTGGTTATAGACATTACCACGATGAATTTTAAACAAAACAAATCAGATGCAGTTGAAGTTCAGACTTTCAGCTTTCATTTGAGGGTATCCACATTAAAATTGGATGAAGGGTTTAGGAATTTCAGCTCCTTAACATGTGCCACCCTGTTTTTAAAGGGACCAAAAGTAATTGGACAATTGACTCCAAGGCTATTTCATGGACAGGTGTGGGCAATCCCTTTGTTATGTTATTCTCAATTAAGCAGATAAAAGGCCTGGAGTTGATTTGAGGTGTGGTGCTGCATTTGGAAGGTTTTGCTGTGAAGTAAACATGCGGTCAAAGGAGCTCTCCATGCAGGTGAAACAAGCCATCCTTAAGCTGCGAAAACAGAAAAAAAAAACATCCGAGAAATTGCTACAATATTAGGAGTGGCAAAATCTACAATTTGGTAAATCCTGAGAAAGAAAGCACTGGTGAACTCATCAATCCAAAAATACCTGGGCGCCCACGGAAGACAACAGTGGTGGATGATCGCAGAATAATCTCCATGGTGAAGAGAAACCCCTTCACAACAGCCAACCAAGTGAACAACACTCTCCAGGAGGTCGGCGTATCAATATCCAAATCTACCATAAAGAGAAGACTGCATGAAAGAAAATACAGAGGGTTCACTGCACGGTACAAGCCACTCATAAGCATCAAGAAGAAAAAGGCTAGACTGGACATTGCTAAAAAACATCTAAAAAAGCCAGCACAGTTCTGGAAGAACATTCTACGGACAGATGAAACCAAGATCAACCTCTACCAGAATGATGGAAAGAGAAAAGTATGGCGAAGGCGTGGTACAGCTCACGATCCAAAGCATACCACATCATCTGTAAGACACGGTGGAGGCAGTGTGATGGCTTGGGCATGCATGGCTGCCAGTGGCACTGGGTCACTAGTGTTTATTGATGATGTGACACAGGACAGAAGGAGCCGAATGAATTCTGAGGTATTCAGAGCCGCCATACTGTGTGCTCAGATCCAGCCAAATGCAGCAAAACCGATTGGTCGTCGTTTCATACTACAGATGGACAATGACCCAAAACATAAAGCCAAAGCAACCCAGGAGTTTATTAAAGCAAAGAAGTGGAATATTCTTGAATGGCCAAGTCAGTCACCTGATCTCAACCCAATTGAGCAGCATTTCACTTGTTAAAGACTAAACTTCAGACAGGAAGGCCCACAAACAAACAGCATCTGAAAACCACCGCAGTGAAGGCCTGGCAGAGCATCAAAAAGGAGGAAACACAGCGTCTGGTGATGTCCATGAGTTCAAGACTTCAGGCAGTCATTGCCAACAAAGGGTTTTCAACCAAGTACTAAAAATGAACATTTTATTTAAAAATTATTGAATCTGTCCAATTACTTTTGGTCCTTTTAAAAACAGGGTGGCACATGTTAAGGAGCTGAAACTCCTAAACCCTTCATCCAATTTTAATGTGGATACCCTCAAATGAAAGCTGAAAGTCTGAACTTCAACTGCATCTGAATTGTTTTGTTTAAAATTCATTGTGGTAATGTCTATAACCAAAATTAGAAAAATGTTGTCTCTGTCCAAATATATATGGACCTAACTGTATATACTAGATTGTGGCCCGATTCTAACGCATCGGGTATTCTAGAATATGCATGTCCCCGTAGTATATGGACAATGATGATTCCAGAATTCGCGGCAGACTGTGCCCGTCGCTGATTGGTCGAGGCAACCTTTATGACATCATCGTCGCCATGGCAACCATTATGACATCTACGTCGATACTGTGCCCATCGCCGAATTAGAAACACGGGATGTCTACGTCCTTTATGACATCATCGTCGCTGTGCCCGTCGCTGATTGGTCGAGGCCTAGCGGCCTCGACCAATCAGATACGCGGGTTTCTACGTCGATACTGTGCCCGTCACTGATTGGTCGAGGCCTGGCGGCCTCGACCAATCAGAGACGCGGGATTTCCAGGACAGACAGAAAAACCCTTAGACAATTATATATATACATAATTGTCTAAGGGTTTTTCTGTCTGTCTGTCTTGGAAATCCCGCGTCTCTGATTGCTTGAGGCCGCCAGGCCTCGACCAATCAGCGACGGGCACAGCATGGCGACGATGATGTCATAAAGGTTGCCTCGACCAATCAGCGACGGGCACAATCTGCCGCGAATTCTGGAATCATCATTGTCCATATACTACGGGGACATGCATATTCTAGAATACCCGATGCGTTAGAATCGGGCCACAATCTAGTATATATATATATATATATATATATATATATATATATATATATATATATATATATATATATATATATATATATATATATATATATATATATATATATATAGCTAGCCCTTATAATGGACTCATACTTGCTGCTCTGTACAGATGATTTTTCAGAAGTCTCATGATCATCACAGACAGGATCTACATATAGTGGATAACACAGGATCCACCATTAACGATAGGCAATATCACAGCTCACCTCCTCCCCTCTTGCCCTGACTTGAGCATGACTAGATAACACTTCTTTACAAATAAACGGGTCTGAGTAATTTTATTGCCGCTAATGTCCATGTTAAGAACAGAAAGTAGGACTCCAATATTAGGCCTAGTGGTCAATGTAAAAATTGCAATTTTTTTTAGACAGATAGTAATATGAATATGATTAATAAAATAACATCCAAAAACCTTTATAAATCACATTTAACATAAGACCTAAAACATTTTCTGATGACACTTTCCATTAAAAGTCAAAAGAAGCCGAGTGACTATTTTATTTTTGGACTGTTCAAAGCCGGACAAACTCTTTAAATACCTCCGCCTCCTCCTCAGTGATGTATATGGACGTGTACAAATACACTGATCAGTTTACAAATATTATAAATGACTCAACACCACAGTAATCAAACGAGAAGCAAATAACCCCAAATATATACGTCACCAACTGCTCCGAAAATGTCAACCTTTCCACATGAACATCTAGTCATAAAACTCCCTTGTCAAACGTGACTTAAAAGTTGTCCAGGATCAGTTTCTTCCCCAAAAACAGCAACATGTTGATCCGTTCGTTGTGTGCGGTATTACAGATGGAACAATGCTGCAATACCAGACACAGCCTATGAATAAGAGTGGCGCTGTTTCTGGAGAGTAAAAGAAAACACTTTTTTTTTCTTTTTAAATCCTGGACGGCCCCTTAAGTTAGTTATTAAAACTATTTACAAAGATTAGTGCAAACCGTTACATTCACATAGAAATTAATTCATAGGTTCATCATCCAAATCGCAGAAGTAGTAAAAGGAAATTTGTCTCTTGATAAATACGTCTATGTAAGAAAAACGCACGCCGGGGACGATGTATGACATGAACGGCCGTTCTAGAAAAGGTGGAGATGAGACCACTGAGAGGGTATGGTTATACGGGATGAAAAAAAAAAAAAAGGCCACCGGAGTACGGTAAAATCTGCATGCGGAAAAAAGTGAATTCTGCTGCTGATTTGTGGTGGATTTCATCGTGGATTCAACAATATATAGAAAAGGATGAAATTCGGACACCATGAGGGGAGCTGAGCTCACGCAAGACCTCTCAGTGCCAAAGACTGAAGCATTAGTATACACGGCACAGGGTATTCTGTGCACCCCAAATTGGCCATTTCCGAAGACTCCACAGTCTGCATTCACCTGCATCTATCTTGATATTGGGGCCAGTTTTGTGCTACAAACATGTTTTATCCATTTGTGGCCCCTTGAGCATGTGCCCCCAGCGGTTCCCATAAATATAAAAATGAATAGGAAAAGTGGCCATGCCCAGCCATCTATCCATTTGTGGCTCCTGTGCACGTGCCCTCTGCAGTTCCCACAACTATAAAAATGAATAGAAAAAGTTGAGCATGCCTGCCCACCTATCCATTTGTGCCCCCTGCGCACGTGCCCCCAGCGGTTCCCACAACTATAAAAAATCAATTTTAAAAGTTGTGCATGCCCGACCACCAATTTTTTCACACCGGCACGAAACATGCCCCCCGTTCTCCAGAGAGTCAAAGGTCCCACAGCTGACAGGTCTTTATAGCATATGCAGAGGATAAGCCATAAATGTCCGAGATGAGAGTACCCCTTTAACTTTTTCTAGTACATAAACAGTTATGGTCAATGCTTTGTTCGTTAAAGGCTATGACGTCTGCTGTTGATACGATACGCTACCAGCGTCCCGGGAAAAAAACCTTTTAGGACGCGATAACCTGCTCAGTAAACGAACAATAAGAAACGCCGACCAACAGCGAAGGAGTAGAAAAGCAGAATTAGGTCGACTTCTGAAAAATAATTCTAAATAAGACACAAAAAAACAAACCACTCAGACCCCAAATCTGACGTCTGTTTCTTAGGATTTCTTAAAAATAAAAAAAAATTAGATTCCACATAAGTGAAATCTCCAGTCCGTGATCCATGGCCGGAGTTACGCACTGCTGCAGACATGACTGACGGCGTCCAAAATCACAAGAGTACAAAACTTCTGTCTCACGTGCCACACAAATGAGCAGGAGCATTACGGCGACGAGTCTCTGCCTGTGTCATGTCTCACGCCTCCGACTCCCCTTTCTTTTTCGATTCCTCGCTGTGGTCACCATCCTCCAATTGGTTGGCACCAAGAACAACAATATGTCCTTCTGCGCCCGTCTGGTTGGGTCTACTGGAAGCTGCTATCAACCGACTCTGCTCCTCCAAGTCCTGAAACAAAAAATTATTTTTTTATTTTACTTTTTTTGAATACTCGTGTCAATTCTTTCATTAATATCAGATAAATCTTGTCACTTCAAGGAGACGTCAAATATTTTTTTTCCGCAGAAACATCGCCATCTTATATCATTAGGTTCTGTGACACCAAACATTTCGAAGACAAGGTTAGCCCCATTTTTGGATTCTCTGGAAACCCAACTGACACACGCCGGACCCTTTAAATGAAGCCCCAAATACTTCCCCATTTACCTTTTCTATCTGTTTTTGTTTGTTGATTTCTTTTTCTTGCTTTTCCTTCACTTTCTCAATCTCCTTTTGCTTTTCCGAAGCCCTCCGATCCTTCAATACAATAGTAAGGCCATGATGGGTTTGTAAAAGAAACGATATACAAGGATAGCGAAGAACGGACGATCACTTACTAGCTCGGCATGAAGAGCAATCTGCTTGGCCAGGCCAACCGAGTCACAAATCTGGGGATACGCAAGTAGATTAGGTCCAGGAGGAGCGACAGAGGAACGGCATGGCATGTGTGATATAAACCGCTGTACATAGTGTGCCTTCAACAAAATTTCACTTCTGAAGAGTTATAAAGTTAGGACATATCTCTAGAATATGGAGGGTTTGACCACTTCTGGCGCAGAAACTGCAGTCAGTCCCCTTGACATGAATGGGGTCCTGCTGCGTTCCCTACAGTGAGCCAAGACTCCACAGTACAACAGGAAAACAGTCAAGACCATTACATTATGTGAAAATCCTGGTAATAACATGCTTACGAGCCCAGCGACCACATCCCTGACCCCGCGTGCAGCCCAGCGACATCCCTGACCCCACGTGCAGCCCAGCGACCACATCCCTGACCCCACGTGCAGCCCAGCGACCACATCCCTGACCCCACGTGCAGCCCAGCGACCATTTCCCTGATCCCGCGTGCAGCCCAACGACCACATCCCTGACCCCGCGTGCAGCCCAGTGACCACATCCCTGACCCCACAATCAGCCCTGAGACCACATTCCTGACCCCACGTGCAGCTCAGCGACCACATCCCTGACCCCCATTGCAGCCCAGCGACCACATCCCTGACCCCCATTGCAGCCCAGCGACCACATCCCTGACCCCCATTGCAGCACAGCAACCACATCCTTGACCCCCATTGCAGCACAGCAACCACATCCCTGACCCCATATTCAGCCCAGCGACCACATCCCTGACCCCGCATGCAGCTCAACGACCACATCCCTGAGCCAGCGTGCAGCCCAACAACCACATCCCTGACCCCATGGACAGCCCAGTGACCACATCCCTGGCCCCATGTGCAGCCCAGTGACCACATCCCTGGCCCCATGTACAGCCCAGTGACCACATCCCTGGCCCCGTGTTCAGCCCAATGACCACATCCCTGGCCCCGTGTGCAGCCCAACGACCACATCCCTGACCCCGTGTACAGCCCAGTGACCACATCCCTGGCCCCGTGCGCAGCCCAACGACCACATCCTTGACCCCGCGTGCAGCCAAACAACTACATCCCTGACCCCGCGTACAGCCTAAAAACTACATCCCTGACCCTGCATTCAGCGTAATGACTACATCCCTGACCCTGCGTGCACATGACAACACTTCCTGTTCAGAGAATTGCCAGTACAATGCTCAGACCCGCTCCGAATTACATTTCACATTCGGCGTTTCTGGATTATTGCACCAAGTGACCAGCTCCTATATTGCGCATCTAGGGTGGATACACCGGTAGTGATTGGTGGAGCACTTCCTGGGGACTGTCAGATCTACCAGTGCAAGGAATGGACACTTATGGCACAGACCATTCATAGACAATGATATATTAGATTTACCTTCTCGCCTTCATTGTTTGACTCAAAAATGTAGCACACAGAGACGGGTCTGCCCTCTGTCCGTCCCCCGGCCGTTCTCAGCACGAAGCCAAAGAGACGCTTGTTCTCCTGATGGGTGGCGTATAAAACCACATTTGGCAGCGGAAACTAAAAAAAGAAAAAAAAAAACACATCAAAGCTAATTATGTGGCGGGGGTTGTGCATTCTTACAGATCCACATTGTAGGGATCCATAACACAGGGGCCCATAAATAGTTATGGGAGGAGGCTGCACCTGTAATTTTACATGGAGGAACACAAATGATGATATGTTAATGATATATTACGTATTCAAATGGAATACTAAGCTGAGGCCATAATGCTTCTAAAGCAGAAATACAGTGTAAAAATCCAATGCAGAATCTTTACCTATTTGTAGGGTGCAGTCTAAATAATTTTACAATAAATCCATAAAAAAAACTAAAATCTCTCATGTAGGCGGATGATGGGTGTAATTTCAGCGGAGCCCAGAGATTATGGAACGCTGGGGAGTAAAGTGCATTGTTATACTGCCCTCTAGTGGACAGCAAGGTGCTCTACACACTGCTGAAGTTGCCATCATCTCCCCAGTGCGGAGATCAGTTTTATATTGACATTTTTGAGTTTTTTCCAGCACTTACCCTCAATCTTGTCACTTGTGTTTGAGGATCAATCAGCCTATAGAGACAAGATGTGAAAAGGTTTAGGACGTGCAGTAAATCTTCCTCCTCCGAAGCTTCACTAGTCACAAATGGAAGTCACTTACTTTAAACAGTCACAAGTTACAAGGAGATGCGACTCCGTCATGCGAAATATGTTGTGTATCGCGCGGGCTGCTAAGATTTGGCGCATAGTTTCATATACGACCTCCGGACAGTCGTCCGCTTTCACTTCCATGGATCCCAGGAAACGGACGATGAACAACTGGTGAAGGATCGAATCTAAAGGCAGAAAAAACATGAAAATAACGGAAACGGAACTACTCACAACTGCAAAACGCCTCCTGGTGATGACACTGGGGTGACGAGTTTCCTTTACAATGGGGTCTTGCAAATAGAGAATCAGCTAGGAATTATAGGATCTGACACTGAAAATCTGCTACAAAATCCAGAGCAAGGATTGTGAAGTGGGTTATTAAGACCCCATTTACACGCAGAAGATTGTCACTGTGGATTTAATTTTAAATCTGCCTATTAAATTACCGATGGGCAGCATTTGTAAGAGGAAATCTGCAGCAAATACATGACGGAATAGGCACGATGTGGTTATGTAAATCTGTAGTGACCGGTACCAGGCAGGAAGCACCAGGCAGAGGGAGCACCAGGCAGAGGGAGCACCAGAAAGGGAGCACAAGGCAGAGGGAACACCAGGCAGAGGGAGCACCAGGCAGTGGGAGCACCAGGCAGAGGGAACACCAGGCAGAGGGAACACCAGGCAGAGGGAACACCAGTCAGGGAGTACCAGGCAGGAAGCACCAGGCAGGGAGTACATGGCGGGGCGCACCAGAAAGGGATCACCATGCAGAGGAAGCACCAGGCAGAGGAAGCACCAGGCAGAGGGAGCACCAGGCAGAGGGAGCACCAGGCAGAGGGAGCAACAGGCAGAGGGAGCAACAGGCAGAGGGAGCACCAAGCAGAAGGCGCACTAGGCAGAAGGCGCACCAGGCAGAGGGAGCACCAGGCAGAGGGAGCACCAGGCAGAGGGAGCACCAGGCAGAGGGAGCACCAGGCAGAGGGAGCACCAGGCAGAGGGAGCACCAGGAAGTGGGAGCACCAGGCAGAGGGAGCACCAGGCAGAGGGAGCACCAGGAAGTGGGAGCACCAGGCAGTGGGAGCACCAGGCAGTGGGAGCACCAGGCAGTGGGAGCACCAGGCAGTGGGAGCACCAGGCAGTGGGAGCACCAGGCAGTGGGAGCACCAGGCAGAGGGAGCACCAGGCAGTGGGAGCACCAGGCAGAGGGAGCACCAGGCAGAGGGCGCACCAAGCAGAGGGCTCACCAGGCAGAGGGAGCACCAGGCAGGGGGCACCAGTGTGTCTTAGAAAGGTAAGGGAATGTTGTGAAAGTTGAGCTTTAATCTGTAAACTTTGCATAAAAATTACCTTCGGATTCCGATTTTTCACCAGATTCTCCAAAAGGGTTTGTTCGTCTGTTAAAATAAAAAAAGCACTGACATTAGATTGCAAGCTTCCTTGGTGAATCAAAGCATGCTGCATGAAGTGCTAAGTAATGTTGGGGTCATAAAAAAAAGGAATTAAAAAAAAAAAAAAAAAAAAGTATAAACATCCAAAGCTAAAACCATGACCCTCATCGTGCCGCTTGTACCTGCCAGACTGTCCGGGGGTCCTGGGTTGTCCAGACTGGTCTTCGCTGACTGGTGAAATGATATCAAACTGTATAGGAGTGTCTGGTGCTACAATGGAGTCCAACGACAGAGAAGTCAAAGCGGAGGAGTCGGAGCCCACGGAGCCGATGCTGTTTGTACGGGTGGTGCGAGGACGAGACTGTCTGTATAGGAAAGTGTGAAACAATCAATTCTGCACTAAATTGCAGTGAGGGCGTCCTAGTGATACTCCATAGACACACACAAAGATTAGCAGCTTGCTAAGACATCGGAGTGGCGTCCTGCGTACTCACGGGCCGGCTAAACTTCACTGTGCAGAGAGGATTGCCTTGCAATGGAAAGAATCAGGAGGAGAACGCAGCCAAGTCTCTCAGCTGTGCCCTCCTAATCCATCTTGGAATAAAGCAGTAAGTATAAAAAGCCAGTTAGAGGTTTAACCCCTTCCCAATACAGGGGGTAAAAGTATGTCTCATGCTGGCTACCCAAGTATGGAGCAGGCTCAGGAGCTGAGCCTACAGGATACGAGGCAGATGCCGGCTGTGCTACATAGCCGACATCTGCAGCAATCAGTGTGCGAAAACTAATATTGGCCTCAGTGTTAACGGGTTAAAAATGCGTAAATATGCTATGGCCAAAGAGGGTACCTTGTTCCACTTGTTCCAGGTGGGTCTGTATCTGTGTAAGACCCCATTTACCCTGTGGTAAGAGGATTGGATTACAGCCGATCGTTGGGTGATCCAGCAGAGGTAACACCCTGTAATCAACTTACTGTGAACAAAACCTATCAAAAAGATTGTTTAAACCAGTCCTCAAGGAGAACAAGCAGTCCATGTTTTCCAGGATTTCCTTAGTATTGCGCAGGTGATAATTCAATCACCAGCACCTTGTGCAATGCTAAGGAAACCCTGAAAACATGCTCTGTTGGTGGTCCTTGAGGACCGGAGTTGTGCACCCCTGATTTAAAGCATTACACCTTTTTTAAAACGTTACAGAAACAAGAAAATTAAAGAGGTTTTCAAAAGTCGTTAGAGGGAAAGGCCATAGAAAAACTTTTGAAACCCTGCAGCTCCTCTCTTACGTGATGTGATGGTGTCTGTGGGCATCCGACTACTGGGACCTGCATCAATTGGCAGAAGACTGGACTGGCGTGGCAATGCGCATGCTCAACCACCTCTCCATTTATTCCCTATAGGGCTGCCGAGCGCTGCACTCGCCTCTTTCTGTCGGTCCCATATAGAGCAGATGGAGTAGCCGTCAGGCATACGACCTGCCATGACAATTTGTAACAGTGATACAACTTCTGCTTTCCTCCGTAAGTTGTGGGTCCCAGTAGTCGGACTTCCACCAATAAATTATCACCTAATCCTGCAGTTGTTTTCACCGGACAACCCCCTTAAAGGCTTAGTGTAAACTTTAGATATGCAGGACCAGCTAATATCCAGGATAAGAGGAATACCCACATGATCACACACAGACACTCGCTTTATAAGACCCAGGGATTCAAATCAATATATTCCCAAAAAAGCAGTTCAGACCACAAAAACCAAAGCCACCTCTCCCCCTCCCCCCCAAAAAAGGTAAAAACTTGTGGTCTTGTTCAAAGTGACATTTTGCTTGCATTCAGGCCAAAAGATAAGAAAAAACAAGAATAACTCATCCTCCATGGCTAAGAGGTCACAGGACACCACCACAATTTTCGCGTCCAATTACTAGAGACGATTTATCCCAAGGTCTCGGGCTCCACTAGTGAATACTAGGTAAAGCCGCTGTCTATTTTGAAACAGCCAGGGTGCGATCTGCTTATTCCCCGGATATATATATCTATATATATCTATAGGTCAATCTACTGGTCCTACTAGGTCAATTTGCAACTTTTTGTAATGCAAAAGTTTTGTCAAAGTTTTCCAAAGACCATGAAACTTTTTTTTTTTTTTTTTAATTAGCCAGGGAAGTCATTATTCTGAGCAGCTTAGCCCAAAAGAGAAAAAATAAATAAATCTCTTGACTGTCCTGAAGATTAACTTACACCGGCCGCATACTCTCATGGCGTTGCTGGAAAGACGGAGATGGAGTCACCGCTTCTATGGCAGACTGGTTAACTCTTGCAGCAGTTTCCTGTGTTGGAAACATTCAATAATATGTAAAAAAAAATAAATAAAGCGGCCATTTAGGTCAGGATGCTGCAGGGACAATTCAGTTCACGATAAAATATCAAATAAATAATTTATTTTTTTATGGGTGAGAAAGTAATTGTATAGAGAGTCTGGTGGCGTCTATCACATGAATCTCTAAAGCAAACCTGAAAAAGGGTTGTCTACCTTTGGGATCAAATTTTATATTATATATATATATTTATTTTTTTTACATTTAAATGCATGTTTTGGGGGCTAAAATTATTTTTGCAATTGTGTTTTATTAAAAATGATGCACACTTTGCCTTCTGAGTTGCACTTTTGCTGGCTGCAAAATGAGTTATCTGAGAATCTGTCAGTGAGCTCGTTCTGATGAAGGAGTTTGTAACTCGTTATCTGTCTTTATCCTGAGCTCCTATCAGCTGAATTATGACCATAGACCACAACCTGTAACAGTAAAACGCTGCAACATTTTTATTGAAACCCATTTGTAAAAATTATTTCTTTCTCGCCTAATTGGGGGACACAGGTAACCACGGGTGTATGCTGCTGTCGCTGGGAGGCTGACACTATGCAAATAAAGATAACTCTTCCCCGGCAGTGTACACCCTCCGACAGGCACCTCAGTTTTTGCTTAGTGTCTGTAGGAGGCGGACCTGGATCTAACACCAGATCCGCTTTATATTTCCTTGCAGGGTTTTGTTGTGTGTTTTTAATCATTTCCCCTTTCTTTTTCAGATTGTCTCTTCTGGGTAACAGGGTGCAGTTTTTTCTCACCCCGTTTTCCCTTCATTATGCGACCGAGAGAGCAGTGCGGTATCACCCACATCGCACCCTCTCGGACCCGCTGGGCAGGACTCTGTCCCCCGTCACCCTTATGGGTGTTTCAGGGAGACTATCTTGATGGCCAGTCCTCGCCCTATCGCCTCCTCATCCCTCTCCTCGGAGAGGGCTGAGAGGAAAACAGCGGTCACCTTTGGTGGCCTCCCCCCTTTCAGGGGTTGACGCCGTCGTCTGCGCCGTTGCACGGTGTGGTAAGGAGGATCCCCTCTTCCAGGACCCTTTCTACTCCCCAAGGGCTCCTGACGTGATCCTCGACTGGGACAAGATCAGGTACAGAGAAACTAATCATTTCCCCCCCCCCCCGGTCAGTCCACCCTGCCTTTTCATAGGGACTTCGCTTCTTTAAGCACAGCCTTCGCAGCACTACCTTGTGCAGCGCTCTCCACAGTTTTGGGCGCTCCTTTTATGGGGACACGTTTGGGGGGACATAGCGGACGCTCCTGTATTTTAAATGCGTGCCTTTTCTTCCCTGCTGAGCGCACTTCCCTGCCGCTGCTTCCGGCGTGCTTCGCTCCGTAAGGCCACGCCCCCTTGCTTTTCGGCGCTCCCTCTCCGGATCTTCTCAGCGCTGGGCACGTCTCTCCATGGAACCCAGCGCTGGTATTGGTCATGCTCAGGCGGGCCATGCCCCTCTATACCGCCGTCCTATCAGGTCGCCGGTTTCTATTCGCTCGACCACGCCCCTTCTCTGGTGCGCTCTCTGCACATGCATGGCACAGCATACCGCGTCTTCCCGGCTAATTACCTCCGCCGCGTCGTGTGCCCTCCAGGACCTCTTCTAGGCGGGGGACACAGTTTTTCCTGCACTGCGCTGATCGCCAGGTCCTATACTCCTTCCCCGGCCGCTACTTCCATAAGCAGCATTGCATGCTGGCATTGTGCTTCTGGTATTTTTCACTCTCTACATATGCCCAACCCCACAGGGGCCCCCGGCTATATCCCTACGGTAATTCACTACGCTTGTGCCCGCTATAAGAAAAAGTGGGCTTCAGGCCAGCCGTCGCCTTTCTGTACGTCCTGCAATCCTTCCATCATGTCCGTCTCTCAGGAGGCCCCTAATGCTCGGGATGAGTGCAGTCCCCCGGAGTGGGCTGTTGCGATGTCTCAGTCAGGCTCGGACTTGACTAAAAGTATCTCAGTCCTGACTAAAGTATCTCAGTCCCTGGTTCAGGTACTAGAACATATTCCACTGCTGACTACCGCCACCAGTGCCACGAACGCTTCCCACAGCGATTCGCTCGCACCTGACCAAGACCCTCATAGGGGCAGACTTGAGAAAAGATCCAAAAAGCGATTTCTGTCTAGTTCTTCATCCACTTCTCCGGACTCCACTGCGTAAGCCGGAATACCGCTCTCTACCCATTCCCCCTCCTCGCAGGTGGACGTCGGGTCAGATGTATCTTCTCAGTCAGATTCTGACTCAGATGCAGATCAGACTTCCCAGACGCAGGATATGGTTGACAGCCTTATCTCGGCCATAATGCTTGAGTTTAAAGAGGCAGCTTCTCGGGACATCTCCGTTTCTTTCAAACGGATGAAAAGTCCTGGAGTTTTTCCCAATCACAAGGAATTTGACAACACTACGTCTAGACACTGGGAACATCCCGGTAAACGCTTTCCGGGAAGGAAACGTCTGGACATTTTATACCCTTTTGATTCAGACCTTGTTAACAAATGGTCCGAATCACCTAAGGTAGATCCACCTGTGTCTAGATTATCCTCCTAAAGAGTGCTGTCCATTCCTGACGCGGAGTCTCTGAAGGACCCCACGGACAGGCAAATCGAGGCTTTAACCAAATCGGCCTTTGAAGCTTCTGGTACCTTTCTCTGTCCCAATTTCACCTCTTCTTGGGTGGCGAAAGCGGTGTCGGCATGGGCCAAGGCCCTACGCAGAGGCATTGTAGCTTCGGCTCCCGCACAGGAGCTAGCGGATTTAGCAGATCTGATTTCACTTGCTGGGAAATACCTCGAATGCCTCTCTGGATGCGCCTGCTTGCTCCGCTAGGGCAAACAGCAACATTGTCGCCATTTGCCATGTCCTTTGGCTGAAGGCGTGGAACGCAGATCCCTCTTCCAAAAAATCCCTCACAGATCTGCCTTTCCAAGGATCCAGGCTTTTTGGCGCACAGCTAGACCAAATGATTTCAGACGCCACTGGCGGTAAGAGCACTTCTCTGCCGCAATCTAAGCCTAGGCGTCCCTTCAATAGAAAGGGTCCCCAATCCTTTCGCCCCTTTGCTTCATTGGATGGTGCCTCTCAGCAAGACCGGCCCTCCTCTCAAAGGGAACGAAAGAAGCCTTCTTTCCGACCTACCCCTCACTAGAGAGCTAAAAGTCGCTCCTCCAAGTCTTCTGGTTCTCGCGACCACAGATTTTCTTCTAAATGACCGGTCACCCCCACCTGGAAAACTTTCCAGGGTGGGAGGCAGGCTTCTTCTCTTCACAGAGGCTTGGTTATCGGTGGTCGATGATGCCTGGGTCAGGGTGATCGTTACATCAGGCTACAAAATAGAATTTTCTTTGCCCCCAGGAAGACGTTTCTTCCTCTCTCATCCACCCAAACAGCCCTCCCATGTCCCAGAGCTTCTCCAGGCTGTCAATTCCCTCCTCGCCTCCGGGGTAATCATCCCAGTCCCTTCCAACCAGCGATTTTCATTTGAATCTTTTCATAGTTCCGAAAAAAGACGGCTCTCTTCGCCCGTTTTTGGATCTCAAACAGTTGAACCGCCACCTCCGGATTCGGCATTTCAAGATGGAGTCTCTACGCTCGATGATCACTTCCATGGAACCGGGGGAATTTTTGTGCTCTGTGGACATTTAGGATGCGTACCTACACATCCCAAAGGTTCCTTTGTTTTGCGATCCAGGACCAGCATTTCCAATTCACGGCCCTTCCGTTCAGCCTGGCGTCCGCTGCCAGGGTCTTCATGAAGGTAATGGCGGCGGTCATGGACATCCTTCGATCGAAAGGGATTCTTGTAATCCCCTACCTCGATGACCTTCTCGTGAAACGTCCGTCTCACCGGGACTGCGGTCAGAACCTCCAGATCACTCTGGACACGTTGACCCACCTCAGTTGGATAATCAACGAACAGAAGTCCACCTTGATTCCGACCCAACGTCTAGAATTCCTGGGCATGGAATTCGACACCATTCAGGCCCAGGTCTTCCTCCCAAGGGAGAAGTTCCTTTCTTTTCAGAGGGGCATCAAAGCCCTAATGCGTCCTAACTCCTCTACAGCTCGGCATGAGGGTTCTGGGAAAGATGGTCGCTTCCATGGAAGCGGTCCCTTATGCTCAGTTCCAGTCTCACCCTCTCCAACTGGCCCTTCTGTCCGCTTGGGACAGGAGTCCACTTTCCCTAGCCTGCCCCATTCTCCTCCCTCTCAATGTGAGAGTCTCTCACTTGGTGGATGCTATCCACCTCCGTTCTGCACGGGAGGTTGTTTCTCCCTCACCGCTGGCAGATCATCACCATCAACGCCAGTCTCCAGGGGTGGGGTGCGGTCTTTCTCCGCCTCACAGCCCACGGTCACTGGACTGCTCAAGAGGCACGTCTCCCGATCAATCTCTTGGAGATCAGGGCTATCTTCCTAGTCCTCCTCCGCTAGCAGTCCCTCCTCTCGGGAAAACCAGTCCGCATTCAGTCGAACAATGCCAGAGCTGTGGCTTACATAAACCACCAGGGAGGGACTCGCAGCATGCAGGTCATGAGGGAAGACACAAAAGAGAATAGTAAAACCAAAAACACTCAGTTTGAAAAAATTATTGCAGTAATCCGGACAATTGGGAAGCCGACTTCCTCAGCCGTCAGGCTCATGTCAAGCGAGTGGGCTCTTCTCCCCTCTGTCTTCGACTAGATTTGTCAAAGGTGGGGCGTGCCGGACGTCGACCTCATGGCCTCCCGAACAAACCGCAAGGTTCCCCAGTACGTATATCTAGATCTCGGGATCCGATGGCCGTTGGCTGCGACGCCCTCGTGATTTCGTGGGCCCAGTTTCAGATGCCTTATCTGTTCCCTCCTCTCCCCTTGCTTCCAAGGGTCGTCAAAAAGATAAAGTCAGAGGGAGTTCCTGTTCTCTTAGTAGCTCCAGATTGGCCCCGCAGGGCCTGGTACGCGCAGCTAGTGAACATGTTATCGGACGTCCCCTGGAGACTTCCAGACCGTCCGGATCGTCTATCGCAAAGTCCCCTCTTACACCCGAATTCTCGGTCTCTGAATTTAATGGTATGGCCGTTGAGTCCGCGGTCCTAAAGGATGCAGGTTTTTCTCAACGTGTCATAAAGACCATGATAAGGGCTAGAAAACCGGCATCTTCCCGTATCTACCAAAGGTGTTGGAAGGCCTTTTTCCGATTGTGCGACGACAACGGTCTGTCTCCTATGGTTTTTCCCTGCCTTCACTTCTTGGCTTTCTTCAATCGGGTCTCGATTCGAGCCTCTCTCTGAGCACGTTAAAGGGTCAAGTCTCGGCTCTGTCAATTCTTTTTCAAAAGAGACCTGGCCTCTCTTCCCCAGGCGAGAACCTTCCTTCAGGGGGTTGCTCATATAGCACCTCCTTACCATCCTCCGGTTGATCCCTGGGATCTCAACCTTGTGCTCGGCGCCCTCCAGTGCGCGCCATCTGAACCGATTCGGGACATTTATTTCCCGTTTCTTTCTTGGAAAGTAGCTTTCTTGGTCGCCATCACCTCGATCAGGAGAGTTTCTAAGTTGGTGGCGTTGTCCTGTCGTTCTCCCTTCCTGATCCTACACCAGGACAAAGTTGTCCTTCGGCCTGTTCCTTCCTTTCTGCCGAAGGTGTTTTAGGCTTTTCACAACAATGAAGACATTGTCCTTCCTTCGTTGTGCCCTTCTCCAGTTCATCCTTTGGGGAAATCTCTCCACAATTTGGATGTGGTCAGAGATATTCGAGTCGATCTTTCCAGAACTGCTCCTCTTCGTCAGTCCGATCCTCTGTTTGTCGTCTCGGAAGGGGCTCCCTGTCTCAAAATCCACAATTGCTCGGTGGATCCATTCGGCGGTCCTGGAGGCATACCGTGTTCAAAACAAACAGCATCCCCCGGGGGTGAGGGCTCACTCTACCCGGGTTGTGGGAGCTTCCTGGGCAGTCCATCACCAAGCTTCGGCCTCACAGGTTTGCAAGGCCACAACATGGTCCTCCATCCACACCTTTGTAAAATTCTACAAGGTGCACACTCAGGCTTCTGCGGATGCAGGCCTGGGTAGGAAGATACTGCAGGCGGCGGTTTCGCACAGGCTGACCTAACTCTCTTTCCATATTAACCCACCCTTGGGACTGCTTTTGGACATTCCAAGGTAACCTGTGTCCCCCAATGAAGCGAGAAAGAAAGAGGAATTTTTGGTTCTTACCGTAAAATCTCTTTCGTGGAGCATTCATTGGGGACACAGCAGCCTCCCTTAATTTTGTACCGTGTCGGCCAACGGGCCGTTGTTTTGGGTTGGTACATAGGTTGAGTTTGTTTATACTGGCTCCTACTACTGCTTTTGCACCAACTGAGTTGCCTGGTGCCTGACGGAGGGTGTATACTGCCGGGGAGGAGTTATCTTTATTTGCATAGTGTCAGCCTCCTAGCGACAGCAGAATACACCCATGGTTACCTGTGTCCTCCAATGAAGGGTCCAAGAAAGATTTTACGGTAAGAACCAAAAATCCCTCTTTTTTTAGCCCCAAATACATGCATATGGCCGTATGAGGGCTTGTTTTTTTGCAAGACGAGTTGTACTTTTGAAAGACACCGTTCATTTTATCGTGTGATGCACTACAAAGCAGGAAAAATATTTCACATTTGTTGAAAATTGAAAAAAAAAAAAAGTGAAATTCCACATTTTTTTGGGGGGAGGGGGCGGGGTAGTTTTGAGATTCTACCAATTGACATTGAGAAGTAGCATCTCTAGTACACAGACACTCACCTCAGGATTCTCCGTCAGATATATACGCTTGGAGATGTTATTAATTGTAGTTATCCACTGCAACATAAGAAGGAACATGGAGTCACGGTCATGGAGAAGAAGCATCTCATACATACACATTACATAAAGACCAAAGCAAAAGAACCAAAAGACTAGCAATAAACCACCGGTGAAGAGTAAAAGAAATAGTGTGTTGAAACATTACAAGTTAAAACATTTTTTAACCCCTTAGTGACCGAGCCAAATTTTTGAAATCTGACCAGTGTCACTTTATGTGGTAATAACTCTGCAACGCTTCAACAAATCCCAGTGATTTTGAGATTGTTTTTTCGTGACACATTATACTTTATGATAATGGTAAATTTTGTTCAACATTTTTTGTGTTTATTTATAAAAAATATAAAAAATTTGAGAAAAATGTTAAAAAATTAGCAATTTTCTAAATTTGAATGATTATCCCTTTAATCCAGATAGTCATACAACAGCAAACCATTAATAAATAACATTTCCCACATGTCGGCTTTACATCAGCACCATTTGTAAAATGTTATTTTATTTTGTTAGCATTTTAGGAGGTTTAAAAATGTAGCAGCAATTTTTCATTTTTTCAAAGAAATTTACAAAATTTATTTTTTTAGGGACTTATCCATGTTTGAAGTGACTTTAGGGGTCCCATATATTGGGAAACCCACAAACGTGATACCATTTTAAAAACAGCACCCCTAAACATATTGAAAACTGCTGTCAGGTAGTTTATTAACCCTTCAGGTGCTTTACAGGAATTAATGCAAAGTGGTATGACAGAAATGAAAATGTGTATTTTTATCACCTAAATGTCACTAACTTCTGAACAGATTACTACAGCCGTCAGACTCTAAGGCCACTATTTGGTCATGAATTGCCATGGCAAACATCAGGACAACAAAATCATGATCTGAGGGCACCAATTGTGATAAAGAAGAAGCCCCCACACTCTGTTAACCATTTATAATGATGTAGTCACTATTGACAGCAGCATCTAAGGGGTTAAACAGATTTAGATGGTGCAAATACTGATCGTGGCTGGTACAGCAAGTTGTCAGCTATAGTGTACAACCGACAGATGCTGGATTGTTTCCTGTATGGGGAGGCTATTCTCTTATATCTCAGGTCAGTTAAAAGACGTATTGGCGGTCATTAAGGGGTTAAATCATTATCATTGGATACAAACAATGGAGGAATCGGTGAAGCCCACCAGCGCTGCCCCGACGCCCGTTTCGCGTCTTGCTTTCTCAAGGGGAGGTTCCTCCATAATTATGGGTAAGCAATACTACACCTAACCAACTTCCCCTTGCCTCTATTCATGCATGTGGCCATTTGGCTGATTTTACAGTGTATTCATCTACAGAGACTGGGTATTTTGATACTTTGAACATTATGTGCTGCGTTACATATAGGATTCCAATGTAAGCCTTCCATCTTTCATTCCTCCTGAATAGAATCATTGTTTGTATTGAGTGGTAAGAAATGATTAACATGTAATGTTTCAACAATTTCTTTTACTGTTCATCGGTGGTTTATGGTTCCTTTTGCTTCGTTCTTTATAGCTTGGAGTACTCCACTACTTTATTATGATACTAGCTGAAGAGCCCGGCGTTGCCTGGGCATAGTAAATATCTGTGGTTAGTTATAGCACCTCACTTCTCTTATTTTCCCATCACGCCTCTCATTTTCCCCCTCACATCTCTCATTTTCCCCCTCACTCCTCTCATTCCCCCCTCACTCCTCTTATTCCCCCCTAACACTTGTCATTTCAACCTCACATCTGTCATTTTCCGATCACTCCACTATTTTCCCTCACTCCTCATTTTGCACTCACACCTTTTCATTTTCACCTCACACCTCTCATTTTCACCTCAGTATATACATGTTTGTCATCTCCCTTATATATAGTATACACCTGTATGTCATCTCCTGTATATAGTATATACCTGTATGTCATCTCCCCTGTATATAGTGTATACCTGTATGTCATCTTCTATATATAGCATATACCTGTATGTCATCTCCTCCTGTATATAGTATATATCTGTGTGTAATCTCCTCCTGTATATAGTATATACCTGTATGTCATCTTCTATATATAGCATATACCTGTATGTCATCTCCTCCTGTATATAGTATATACCTGTAGGTCATCTGCTCCTGTATATAGTATATACCTGTGTGTCATCTCCTCCTGTATATAGTATATACCTGTATGTCATCTCCTCCTGTATATAGTATGTACCTGTGTGTCATCTCCCCCTCTATATAGTATATACCTGTGTGTCATCTCCCCTTTATATAGTATATACCTGTGTGTCATCTCCTCCTGTATTAGACCTCGTTCACACGTTATTTGCTCAGTATTTTTACCTCAGTATTTGTAAGCTAAATTGGCAGCCTGATAAATCCCCAGCCAACAGGAAGCCCTCCCCCTGGCAGTATATATTAGCTCACACATACACATAATAGACAGGTCATGTGACTGACAGCTGCCGTATTTCCTATATGGTACATTTGTTGCTCTTGTAGTTTGTCTGCTTATTAATCAGATTTTTATTTTTGAAGGATAATACCAGACTTGTGTGTGTTTTAGGGCGAGTTTCGTTTGTCAAGTTGTGTGTGTTGAGTTGCGTGTGGCGACATGCATGTAGCGACATTTGTGAGATGAGTTGTGTGGCGACATGCGTGTAGCAACTTTTTGTGTGTCGAGTTGCATGTGACAGGTTAGTGTAGCAAGTTGTGTGCAGCAAGTTTTGCGCGTGGCGAGTTTTGTGTGGTGCCTTTTGAGTATGTGCAAGTTTTGTGTGAGGCAACTTTTGCATGTGTTGCAACTTTTGTGCATGTGGCAATTTTTGCGCGTGTGCAAGTTTTGCGTGTGGCGAGTTTTGCGCATGGCGAGTTTTGAGCGGCGACTTTTGTGTTTCAACTTTTAAGTGGCGAGGTTGGCTATGTGTGGTGAAATGTGTGCTGAGGGTAATATGTGTTCAAGCATGTGGTAGTGTGTGGCGCATTTTGGCGTTTGTGTGTGTGTTCATATCTCCGTGTGTGGTGAGAATCCCATGTCGGGGCCTCACCTTAGCAACTGTACAGTATATACTCTTTGGCGCCATCGCTCTCATTCTTTAAAGGGAACCTGTCACCCCGTTTTTTCAGATTGAGCTATAAATACTGTTAAATAGGGCCTGCGCTGTGCGTTACTATAGTGTATGTAGTGTACCCTGATTCCCCATGTATGCTGAGAAATACATTACCAAAGTCGCCGTTTTCGCCTGTCAATCAGGCTGGTCTGGTCAGGTGGGCGTGTTCACAGCGCTCTTTTCTTCCCCAGCTTTCCGTTGGTGGCGTAGTTGTGTGCGCATGTCCAAGGTCCGAATTCCCTGCGCCCACGTGAAGACACAGCGCGCGATCTGCGCTGTCATCCCTTTCATCGGTGGGGGCGGCCATCTTCCTGGGGCCGCGCGTGCGCAGTTGGAGTGCTCTGCTGCACGGGGCTTCAGGAAAATGGCCGCGGGATGCCGCGCGTGCGCACAAGAGATCGCGGCGGCCATTTTCCCAAAGCCGAGTTGCATCTCGGCTTTGGGAAAATGGCCGCCGCGATCTCTTGTGCGCACGCGCGGCATCCCGCGGCCATTTTCCTGAAGCCCCGTGCAGCAGAGCACTCCAACTGCGCATGCGCGGCCCCAGGAAGATGGCCGCCCCCACCGATGAAAGGGATGACAGCGCAGATCGCGCGCTGTGTCTTCACGTGGGCGCAGGGAATTCGGACCTTGGACATGCGCACACAACTACGCCACCAACGGAAAGCTGGGGAAGAAAAGAGCGCTGTGAACACGCCCACCTGACCAGACCAGCCTGATTGACAGGCGAAAACGGCGACTTTGGTAATGTATTTCTCAGCATACATGGGGAATCAGGGTACACTACATACACTATAGTAACGCACAGCGCAGGCCCTATTTAACAGTATTTATAGCTCAATCTCAAAAAACGGGGTGACAGGTTCCCTTTAAGTCCCCCTTGTTCACATCTGGCAGCTGTCGATTTGCCTCCAACACTTTTCCTTTCACTTTTCCCCATTATGTAGATAGGGGCAAAATTGTTTGGTGAATTGGAAAGCGCGGGGTTAAAATTTCGCCTCACAACATAGCCTATGACGCTCTCGGGGTCCAGATGTGTGACTGTGCAAAATTTTGTGGCTGTAGCTGCGACGGTGCAGATGCCAATCCCAGACATACACACATACACACACACACACACACATTCAGCTTTATATATTAGATACCAAAGGAGGACACTATACTCTAGTCCCATTCCTTAAACCATGACTAAGTGCTGTTTGAATTTTGTTTTGTTGATACCCATTACATAGTTACACAGAAACTTTTTTTTTTTTTTTTTTTTTGGGGGGGGGGGGTGAGGGTAAGTCTTTCGCTTACAAAAAAACTTGACATTACCCCCAGCAAGATACCAAATACAATGTTTTGTGCTGAAGTATTAATATTTCTCTTCATTGGATCGAAGGGCCCAATGCCGACCCCTGATAACAGCACATAGTATTACCCTCCTCCACCAAACTGTACAGCGGGTACAATGCAGTCAGGGGGGTAACATTCTCCTGGAGTCACCAAACCCAGACTTGTCTTATCAGACATCATGGTGAGGGGCTGAATGTTAAGGTACCTTCACACTAAGCGACGCTGCAGCGATACCGACAACGATGTCGATCGCTGCAGCGTCGCTGTTTGGTCGCTGGAGAGCTGTCACACAGACAGCTCTCCAGCGACCAACGATCCCGAGGTCCCGGTAACCAGGGTTAACATCGGGTTACTAAGCGCAGGGCCGCGCTTAGTAACCCGATGTTTACCATGGTTACCAGCGTAAACGTTAAAAAAACAAACACTACATACTTACCTTCCGCTGTCTGTCTTCCGGCGCTCTGCTTTCCTCTGCACTGTCAGCGCCGGTCAGCCGGAAAGCAGAGCGGTGACGTCACCGCTGTGCTTTCCGGCTGGCTGGCGCTGACACAGGATGCAGGAGGAGTGCAGAGAAGCAGAGCGCCGGGGACAGACAGCTGAAGGTAAGTATGTAGTGTTTGTTTTTTTAACGTTTACGCTGGTAACCATGGTAAACATCGGGTTACTAAGCGCGGCCCTGCGCTTAGTTACCCGATGTTTACCCTGGTTACCAGTGAAGACATCGCTGGATCGGCATCACACACGCCGATCCAGCGATGTCAGCGGGAGATCCAGCGACGAAATAAAGTTCTGGACTTTCCTCAGCGACCAACGATCTCCAAGCAGGGGTCTGATCGTTGGTCGCTGTCTCACATAACGATTTCCTTAACGATATCGTTGCTACGTCACAAAAAGCAACGATATCGTTATGTGTGAAGGTACCTTTACACAATTGGACTAAATGAAAAACAAATTCACTAAATTAAAAGATATGTTTCGATACTGCTGTCTGTACAGTTAAGCTCAGAGATGTTTCATGTTATTCTCTATGTGAATGCACAGAAAACAAGGATGCAGATGTCGGTACCTCCTCGCTGTCCTTCCTGCTCTCTGCTTGTAGAATTACAAATCTGCAAAAAAAAAAAAAAAAAAAAAAAAAAAAGCACAAATATTATTCCCAAATATCTTAACAAAAAAGTTATAGAAGGCCCAACATTGTCCCCCCTGGCTGCCATCTTACTGCTACAAGACTCTTCCTATAAGTCCCCTAGTGTTGCTAAAGTAAACGATAAAACAAAATATATAATGTTAAAAAATAATAATGTAAAAAAAATTCCCATTAAAAGGTAACAATGTATAAAAAAAACCATGCACATCATTTTATTTTTACAGTTGTAACAACTCTACCGATTATCATGATACTTAACCCACATGGTGAACGCTGGGGGAAAAAGAAAAAAAAAAACAATGGCAGAATTTGGTGTCTCACCTCTCAAACATATATAGGATAAGCAAAAAAAAAATCCTATATAAGGCAGACAATAAAGCTACAACTTGTCCCGCTCTCACACAGCTCTGTTGATGGTAAAAAATATTTTTTAGGGATCTTTGAATGTAGCAGTATATCATTTTAATTTATTTTTATGTTTTAATTGAGCAAAAAAAAAAAAAAATGTATAAATATTATTAATATAGTTGTGACCTTGGCCAGAGTGAGACCACCCAGAGACCCATATATTGATACCAACTTTTTCCCGTCGAAGGATGTGATTTGGAAGCAATATCTTCGATCTTCGGAGTCCACGGCCATCACGGAGCAGTTGTCTATGTCCATGACCAGACCGCCGGCCACGTCTCCCCTCGCCTGACTCATCAGATTTCCTCCCTGAGTGAAGAAGTATTGTCGCTCCCAAGTGGAGGACACCAGCCCCGTCTTACTGCAACAGGAAGAGAACCGAAGACTTAGCCGTGATGGCAGTTGTCACGCTGCGCAGAGCCGCTAGCTGTACGGGCATGCTTAACGACGCGGCCACCAAACACATGGGCATCATACAGCGCCTCTAACAATACAGCCAGACCGCTACGATAAGGGCAGGTATAGGCTGGGCATATAGCTCTGACGCAGAGGTCGCCTTCTCATACTTGCGTATGTTGAGGTAGCCGGCTTTCCGCGTTAAATTGCGGTTGACGGGAAGCTTCTTTGGATCCGGATCCGGTAAGTACAAGGGCTCACTCGCCACCTCCATGTCTTGGATGGTTTGATGCATCGTCTCCACGTCACTGTCCATTTCTCTACGTACACTAAAATGGAAATGTCACTGATGAGAAGACTCCTTTAACTCCTTCATGCCCGCGTCAAATTTCGGGGTTTTTTTGTTTGTTTTTTTCAGAATCTGGTGGTGGGCGAAGGATTTTTTTTTACCCCCAAGCTGGCGTTTTTACTGATACCATTTTGGTGAAGATACGATGTTTTGATCTCCACTTATTGCAATGTTGCGGTGGCTAAAAAACGTAATTCTGACGTTTTGATTTTTTTTTCATGTTACGCTGTTTACCGATCGGATTAATTTATTTTTCATTTTGATAGATCAGACATTTATGAATGCAACGATATGGAAGACGTGCATTTTTTTTTTTTAAATGGGGCAACATGTACGAACGCAGCAATACCAAAGTTCACAGGAGAATCGTCATGACAAGCATGGAGATCATCAGCAGACCCCCGGCTGTCATGACAGCCCATCGGCGCCCTGTGCTCAAGTCACAGCGCGCTGATGGGCGTATGGAATGACGCACTTCTGGCCGGGGTGTGTTAAATGAAGCTGTCAGTGATGGACTGTGGGATTTAACAGGTTAATAGTTGCTCTGCTCCACCTGTGGTGGTTAAAAGCACGTGATGGTTGATTTACAGACATCATCTGCAGGGAAATATAAGAGCGTGGCATGTGATTGACCCGCTTCTCATACTCACTTCTGCACGCTTGTAGAGATGTTGGCCATGAATTCCTCCAGCTGACCACTGAGGTTCTCCGAGCCCATCTTAAAAAAACTAATCTAGAAAAGAAAAAAGAAAAAGAAAAAAAAAAAAGATGAAATGATTGAACAGATAGTAAAATTTACAGAGATTTTTTTTCTACCGCCGGTGACGTTACCTGCGCCTGCATGTAGCCTAAAAGCGGCTCTAAGATTGCAATTTTCTTTTTGTATTGGATGGTGTTCAGTGCACAGAAATAATGCATCATGGTCTGGTGCTGCTTCTTCCTGGCCGTGTACACGTCTTCTGTGGCCTCGAACTTAGTCTACAAATAAAAGTCACATGTCAGCTCATTTCATAACTGCAAGGCGCAATGTGACCCAATGCCAAAACCAAAACCCAATAACAGCCGCATATGAGATCTCCTCCATCTTCAGGTGGCTGCCCAGTAAGTCAATGTCTACACTTAAAAAAATAAAAAAAAGCAAAATGCAAAAAAAACTCAACTTTATTGGATAACAATAAAATTCAAAATTAGGAGGAGGAGGTGAGCTGCGACATCACCTATTGTGAATGGTGGATCCTGTGTTATCTACTTTATATAGAGGTGTTATCAGTCATTGTACAGGAGGAGGAGGTGAGCTGTGACATCACCTATCTATTGTGAATGGTGGATCCTGTGTTATCTACCGTATATAGAGATGTTATCAGTCATTGTACAGGAGGAGGAGGTGGTGAGCTGTGATATCACCTATTGTGAATGGTGGATCCTGTGTTATCTACTGTATATAGAGGGATTTTCAGTCATTGTACAGGAGGAGGAGGTGAGCTGTGACATCACCTATTGTGAATGGTGGATCCTGTGTTATCTACTGTATATAGAGGAATTTTCAGTCATTGTACAGGAGGAGGAGGCGAAGGTGAGCTGTGCCATCACCTATTGTGAATGATGGATCCTGTGTTATCTACTGTATATAGAGGTGTTATTAGTCATTGTACAAGAGGGGGAGGTGAGCTGTGACATCACATATTGTGAATGGTGGATCCTGTGTTATCTACTGTATATAGAGGGGTTATCAGTCATTGTACAGGAGGAGGAGGAGGTGAGCTGTGACATCACCTATCTATTGTGAATGGTGGATCCTGTGTTATCTACCGTATATAGAGATGTTATCAGTCATTGTACAGGAGGAGGAGGAGGTGGTGAGCTGTGATATCACCTATTGTGAATGGTGGATCCTGAGTTATTTACTGTATATAGAGGTATTATCAGTCATTGTACAGGAGGAGGAGGTGAGCTGTGACATCACCTATTGTGAATGGTGGATCCTGTGTTATCTACTGTATATAGAGGGATTTTCAGTCATTGTACAGGAGGAGGAGGCGAGGGTGAGCTGTGCCATCACCTATTGTGAATGATGGATCCTGTGTTATCTACTGTATATAGAGGTGTTATTAGTCATTGCACAGAAGGAGGAGGAGGTGAGCTGTGTTATCCCCTATTGTGAATGGTGGATCCTGTGTTATCTACTGTATATAGAGGTGTTATCAGTCATTGTACAGGAGGAGGAGGTGAGCTGTGACATCACCTATTGTGAATGGTGGATCCTGTGTTATCTGCTGTATATAGAGGTGTTATTAGTCATTGTACAGGAGGGGGAGGTGAGCTGTGACATCACATTGTGAATGGTGGATCCTGTGTTATCTGATGTATATAGAGGTGTTATTAGTCATTGCACAGGAGGGGGAGGAGGTGTGCTGTGACATCACCTATTGTGGATGGTAGATCTTGTTTTATCAGCTGTAGATGTTGGAAATGAAAGGTTATCTAGGAAAAGAAGAAAAAGGAAAAAAAAAATCTACATAAAATGTATAAAAAAAAAGAACAATTACCCTTTCATTCTCTCGCTTTTTAGACAGCCGGCTGTATCTATTGATTGCTACATCATGATCTAAGAGAGAAAAAAGAATACATGGATCACTCATCACTGACAATAATATGGAAATATAACAATATAATACATTAAAGAGGATATCTGGGACTTAAAGCTGCGGAGTCTGACCCTCATCATTCCACCCAGCAATGTAAAATACTACACGCCCAGCTAAGTATGTAACACAAGTCCGGGGATCTAGAAGTAACGCACACATGACACTTGCATACCATTGCTGGAAATCTGGAAAATCTCCTTCAGAGTCAGGATTTCTGTATTGTAAAACAGAGAAGAAAACATAAATGAAGACATAATACAAGAAGGCCGGGCCGGATCTGGATATGGGCGGCATTTACCTTTTAGATCCCTCTCTTTAAACTGGCTAATGGGAAACATCATGGCGTCCGCCAGCTGCGTGGATAAGACGGCGTGGCACGAGCTCAGCTGTGGGCAGAAGAGATGAGAAAGGTACACTCATGGAAAATGTAGACAGGCGCAGCATCTCAGGAGCCGACCCAGGAGCAAAGCTAGCTCTACGTAGGGCGGGTGCTGGCTGTACTGTACAGCCGGCACCTGGTCTAACAGCAGCAATCTAATCGCTTCTGTTTAACCACTTAAATGCCACCATCAATATTTGACAACAACATTTAAGTTGCACAATTCTGGTCCCGTTCCAGCTTGTGCATATATCGACCCCCAATGACACGAGTGAGGGGGATCCAAAGAATTGTCATTGCAAACAATGGCCATCCAGGTACTCCTGTGAAGCCATATTAAGAAACCATGATTTTCACTGTATCCTGCAATGATGAAGTGTGTATGGCACAAGTGATTAAAAACAAATTAAAAATAAATTAATTTAAAACAAAAAAATTCAACAAAAAAAAACAAAACAAAAAAAACGCAGATTCAAGACCTTCAGGTGAAATAAAAAATGTTTTAAATTTTTTTTAAAAAAATAAGCTTTAAAATACAAATTTTAAATCACCCCTCCACTTAAAAAATGAAAAGCATTTGGTATTGCCATGTCCACAATGATCTGTAGACATTATTTAAACTTTAGAGTGAACATAAAGAGAAAAAAAAACACCAGAATTTCTATGTACCCCAAAATGGTGCCAATGAACTTTACAGCTCGCAACTCTAAAAACAAGCGCTCACACTGCAATGGAAAAAAAGGTTTCAGAAAATGGCAACAATTTTTTTTTTTTTTTTTTTTTTTTTTTAGCAAAGTTCAGAATTTTTTGTAGCACTTAAAAGGAAAAAAAACTAAAATAAATCATATATATATACATCGGTATGTATGGACTTAACTACATTTCTTTCACCATTTCCCTGAGGGGTAAAATGAATGGTGCCATCCAAAATTGCAACTTATCCTTCAATAATTAAAAAAAATTAAAAAAAAAACAAGTTCACATGCGGCTGGGATCTTGGAAAATGGTTCTTGGAAAAAAAAAAGGGAAGTGAAATATTTTCAACAGCAGGAGGGGGTGAAAGTTGCCAAATAACTATATAATCCTCACTAGAACATAAAGAAGGGCGAGCGGCTCCGGGTGTAGCTGGTGTACTTACTTCATCAATCACTTTTGAAAACTGCTGTAAAGTTGATGTCATCACCTCGTCGTCGCCCCCTAGTGGAAAGCGCTGCAAATAAAAATATACGTGGTATATAATGTGCAGGTAAATGCAGCTGCGGTACGGTCTACAACGGATAATATATCATTGTGATCTCCTGTTTACAGTAAAAAAAAAAAAAAAAAGTAATTCTAATTATTATTTTAATCAGTATTTCTTGCACAAAATGCATTTAGGGGGAAAAAAAACTGTTCATAAATGACGACGCTGCTGTCCATGCTCTGTACTTTGCACTGAGAATATAACACCTAGCACACACACTTATCTTCACCCATAACAGGTTAAAAGAGCGATCAAAGTGTGATAAGAATGGTTGCCTGCATTCCAGTACTAAGTGATGGCACAATATGGCCATGTTCACATGTGGAGGATATGTCACGACGGTTACTCATCAAAAATCCACAATCCAGTTAAAAAAAAAAATCAATAAATCTAGAATTCTTGGCTAGGAGTCTCAGGAGAGCAGAGATCCTTGGTTTCCCAGTTTTTGGCTGTAATGTAACCAGCTGCAGCAGGAGCTGCCCCCCACTGCTCTGGATGCAATAGGAGAACCCCGCCCCCGAGGAACAGCCAAACCTGTAAGGGATCAATGATCAAAACTTAACAATCCAGATGATATCCCCTAAAGATGTGATAAGGGGTCTGACTGCAAGCAAGCTGATAGCACTACGCATACAGGGGGACACAGGGACCCCAGTTCACCTGATATCGGGGGCTTCAAGGCTTATTCCCTGGATAGGCGATACATTTTGACTTTGGGGCAACCAACTAAAGTCAGACATACGGTATTACATACGGTCCACATACCTGCTTCTCGTACTCTTTCAATAGTTTGGATGTCAGGTGAGTGGCGGCACTAAGTTCATTCTGGTGACACAAAACAAAGTGATTATTAAAAGTTAATAAAATAATAATAATGTTTTTCCTCTAGATATAGAAAACTTCATAATATAATTAAAGGGTTATTCCCATATTTAGAAGCTATCAGCTATTGGTAATTGGTGGGGGTCCGACTGCAGGGACCCCCCCCACAAACACTGATGCCAAGAATGGGACTCTGCGGTGCCCAGTCTGAATGAAGCGGCCATCGAGCCTGCGTACTTCCGCTCCATTCACTCTCTATGGGGCTGCTGGAAAAAGCAGAGCTTTAAATGCAGTCCCATAGAGAATGAACGGAGCGTGGGGGGCGCACCTGTGAGACCGCCACGCAGTTATGATCAGACATTTCAGACTCTTTGATTTATATCTCATACATAGGATGTTAAGCCTTTACAGATCCACTACGCACTAAAAGGAACGTAGGAAAACGAGACCTAATGTCATAAACCAGTAAAATGTTCCAGAAAGGTCCACCGTTACGATCACTTTGGCGTGCATTCTGTCTACTATTTTTTTTTTTTAATCACACTTTTCAAAATCACCAATTTCTTCAATCAATTTGCTAAACTAAATAAAATAATCTAGGATCAAGACGGTGGCAATTTAATCTGAATCCATCAGCAGGTTTATAGTGCTTTAATCTGAGAGTAGCATAATGTAGGGGCAGAGAGCCTGATTCCAGGGATGTGTTACTTATTAGGCTGTTTAAATACAATCAGCGTTTTATCAGCAGGAGATTATCGCTGCAGGACTAGGTGTCACGTGCAGGCATGTCAGGCTAATCTGTGTAACCATGCCCCCCCATCATTGATTGGTACAATGCACCGTGTACACAGGAAGCAGCCAATCAGTGGTGTGGGCGGGGTTGTTCAGCATTCAGAGCACTGCCACATCTACATCAGATTAAACAAGGATTCTATCAAAACTGCACCAAGCAGCCCAGTAAATATGTCGCTGGAATCAGGCTCTCTACCCCTACATTATGCTGCACTTAGATTCCATAGCAAAAACCAGCTGCCGGATTCCCTTTAAAACAAGCAACTGATAAAAAAAAAAGAAAATTGACAAAATAATTAAAAACAGTGACGTTAATGTTTCGTTCCTCCCGGACTTCGGTCATTGTGGTATTCTGCCAGTAGGAACTAGAGAGGAAAGCAAACAATCGTTCCCTAAAAAGGTGAACACAATATAAGCACCGAGATTGTGTCACAGATGCAGAGTCCAGTGGGCGGTCCTACTTACTACTTAATGATTGTCAGTATAAGTGTGCATATAGGGAGAGCTGTCAATCACTGACAGGCCCGCCCACTGGACTCCCAAGCTCAGAAACTCCAGGAATTTCACTGAGAAAAATACTGAATCTTTTCCCATAAATCTAGATATCCTTCCGCTCAGTTCTCATGTACAAGTTCCCTTTAGTAACAATATATAAAGTTGTCTGCTAGTCAGTACCTGGGCATCATAGATCCTGCGCATGGCATGATAAAGCTGGCTGCAGTAACTGGAGATGGCAGCGGCATCCTCCTCGAATACTCCCAGGAGAGATCGGGTCTGAAAACAAGGGCAGGTCCGGTGTGAGCGGCTGTGTAATCATTCGGCACAGATGATAATTTAATAAATATTAGATCATGGTCGATATTCCCTGCCGAAAGTCATACAAGTAGAGGAAGAGGGGCCGAGATCAGTGCGGTGGGCGCCTGCTGCGACTACTGGGAAACATGCGTAGGGAGTCAGACTGCAGAGGCACCGTTGGGGTCAGAGCTCGCTGCACACATAATGCACAGGCAGCCATCCGGAGAAGTCTTGCACTGAGGGTCCTGCATGCACAAAAGGTCTCCGTGCCCAAACTCCGAGATGTGCACCTCTCATGACCCTAAGGCAAAAGAGAAGTCACCTGCAATATACTAAAAAATTATAAATAAGCCACAGAAGGTTTGGGATTCTGTTCTACGGAGCGATGTAAGTAAACCGGATCTTTTTGGGCCTACTGATCAGCCGCAAGTCTGGAGGAGGAAGAATGACATTTGCTAAAAAGAACACCCAGTGAGGCACGGCAGGAGCTCCGCGATGCCTATAGCGAAGGATGGATGATGCTTACAGTGAAAGATGGAGGGGGCTTGATGATGCCAACACCAAAGGATGGCAGGGGCTCCTGGTGCCTATTGTTATTACTACCGTATTTATTATGCTTTGCTTATATAGCACCATCATATTCCATAGAGGTGTTTTCACCGATGCCCCCAATGGGGCTCACAATCTATATTCCCCATCAGTATGTCTTTGGAGTGTGGGAGGAAATCAAAGAATCCGGAGAAAACCCACCCAAATACGGGGAGAACATACAAACTCCTGGCAGATGTTGTCCTTGGTGGCATTTGAACCCAGGACCCCAGAGCTGCAAGGCTGCAGTGCTAACCACTGAGCCCCAGTGCTGCCTGCCCTGACGCGCGCCGGGGTCTTGGTTGTGCTCTGGGGCTCACATTATACAGCAGGTAGAGAACAAGACTGATTCAATCACGTATTTTGAAATCAGAGGAGAAAGTATCATTACTTGGGTGCGGAAGCTGAAGCCTGGGTAACAGGAGGGGGGCAGGGGACCTTCCAGGCGGAAACTATGATAATGTGGGTGTTTGTACTGAGGACATGTCCCTACACCGCACACGGTCACACCCTTTGCACAGGAAGCAGAATGGCTGCACCCAGTAGTTCTATTCTGCATTTCCAGGAGGAGTAACCGAGGAGCGGCACCACAGTCACAGGAGCGGCCGCAGACATCCCACCATCAGGGCTTCAGCTGTCAATCATCAGTTGCCCCTAAATTACCATTGTAGCACGTGAAGCCCATGATGAAGGGGTGAGGCGGCCCGTGCTGCTGACACATTGCTGCAGACACAGCCTGACGTCATAAAATGACGTCAAACTCACTAGTTCTCCCCCATTACTGCAAGACTCCCTCTCCCAGGCAGAGCCCTGACCTGAGGACTGTCCTCCAGCGTCTCCTCGATGGGAAGTTTATCGGTACCGAGCATGGCGAGGGAGGAACCGAGGAAGCGAGACACCACAACCGGAGCGACAGCAGCTGATTTACATCCAGGAGCGCACACAGCGGATGTCCCGCCTCCGGGCAAGCTCATTGGCCAGGAAAACCTGTCACTCAACAATGCTTTAATGTCATTGGTCTAGACAGACGCCAGTCACTGCGTTGCTATGGGGGCGGGAGCATAGGAAGTTATCGTTCCCGTGGCCGGGAATGGGAGGAGGAAATGAAATGACAGTGATGAGATGGAACAGCATTCACACACTGGAGGCTTCCTCTGCCGCCCATCCTTATAGGGCACCCACAGCCATGCCACCCTCACTGCTGCCACCCATCCTTATAGGGCACCCACAGCCATGCCACCCTCACTGCTGCCACCCATCCTTATAGGGCACCCACAGCCATGCCACCCTCACTGCTGCCACCCATCCTTATAGGGCACCCACAGCCATGCCACCCTCACTGCTGCCACCCATCCTTATAGGGCACCCACAGCCATGCCACCCTCACTGCTGCCACCCATCCTTATAGGGCACCCACAGCCATGCCACCCTCACTGCTGCCACCCATCCTTATTGGGCACCCACAGCCATGCCACCCTCACTGCTGCCACCCATCCTTATAGGGCACCCACAGCCATGCCACCCTCACTGCTGCCACCCATCCTTATAGGGCACCCACAGCCATGCCACCCTCACTGCTGCCACCCATCCTTATAGGGCACCCACAGCCATGCCACCCTCACTGCTGCCACCCATCCTTACAGGGCACCCACAGCCATGCCACCCTCACTGCTGCCACCCATCCTTACAGGGCACCCACAGCCATGCCACCCTCACTGCTGCCACCCATCCTTATAGGGCACCCACAGCCATGTCACCCTCACTGCTGCCACCCATCCTTACAGGGCACCCACAGCCATGCCACCCTCACTGCTGCCACCCATCCTTACAGGGCACCCACAGCCATGCCACCCTCACTGCTGCCACCCATCCTTATAGGGCACCAACAGCCATGCCACCCTCACTGCTGCCACCCATCCTTATAGGGCACCCACAGCCATGCCACCCTCACTGCTGCCACCCATCCTTGCAGGGCACCCACAGCCATGCCACCCATCCTTACAGGGCACCCACAGCCATGCCACCCTCACTGCTGCCACCCATCCTTATAGGGCACCCACATACAGCCATGCCATCCTCACTGCTGCCACCCATCCTTATAGGGCACCCACAGCCATGCCAGCCTCACTGCTGCTGCCCATCCTTATAGGGCACCCACAGCCATGCCAGCCTCACTGCTGCCGCCCATCCTTATAGGGCACCCACAGCCATGCCAGCCTCACTGCTGCTGCCCATCCTTATAGGGCACCCACAGCCATGCCAGCCTCACTGCTGCCACCCATCCTTATAGGGCACCCACAGTCATGCCAGCCTCACTGCTGCCGCCCATCCTTAAAGGGCACCCACAGCCATGCCACCCTCACTGCTGCCACCCATCCTTATAGGGCACCCACAGCCATGCCACCCTCACTGCTGCCACCCATCCTTACAGGGCACCCACAGCCATGCCACCCTGACTGCTGCCACCCATCCTTATAGGGCACCCACAGCGATGCCACTCTCACTGCTGCCACCCATCCTTATAGGGCACCCACAGCCATGCCACCCTCACTGCTGCCACCCATCCTTATAGGGCACCCACAGCCATGCCACTCTCACTGCTGCCACCCTTCCTTACAGGGCACCCACAGCCATGCCACCCTCACTGCTGCCACCCATCCTTATAGGGCACCCACAGCCATGCCACCCTCACTGCTGCCACCCATCCTTATAGGGCACCCACAGCCATGCCACCCTCACTGCTGCCACCCATCCTTATAGGGCACCCACAGCCATGCCACCCTCACTGCTGCCACCCATCCTTATAGGGCACCCACAGCCATGCCACCCTCACTGCTGCCACCCATCCTTATAGGGCACCCACACTCAGCCTTGCCAGCCTCACTGCTGCCACCCATCCTTATAGGGCACCCACACACAGCCATGCCACCCTCACTGCTGCCACCCATCCTTATAGGACACCCACAGCTATGCCACCCTCACTGCTGCCACCCATCCTTATAGTGCACCCACATACAGCCATGCCATCCTCACTGCTGCCACCCATCCTTATAGGGCACCCACAGCCATGCCACCCTCACTGCTGCCACCCATCCTTATGGGGCACCCACATACAGCCATGCCAGCCTCACTGCTGCCACCCATCCTTATAGGGCACCCACAGCCATGCCACCCTCACTGCTGCCACCCATCCTTATAGGGCACCAACAGCCATGCCACCCTCACTGCTGCCACCCATCCTTATAGGGCACCAACAGCCATACCACCCTCACTGCTGCCACCCATCCTTATAGGGCACCCACAGCCATGCCACCCTCACTGCTGCCACCCATCCTTATAGGGCACCCACAGCCATGCCACCCTCACTGCTGCCAGCCATCCTTATAGGGCACCCACAGCCATGCCACCCTCACTGCTGCCACCCATCCTTATAGGGCACCCACAGCCATGCCACCCTCACTGCTGCCAGCCATCCTTATAGGGCACCCACAGCCATGCCACCCTCACTGCTGCCACCCATCCTTATAGGGCACCCACAGCCATGCCACCCTCACTGCTGCCACCCATCCTTATAGGGCACCCACAGCCATGCCACCCTCACTGCTGCCACCCATCCTTATATTGCACCCACACTCAGCCTTGCCAGCCTCACTGCTACCACCCATCCTTATAGGGCACCCACACACAGCCATGCCACCCTCACTGCTGCCACCCATCCTTATAGGACACCCACAGCCATGCCACCCCTCCTTATAGGGCACCCACATACAGCCATGCCATCCTCACTGCTGCCACCCATCCTTATAGGACACCCACAGCCATGCCATCCTCACTGCTGCCACCCATCCTTATAGGGCACCCACATACAGCCATGCCATCCTCACTGCTGCCACCCATCCTTATAGGACACCCACAGCCATGCCAGCCTCACTGCTGCCACCCATCCTTATAGGGCACCCACAGCCATGCCAGCCTCACTGCTGCTGCCCATCCTTATAGGGCACCCACAGCCATGCCAGCCTCACTGCTGCCACCCATCCTTATAGGGCACCCACAGTCATGCCAGCCTCACTGCTGCCGCCCATCCTTAAAGGGCACCCACAGCCATGCCACCCTCATTGCTGCCACCCATCCTTATAGGACACCCACAGCCATGCCACCCATCCTTATAGGGCACCCACATACAGCCATGCCATCCTCACTGCTGCCACCCATCCTTATAGGGCACCCACAGCCATGCCAGCCTCACTGCTGCTGCCCATCCTTATAGGGCACCCACAGCCATGCCAGCCTCACTGCTGCCACCCATCCTTATAGGGCACCCACAGCCATGCCAGCCTCACTGCTGCTGCCCATCCTTATAGGGCACCCACAGCCATGCTAGCCTCACTGCTGCCACCCATCCTTATAGGGCACCCACAGTCATGCCAGCCTCACTGCTGCCGCCCATCCTTAAAGGGCACCCACAGCCATGCCACCCTTACTGCTGCCGCCCATCCTTATAGGGCACCCACACACAGCCTTGCCAGCCTCACTGCTGCCACCCATCCTTATAGAGCACCCACACACAGCCATGCCACCCTCACTGCTGCCACCCATCCTTATAGGACACCCACAGCCATGCCAGCCTCACTGCGGCCACCCATCCTTATAGGGCACCCACAGCCATGCCAGCCTCACTGCTGCCACCCATCCTTATAGGGCACCCACAGCCATGCCACCCTCACTGCTGCCACACATCCTTATAGGGCACCCACAGCCATGCCAGCCTCACTACTGCCACCCATCCTTATAAGCCACCCACAGCCATGCCAGCCTCACTGCTGCCACCCATCCTTATAGGGCACCCACAGCCATGCCACCCTCACTGCTGCCACCCATCCTTATAGTGCACCCACAGCCATGCCAGCCTCACTGCTGCCACCCATCCTTATAGTGCACCCACGGCCATGCCACCTTCACTGCTGCCACCCATCCTTATAGGACACCCACAGCCATGCCACCCTCACTGCTGCCACCCATCCTTATAGGGCACCCACAGCCATGCCACCCTCACTGCTGCCACCCATCCTTATAGGGCACCCACAGCCATGCCACCCTCACTGCTGCCACCCATCCTTATAGGGCACCCACAGCCATGCCAGCCTCACTGCTGCCACCCATCCTTATAGGGCACCCACAGCCATGCCACCTTCACTGCTGCCACCCATCCTTATAGGGCACCCACAGCCATTCCAGCCTCACTGCTGCCACCCATCCTTATAGGGCACCCACAGCCATGCCAGCCTCACTGCTGCAGCCCATCCTTATAAGCCACCCACAGCCATGCCACCCTCACTGCTGCCACCCATCCTTATAGGGCACCCACAGCCATGCCAGCCTCACTGCTGCCACCCATCCTTATAGTGCACCCACAGCCATGCCACCTTCACTGCTGCCACCCATCCTTATATGACACCCACAGCCATGCCACCCTCACTGCTGCCACCCATCCTTATAGGGCACCCACAGCCATGCCACCCTCACTGCTGCCACCCATCCTTATAGGGCACCCACAGCCATGCCACCCTCACTGCTGCCACCCATCCTTATAGGGCACCCACAGCCATGCCAGCCTCACTGCTGCCACCCATCCTTATAGGGCACCCACAGCCATGCCACCTTCACTGCTGCCACCCATCCTTATAGGGCACACACAGCCATTCCAGCCTCACTGCTGCCACCCATCCTTATAGGGCACCCACAGCCATGCCAGCCTCACTGCTGCAGCCCATCCTTATAAGCCACCCACAGCCATGCCCTGTATGTAAACCATGTCTCATATCATGTCGGGTTTAGGAAGGAGATAGCAAAAGCCGGCAATTGAATTACCGGCTTTTAAGCTATCTTGCGCTGCATGAAATATTTATATATATATATATATATGTGTCTCAATGACATATATATACAGTATATATATACCTATTCTATGTGTCCACATTTATTCTACCTATTCTATTGTAAAACTGATGACACTGAGTCGGACAAAACTCGGATGAAACTGATGAAAAATCACAGATCAAATGTAAGCAGTGAAAAAAAACTGACAGAGGCCTCACCCAAAGAATTCGACAGAATTGGTCTCATAACTGCAGCTCTCTAGCTGCTGCGGGACTACAACTCCCATATTCTTTTGTATAAAGTGCTTTGATTATTACTTGCTCTGTGTGAAGTTATTGATTAACTCCGTATATTGCTGCCATATGCTTGTTTTGGATTTTGGACTATTTATGGGATGTGTGATATAGATGTAACTGACTCCTCCACGTAAGACTTCAACTATCTTTCCATAGGGCGGATTCACACGAGGCGATGGCGGCCGTTAAATGACTGCTGATCAGCAACAACAGATGGGTGTTCCTTTAATAAACTGCTGAGGCAGAGCGAATGGTAACAGATCGTTCTGCGCACGTAGACGGTCATTGCTCTCCACAGCATATGTGCCATTTACAACAGTCAATGTGCTGCCGAGAACGACAAAAAATAATTTCACCCAATGAATGGCTGATATTCGAGAGAAGAGCAGAAGACCACCAGACTGGCACCGTGCACAGCGCCCACTCACATCAACACTAATACACCCTGGATTCTTCCAGACTTTAACACATTTCTCCACAGACCTGAAATTCCAGCCTTTATATTTTAGAAGGATTTGCTGACTCTCGGTTCCCACTTGTCGTGTTGGACTTGTCTGTCGAAAAGGCTGATCTATCTTACATTGGCACAGATCTAGAAGCCAATATGGCACATGGTGTTTGACTTCTAACCTGACCTGAGGGTCTAGAGCAGGGATGTCAGACTCAAATACATAAAGGGCCAAAATTAAAAGCTTGGACAAAGTCGCGGGCCAACCTTGATATTTATTAAAAAATGTGTCTACACTGAGGACATTTTTCCTTATCATCAAATATCACTATGAACTTTTTCATATGGAAAGAAACTTAAAGGGGTTGTTCCACAAACAAAGTACATTTTAATATATAGATCTTAGAATAAAATATTGGAATACTATAACATGTTATATAAGATCAGTAAAACCATATGGCTCAATATCCTAATTTAAATATGGAGCGCCCCCAGACACAGGGCCACAGGTTACTCGGTACCGGTCCTCTCTGTCTCAGTTCTGGGGTTGTCACGGTGGCTGGACCCGGTCCGTGACCCTGCTAAGGGGCGTCCAATAAAAGGAGTGATGGTAGTTTGTCAAGGTTTCGTGACGCCACCTGTGGTATTCGGCCAGTGAGACCGACGCTACTTGGGGTCCACTGGGGTGATGTGATGGCATCTAGATGGTATACCTTCCCACAGGTGAAGTATGTCCCCAGGGCTTCCCGACAATGTAGATGGTGATGGTGTGAAGTGCAGACAATAACAAGGACACAGGCTTGCAGTCTCTTTACCTCTTTACTGAAGACTTCAGGATCCGCAATCCAGAGCACAGTTAACAGGGCTGTCTGAGACCGGCCAGTCCGATGGGCACATCCAGAGTTCCCTTTGCAGGTGGAAATCGTTGCCTACCACTAGCGCCTGTGTGTTGTAGTGCTACCCTGCTGAGCATTCGGGATAGTCCTCACAACTTCTGTTCTCATTCGTTCCAATTCTTTCTAGTTCTTTCTATTCTCCGTCCCCCAGGTTTGTTATGGCTAGGACGCACCCGTTTGACGGGAAGGCTCGGAGCTCTTCCGGGACCCTAGAGACGCCCCTCTCCACGCGTTGCCCCCTATGTCTGCGTAGGAAATTTAAGGTAGACAGCCATCCTATAATTAACTGTCCTGCGGTATTTGAAGCAAGGCATGGAGTCAGTTACTTCCTCGGTGTTCCTATGCGCCTCAGTAGGATGTTGCCATTCTCCGCGCATGACTCCTACTGGCTCTCCTTTGTGCTTTGATCTCGTTTCTCACTATCCACAATATCCTTCGCTTCGTGTCTCTTTCTTAGGATACCGCCGCAAGGTAGTGCAGGCGCGGTTCCGTAACGTTCTGTTCTAGTTACTAGGTACCTGCCAGGTTCCGACGCCTGACAGGGACCCCCCTGAATCTTCCCCTGCAACACCCCCTGCCACGAGATGTTGCCTGGACAAAACCCAGTCAGCTTCTGACTAACTTCCTATCCAATCCCTAGTTTTACCAGTGTGAGGAGTGGCCTAATAAATAAAACCCTTTGCTCCCCCTAGTGGCCGGAGTGTGAAGTGTAATGTGTGCTGGTGATACCTGGTCAGATGAACTCCTTTAGTGCCATCAGACGTACCATCACTCCCCTTAGTGGCAGAGCGTCATACTGCAACGACCAGGTCTCTGGGGCGCTGCAAATATATAATAACAAAGGATAAAAAAACTTGAATGATACAGATAATAAAGTATGATGCCAACAAAAGTGCCCCCAAACACAGTATGATACCCCCACAGTGAATTGCTCCACAAGTACCCTCTACACACATGGTACAGTGACCCTACTGTACCCCTCACTCCCTCAATCCCCCTGACAAAGAATTGTGACCCCATCACAGTATGATTCTCCAACTGTCATCCCCACACAGCGCTCCATACAGTATAATGGCCACAAAAAGTGCTCCATACAGTGTAATCGGGGCCTGCATTGCCTTCCATACAGTACAAAGGCCCTGCATAGTGCTCCATACAGTATAATGGCGGCAAAAAGATCTCCATACAGTATAATGGTCTCACATAGTGCTCCACACAGTGCACCATACAGTATAATGGCCCCACATAGTGCTCAATACATTATAATGGCCCCACATAGTGCTACACACATTATTATTGTCCATGTGGAAAGAAAGCGGATAGGCACTTGCCGTCCCATACAAAATAATCCTTTATTGTGGATACATAAAAGCCACAGCAGGCAGGTAAAACAGTGGAACTTGTGTGAGACGATGATCGTTTTGCGCTGCAATGCGCTTCTACAGAGTCCTGCTGTGGCTTTTATGATTAGGATTATTTTGTATGGGACGGTGAGTGCCTATCCGCTTTCTTTCCACATGGACATTTTGATTTTCTTATTGAATTTCTTTGGATATTGGCACCCGTATCCCCTGGTGTGATTTCAGCCTCATTATCCCGAAGTTGAGCAGCTGTGCCGGCTTTCTACTTTTCCTTTTGATGCATATACAGTGGGGCAAAAAAGTATTTAGTCAGTCAGCAATAGTGCAAGTTCCACCACTTAAAAAGATGAGAGGCGTCTGTAATTTACATCATAGGTAGACCTCAACTATGGGAGACAAACTGAAAAAAAAACAATCCAGAAAATCACATTGTTGTTTTTTTTTAACATTTTATTTGCATATTATGGTGGAAAATAAGTACCGTATTTGGTCAGAAACAAAATATCATCTCAATACTTTGTAATATATCCTTTGTTGGCAATGACAGAGGTCAAACGTTTTCTGTAAGTCTTCACAAGGTTGCCACACACTGTTGTTGGTATGTTGGCCCATTCCTCCATGCAGATCTCCTCTAGAGCAGTGATGTTTTTGGCTTTTCGCTTGGCAACACGGACTTTCAACTCCCTCCAAAGGTTTTCTATAGGGTTGAGATCTGGAGACTGGCTAGGCCACTCCAGGACCTTGAAATGCTTCTTACGAAGCCACTCCTTCGTTGCCCTGGCGGTGTGCTTTGGATCATTGTCATTTTGAAAGACCCAGCCACGTTTCATCTTTAATGCCCTTGCTGATGGAAGGAGGTTTGCACTCAAAATCTCACGATACATGGCCCCATTCATTCTTTCATGTACCCGGATCAGTCGTCCTGGCCCCTTTGCAGAGAAACAGCCCCAAAGCCTGATGTTTCCACCACCATGCTTTACACTAGGTATGGTGTTTGATGGATGCAACTCCGTATTCTTTTTCCTCCAAACACGACAAGTTGTGTTTCTACCAAACAGTTCCAGTTTGGTTTCATCAGACCATAGGACATTCTCCCAAAACTCCTCTGGATCATCCAAATGCTCTCTAGCAAACTTCAGACGGGCCCGGACATGTACTGGCTTAAGCAGTGGGACACGTCTGGCACTGCAGGATCTGAGTCCATGGTGGCGTAGTGTGTTACTTATGGTAGGCCTTGTTACATTGGTCCCAGCTCTCTGCAGTTCATTCACTAGGTCCCCCCGCGTGGTTCTGGGATTTTTGCTCACCGTTCATGTGATCATTCTGACCCCACGGGGTGGGATTTTGCGTGGAGCCCCAGATCGAGGGAGATTATCAGTGGTCTTGTATGTCTTCCATTTTCTAATTATTGCTCCCACTGTTGATTTCTTCACTCCAAGCTGGTTGGCTATTGCAGATTCAGTCTTCCCAGCCTGGTGCAGGGCTACAATTTTGTTTCTGGTGTCCTTTGACAGCTCTTTGGTCTTCACCATAGTGGAGTTTGGAGTCAGACTGTTTGAGGGTGTGCACAGGTGTCTTTTTATACTGATAACAAGTTTAAACAGGTGCCATTACTACAGGTAATGAGTGGAGGAAAGAGGAGACTCTTAAAGAAGAAGTTACAGGTCTGTGAGAGCCAGAAATCTTGATTGTTTGTTTCTGACCAAATACTTATTTTCCACCATAATATGCAAGTAAAATGTTAAAAAAACAGACAATGTGATTTTCTGGATTTTTTTTTCTCAGTTTGTCTCCCATAGTTGAGGTCTACCTATGATGTAAATTACAGACGCCTCTCATCTTTTTAAGTGGTGGAACTTGCACTATTGCTGACTGACTAAATACTTTTTTGCCCCACTGTACATTATTATTGCCCCACATAGTGCTCCATACATTTTCATGGCCCCTCATAGTGCTCCATACATTATAATGACCCCACATAGTGCTCAATACAGTATAATGACCTCACATAGAGCTCCATACAGTATAATGGGCCCCATATAATGCTCCATACAGTATAATGGCTCCACATAATGCTCCATACAGTATAATGGCCCCACATAATGCTCCATACAGTACTCCATATAGTATAATGGTTTCATGTAGTGTTCCATACAGTATAATGGCCCTACATAGTGCTCCATGTAGTATAATTGCCTCACATAGTACTCCATATCGAATAATGTGCCCACAGTGCTCCATACAGTATAAGGGGCTCACATGGTGCTCCATACAGTATAATGTGCCCACAGTGTTCCATACAGTATAATGTGCCCACAGTGTTCCATACAGTATAATGGGCTCACATGGTTCTCCATACAGTATATTGTGCCCACAGTGTTCCATACAGTATAATGTGACCACAGTGTTCCATACAGTATAATGTGACCACAGTGTTCCATACAGTATAATGGGCTCACATGGTGTTCCATACAGTATAATGTGCCGACAGTTTTCCATACAGTATAATGGCCCACATAGTGTTCCATACAGTATACTGGGCCACATAGTTTTCCATACAGTATAATGGCCCACATAGTGTTCCATACAGTATACTGGGCCACATAGTTTTCCATACAGTATAATGGCCCCACATAATGCTCCATACAGTACTCCATATAGTATAATGGTTTCATGTAGTGTTCCATACAGTATAATGGCTCTACATAGTGCTCCATGTAGTATAATTGCCTCACATAGTACTCCATATCGAATAATGTGCCCACAGTGCTCCATACAGTATAAGGGGCTCACATGGTGCTCCATACAGTATAATGTGCCCACAGTGTTCCATACAGTATAATGTGACCACAGTGTTCCATACAGTATAATGTGACCACAGTGTTCTATACAGTATAATGGGCTCACATGGTGTTCCATACAGTATAATGTGCCGACAGTTTTCCATACAGTATAATGGCCCACATAGTGTTCCATACAGTATACTGGGCCACATAGTTTTCCATACAGTATAATGGCCCACATAGTGTTCCATACAGTATACTGGGCCACATAGTTTTCCATACAGTATAATGGCCCATATAGTGTTCCATACATTATACTGGGCCACATAGTTTTCCATACAGTATAATGACCCCACATAGTGTTCCATACAGTATAATGTGCCCACAGTGTTCCATACAGTATAATGTGCCCACAGTGTTCCATACAGTATAATGTGCCCACAGTGTTCCATACAGTATAATGGCCCACATAGTGTTCCATACAGTATACTGGGCCACATAGTTTTCCATACAGTATAATGGCCCACAGTGTTCCATACAGTATAATGGCCCACATAGTGTTCCATACAGTATAATGGCCCACATAGTTTTCCATACAGTATAATGTGCCCACAGTGTTCCATACAGTATAATGTGCCCACAGTGTCCCATACAGTATAATGTGACCACAGTGTTCCATACAGTATAATGGGCTCACATGGTGTTCCATACAGTATAATGGCCCACATAGTGTTCCATACAGTATACTGGGCCACATAGTTTTCCATACAGTATAATGGCCCATATAGTGTTCCATACATTATACTGGGCCACATAGTTTTCCATACAGTATAATGGCCCCACATAGTGTTCCATACAGTATAATGTGCCCACAGTGTTCCATACAGTATAATGTGCCCACAGTGTTCCATACAGAATAATGTGCCCACAGTGTTCCATACAGTATAATGGCCCACATAGTGTTCCATACAGTATACTGGGCCACATAGTTTTCCATACAGTATAATGGCCCACAGTGTTCCATACAGTATAATGGCCCACATAGTGTTCCATACAGTATAATGGCCCACATAGTTTTCCATACAGTATAATGTGCCCACAGTGTTCCATACAGTATAATGTGCCCACAGTGTTCCATACAGTATAATGTGCCCAGAGTGTTCCATACAGTATAATGGCCCACATAGTGTTCCATACAGTATACTGGGCCACATAGTTTTCCATACAGTATAATGGCCCACATAGTGTTCCATACAGTATACTGGGCCACATAGTCCTCCATACAGTATAATGGGCCTACAGTGCTCCATACAGTATGGTAGACCCTCCTCCATCATTGCTTTCAACTTTGTCAGTATCTAGGATGCCAATATAATTGAAAAGGGCATCACGAGCCAAATATACTCGGGGGACCCACCCCGCGTCACGGGACAAATATACTCACCCTTGGTCCGCGGGCCAAAGTTTGACATATGTGGTCTAAAGACTTTAGGCAAATTTATAGTCCTTGTGTTCTGCTTTACTATTGCAGTTGTGTGAAGGAAGCATGTCTGCAGTTAAAACCGCTGCCAACACTCTCTAGAGGACGGGGAGATGGTGAGAACATACCAGGGGAGAAGGTCATGCAGGCTGTAAGACCAAGAAATACACAACTTACTGCCTTCCACAAATGGTACCGTATATTGTAGCAAAATGCAATTACTTCCAATGTGCAAACCCTGAAAATAAAACAATGCCTCCTTTTTTAAGCAGTGCAATGAGCCATTGGGGGGTGTTTGTGCAGCTTACTACATCTTGATTTATTATTACAATGTAGGGGGGGGGCATATGCACATCTTTAAAGGGTTATTCCAATTCTCATAGATATTGTCAGTGCTTGTAAATAGAATCAATTTTGCAGTTTACTGTTTATTACAAATTTCAGCCTTTCTTGAGATATTAACACTCTTTCTTATAACTCCATTCCTTGGAGACCGACCACCGCTGTCAGACAGCAGATCACGCGCAGGGCTTACAAACTAGTTTTTATTAATCTTGCAAGCAGTGTTTTCAGCAATTTCTCTGTATAAACTAGCGTTGTGATGCCAACAATAACAATTTTCATGGAGGCATCAATTATCCTATCACCCAATGATCTCGGATCTCATTCATCGAGTTATTGACGGGCATGTTTACACAGGACAATAATTGGGAATGAGGGTTCTTAATTCGCGAAGTATTGGCCTGCGTAAAGGGCCTCTACTTGGGAGAAGATGTTGCCCGGGTTTTTATAATGGGCGTAAGTGACTTATGCGCTTCCTCAGGTCCACTGGGCATGGCCGGTAATAAGACTGTCACCTTAATGGATTGGAAGTAGTAAGTGACTATTTCAGGTCTTAAGGCTCCAGACCACCCACCGTGACATTGTCACTATAGCCATTGTCTTACATGATCTCCTGGGATAAGAACCTGTTGCAAAACAAAGCACTCATTAAGGAGGAGGCAGCCAAAAAGTACCTGGGCATAAAAGGTGCCCATAATGATGCCAGCATCTACTGAAAATCAGGTTGGCACTGTTGGATTTTTATACCCATCCATCAATGATTGAATGTACTGTACGGGCGCCAACATATTGGGTAGATAGTAAGCTAAGAAAATAGACAATAAGACTATAGCCGGCCATACACATTAGATGACTGTCAGCGGACAAATGAATCAGCCGATGGCGGTTGTCCCATATTTCTCTATGAAAAAGCCACCACCAGAATTTCCTGGCGACGGCTTATCCTCAGGAGAACAAAGCGATTGGCAACCCGAAATCTGATATGCTGATGGACCTCTTCTCCAATGATTTATTGGCCGGAGCCCCCCATACACATGTCGATATCGGCGAGTTAAGACGACGGTAATCTAATGTGTATGGGGGCCTTAAAGGGAAGAGAAGTTCCTGCACATAAGAGCTTACCGCCTAAATAGAATAAGAAACGTGGCACCAAAGGGACATGGTACTAATTTTTCCCCAAATTAAAGGACTTTAATCTGTCACCTGGTTAGTAATTGTACATGCATATTTGTGTGTCTGTGCATGTATGGATAAGTAATTACATATGTGTGTGTGTTAGGGCTCATTCACACAACTGATGTTCTCATACGAGTGCTACCTGTTTTTTTTTTCAACGATAGCACTCGTACCCATGATATTCTATGGAGCTGCGCACACGTCTCATTTTTTTATTCGGACTGAGCTGTCAGCCCGAAAATGTCAGAGACACGTCCGATTTTGATCAGAAGGTCAGATCAAAGTCAGCATTGCAAGTCAGTGTGTCAATCCCAGACAGCTGCCAGCCGTAGCTTTCAGCTCAGAGTGGTGTGGGCTCTTTGCTTTGTGCTTCTGAATTCAGACATTCTGATCTTCTGTTGCCGGACCCTGGATTTGCCTATTGATTACCCATTTGTATTACCCCTTTTACCTTTGGAATTCTGACTCTGGACTGTGACCTGACTACACCTTCGTCTCTTCCCTCTGTTTATGACGTACCCTCCTGGCTTTTGACCTCGGACTCCTTGACCTTCCTGAGTCACTGCTTTGTCCATGAGAAGTGACTGAGCATCACAGTTATGAAATACATTTATACAAACCAACAAACCCCCGTCAATATGAGTTCAAAAACATCTATAAAGAGATATTAAATTAAAGGGACAACAAATAGTCTGTGTTCAACAAATCAAACATCCTACACCATCTAATGAAGGATATACTCACAGCAACAGGTGCCAATAGAGGTGAGTAACAGCAAACCTATCCAGCAAAGGAACTGTTCGACAGCCGCAACATATGCAGGGATTGTCTGTTTGTTAGGCAATCCCTGCATGTGTTGCGGCTGTCGAATAGCCAGGAGACATGCAGCCGCGGGGACGCGAACATATTTTTTGAGCAATCTGAAGACACTTGGTTAGCACACGAGCATGCTCAGATAACACCTAATCTGAGCACGTTCGCTCACCACTAACAAGTTCTTACAAATTTGGAGTCCTTGGATCTTGTTTCTGGACCCCCCTGAATTCCATAGGAAATGTGATGCCTCGTAAAAGATGGGTTCTAAATACTTACCCCTATATGCTCTCATCCCTCTCACTTTCTTTCGGTCTTGTTCCACTATCCTTCTTTCTTATCGTACTCTGTCCTCCTACTTTCTTATCCAATGTTAAATCTCAATTTTTTGTTTTCTTTTTCTCTGTCCCTTTTGTATCTATGGGTCAGAGACGTTAAACATGATTTTATTCAGTATTTCAATACAGAAAAGCTATATGAAGTTTGAGTTTCATATTATTCATCCCGTGAATTAACACAAACATTCTGTATGTACTTTTATTTGATCAGACATTTCCTTTGTTTTTTTCCAATGTTTGTATATATTAAAAAATAGATTAAACATAAATGGGGGTCCCAAGACAAGGATCTTCTTTGATGACATAATTAAAGTTCTATATCAGGAAAGAAAAGCCCCATGTGCTTAAAAATACATAAATTGATAAATTAATTATTTTTGGAATCAATTAAAAAAAATAAATGTTCAGGGATAGCATATTTACAAAGAACACCTTTTTGCTGATATAATTAATAGATGCTTATGTCTGGTTTAATTTTATTTATTTTTTTTTGCAATTATCCAAAGTAAGATTCTTTTAAAATCGACTTGAGGTATAATCAGAACATTATAGAAAAGATACAAAAAAAAATAAGAAAAATGGAAAATGTAGCTGGCAAAATTTCACATTGCCAATATCATTCATGCTTAATAAATCCTTAAATTATCAACTAATTTTATCTCAATAAAGAAACCTTATAGAAAAAAAAATCCCATTATGATATACAATTGATATATGTATATGTAAATGTTAATACGATGACCACACACCTGGCAATAACTAAGGAATTGACGAGAGATTCAGGTAAAAGCGCAAGCAGGTAATTGGACTTGTTGAAATACTAATTGATTTGGTAAAATCCTCTTATTACTAATACTATAGGGTTTATTTAAGAGGTTTTTTTTAACTAATTCCCCTGGGGACCAACAATGAAAACAAAAACTGTCACTGCTGATCCCTGAGGATGAGAGCGGCTCAGGAGCTACCGAATATACAACTTCTGGATAGAAATAATTACAATTTACAAGTTTCACATATTATAATTATTAAACGGAACGCAAGAAATTCTACACATATGATCCAAAAATATATAATAAGAAAACGTTAGGAAACATGTTCTACAGCATAATAAACATAAGCATCATTTGGTTACTAAATAGTTAACAAAATGTCATAAGTTAACAAAATTATCTCAAGAAATGTTTTGGATGTTATATATTTTTAGAAGACTTTTTTTTTTTGAGAAAGCGGGAGTAAGGCAATGTGCACACGTCAGGATTTTCTGCAGAATTTTCCTGAACAAAAACTGACTTTTTCTGCAGGAAATCCGCATGCGTTTTTTTTTTTTTCGCGTTTTTTTCTGGAGCTTCCCAATGCATTAAATAGCGGGAAAAACGCGAAAAATCCGCAAAATGAATGAACATGCTGCGTTTTTTACCGCGATGCTAAAAAACGCATCATGTGCACAAAAATTGCAGAATGCATTAAAAAATGATGGGATGCTTATGTATGCGTTTTTTAAGCGTTTTTTTCCCGCGGAAAACAGCCGAAAAAAACACGAAAAAAATGAGAAACATCCTGAATGTGTGCACATAATAGTTTCAGAAGGAACTGTACAGTCATGGACAAAAATTTTGAGAATGAGACAAATATTAATTTTTCCAAAGTCTACTGCTTCATTTTTTCCAATGGCAATTTGCATATACTCCTGAATGTCAGAGTGATCAGCTTAACAGCAATTACTGTACTTGCAAAGTCAATATTTGCCCAGAAAATGAACTTTAACCCCCAAAACACATTTCAACATCATTGCAGTCCTGCCTTAAAAGGAGCAGCTAACATCGTTTTAGTGATTGATCCATTAACACAGGTGTGGGTGTTGATGAGGACAGGGCTGGCGATCAATCAGTCATGATTAAGTAAGAATGACATCACTGGACACTTTAAAAGGAGGCTGGTGCTTGGTATCATTGTTTCTCTTCAGTTAACCATGGTTATCTCTAAAGAATCACGTGCAGCCATCATTGCACTGCACAAAAATGGCCTAACAGGGAAGAGTATCGCAGCTACAAAGATTGCACCTCCGTCAACAATCTATAGCATCATCAAGAACTTCAAGGAGAGAGCTTCCATTGTTGTCAAAAAGGCTCCAGGGCGCCCAAGAAAGACCAGCAAGCGCCAGGACCGTATCTTAAAACTGTTTCAGCTGCGGGATCGGACTACCAGCAGTGCCGAGCTTGCTCCGGAATGGCAGCAGGCTGGTGTGAGTGCTTCTGCACGCACTGTGAGGCGGAGACTCTTTGAGCAAGGCCTGGTTTCAAGGAGGGCAGCAAAGAAGCCACTTCTCTCCAGAAAAAACAGCAGGGACCGACTGATATTCTGCAAAAGGTACAGGGAGTGGACTGCTGAGGACTGGGGCAAAGTCATTTTCTCTGATGAATCCCCTTTTCAATTGTTTGGGACATCTGGAAAACAGCTTATTCGGAGAAGAAGAGGTGAGCGCTACCACCAGTCTTGTCTCATGCCAACTGTGAAGCATCCTGAAACCATTCATCTGTGGGGTTGCTTCTCAGCCAAGGGAATCGGCTCACTCCCAGTCTTGCCTAAATACACAGCCATGAATAAAGAATGGTACCAGAATGTCCTCCAAGAGCAACTTCTCCCAACCGTCCAAGAGCAGTTTGGCGCCCAACAATGCCTTTTTCAGCATGATGGAGCACCTTGCCATAAAGCAAAAGGTGATAACTAAATGGCTCATGGAACAAAACATAGAGATTTTGGGTCCATGGCCTGGAGACTCCCCAGATCTTAATCCCATTGAGAACTTGTGGTCAATCATCAAGAGACGGGTGGACAAACAAAAACCAACAAATTCTGGCAAAATGCAAGCATTGATTATGCAAGAATGGACTGCTATCAGTCAGGATTTGGTCCAGAAGTTGATTGAGAGCATGCCAGGGAGAATTGCAGAGGTCTTGAAGAAGAAGGGTCAACACTGCAAATATTGACTTGCTGCATTAACTCATTCTAACTGTCAATATAACCTATTGGTACTCATAATATGATTGCAATTATATTTCTGTATGTGATATAAACATCAGACAAACACTAATAAAAACCAGAGGGCAGCAGATCATGTGAAAATATAATTTTGGTGTCATTCTCAAAAATTTTGGCCATGACTCTACAGGCTGACAAAGGAAACACTGGGAGGCACTAGTGGGTGCTGCACTTAAGCCAAACTGAATAGCATAGGGACCTCAATTCACAAGACCAATGCGCTTCTACCTTGGCTTGGGGTCTTCTTTAGACACTACAGTATATCCTTCTCTTGGAGCAACGTGAGAGTATGTCCACCTGTTAAAATCATCCATTTTTTGGTTACCGTAATTAAGAAAACAGAAGAATTGGCAAACGGTGCCATAGTGATAATTAACATTATTAATAAGACCAGGAAGATTAAAAAAATATTCTTCTCCAGCTCCGGCACTGCTTTTCCATGCTCATTGCTGCGTTTGCAACTGGTGTGCTGGATTCAAATCCGGCTGGGGCGTTATGTGAGAGATGCAGCCAATCAGCTCCTGCTGATCGTCTGCGGTGCTCACACTTTGTCTGAGCGGAAGAACATTGTTATAGAACTTGATGATGATTTACTTACATCTCATTCATACAGATGCTCCATAGATATATTGCTTTAAGATACAGTATATATGATATAATGTAATTATTCTTTAAAAAAAAAATATATACAGTATATATATTTTCTTTTTTTTTGTCATCAAAATTTTTTTCGGCACAGTATAATATTATACCTCCCACTCTAGGATGTACATACAAGCAGAAAGAGTTATGTGAAGAAACCTTAAGTTAAAGGAGTCATCCGCTACTCTGACAACCCCTTCTGAATCTCTATGTTTCCCCCAGTAAAATAATAAGATTTATACTCAACTCCAGTGCCGACGCTGTTCCAATAGTGTAGGAGCGGCTCTCCTGGGGCTCCCATGACATTATGTCAGGCAATCCCTTAGGCCAATCCATGCTGGATTCACTCTTCCCTCCCCGTGACTTAATGACATCTGGAAGGTGTAAGAGAGGACAAGCAGTTCTCATTTACTCCAGATGTTTTCATTTTTTTCAAAGGATGGGAGATTGAATCCAGTGTTGAATGTCCACGGAGACTGCATGACACAACGTTACGCAATCCCTGAGAGAGGCAGTGCCGACACCGCTGGAACGGAGCTGGCAGCGGAGGCGAGTAGAAGTGTTATTATTTTACTGGGGAGAAATATCGGGTTAAACCGAGTAGTGGACAAGCCCTTTAAAGAAAATGTTCTGAGTGGCTGCCCCTTTGCAGTAAGTGTAGCAATTAACTTAGAAGTCATAAAAATATGCTACTTTCCATGTTAAACCAAGACATAAAGAATTAGATATGTGATACAAAGGAAAAAAAATTGTGTAAAAATACATGCATTCTTTACACACTTTTACATGCATTTTTACACACTTTTACATGCATTTTCACAAGCATTTTTTCCCCATTTATTTGGATGGATGTAAATCAGTGCAAAAATTATGAAACCGTGGACATGCTACAGATTCGAAGAAATGCTTTGATGGCTCAAATCTGCAAGGAAAAAATAAGTATCATGTGCATGAGATTTAAGAAATTTCATTCATTTTCCTGGTATTATAACTCAGTTTTTTTATCTGTAAAAAATGTGCTTTAAAAAAAAACCGTGGTGAAAATTAAACTTGTGAACAAGCCCTAATAACGTGCTCAGTGTAGGAAAATACAAATATTTTTCATACACTTAAAAAGTAACAGAAATTCCATAACATTTTTGAAAAGTCAAAGCGATATGTCAGTTTTGATTGGTGGGGTCCTGGTGCCGAGACCCCCTGTGATTGATCAAATCAAAGGGGCAGAAGCACTCTGCCCAGTGTTGTGCCCCTTCAAATCTGATGGGGTTATCTAAAGGTGGGCTCGTATACTTGGCACTATGATGTTGTGTGTACAGGGTCAAGGCATAAATCACCGGCATGGTCATCTGATATTACAGACTGACAAAAAAATCAGCAGTCCACCCTGATCAAAGCAGTTTCTTTTTTTTTTTTTTAAGACTGTTACCATATTTGATATATTTTTATTTTAGCTACTTGGGGTTTCCAAAAATACATTTGATTATATGAAAATTCATGGCGTTTAAGGGGCTCATAAAGTTCAGCTTTACAGGCACCATTTTTTTTAAATGACTACCATGAATAAGGCTCCTTAGCCGAAACGTGTTAGACCGGTTTCACACGTCAGTGTCTCCGGTACGTGAGGTGACAGTTTCCTCACGTACCGGAGACACTGACTCACGTAGACACATTGAAATCAATGTGTCTCTGCACATGTCAGCGTGTTTTAACGGACCGTGTGTCCGTGTGCAAAACACGGAGACATGTCAGTGTTCGTGGGAGCGCACGGATTACACGGACCCATTAAAGTCAATGGGTCCGTGTAAAACACGTACCGCACACGGACGCTGTCCGTGTGCAGTCCGTGTGCCGTGCAGGAGACAGCGCTACTGTAAGCGCTGTCCCCCCCACGTGGTGCTGAAGCCGCCATTCATATCTTCTCTCCAGCAGCGTTCGCTGGAAAGAAGATATGAAAAATCCTTTTTTTTTTCTTGTTTTAAATAAAGATCCATGTTCCCAACCCCCCCCCCCCAACCACCTGTGTGCCCGGCCGCTGGTAATAAAATACTCACCCGGCTCCCTCACAGCGTCCTCTCAGCGCCAGCTTCTCTTATATGAGCAGTCACGTGGTGCCGCCGATTACAGTCATGAATATGCAGCTCCACCTCCCATAGGGGTGGAGCCGCATATTCATGACTGTAATGGGCGGCACCACGTGACCGCTCATACAGGAGAAGGTGCGGCGAGGACAGGACGCTGCGAGGTAGCCGGGTGAGTATTTTATTACCAGCGGGCGGGCGCACAGGGGGTGGGAGGGGGGTGGGGACAGGGATCTTTATTTAAAACAAGAAAAAAAAAAAAGGACTTTTCATATCTTTTTTCCAGCGAATGATGCTGGAGAGAAGATATGAATGGCGGCTTCAGCACCACATGCAGGGGACAGCGCTTATCTCTAGCGCTGTCTCCTGCATGCTCTGTGTGGTACCCAGTCGGCACACGGGCGGCACATGTGTGCTGCACGTGTGCCACACGGATGGCCTACGTGAGCTCACGGACACGGATAACTCCGGTACCGATTTTTTCGGTACCGGAATTATCTGGACGTGTGAGACTGGCCTTAGTCAGTGTGCCGCTGGTGACTCCATCTTTGCTTTGGAATTTTATCCATTTTTTATAATAAAGCTTTTTTTCTGAATTAGACCACATATGCCTCGCTGGAATTCCAATCTCTTTCATATTGAATATTGAAGATTTTGCCTTGCTCCAGGCCATCCGTGCGGGACATCTCATCTGTATTCCTACAACGAGGTAAGCTGACTTTTCTTCCTTATTTTTTCACATTTTTTTTAAATGTGACCATAATCAATACAATGGAGTATAAAATTCAATATGTAATAAAATAAACAAATATATTTATTTTTAAACTTCCCGTAATAATTCTGATATTTTACTATTTTGCAATAGTAAGTACAAAAAATAAAAAAAAAAAAATAACCGGTAACTATTTAAAAAAAAAAAAATAAAAAACCAACATGATTAGTACTAACAATCACAATGTATGAAGAGTAACTAAATACTAATTGGTTAACATCCCGAATCCAATCCACCTGAATTAAAAGTGGCAATTGGTAAATAAATGACTGTATTATTATTTAAAATACAAGGTGCTACCGCCCCACTTTGTTAATCCGGGTCCTTAAAAAACAATTATTTGAACAACATTGCCAGCATGCAGTAATGTGCCCTGTGCCGAAAGCTATTGTTCCCCTTTACAGACCACAGTCACCACTAAATAATCATATGAAATAAATGCTGCATTTTCAGCGGGATTAGCCTAATAGCATTAAGAGCTTTCTTTCTTTCTTTTTTTTTCCGCCCCGGAAAGAAAAAATAAAATATAATCTAAATAAGATTACTTATTACTTGAGAGGCTCTCGACAATACGTCTTGCTGGAAACGAGTGGTGTCCGTGAAATTGAAAATTTGAGAAAAAAAAATAGAATTTTATACATTGATGATTTCAAATAAAAGAAGAGTTTAAAATTCTGCTCATCAGCCAGAGAAAGTAGAGATCTTCTGGCCAGGAGAGATAACACTGTCCCTCTTGGTGACTCCCACCCTAGTGTCCCCATTAGCTGCTAATTACTTGCCAAACAAATAAACAATTAACTCCTCTTGCCTCTTGGTGGGAGAGTCTTCATTGAGATGCTAAGACTTTCTAATGAAAGATTTTAATTAATTAGGTTGTAAATCCGGCCCCCCTTGTTAACACGGCTATAAGGAGGGACTCAAGACTCCACCACAGACATTCTGGTGTTGTTGGATCTACATGGAGACCAAACTCAAGACAACTGTATCTTTGTATGAGAGAAGCCCAAGGATGCCGGCCGAGCTCCAGAAAGGGTCCTGCCTCGCAGACAACAAACCCACAAGCTCTTCGTTTTCCATCGAAAGCATCCTTGGGTTGGAGAAAAATAGAGACCTGAACCCAACTTCCATAAGACACTACAGGCCCTGGATGGATAACTACTGCAGGAGAGGTAGGACCACCCATGTGCACGAGCCCCCATGTTTTGTATCTCATTGTTGTCAATGATTATCAGAAGTGACATCAGTTCTAGGGTAAATGTTATTGAGCAGGTGCCAGATCTGCACTTACACAATTCCAAAACAAAACAAAAATAAGTGAATTTAAAAAAAAAGGAACTTTGGTGTGTTCTCATATCAAATCTACATGATCAATTAGTGACATGTGTGTTTTGTTTTAGAGGTCGGTACACATTGTTGGCGACTACCTATCATCAGCTATGAAATACCTCTACAACCGCAACCCGCGGAACATATAGAAAAGGAACAGGATGTCACCTATGAAAAGTGCTGCCCAACAAGTGAACGCGTGACTTATAAAAGAGAACTCAGCTGGTATCGGGGAAGGAGACCCAGAACCGCATTCACTAGAAGCCAAGTAAGTATCTATCTATCTATCTATCTATCTATCTATCTATCTATCTATCTATCTATCTATCTATCTATCTATCTCTATCTATCTATTATCTATCTATTTATCTATCTATCTATCTATCTATCTATCTATCTATCTATCTATTATCTATCTATCTATCTATCTATTATCTATCTATTTATCTATCTATCTATTATCTCATTATCTGTTATTTATCTATCTACTATCTATTATCTATCTACTATCTATTTATTATCTATTTTCTACCTACCTATCTATCATCTATTATAATAGATGATAGATAGGTAGGTAGATAATAGATGATGGATAGATAGATAAAATAGATAGAAAATAGATGATAGATAATAGATAGATAATAGAAGATAGATAAAAGACAGATAATTATTTATCTATCTATTATCTATCCATCTATCTTCTATCTACTATCGATCTATTCTCTATCTATATCTATTATTTATCTATCTATTATCTATCTCATTTATATTATCTATCTACTGTTTTATCTATCCATCCATCTATGTATTATCTATCATCTATCTATCTATCTATCTATCTATCTATCTATCTATCTATCTATCATCTATCTATCTCTCATATCTATTATCTATTTATTTAATATCATCTATTTATCAACTATTATTATTTATCTATCTATTATCTATTATTTATCTATTATCTATCTATCTATCTATCTATCTATCTATCTATCTATCTATCTATCTATCTATCTATCTATTATGTATCTATCATCTATCTATCTATTTATCATCTATCTATCTATCTATCTATCATCTATCTATCTTGTATTATTGATTTATCTAAATATCACTTACTTTTTTTCACTCAAAGACATAAATATTACATTTTCTTTTCAGATTGACATTTTGGAGAATGTTTTCCAAGTCAATTCGTATCCGGGTATAGATGTCAGAGAGGATCTTGCTAACAAGTTGTCTTTAGATGAAGACAGAATCCAGGTAAAACCTTGCCACCTTCCATTGCATGTGATTTCTCCAAATTTTTGATTAATTTTGCTAATTCATTATTTAACCCCCTCACTCGAAAGAATCTCACGCCTACATATATCACATCACAAAATACATGTTACTGTTTTCAGACACTATTAATCTCTTAGGTTGAGGACTTTTTTTTACCCGTATTATATCCTATCTATATAAAAAAAAACAGTAAAATTAATTATTAACATGAAATACATCGTACATAAAATGTCTGATTTTTTTTTTAAATATATAATTGATTTATGTAACATTTGGAAAAGGATTTATGGAAGCCAAAATTTGACTCCAATAATGTTAATGTCAGGAAAAAAAATAATATTTTAGCACATGGCAAATGTCATACGTTTACCATGAGTTTCATATAAGTTTGAGTTTCAGATAAGACAGCCTTGGGGTAAATGTTTGTTCCCCTGCTAGCTGTAATCCTGAGCTCCCCACCAATTTATGGTCGAGAGGAAAACGAGATACAATGAGACAATCTTGATAAACCAAGGATTGGACATGCTGAAATTTAACAGCAACATCATTTCTCCCAACATCTGATTTTAGGGATTCCTTTCTTAAAAGTCTGCTCATACTCTCTTTATTAATAATGAATCAAATGGTAATTAAAGTTTTGGAAAGTTTTTATATGATTTTGTATTATGTTCCGATCACAGCAAGCAAACTGCACATTATCTGATATTTATATATTTTCACTTTTTTTTCCACTAAATTTTAGATTTGGTTTCAAAACCGTCGTGCCAAGTTGAAGAGATGCCACCGGGAGTCACAGTTCCTAATTGTGAAAGAATCACTTACGCCACAAATCCAAGAATAATGGTTTCTACACCAGATATTACTGTAACAATAGTGTAACATCAAATATAACAAAAAAATGCAAACAAAAGTGTAATGTCTCTGTTTAACTATTGGACATATGACGGTTTGGGGGAAATAGTTATATTTTGCACTGATCCAAGGACCCAACATATTTAGTTTTGTCCTGAAATACTGCATTGCTCGTGTTGAATGAGTCTAATGTAAATATTTTGTACTAGAATTCGCACTTTTTGTAAATATATTTTTTTTAATGAATTTTAATAAATATTTTTTTTAATTATTAGTTGAGTAATTTCTGTGTATTACGTGATATATGGAGGTAAAGTAACCTGTCTCTTATTAGAAGGTCTGTGAAGGGGTTGTGATAAAAAAAAAATGTTAAAGGAGTACAAAAAATGGGTCTGGTGTGATTACATAATATTTCATGATTAATTAAATAGAGTAGTAAAAAAAAAATACAAGTGACCATTATTTGTGTTTCTCAAATTTCTACAGAAAGTAAAAAAAAAAAGAAAAGGAAAACCAAGTCCTCCAAAAACTATAGTCAATAATCACCTATTATTACTGTGTTGTTTGCTTTAGTAGCTGAAACTGACTGTTGCCCTAAAGCATATACCCTTGGGATATTCGGTGCCCATCTACGACACATTCATTTTTTCCTGATGGCAAACCACTGATGGCCAGTCCTAAGGAAAAGCCCCCCACTGATCTTCAGAAAAAGGCCCATCGAGGACCATTTAATGGCACAGTGGTCCTTCAATACACATGACTGGCCCTTTTCTTCTACTTTTAGGGTATATTTACGTAGGTGGATATTTTTTGTCCACATTTTACCGGCAGAAAGTACATAGCTTATTATGGTACCAATAAAGTAGATGAGATTTTACCAAGTCTTTGCCATATGCTAGATAAAAAAAATCCACCTGGAATTCATGAGAAAAATCACTCGCTGCGTAGACCGCAATAAATTCTTCAACCAGACACAGAGTTTTATTTTTATGCTCAGAAATTATAGTTAAAATATAGCATATAATACAGTGGGTATGGAAAGTATTCAGACCCCTTTAAATATTTCACTCTTTGTTTCATTGCAGCCATTTTTTAAATTCAAAAAAGTTATTTTTTTTTCTCATTAATGTACACTCTGCGCTCCATCTTGACTGAGAAAAAAAACAGAAATGTAGAAATTTTTGCAAATTTATTAAAAAAGAAAAACTGAAATATCACATGGTCATAAGTATTCAGACCCTTTGCTCAGACACTCATATTTAAGTCACATGCCGTCCATTTCCTTGTGATCCTCCTTGAGATGGTTCTACTCCTTCATTGGAGGCCAGCTGTGTGTAATTAAACTGATAGGACTTGATTTGGAAAGGCGCACACCTGTCTATATAAGACCTCACAGCTCACAGTGCATGTCAGACCAAATGAGAATCATGAGGTCAAAGGAACTGGCCAAGGAGCTCAGAGACAGAATTGTGGGAAGGCACAGATCTGGCCAAGGTTACAACAGAATTTATGCAGTACTCAAGGTTCCTAAGAGCACAGTGGCCTCCATAATCCTTAAATTGAAGACGTTTGGGACCACAGAAGTCTTCCTAGACCTGGCCATCCAGCCAAACTGAGCAATCGTGGGAAAAGAGCCTTGGTGAGAGAGGTAAAGTAGAACCCTTAGATTACTGTGGCTGAGTTCCAGAGATGCAGTAAGGAGATGGGAGAAACTTCCACAAAGTCAACTATCACTACAGCCCTCCACCAGTCAGGCCTTTATGGCAGAGTGGCCAGACGGAAGCCTCTCCTCAGTGCAAGACATATGAAAGCCTGCATAGAGTTTGCTAAATAAATACATTAAGGACTCCCAGGCTATGAAAAATAAGATTTTCTGGTCTGATGAGACAAAGATAGACCTTTTTGGTGATAATTCTAAGCGGTATGTGTGGAGAAAACCAGGCACTGCTCATCACCTGCCCAATACAATCCCAACAGTAAAACATGGTGGTGGCAGCATCATGCTATGGGGGTGTTTTTCAGCTGCAGGGACAGGACGACTGGTTATTATTGAAGGAAAAATGAATGCAGCTAAGTACAGAGATATCCTGGATGAGCGGGAGTCATACTGGGCACAATAGGGGTTTTTAGGTTCTTCACTACTACTACCCCTCTGTCCATGTTCTCCTGACCTGGGACCTGCTCTTGGATCCTCTACAAGAATTGGGTGAGATTGTTACTTTTTAAGACTGACACTGACACCACTGAGCATTTTATATTTTATACATACTTTATTTTTTCACAAGATGGTAGCCCGATTCTAATGCATCGGGTATTCTAGAATATGTATGTAGTTTATTTATGAAGATTTTAGAATAATACATTGAATACACAGGATTTGGCCGGCCGCGACCAATTAGTGAAGCGTGGTTCAACTCCCGTGCCAATTCGCGGCCGGACTGCGCCTGTCACTGATTGTTCGTGGCCGGCCACGTAGTATATAGCACAGCCCACGTAGTAAATAGCACAGCCATGTAGTATATTGCACAGCCACGTAGTATATAGCAGAGCCACGTAGTATATAGCACAGCCCACGGAGTATATAGCACAGCTCACAGAGTATATAGCAGAGCCACGTAGTATATAGCACAGCCACGTAGTATATAACACAGCCCACGGAGTATATAGCACAGCCACATAGTATAGAGCACAGCCCACGGAGTGTATAACATCCCACATAGCATATAACACAGCTCACGTAGTATATAACAGCCCACGCACGTAGTGTATAACACAGGCCATGTAGTGTATAACACAGGCCACGTAGTGTATAACACAGGCCACGTAGTGTATAGCACAGGCCACCTAGTGTATAGCACAGCCCACGTAGTATATTGCACAGCCCAAGTAGTACATTGCACAGCCCACGTAGTACATTGCACAGCCCACGTAGTACATTGTACAGCCCACGCAATATATTGCACAGCCCACGCAGTATATTGCACAGCCCACGCAGTATATTGCACAGCCCACGCAGTATATTGCACAGCCCGCGTAGTAAATTGCACAGCCCGCGTAGTATATTGCACAGCCCGCGTAGTATATTGCACAGCCCACGCAGTATATTGCATAGCCCGCGTACTATATTGCACAGCCCGCGTAGTAAATTGCACAGCCCGCGTAGTAAATTGCACAGCCCGCGTAGTATATTGCACAGCCCGCGTAGTATATTGCACAGCCAGTGTACTATATTGCACAGCCAGTGTACTATATTGCACAGCCTGCATAGTATATTGCCCAGCGCGCGTAGTATATTGCACAGCCCGCGTAGTATATTGCCCAGCCCAGGTAGTATATTGCCCAGCCCGCGTAGTATATTGCCCAGCCCGCATAGTACATTGCACAGCCCGTGTGGTACATTGCACAGCCTGCGTAGTACATTGCACAGCCTGCGTAGTATATTGCACAGCCCGCGTAGTATATTGCACAGCCCACGTAGTATATAACACAGCCCACGGAGTATATAGCAATGTGGGCATCATATCCCTGTTAAAAAAAAGAATTAAAATTAAAAAAAATAGTTATATACTCACCTTCCATTGGCCCCCGGATCCAGGAAGCCGATACGTCATCATCTCGCGAGATCACAATGCATGGAGCGGTCACCGGCACGTCGCGAGGAGCGGGAAAGGCCTGTTGTGGATCTGAGGGGCCGACGGACGGTGAGTATATAACGATTTTTTATTTTGTTTATTATTTTTAACATTAGATCTTTTTACTATTGATGCTGCATAGGCAGCATCAATAGTAAAAACTTGGTCACACAGGGTTAATAGCAGAGTTAATGGAGTGCGTAACACCGTGGCATAACGCGGTCCGTTAGCGCTGCCATTAAGCCTGTGTGAGCGCTGACTGGAGGGGAGTATGGAGCGGGCACTGACTGCGGGGAGGAAGGAGCGGCCATGTTGCCGCCGGACTGTGCCCGTTGCTGATTGGTCGTGGCAATGGTCGTGTGCGTTTTGCCACGACCAATCAGCGACTTGGATTTCCATGACAGACAGAGGCCACCGACCAATGAATATCCATGACAGACAGACAGACAGAAGGACTGACGGAAGTGACCTTTTTTTCCCCATAAAAGTCTGCTTTTACATGTCCCGCATTTGTCTCTTCCTGTGGCTATGTCGTTATGAGTTGGTTGTTGTTTCCGTCTACACAAATGATCGACCTATCGACCGGAAAGGGCACAATTGCTAGATTGGTTGGGTGCCACCACTCCAACTCTCATAGAGCGCCAAGATGAAGGAATAGTGTCTCTCTTCATCCTTTGCTAGACTATTCCTGGCTGCAGGAATTACTGAATGAAGCAGCTGGTCAAGCTTTATTCTTAGTCTTTATGGCACTGAGGATACGTAGATAGTCAAGAGGCAACATTGCACATGGCTATCTTGGTCGGTACCATAGACTTTAAATGGCGCAGCAGGGAATATGCCTGATCAGCTGCTTCATTCAATCCCTCCTGGGGTATGCATGGGTAGATGATAATTTATGAAGCTTATAATCATTCTTTAATCCATTGCCACATCATACATACAGGTGTCCCATTGACTACCAATCGGGGTAACTTGCAAGAATTGGTGTATCCCATGAAGTTTGTCCATACATCATACAGAGCCACGACATCACACACATTGCATATTCTCACTGACGGGAGCATTTGTGCTGCACATCTACATGAAAAGCATCATCTACGTTGATGGAACAATTAATAAGTCAAGTAACTTTTCATTTTGGAACTATTGACCATAAAAACCCTATTACAAATTCTACGCACATTTCCAGGTTTTTTTGTATGAGGTGTGACATCCCGGTCTCGCTCCTCGGTGGTCTGCTCCCCTTTGCCTTAACATCATAATTTGTTCTCAGAAATGTCAATGACAATTCTGGAACATTGTCCAATTAGTTCTGTAAACATCCCCAGGGCAAGATGCCAACGGCTCATTCCGGCAAAGGTCCGCATCACTCAGTGCTGGGGAGCAGAGATAAACATGGTCGTTGCTTTCTTGTTACTTTGTCAATTCCCAAATTTTCCCAAATCCTGCTTTCTTGCTAATAGGTTTTAGCATTGACAGAAGCAGTGATGTCGCTGTCCTCTGCATGGTGATTACTTTGATGCTTTACTAGTGCTGCGATTGGGGCACTAGTATGTGCTTTTCATAATTAGTTAATTTGTTAAGGGATTGTTACAGTCCATCTTACTGATTCTTTACACTTACTCCTCAAGAAAATGGTTTTCCAACTTCTTTATTTTAGATCCCTCAAGTTTTTCATCCATTATTTGGTCAACATGTCCTCTTTTACAATCTATGTGTCATCCACTTTTCTTGAATGCAAAAAATAAAAAAGTTTTGAAAGGTTTTCTAAGAGTCTCCTAACGGGAGTCAGTAAGAAGTGGACATTATGTGGATGCCACGTGCTGTCCGTTGTTTTTTTTTTTGCAATGAACCATTTCCTTGATTGGACCAGTTTGGTCTGCAAAATGGATCAGAGAAGGAAATATGTCTATTTTTCTTATGTGGACCATCGGTGAGAAAAAAAAAAGTGAATAGAATCGCAGAATATAATGTGTCCGTGTTCTGTGGCAACACATGGATTCAGATGACAAACACTGACATGTGAACTCCATTAAAGTTTGGTAAAATTTCTCTCCAGTTTGCCTGGTATTATAATTAGGGACCCAATGTATTGAATCTACACAGCTGACTAGAAAGGAAGGAAAGGAAGTAGTTCATAATTGGACATAGATATTAAATATTTCTTCACCAGTCTTACAAATCTCAGTAATATATTCTAAAAATGTCATAATAGAAGAGACAGCAGAAAGACTCACTGCCAAGTCCAGAAGAAGCAGGTGACCTGGAGATTTTATTGACAATGCGTTTTGGAGTTGTTCTAACGTTGCAATCTAGAAGAGAAACAGACATCATTGTTCTCAAGGCACCCAGCAACTAAAGGTACCTTCACACTGAGCAACTTTAGAACGATAACAATAGGGATCCGTGACGTTGCAGCATCCTGGATAGCGATATCGTTGTGTTTGACACGCAGCAGCGATCAGAATCCTGCTGTGACATCGCTGGTCGGAGCTAGAAGGCCAGCACTTTATTTCGTCGCTGGATCACCCGCTGACATCGCTGAATCGGCGTGTGTGACGCCGATCCAGCGATGTGTTCACTTGTAACCAGGGTAAACATCGGGTTACTAAGCGCAGGGCCGCGCTTAGTAACCTGATATTTACCCTGGTTACCATTGTAAATGTAAAAAAACCCCACTACATACTTACATTCCGGTGTCTGTCGCGTCCCCCGGCGTCAGCTTCCCTGCACTGTGTCAGCGCCGGCCGGCCGTAAAGCAAAGCACAGCGGTGACGTCACCGCTCTGCTTTACGGCCGGCGCTTACACAGTGCAGGGAAGCTGACGCCGGGGGACCCGACAGACACCGGAATGTAAGTATGTAGTGTTTGTTTTTTTTTTACATTTACAATGGTAACCAGGGTAAACATCGGGTTACTAAGTGCGGCCCTGCGCTTAGTAACCCGATGTTTACCCTGGTTACCCGGGGACTTCGGCATCGTTGGTCGCTGAAGAGCTGTCTGTGTGACAGCTCCCCAGCTACCACACAACGACTAAACAGCGACGCTGCAGCGATCGGCATCGTTGTCTATATCGCTGCAGCGTCGCTTAATGTGACGGTACCTTTAGGGCGCTTAGGGACTTACGTACTTGGATACCTTGGAAACACTGAAGCCTCTGACTTTTTTTTTTTCTAGACCTCAGAGTTAGAACAACTCTGAAACGCGTTGCCAATAAAGTTCCCTTTCTTCAGACTCCTGGTCAACTGTTTCTTCTGGACTTGGCAGTGCCTTCAACATGTTGTCTTTCAGCTGTCTCTTCTATCAAGTTTCGTGCCTGACCTTGTCAGGATTAATAGGTAAAAGGAGCAGCCACGTCCACATCAGTTTGCAAGCCTCATGCAGTGTTTTGTTTACAATTTTCACAACCTTATTCGGTGATCTGCTCCCTTGAGTCCCCAGTCCTCTACCTTACCCCCACCAATATCACACATGGAGCTCCTCTGTCTCTTTTTTTTCCCCCAAATGCCATATCAATAACCTTACAGAATCAAAGCTCTCGCCTGCCCACTACTATCTTGCCCATAATCATTTTGTACTTGTCAGCCAATGCCCGGCCATACCCTCCTTACATCGAAGCAAATAATAGCATTGCCTCTATTACACACATGTGGTAAGGATGTACAAGTTACTTGACAATTACAAGATCATATATTTTTATCGATTCCTACTTCCCATCTTTCAAGCCCACGCGGCTAAAAAGTGATAACACCAACAGTGACATTTTTGTGCGGCTCACATGACTTGTCACATTTTACTCCCTGTTGTAAATTTCAGCTTTCAGCGGAATCATTTAATAATGTGACATTGTGGGAAAATGTACAAGGGAAAACTATTTCAACACCTCTAATAAAAACATCCTCACTTCTTTATTGGTATACTTTAAAACATATTAATGAGCCCATAGAGTCTCACGCGTTGCTGCTCATATTTTATTGGATAAAGAACCGTTTTACTTTGGACTTTACAGAAATCATTATCTTTATCATCAAAAACACAGAGGATTACAAGAAAGGACTGACACAAACAAGCAAAAGAGGTCACACAATACAGTATTATGTGTAAACAGACTCTAACAATTAACGCAGCACCATCTGCTGACTCTTCATCTTAGTTTCCAGCATAAGCCTGCAGCTGTTGTATACCACAAAGCCCCTAAACAGAAGTGAATAAAGATGATAGATCTCCTAGCTGGTAAAGGAGCTCTGTCTCATTCTTGCAGCTTTTCAAATTTGTTGATTTGCAGAACAAACGAAAAAACCCAGTTGTGGTCTAAAAATCATTTAAGAGCTTTACTTTTTTTGTATTGTTCTAGTAACCCTCTACCCCACATATGTCAAATTCTGACCCGCAAGCCAAATCTAGCCTGCAGGGTAATTATATTTGGCCGGCACCGACCCCCCAATACACTGTATGGAGGACTATGTGAGGCCATTATACTGTATGGAGGACTATGTGGTGCCCATTATACTGTATGGGTAACTACGTGGGGCCCATTATATTGTATAGGGGACTATGTGGGGCCCGTTATACTGTATGAAGGACTATGTGGAGCCCATTATTCTGTATGGATATCTATGTGGGGCTCATTATACTGTATGGAGGACTATGTGGGGCCCATTATTCTGTATGGATGACTATGTGGGGCCCATTATACTGTATGGATGACTATGTGGGGCCCATTATACTGTATGGAGGACTATGTGGGGCCCATTATTCTGTATGGATGACTATATGGGGCCCATTATACTATATGGAAGGCTACGTGGGGCCCATTATACTGTATGGGGAACTATGTGGGGCCCATTATATAGTATAGGGGACTATGTGGGGCCCATTATACTGTATGGAGGACTATGTGTAGCCCATTATACTGTATGGAGGACTATGTGGGGCCCGTTATACTGTATAGTGGACAATGTGAGACCCATTATACTTTGTGGAGGACTGTTAATATATATATCAAAGTTGTCTGACAACTTTGTACAAGTTTGTAATTTTGGCCCTCTCTGTATTTGAGTTTGACATCCCTGCTCTACCCCAATGGTGTACTCATGTAGTCTATGATATAACTTTAAGCTCATGAGTCCCAATGTAAAAGCTCAAATGGGGCCCCCAATTATTGCAAGACTTTAATAGAATTGGTCTTTCTACATAGGCCAAAGGGATTTTGGGGGCCCCCAAGGCTCTGTGCACAGGTGCGATTGCAGCACCTGCATCTATTGTAGTAATGCCCCTGCATGTAGGAACACCTAGTATCATGGCATGTCAGTAGTGTAATGTGTAGATATTTGGCAAAAACTTATGGAAAAACTTCAAGGGTACCTGGCACCATTTTTTACCCTGCTGAGGGCAGAGCAAAGTACTGCAGTGCGCCGGCGCTCTTTTTACCTTTTCCCGGCGCATGCACATCTACAGGGCAGAGAGAAGTGCGACTGCGCAGGAGTGCAAAGGGGAACACTGTTTTGATGATTTAGAATGCGTCTTCTACACGAAGCAAGAAGAGAGTTGGCATGGCAAGAAGAGTAGAGGCACCGGATCAAGACCGGTTACATCCATCAGACCGGACCACCCCATAGGTAAGTATAATAAAGGTCTTTTTTTTTGCTTTGCAATGTGAATTGGAGTCATATGTGCAGCATTATAGATTGCTGTCACATGGGGCTGAAAATGGTGGCCATAGGTTATGTCGAATATATATCAGTTATAACTGTCCATTCCCCTCCCCCCCACCCCCATCTTTTTGGTGGTCCTTGCTGCAATTGCACCACTTTGTAAGAAAAAAAAACAACAAAAAAAACAAATTCTGTGTTCTATCGATATGCCATTACTTTATAAGTAAGTAGGGAAATACTTTTATAAACAAATTCTAATCAAATCAGTGTTTGTTTTATTTTCAAATTGCCCAAGTACGAAGAAGGATGGGAACAAGATACTCTGAACAGAAGTAACAGAAAAGTATCGGCTATGTATGGATTAGCCATTGAATAAACTGCATTGAGTCCTCACTTTTGTCAAATGCAGAAGATACAATTAAATTTTGTGTCTACTGTGTGAGGGATCCACTGTCCTGAGTCACTCGTTTTAATGTAATTCCCTATCCATTGTTCACCTTAATGCTGGGAAAAACACTTGTACAATAGTGGAGGATCTAACTAATCCAGTCGGAGAAAATCAGCTTGAGTATCTCACTATTAACGGGCAATTGCCAAAATCTGGCTAATGTGTCCCTCGTAGAGGCAGAATGACAAAGAACCTCACTAAGGAGGGATAAAAAAAATACAATTAGCCATCTCTAGTGCTTAGATGCCAATTAAGGAAGGAAGATCATCAATTTATCAATAATCCCACCCAGTGTAATAAATTGCTTGTTAGTCCATGTGTCCTAATGGAAAGCCGATTCTCCAATGTTTTCGTTCTCATACTTGCACGCACCTATCTCAAACATATCTTGATTCCATTGTATCATTTAATAAAATTGTATATATCTAATTTCCCAGAGGAGCATGTATGGCTTATAAGTCTCCTCATTCTGACATGCCAGGCTTGGTTTGTCACTCTCCACAAGGAGAAACCTCTTATCTTAGGTCCCAATAAAATTGTACAAAACATACAATAATTGCAATAAAAAGATAAAACTTACCTAAGTAATAGGGAGTGGAAATCATGTTGTGTGAATCTGGAGATTAACTGTGATTTTTTGGGGAAATTTTATGTAGGGCGTATGAACTTCCAGTTTTGGAAGAACTAGACTGTCCCAGATATTGGTGTCATTGGGGCCAGGGTTAGTGCCCCTTTGAGGAATAATCGAGTCTTTGTGATGGAGGTCTTCACTCATGTTATTATCTGACTTTTTGTTACCAAAAGTTAGTTTGGTTTTGACAATACCCCATGGAGATATGGTCCCTGGTAGCCATCATCATCTAGTTATGAATTTCGGAACCATCTGCCAAGTTGGTTTTGGGGAAAGAACAAGACGATAGAATTGAAAACTAAGCAAACACATAATCCAAAAATACCCTTTAGGCTCTAGGTAAAGAAGTTTTCTAATCTGATGAAATTACGTATCACTAGGACATGCCATAACTAGAGGTGCCCTAGTCCAGCGTCTAGCCATATCCTTCATGGCAATCGTATTTTTGGTGGCCAACATCTTTGCACTTATTAGTCTTCGTGTCATCATGGTGTCATGGCACCAAAAAGGCATCGATAATGCCGGGCTGAGGATGTCGGACGCAGAAGTGAATTATTTTTGCTCAACTTTAGCCATAACATTTTGGAGGTCCAACTGATCTCCAAAAGAAAAATACACCTTTGAGACTTTACCTGTACAAAGGTACTCCTAGGCACCCACAATGACACAAAGCTCGATTTAAGGGAAATCTTCCTTTTGAGGATTCATAACAATCCTGGCAGTTAGAGCCCCACCCATGAGGAACCATTGGCATATGGTATTTTAGCAATATGCTGTTGCTTTGTATGGTTGGAAAAAAAACCTTATGGAGAAGATAGGGTGTTCCTGTACATATTTGTTCAAGATTACTATCAGCCTCTATTTTTCCTAAGATACTGCAAACTCAGGCTGAAATAAAACAGCCGATAAAACTTTTATTTTGAACCTCTATTTACATTCCTATATAATAAATTAGTGATTTTGTATGGACTTTGGGGCAATTCTTTACGAGGGATATTTTTGCAGTCAGTTTCGCTTATCTCGCAATGTTTGATAAATTTGGGGCATAATTACAAAGAACACTTATGTCTAGAGTGGTGTTACTTGTTTTTTTTTATTCCATGTCCTTAACGAAGTGAGAAAAAGACCCAATTCATCAATCTAACTTCTGTCAAAGTTTTCAAAAAAGTTTCGAAAGTAGCAAAAAGACACCGTTCTTGGGGGACAAAAATGGCTTTGATGAAATGTGCAAATTTTCTAATGCAAAATAAACTGGTACAAAAGTCCCCTTTGATTTTATCAGACAGCGTACTTTTATAACTATACCGTGATATTTTTATAATTTGATTTTTCTACAGATTTGCAAGTGTAACACTGAAATGCAAAATGGAAACAGCTTAAGTCTCACTTTTGCTAATCACCTGCTATTACCTGGAGTCCTCTGGCTTGAAAAAAAAATTAAAAATCCCACTTGATCTTGGTGGATTACTGGCGGCAGACTGGTAGGATCTGCTTACTCTTAGTCTACCTGCGTAATTTAGAAGACTTTTCTCTGACCTATAGCTCCAAGTGTAGGTTCCCAGCAGAAGAGACCACATTTTTGGAAAATCACAGACTAAGTAATGTCAATGGAAGCATACACCTAAAAGTCTGGAAGGTTTTTGTATATATCATAAGGAAAATCGGTTCACTTTGTATATAAAAGAGATTCTAACAGTGATCCCAAGGTTGCGCTAATGGGCAGGAAAAAAAAATTCTCTACCTAAATATCTTCACTGCATGAGATGGGAGCATTATCGAGACGTAATGCCGACATCTCAATGATTCTATATAAGAAAGTAAGATTGGGTCGGAGTTTATTGAATATTGTCATTTTCTTTTTAGGTTTTCTTTGTTTATGCTTGTGTGTGATAGCGAACGTTGTATATTTACGGGCACGTGGTCCAAAAGTAATGTAGAGGTATGCTGCAATTTGGCAAAATCCAACCAGTCATCCGTGTATGCAATGACATCAACGCGTATGGGCAGCTTTAGGTTGTGAGATCTGGGCACAAATGTTATCGTTACTCCTGTACGGTCCCGGTAATTTCAGAACTAAAAGGCCCCACAAGTTCCATGGGAGGGAGGACATGTTGTTAAAGGGTTAATCAAGCATTCTTGCTATCTGAGCTTCCATGCATAATCCTGCCTGATGAATTTGATTTCTTCATTTATCCCCTACCACTCGTTCCCCTAATTACTTAATATGTTTGACTAAAGCCAGACCATTCATTTATCTTAGACTGTAGGCACTGCAATCTTCTCTCGCACTCAACATCAGGGAAAGGAGTATTTGAAGTCTCAGCAATTTTCTATGGTTCCAGGAATTATATAAAATATGTGTATAAAAGATTGGCCCATTATGGTTGTTATTCTTGCTTTGTCCTTTAGGGGGGGAGAAACTTAAATGTTAGTATAATGTATAGCATAATATATGTATTTCTTTTTCGACCATTGATTATACTCTTTAAATCATTACAGTATATGGCAGAGCTGTGTGCGAGGGGCCGTATGGCAGCAAAGAGTCCACATTGGTAAAGCAAAGTGCCGGACTGGGCTGGCAATGGCCCACCAGTAAGATTGATTCTTAGGGCGCACTGTTCAGCTACATATAATAATGACCTGACCCTAGGACACAAATTTACTTTTTCTTCTATGTAATATTAATTTGGCTAGCTCTTTTAATGAATGACTAGATGATACTTTTTTTTTTCTGCAAATTGTGAATCAAGTGTAAGATCGCTGCTCACTAGAAGGTGGCCTACCGGAGGATTCTCCAGATGACCTGTGGACCAGTCCGAGCCTGTTAGGGCTCATGTAGATGTTTGTGCAAATCGGTTCGATCTGGGACCACAATGCAAAATCTGGCCGTGGTTTTCCCGACGGAAGCATTACAGCTTCATATATTTCTAGGAGGCAGTCACGGTCGGGTCAGGAGACACGCAGCCGATCCGTACATTATGGTCCGAGATCAGATCAATTTGCACGGATGTCTGCATCAGCCCTTATAGCGCTCTCCAAAGTATTGTCCCCCAAATGCTTCAAGGGTATACCGTCTGCGTATGCTCTAATTAATTAGAGTCTAATTAATACTCAGCATGCACAAGAGAAGAAAGTAGCATGGCAAAAACGCAGCAAAAAAAAAAAAGCAAAAAAAAAGTAAGAAAAACCAAACAAAACCTGTTTTTTTTTTTTACTGCTTCTTCACTGCCAAGAGAGCAGGAAAAAAATACAGCAAAAACACCACGTGTGAACATACCCTTATGTAGGAAATTGATAGATGGTGAATGCATGTACATTACTTACTGCAATGGATAATGGGATGGCTTGGTATTCTCCGAGTAGGAGCAGTTGGTCAAAATATTGAGGTTTCCGCTCCTCACCTATTACCTGGATATTGCTAATTTGTTGAAGTGGCCTCGCACCCAGCATAGCCCCCCAGGCCTGACAAAGAGCCTGATTGTTCTGCTAAGAAGCTCCCCGTCGTGTACTCATTAACTCTTAGGAATAGTCAACAAATGGATTTTTCAGCTATTACAACACGCCCTAGGCACAGACTTATACTGTAGACACCCATAGCCTGACTGATATACCTGTGCTAATTTACATGCCTCATGTGTCCATCAATGGTTCCAGAGCTGTACTTTATGGCCGTGTTCACAAATGCTGTTTTTTTTTTTGTTTGTTTTTTCTGCAGGTTTCCGCAGCACAATAATAAGCAATTAAAATCTTCTATGATTATTAGGACAGTAGGAGTAACCGTGTGTATATCCGAGAAGGAGCGGGCTACCAGCCATGGGAGCCAGGAGAGCTGAAAACAAGACACTCTACTTTGCCTTCTGTACTTAGCAACTTGCTTTTTTATCAAAAAGTCGCAGACGCACAATATTTTTTACAGACTCATTGGAAAAGCATAATAAATCGTTCTGATTAGAAGTTATCCGTGTCTGTAGCCCATAATTCTGATATGAAGACGTCAGCTGCATTCACTGTAAAATTATGATAATTGCAGTCAAAATAAACTGTATAACTTTCTTGAGCCTCAAAAAAAAAATCACGGACACTTTGAAATTTTTTTTTTTTTTTACGGACAGGGCAAAAAAAGTTTCTTATTTTTAAGGAATTTCTAGACCTTTTTATATATAAAAGTGTCCCCACAACATAGGGAATAAATGTCTGATATCTGGGCGTCCCACCGATCAAGAGAACTGAGTGGCTAACTAATAAGAGAGCACTAATATCAAAAGACTGAGCGCTCAGAAAGCCTATGTATACAAGTATCAAAAGACTGACCGTCCCTTCCAAACCGAAAACTGGTGTGTACAGGTACAAACTGAGAGTAGCCATCTCCATACATGACTAACACATAAAGTAGCACTCTGTAGCGCTATAGCATGGAAACATGAAATATATGAAATATGAATTGCATTACTGCTCAAGAAAATAGGAAAAATTGAGACTATTTAGCGCATAAATTGGCCAATTCATATGTACCCTGAAGCCACTATTTGGTGATTCTCTCTGATGGGACCTACCCTAATGAGCCAATTTATATGCTGAGTAGTCTCAATTTTTCCTATTTTCTAGAGCGGTAATGCAGGTCATATTTCATGTTTCCATGCTATAGCGTGCAACTTTATGTGTTAGTTATGTATGGAGATGGCTACTCTCAGTTTGTACCTGTACACACCAGTTTTCAGTTTGAAAGTGACAGTCAGTCTTTTGATATTTGCATACATAGGCTTTCTGACTGAGCACTCAGTCTTTTGATAATAGTCCCCTACTATGGGACTGACAGAGATAGTCGAGTGCTATCACTGTCAGTCCCACATGCGGCCTTGGCACTCCATTAAGTCCTGATCATTATGACTTCAATCAATGAAGTCTCTTTTGAGAATTATAAAAGCTAAAAAAAAAAAGGCGCAGTCGACCCATGCTTTTGAGCACAAATTACTAAAAATGTGGACGCTGCCGAAAAATGGCAGAGTAAAAAGTGACTCTGTCTGCCTCATTAATGTCAATAGACCCCTTGAGAAAATTCTGCCCTAAGACCATTTTTCAGGGCTGTAGATGGAAGCACCCGGCGGAGCCACTAAGGTTTTGCAAAAATGTAATGCCAACATAGCCTAAAAACTCACTGACTATAATGGGTCTGTTTAACATATAAAATATTTCTTTAAGGCAATTTTAGTAAAAAAAAATTCCTTCTAAACTGCACTTTCAGTTTACATCTAAGAGATAAAATCTCACTCAATGAGTTCCATATGCGGATAGTTAGGAGGTAGAAACGTACCAGATGTAGGCATATTATAATCCTGCCGGGGGTAAGAGCTGTTTAGTATTTTATGTTGATGAGTAGATTTAGATCCCTTTAGGTCTGCATATCATCATTGACTCCGTGTCAGATAAAAAAAAATATATATCTCCATGAAAAATGTGGAATGAAAAAAGTCAAAGGGAAGCACTGACCACAACTAGGCTGAAAAAGTTTCCAGAAAAAAAGTTATTGAACCCTAACTGCACTAGCGCTAGCAGTCACCCTTAAATAGGGGTCGTCCGGGACTTTTATATGGATGGCCTATCCTTAGAACTAGTAATCAATATCTGATTGGTGGAAGTGACACTTGGCGCACCCGTTAATCAGTTGTTCCCAATGCCAGTGTCGGGCTGAAGTGCTCAGTTGAAGAACTGCACAGCTCCGTCAACATACCGGGGAACGTCCAAACCCTATTGATTAATTTAGGGGGCAAACAACCAATATGTGCTTGATGGAGTTGTGCAGTTCAGCTCTGCAGCTCAGCTTTTCCCAACGCCAGTGGTACTGGGAACAGCTGAGATGCCAGGCGTCATACTCCCTCCGATCAGATATTGATGACCTATCCTAAGGATAAAAATCTTGGACAACCCCTTTAATGGAGCATATTGATTGCCTGGTACCAACATTTCCAGTTCCACAATGACACTTTTAACAAACTAATGTTTATTGGGCCATGTGTTGCTTGTGGTATTGTAGTTCAGCCCCATTCAGATGGATCCAAGGGTCGACATCACATGGAACCTATGGAGAGATGTTGGTGCTGTTTATGGACAAACTCAGCCATATTTTTCGAATACTTGAAAACCCGTTTAGATTGTAATGTTTCTGTCCGTGGGGCCCTCCTGACCATAGGCCTAATTCCCAGAAAGGTTAGCATAGATGTAGCTACAACCGATGACTATGGCTGAAATCTTATTAACACAGGACTACCTTGGGACATCCCTGGACCCATTGCCAAAATGCAACACTAAGTATAAGTCACAAAATTAAAGAATAAAACTGATTGATGACTGATAATCAGCTACCGAAATCTAAAAATTGACTGTTTTGGCCAATATTTATACCAAATTTGCGGTTGGCTTTAGTGGATGGCACAATTACAACCCAACATTAGGATCCCACCACAATGGATGACTTCTCTAGGGGGATAATACTAATGTCTTTTTCCAGGCTTTCGGGGATTTAGGGTATTAAAGTCTCAGTCCACATGATTGACCTGTTGTTAGGCGTGGTTCTTGTATCACACCGATAAGTCAGAGAGACAAAGCGGTCTCATTACGACAATACACATTTCCAATAAGAACCATTAGCTGAAAATCCAACTTTGTCAACACACTTATGGCCCATTTGACGTGATACAATTTTCTTAAACCTCCAGTGAACCATCACCAACTCATTACATGAAATCATGGGACTGACTTGAATTTTTACATGATCCAACCACAATAACCATTAATCTGGTGCCATAAGGAGACTTGACCCAGCACAGGTCCTGCAACAAAGATGGCTATGTGTCGGTGGTACATTGCAGCATAATACATGTGAATTCGGTCATAAAACTGTTATCCCACTACACCTACTGGCAGCAGCCATACTACATATCTGCTGTAAATATACACACATTTCATACTGATTGAGAAATAACTGTATTGATATTTTTTTAATATTTAGCTTTTATAGTATGAAAATATTATTTATTTTAGGTTATTGCCACTCATGCAATATGTAAGGCCAGGTTCTCACAACCATATGAAAAATCATCAGAGTTTCACCCAGAATCTTGGCCGATTTTTTTTCTCACTTGTTATCCGTGTTCAATGCGTTTTTGTTTTTATTCACAGCAGCAGCTATTAATAATTTCCAAGATGATTTACAGTTTCCTATGTTACGAAATTACAATGCAGCCTTAAAAAAAAATAGGATGCCATACTGTGGCTCTGTATGGCATTCGATTTTTCTTGTGCAACCACAGAGGGAGAGGGTCGCTCTTCCTCCTATGCACTCCTCTCCCCCTGCATGTCTCTGCCCCCATGAGTCGCTCTCCCCTCTATGCACTCCTCTCCCTCCGCATGTCTCTCTCCCCATGGGTCGCTCTCCCCTCTAGGCACTCCTCTCCCTCCGCATGTCTCTCTCCCCATGGGTCATTCTCCCTCCTATGCACTCCTCTCCCCCCTGCTTGTATCTCTCCCCATGGGTCACTCTCCCTCCTATGCACTTCTCTCCCTCCGTGTGTCTGTCTCCCCATGGGTCGCTCTCCCATCTATGCACTCCTCTCCCTCCGCATGTCTCTCTCCCCATGGGTCGCTCTTCCTCCTATGCTCTCCTCTCCCCCCTGAAAATCTCTCTCCCCATGGGTTGATCTCACTCCTCCCCCCCCTGCATGTCTCTCTCCCCATGGGTCGCTCTTCCTCCTATGCACTCCTCTCCCCCCTGCATGTCTTTCTCCCCATAGGTCACTCTCCCTCCTATGCACCCCTCTCCCCCTGCATGTCTCTCTCCCCATGGGTCGCTCTCTCTCCTATGCACTCCTCTCCCCCCTGCATGTCTCTCTCCCCATGGGTCATTCTCCCTCCTATGCACTCCTCTCCCCCCTGCTTGTATCTCTCCCCATGGGTCACTCTCCCTCCTATGTACTCCTCTCCCTCCGTGTGTCTGTCTCCCCATGGATCGCTCTCCCATCTATGCACTCCTCTCCCTCCGCATGTCTCTCTCCCCATGGGTCGCTCTTCCTCCTATGCACTCCTCTCCCCCCTGAATATCTCTCTCCCCATGGGTTGATCTCACTCCTATGCACTCCTCCCCCCCCTGCATGTCTCTCTCCCCATGGGTCGCTCTTCCTCCTATGCACTCCTCTCCCCCCTGCATGTCTCTCTCCCCATAGGTCACTCTCCCTCCTATGCACTCCTCTCCCCCTGCATGTCTCTCTCCCCATGGGTCGCTCTCTCTCCTATGCACTCCTCTCCCCCTGCATGTCTCTCTCCCCATGGGTCGCTCCCCTTCCTATGCACTCCTCTCCCCCCTGCATGTCTCTCTCCCCATGGGTCATTCTCCCTCCTATGCACTCCTCTCCCCCCTGCTTGTATCTATCCCCATGGGTCACTCTCCCTCCTATGCACTCCTCTCCCCCCTGCTTGTATCTCTCCCCATGGGTCACTCTCCCTCCTATGTACTCCTCTCCCTCCGTGTGTCTGTCTCCCCATGGGTCGCTCTTCCATCTATGCACTCCTCTCCCTCCGCATGTCTCTCTCCCCATGGGTCGCTCTTCCTCCTATGCACTCCTCTCCCTCCTGAATATCTCTCTCCATGGGTTGATCTCACTCCTATGCACTCCTCCCCCCCCTGCATGTCTCTCTCCCCATGGGTCGTTCATCCTCCTATGCACTCCTCTCCCCCCTGCATGTCTCTCTCCCCATAGGTCGCTCTCCCTCCTATGCACTCCTCTCCCCCTGCATGTCTCTGCCCCCATGGGTCGCTCTCCCCTCTATGCACTCCTCTCCCTCTGCATGTCTCTCTCCCCATGGGTCGCTCTCCCCTCTAGGCACTCCTCTCCCTCCGCATGTCTCTCTCCCCATGGGTCACTCTCCCCTCTAGGCACTCCTCTCCCTCCGCATGTCTCTCTCCCCATGGGTCCCTCTTCCTCCTATGCACTCCTCTCCCCCCTGCATGTCTCTCTCCCCATGGGTCATTCTCCCTCCTATGCACTCCTCTCCCCCCTGCTTGTATCTCTCCCCATGGGTCACTCTCCCTCCTATGCACTCCTCTCCCTCCGTGTGTCTATCTCCCCATGGGTCGCTCTCCCATCTATACACTCCTCTCCCTCCGCATGTCTCTCTCCCCATGGGTCGCTCTTCCACCTATGCACTCCTCTCTGCCTGCATATCTCTCTCCCCATGGGTCGCTCTCCCTCCTATGCACTCCTCCCCCCCCTGCATGTCTCTCTCCCCATGGGTCGCTCTTCCTCCTATGCACTCCTCTCCCCCCTGCATGTCTCTCTCCCCATAGGTCGCTCTCCCTCCTATGCACTCCTCTCCCCCTGCATGTCTCTCTCCCCATGGGTCGCTCTCTCTCCTATGCACTCCTCTCCCCCTGCATGTCTCTCTCCCCATGGGTCTCTCCCCTTCCTATGCACTCCTTTCCCCCCTGCATGTCTCTGTCCCCATGGGTCATTCTCCCTCCTATGTACTCCTCTCCCCCCTGCTTGTATCTCTCCCCATGGGTCACTCTCCCTCCTATGCACTCCTCTCCCTCCGTGTGTCTGTCTCCCCATGGGTCGCTCTCCCATCTATGCACTCCTCTCCCACCGCATGTCTCTGTCCCAGTGGGTCGCTCTCCCTTCTATGCACTCCACTCCCCCTGCTTGTCTCTCTTCCCATGGGTCGCTCTCTGTCCTGTGCACTCCTCTCCCTCCTGCATGTCTCTCCCCAAGGGTCACTCTCCTATGCATGACTCTCCCCTCTCCATGTCTCTCTCCCCATGGGTCGCTCTCCCTCCTATGCACTCCTCTCCCTCCGCATATCTCTCTCCCCATGGGTTGCTCTCCCCTCTATGCACTCCTCTCCCCCCTGCATGTCTCTCTCCCCATGGGTCGCTCTTCCTCCTATGCACTCCTCTCCCCCCTGCATGTCTCTCTCCCCATGGGTCGCTCTCCCTCCTATGCACTTCTCTCCCCCTGCATGTTTCTCTCCCCATGGGTCGCTCCCCTTCCTATGCACTCCTCTCCGCCTGCATATCTCTCTCCCCATGGGTCGCTCTCCCTCCTATGCACTCCTCTCTCCTGCATGTCTCTCTCCCCATGGGTCGCTCTTCCTCTTATGCACTCCTCTCCCCCTGCATGTCTCTCTCCCCATGGGTCGCTCCCCTTCCTATGCACTCCTCTCCCCCTGCATATCTCTCTCCCCATGGGTCGCTCTCCCTCCTATGCACTCCTCTCTCTCCTGCATGTCTCTCTCCCCATGGGTCGCTCTCCCTCCTATGCACTCCTTTCTCTGCTTTCCGCCCGCTGTGCTCACAGCCAGAGCAGGAGGAGTGCAGAGCACAGCGCTGGAGGACAGACGGCTGTAGGTAAGTATGTAGTGTTTGTTTTTTTTTTACTTTTAGGATGGTAACCAGGGTAAACATCGGGTTACTAAGCGCGGCCCTGCGCTTAGTTACCCGATGTTTACCCTGGTTACCGGCATCGTTGGTCGCTGGAGAGCGGTCTGTGTGACAGCTCTCCAGTGACCAAACAGCGACGCTGCAGCGATCCGGATCGTTGTCGGTATCGCTGCAGCGTCGCTTAATGTGAAGGGGCCTTAACTTTGCAGTCACCAACAAAATGGCTCCGCACTGTGTCCCTAAATGTCATCCTCTCTTATCCCTTAGCAAACACCCAGAAGGGGAGGAGAAGAGTGACATCACGCACATGTCAGCAGATTCAGCCCATAATTACTGCAGTGCAGTAATGTGAGCTAGTTGTACACTAGGTTTTTGTTAAATTTCATTAACTGCTCCCCTAGTGTTTAAAAGTGGAAATGCCAAATGATCTATATACATAATTGTCTAAGGGGTACTTCCGTCTGTCTGTCTGTCCTTCTGTCACGGATATTCATTGGTTGTGGCCTCTGTCTATCATGGAAATCCAAGTCGCTGATTGGTCGCTGCAAAACAGCCACGACCAATCAGCGACGGGCACAGTCCAGAAGAAAATGGCCGCTCCATACTCCCCGCAGGCAGTGGCCGGCGCCCGCTCCATACTCCCTGCAGTCAGTGTCCCCGGTGTTCTGCTCCCCGCAGTCAGTGTCCCCGGCGCTCCGCTGCTTACTCCCCGCAGTCAGTGTCCCCGGCGCCCGCTCCATACTCCCCTCCGGTCACCGCTAACACAGGGTTAATGCCAGCGGTAACGGACCGCGTTATGCCGCAGGTAACGCATTCCGTTACCGCCGCTATTTACCCTGTGTGTCCCCAACCTTTTACTATGGATGCTGCTTATGCGGCATCAATAGTAAAAGAAAGAAATGTTAAAAATAGGAAAAAAACAAAAAACCTGCTATACTCACCCTCCGTCGTCCGCTGAGCCGCTCGCGCCTGCCACCATCTTCCTTTCCCAGTGATGATTTGCGAAATTACCCAGAAGACCTAGCGGTCTCACGAGACCGCTAAGTCATATGGGTAATTTCGCAAAGCATCTGGGGAACGCAAGATGGCGGCAGCCGCGCGCCCATCTGCACAGGATCCCAGGAAACGGAGAGACGGGACGCTGAGGAGCAGCGACCAGAATGGTGAGTATGTTCAACTACAAGGGGCCCTCGGATCGTTAGGTGAGTATGTTTATTTTTTATTTTTTTAACCTGTGACATACATGGCTCGGTAATATACTACGTCACTGGGCAATATACTACTTGGCTCTGTGCTGTATACTACAAGGCTGGGCAATATACTACTTGGCTCTGTGCTGTATACTACAAGGCTGGGCAATATACTACGTCGCTGTGCAATATACTACGTGGCTGGACAATATACTACCTCGCTCTGCAATATACTACGTGGCTCTGTGCTGTATACTACGTGGCTGGGCAATATACTACGTGTGTAACAACTCTGCTGGCATCACAGCATGGCCTCACATCTCTCACACAATCTTACCCACTGCTCCAGGCCATGATGTGGTTTCTGTTTCATGCCAGCTCCATGTTCTGTGTCTCTGCTCTCTGCATGCCTCATGGCTATGTGTATAGGGGGCCGGCGCCTGAACTCTCTGGTTCTTATAGGAATCAGGTGCACCTGTCTAATCAGTTCCTGACCAATTACCAAGAGGCCTCCTGTATATAGTGCAGCTCCACCCTGTGGTCTGGGCCTGTGCAATGTGTTAGCTCAGTTAGTGTTTAGCTGCTGAGTTTGCCAGGCCTTGCTCTGAGTTACTCCCTCTGAGCTTTTCTCTGTGCTTTTGCCTTGTTCTTGTAGTCCGCCCTCCAGGAGGCAGAATATCCTGGTCCCTGTGTCTTGTTCTATTGCCTTGTCTGTACTTTGTCTTTTCTCGGTCTCCTTGTCTGTGGCTTCCTTCCCTGCTTTCTTTCCTTGTGTTTTTCTGTTTGCTTACACTCCGCACTCTTGCGGCTCTGCACTCAGACTTTGCTTCGCACTCTCTGGCTTTGCTCTGTGGCTCCGCTCTTTGCGGTTCTATCTGGCTCCGCTCTTTGCGGTACTATCTGGCTCCGCCTCCTGCGTCTCCGCTCTTGGCTCCGCCTCCAGTGTCTCCGCTCTTGGCTCCGCCTCCAGCGTCTCCGCTCTTGGCTCCGCCTCCAGCGTCTCCGCCTCCAGCGTCTCCACTCTTGGCTCCGCCTCCAGCGTCTCCGCTCTTGGCTCCGCCTCCAGCGTCTCCGCTCTTGGCTCCGCCTCCAGCGTCTCCGCTCTTGGCTCCGCCTCCAGCGTCTCTGCTCTTGGCTCCGCCTCCAGCATCTCTGCTCTTGGCTCCGCCTCCAGCGTCTCCGCCCTTGGCTCCGCCTTCTCCTTCTCTTTTCTTAGTTCCACCTTCTACTTGTTACTTGGTCCTCCTGTGTGAACAGGTCCCTATCTGTTTCTTCATACCTCATTCCTTTCTGCTTGTTTCCCTTCCTGCATCTTCTGTGTGTACAGGTCCCTACCTGTTCCTTCATCACTCTCACAATAGGACTGCACTCAGGTGTCATCTGAGTGCAGCCTGATTCATACTCCACATAAACCAGTCCTGTGTATCCTGTGTTCCTGCCAGTCCTGCCGTTCCTGCCCTGCCTTCCAGTCCTGTGTTCCTGCTGTCCTAGCCAGTCCTGTTTCCTGCCGTGTCTCTGCCAGCCCTGAGTTCTCTGCCGTGTCTCTGCCAGCCCTGTCTCAGCCGTGCCAGCCTACTCGTCTGTGTTCCAGCCGTGCTCTTCTGCCAGTCCTGCCTAATGCCCGCACCAATCCTGGTGTTCCTGTCTCCCAAGTGGGATCAGCAGCCACAGCCAGACACCACCCTGGAGTAGCACCTGGCAGCTGCCTGCTGCACAAGCCTGTCCTCACCATCAGAGGCTCCAGTGAAAACCCAGGCAGCTGTCATAGTCACGCCCCTTCCAGGGTAGTCTGGTTTGTGGCACAGTGGGGCCACAAACCCCCCGAGCTCACGCCCACCAGTCAGGGCGTGAGCGTGACAACGTGGCTCTGTGCTGTATACTACGTGGCTGGGCAATATACTATGTGGCTGGGCAATATACTATGTGACTGGGCAATATACTACGTAGCTGGGCAATATACTATGTGACTGGGCAATATACTACGTAGCTGGGCAATATACTATGTGACTGGGCAATATACTACGTGGCTGGGCAATATACTACGTAAATGGGCAATATACTATGTAACTGGGCAATATACTACGTGACTGGCCAATATACTACGTCGCTGTGCAATATACTACGTCGCTGTGCAATATACTACGTGGCTGGGCAATATACTACGTGGCTGGGCAATATACTACGCGGCTGGGCAATATACTACGCGGCTGGGCAATATGCCACGTGGCTGGGCAATATACTACGTTGCTGGGCAATATACTTTGTGGCTGGACAATATACTACGTGACTGGGCAATATACTACGTTGCTGGGCAATATACTACGTTGCTGGGCAATATACTACGTGACTGGGCAATATACTACGTGGCTGGGCAATATACTACGTTGCTGGGCAATATACTACATGACTGGGCAATATACTACGTGGCTGGGCAATATACTACGTTGCTGGGCAATATACTACGTGGCTGGGCACTATACTACGTGGCTGGACAATATACTACCTGGACATGCATATTCTAGAATACCCGATGCGTTAGAATCGGGCCACCATCTAGTTTTTCATATTTTACTAAATTATAAACAAATGATAATAATTTTTAAGAAAATTTAAACATTAATTCTTTAAATTTTTTCAATTGGTGAAATTTTTTTTTTAGTTGACACCTTCCCTTTAAATGACCTGTCTCATCCAATTTACAGGAAAAAAATAGTGCTTGCTGCGATTTATTGTTTCAAAAAGAGTAACTTTTCTCCTTGTGGAGGCTGAAATACCATCTCTAGCATGCCAAGACAGGGAGGCTTATTTGGCGTGCAATGCTCCTCTGGAAAACTAAATATTCAAATGACCTCTTTAGAGAGGAAGAGGACCTGAACTCCATAGCGCCACCTGTTGGAAGTAGCGATCCTACAAGTCAATATTGACCCTTTAACGAGTCTTGCAATATGACTTAGGATAAAAGCCAAGCTACAATCTCAATTTGCAGACACAGTGTTTCGGGATATTGCCCCTCATCAGTGCAAAGTATGAGATCTGATCTGGCTAAGTGAGAGGCTCTGGACTGAGGTCTAAAGGGTAACGTTTCTCCTTCTGGAGATTGACATATCGGCTCTGGCATGCCAATGTAAGGAGGCTTGTTCGCTGTTCAGTGCTCCTCTAAATGCAATGCGGTGAAAAACAAAAATCGCCACATTTAATGACATTGGTCAGAGCAGAGTGCGGTCTGTTTTGTCCGGACATCACTTGAACCAAAAAATATGGTTGTGTGAACAGTGATGCACAGTACCAATTATGTCCTGCAGGTGGCGCTCAATGACTTAAGAATTTCAGTGGGCTGACTATTGCCAGCCATACAAGACTGTAAGATTACATATTTGGGCAACATTTACCAACCACTTGCTCTTCAATAACTGTGTGGTTGGGGATATGGTGCAGCCACAGAACAGGTGCATGAAGGTGCAGTAGCCACTTCTCTAAGCTGCTCGTTTCTGAATATATTATTTGCACTGAAACCTGAGTTGTTTGCTTACGGTGAGAGAAATGAGAACTTCTTGTGTGGCCTCCACTTAGCAAATCCAGATGGTATTTTATGTTTATCTTCCATAATCTGCTATTACATAATTCCCTGTGAAATAATTCAATTTACCTTGAACCGATACGGATATTTTCCATAATAAGAGATAATATTTGCTTATTGAGTTGATGACTTCATGGTCAGCGTGACACAAGCATTCCGCGGGTTGATACTTTCCGTTCTGCAAAGATTCCTTTGTTTATACTGTTACCCCGTTCTAGGGGGTCTCTGGGATCGCTATTTTGTTGTACAGGGTACTGACGCTGAAGTCGTATCTCAGCCGTTAAAATTTAGCTAAATTACCGCAGTCAGGGGGCGTATTTTTAATTTAAATACATGTATTTGGGGCAACAACAAAAAAAAGATAATTTTTGTGTTTAATTAAAAAACGTTTACACTGTTCGTTTTTTTTCCAGGCACATTCAACTTTGATGCGGTCTATGGTCATAAGTCAGTTGAGTGAAGCTCAGAAAAATAGATTTAAGAGGCACAAATTCTCCATCAGACCATTATAGCGGCTCACCGACAGATTCTCAGTTAACTCATTCTGCACCAAGCACAACACAGAGGCTATAGAAGACAAAACAAACAGGGCATTTTTTAAATGGAACCCAACTGCAATTTTTTTTTAGCCCTAATTGAATGAATATAGTAAAAGAAAATAAAAACATTGTCCCCAACGGTGGACAACCCCACAAATCCACTAGCAACAAAATATGGATGTATTATGCCATCATGAGATTTATTAAGAACCTTGAAGAAAAAGGGTCCCAGAGGGCTCCTCTTCGCTTTGTCTTTTTTTTGCTCCTTGCCTTCCCGTTTTCTTCTTCAGTTGATAGTTGGTATCAGGGATTTTTTTTTTTTTGCAGCACGATATGTAATTTTTTAATCATTTTTCTTTTTAAATATTTTTCTTCCAAGTGACGTAAAAACAGCAATTCTGTTGTCTAGACTTTTTTTTTATTTACAATGTTTACTGTATGGGATACAAATGATATTTTATTAGTTTGGACAGTTACACATGCAGAGTTACTAATAATGATTATTTTTATTTTATTTTTTTTTTATTTCACATGAAAAATCTATATACCATAAGTGTTTATAGTCTTTACTAGATGGAGGCCCGATTCTAACGCATCGGATATTCTAGAATATGTATGTATGTATGTATATAACACAGGCCACGTAGTAAATAACACAGCCCACGTAGCATAAAACACAGCCACGCAGTATATAACACAGCCACGTAGTATATAACACAGCCACGTAGTATATAACACAGCCACGCAGTATATAACACAGCCCACGTAGTATATAACACAGCCACGTAATATATTGCCCAGCCACATAGTATATAGCACAGAGACGTAGTATATAACACAGGCCACGTAGTATATAACACAGCCCACGCAGTATATAACACAGCCCACGTAGTATATAACACAGGCCACGCAATATATAACACAGCCCACGTAGTATATAACACAGGCCACGCAATATATAACACAGCCCACGTAGTATATAGCAATGTGGGCACCATATCCCTGTTAAAAAAAAAGAATTAAAATAAAAAATAGTTATATACTCGCCTTCTGGCGGCCCCTGGATCCAGCCCAGGCCTTTAGCGATGCTCCGTTCGCAGTAATGCATTGCGGCAATAACACGTGATGATGTAGCGGTCTCGCGAGACCGCTACGTCATCTCCGGTCATTGCCGCAATGCATTCTTGGGACCGGAGCGTCGCGAGGAGCGGGAAAGACGCCGGATGGTGAGAATATAAGGATTTTTTATTTTTTTTATTATTTTTAACATTAGATTTTTTTTACTATTGATGCTGCATAGGCAGCATCAATAGTAAAAAGTTGGTCACACAGGGTTAATAGCAGCTTTAACGAACTACGTTACCAAATACCCTGTTTTTTACATCTTTTACTAGCACTTGCGGATTACTGCAACATTTTTTCAAACTGAGTGTTTTTGGTTTTACTGTTCTCTTTTGTGTCTTCAGGTTTCTTGGTGGTGTGTGAACATGATCATACAGACTTGTTCGCTGTGCAAGTAGCCCATGTGTTCCTGTTTCCATAATTGTTCTCTTGTGTCTACAAGACTGGGGAGTTCCACCACTCCTCTTGGGCTATCTGCACAAAAGCTGTTCTACCCTGTATGCACACATGGATTTTTCCTCTCTGAACCCTGTTCACACAGGTTATATACAGATGATCAGGTTTTTAAATACATCAGATAGGGATTGCATACATTAGTTAGGACTGCTCTGATAAGGGTATACCGTGAAGATTGGTAGAGCAGCTTAGTATACATTTTTTGCAAAAAACGTATCAACCAAATACCCTGTTTTTTACATCTTTTACTAGCACTTGCGGATTACTGCAACATTTTTTCAAACTGAGTGTTTTTGGTTTTACTGTTCTCTTTTGTGTCTTCAGGTTTCTTGGTGGTGTGTGAACATGATCATACAGACTTGTTCACTGTGCAAGTGGCCCATGTGTTCCTGTTTCCATAACACAGCCCACGCAGTATATAACACAGCCCACGTAGTATATAACACAGGCCACGCAATATATAACACAGCCCACGTAGTATATAACACAGGCCACGCAATATATAACACAGCCCACGTAGTATATAGCAATGTGGGCACCATATCCCTGTTAAAAAAAAAGAATTAAAATAAAAAATAGTTATATACTCACCTTCTGGCGGCCCCTGGATCCAGCCCAGGCCTTTAGCGATGCTCCGTTCGCAGTAATGCATTGCGGCAATAACACGTGATGATGTAGCGGTCTCGCGAGACCGCTACGTCATCTCCGGTCATTGCCGCAATGCATTCTTGGGACCGGAGCGTCGCGAGGAGCGGGAAAGACGCCGGATGGTGAGAATATAAGGATTTTTTATTTTTTTTATTATTTTTAACATTAGATTTTTTTTACTATTGATGCTGCATAGGCAGCATCAATAGTAAAAAGTTGGTCACACAGGGTTAATAGCAGCTTTAACGAACTACGTTACACCGCGTTATGCCGCGACCAATCAGTGACGCGGGATTTCCGTGACAGACAAACAGACGGAAGTACCCCTTAGACGATTATATAGATAGATTTTATTTATTTTTAAACCATGGATCAATGTGCTGTAATACTGTAATATTACAGTGCATTGTAAAATTATAGTTCTCCTATGAAGCCCAGCCACAGACTGAGCTTCATCTTCATAGGTGTACAAACATGGCAGACAATGAGGTTTTCAGTGGACACTCGGATGTCAAAGCATTGCCATCCGCCCCCTGCCAATGAGGGAACTGTGGTGCTTTGACAGGTGCCACATCCCCTTTATGATTGATCAGGCACAGCGCCCTACATTGTGCTGTGGTTGTGTCTGGTACTGCAGCACAGTCATATTCACTTGAGATGACCTGTGAAGAATATTTAGAGTAGATATGTTCCATTGGTCGTGAGCCCTACGGCCATTGTCCACTTCCTCCCCAGATTACTACTATTTAAATAAATAAATATTATATATATTTATTTATTTTTACATCAAATGCATGTATTTGGGGTTAAAATCAATTTTGCAATCGAGTCTTAATACAAATATTGCACTATTCGACGTCTGCAGACTTTGTTTTGCTGCGCATTTAATTTGAATGTGGTCTGTGATCATAAATCAGAGAGGAGCTCAGAAAAAGACATTAAAAAAAGTTGGAAACTTTCAGTACATTCAATCTTATAAAGAGCTCACTGATGGATTCTTGGTTAACTCATTCTGCAACCAGAGGTAAACCGGGCAACATAGAGGCTATAGAAGACAAATGTGCAAAAATACTTCTATGAAACCTAGTTATAAAAGTGATTTTTAACCCCAAACGCTGTACATGCATTTGCGTAAAAAAAAAAAAAAAAGAAATAGTCCGCAAAGGTGGACAACCCCTTTAAACTTTATTTACATAAGGAATGTCCCATTAATAAACAGCACCAGTGCCTTGTATTTAGTGCCATTATTTTGCAGCTTATGGTAGGTGACAGGTGTGATTGAAGAACAGCAAATACAGAGTAGACGCCTGACTCCGTAAGGACATCTACATCCTCTTAAATAAGGAGGTGAGGATTTAAGGATAAGAATATTACACCAAGCAGTAGACAAATATTGACAGCGAAGGGAAGTAACCGGCAAGAAATGTATAGATGGTTTCGAGGTCAATGCCTTGTAATACTCGATGTTATCACCAGCCCATGGGTAAATAGCGCACGGGACATGTCCCAACCTGCTCACGGTGCAAGAAGAGCGAGTTATAAAGAGAGGACACTGCACAGCATTATAAATAACAAAAACTGACTGGCGCTTCCAAGCTAATGTGAACAGGTGCATACTAGGAGCAGCCACCTCCATACACAATATACGAACGAAGTTGCACTCTGTCGTGCTAAAGCATGTAGACATGGAATATATGAAATAGGAATAGAAATACTGCCCTGGATAATAATAAGAAATTAAGACACTTAGCACATAATTTGCCCAATTCATGTGTGCCCAGCAACCAACGACAAGGTGGTCTCTATTTTTTCTTATTATGCAGTGCAGTATTGCTATTCATATTTCATATATTCTGTGTCTACATGCTTAAGAACGACACATTGCATGGAATATATGAAATATGAATAGCAATACTATGTCGTGCCCATTACAACGTATGGAGCATGTGTGATGCCCATTATACTGTATAGAGCACTATGTGGGGCCATTATACAGTATGGAGCACTATGTGGGGCTATTATACAGTATGGAGCACTATGTGGGGCCATTATACAGTATGGAGCACTATGTGGGGCCATTATACTGTATGGAGCACCATGTGGGGTTATTATACTGTGTGGAAGACTATGTGGGAAGCATTATACTGTATGGATCACTATGTGGGGCCATTATACTGTATGGAGCACTATGTGGGGCCATAATACTGTGTGGAGCACTATGTGGGGCCATTATACTGTATGGAGGACTATGTGGGGCTATTATACAGTATGGAGCACTATGTGGGGCCATTATACAGTATGGAGTACTATGTGGGGCCATTATACTGTATGGAGCACCATGTGGGGTTATTATACTGTATGGAAGACTATGTGGGAAGCATTATACTGTATGGATCACTATGTGGGGCCATTATACTGTATGGAGCACTATGTGGGGCCATAATACTGTATGGAGCACTATGTGGGGCCATTATACTGTATGGAGGACTATGTGGGGCCCATTATTCTGTATGGAAGACTATGTGGGGCCATTATACTGTATGGAGGACTATGTGGGAAGCACTATACTGTATGGATCACTATGTGGGGCCATTATACTGTATGGAGCACTATGTGGGGCCATTATACTGTATAGAGCACCATGTGGGGTTATTATACTGTATGGAAGACTATGTGGGGCCATTATATTGTATGGAGGACTATGTGGGAAGCACTATACTGTATGGATCACTATGTGGGACCATTATACTGTATGGAGCACTATGTGGGGCCATTATACTGTATGGAGCACCATGTGGGGTTATTATACTGTATGGAAGACTATGTGGGGCCATTATACTGTATGGAGGACTATGTGGGAAGCACTATACTTTATGGATCACTATGTGGGGCCATTATACTGTATGGAGCAATATGTGGGGCCATTATACTGTATGGAGCACTATGTGGGGCTATTATACTGTATGGAGTACTATGTGGGGCCATTATACTGTATGGAGGACTATGTGGGAAGCACTATACTGTATGGATCACTATGTTGGATCCATTATACTGTATGGAGCACTATGTAAGGCCATTATACTGTACAGAGCAATATGTGGGGCCATTATATTGTATGTAGTAGCACTATGTGGCCCCATTATAGCATATGGAGCACTATTTTGTGGCCATTATAACATATGGAGCATACCATGGGAGAGAAGCAGGACAAAGGCACAGCTGTATGACCTCAGGTTAATGAAGCTGCACACACACCAGGGATTACGGGTGCCACTTCCAAAAAAAGAGAATCCTTATGTCCATAGAAAAGAAAGCGGATTGGCACATACCATCCCGTGCAACAAAATCCTTCATTGTGGCATAATCATACCAACAGCAGGCAGATAAAACAGTGGCGCAAATACAGACGACGATCGTTTCACGCTTACATTGCGGTATGTGCCAACCCGCTTTCTTTTCTATGGACATAACACTATGTGATGCCCATTATACCTTATGGAGCACTTTCTGATGCCCATTATATCGTATGGAGCACATTATACCATATGGATCACTACGTGGGACTCGTTATACTGTGTGGAGCACATTATACTGTATGGAGCAACATGTGGTGCCTATTATCCTGTATTGACCACCATGTGGGGTTCATTATACTGAATGGAGCACCATGTTGGGCCATTATACCGTATGGAGGACTATGTGGGGCTGTTATAATGTATGGAGCACCATGTGGGGCCATTATAATGTATGGAGCACTACGTGAAGCCATTATACTGTATGGAAAACTTTTTGTGGCCATTACACTGAATGGAGCCGTATGTGGGGCCATTATACTGTATGGAAGGTAAAAAAGGGACCCATTATACTGTATGGAGCACGTTTTGTGGCCATTATACTGTATGGAGTGCTGTGTGTGGATTACAGTTGGACATTTATACTGCGATGGGGTCACCATTCTTTGTCAGAGAGGGGATTTGGGGGTACAGTAGTGTCATCATACCCTGCAACTGGAGGGTACTTTGGAGGAATTCACTGTGGGGGTGTCATACTGTTTGGTGGACACTTTTGTTTGCATCATACTTTATCTGTATTGTTCAATTTTTTTATAATTTACTAGATGGCAGCCCGATTCTAAAGAATCGGGAGTCTAGAATCCATATATACTTTATTTATTCAAATGTAAGAATAATACAATTAATAAATAATAGTAAGAAAGAACAAAAATAATAGGCAGTATATGGAGAAAACACCAAACAAAAGTTCAAAATTGGTGTGAAAATGTCACTGAACCACTTCACAACTAAATATATATAGTTTTGGTAAATGGTATTATCATTTTTTTGACGAAATTCGGCAGGAGCTTGAAGAACAACGTCACTGGGCCCGCCTCCACGCAGTAGAAACTTGCTGTGAGGTAAAAATTCAAAAATCACACCAAAATGGCGGGCGGAGTGTGTCACAGTACGGCACGTTTCTGATTGGTCGCTCGCAGCAGGCGGCAACCAATCAGACACTGGACACTGTTGACGTCACTTATCTCCGGACATTAGCTCCGGACATTAGCTCCGGACATTAGCTCCGGACAAAGCCACGGAAGTTGGCACAAATTGCAGGAAGTAGTATTCTAGGCAATTATATATTAGATTATTACATATTTAAATTAGACCATGTAGCTATATTGTCACGCCATTAACGGCGATAAAGGGGCAGGACGGCGTACTGGGACCCACACCTGTCCCTGCCACTATAATGGGGCCCTGGCTTTCCCTTATCTCAGGGGTACCTATGATGGTTAGGAGGCCTGAGCCGCCAGCGTATTCCTGTCTCCTCTGCAGACCTTATTAGTGGCCCCCTCTCCCCCCAAGGGAGGTGGACTGCTCCAGTGTATAAATGCAACAATAAACAGGGTATACAGACAAGGTAACTAAAAGTCTCAAACTCACCAAATGCTCACACAACCACAGAGGTAACACAGAGAAGGGAAGAGAAGGAAAAAACTAGGAAGGAAAACAGGTTTAACATGCAACCAAAACAGCAGACACCAATCTGTGTAAATAAACCTCCAAGCTCCTAATACCATGCTCCTTCAACCTCCAAGCCAGGCAGCTTAACTGATCACTGACAATAGCTGTAGTCAAGGCTGGGTCTATATAGAGGAGCTTACAAAATCCACTTCAGCTGAGAGACCCAGCTCTCAGCAACTCAGCAACAAGGTTAACTCCTGCACTGCTGGCACAAAGCAGCCAGATCAGAATACAGGAGAAGAGCTTCTGTTCACTGTGTGTGAACGAGGCCCAGAGCGCTGCAGTTCTCTGGAACCTCTCTGTCGAGGTAGCCCCGTGACATATATGCTTTTTAATGCTCTTGCATAACATATTATATTGTTCCAATATTTTATTCAACGATTTATTAATTAGAATGTACTAAGGGCAGCACGGTGGTGCAGTGGTTAGCACTACAGCCTTGCAGCGCTGGGGTCCTGGGTTCTAATCCCACCCAGGACAACATCTGCAAAGAGTTTGTATGTTCTCTCCGTGTTTGCGTGGGTTTCCTCCGGGCACTCCGGTTTCCTCCCACATTCCAAAGACATACTGATAGGAATTCTAGATTGTGAGCCCAATCGGGGACAGTGATGATAATGTGTGCAAAACTGTAAAGCGCTGCGGAATTTGTTAGCGCTATATAAAAATAAAGATTATTATTATTATTATTATTATTTGTTTGTGGGACACCCACATTAAGTTTGTTTCCATATGGAAAAGTTAATTATTATATTTATATATTTATAAGGAAAAACGTCCGCAATTGTTGACTTTTTTTAATAAATATCAAGGTTGGGCCGCGACTTTGTCCAAGCTTTTAATTTTGGCCCTTTGTGTATTTGAGTTTCACATCCCTGGTCTAGATCTACCAGCACTACTTTCTCTTGATCAGTCAAGAATAGAAATTCCAGCTCTCACTGCTCCAAGTCCTGTCTGTTCAGCAGTCATGGTGTGATGACCAGGGTAAAATGTCTAGAAAGCTGACCGCCCTGGTATTGAAAAATAATCAGGACATCAAGGACTGCTGATTATAACAAAACTCAAAAAATTAAAGGACCAAAGAAAGATTCAAAACATAATTTTTATTCATCCTCTATGGATTCTTCATTTTTTATTTAGTAAGATTCCTAGCATTGTCATCATAAACAGAAAAGGTAGGTTTTTATTTTTTTAATTTTCCATACCACTATTTAAAAATAAATAAATAATAATGATAATATACATATACATATACAGGTGCTTCTCACTAAATTAGAATATAATAAAAAAGTTCATTTATTTCAGGTCTTCAATACAAAAAAATGAAACTCATATTATATAGAGTAATTACAAAGTGATCTATTCTGTTTATTTCTGTTAATGTTGATGATTATGGCTTACAGGCAATGAAAACCCAAAAGTCATTATCTCAGTAAATTGGAATAAATAACAAAGAACACCTGCAAAGGCTTCCTACGCGTTTAAAAATGTCCTTTAGTCTGTTTCAGTAGCTCCACAATCACGGGGAAGACTGCTGACTTGACAGATGTCCAAAAGGCATCACTGACACACTCCACAAGGAGGGGAAGCCACAAAAGGTCATTAAGGTCATTGTTAAAGAAGCCGGCTTTTCACAGAGTGCTGTATCCAAGCATATTAATGGAAGGTTGAGTGGACGGAAAAAGTGTGGTAGAAAAAGGTGCACAAGCAACTGGGAGAACCGCAGCCTTGAAAGGATTGTTAAGAAAAGGCCATTCAAAGATTTAGGGGAGATTCACAAGGAGTTGACTGCTGCTGGAGTCATTGCTTCAAGAGCCGCCACACACAGACGTATCCAGGACATGGGCTACAAGAGGGTACAGACTGGGGCTGAAATTCAGTCCTGGCATATTAAATGATACAAACCCATGTTGTCCCTGTAGCCAATCACCAGATGGGATATATTACTAGCATTACCCTGGATCGAGGAAAGGAAAATTTTCTTCAAGACCAATATTTCTAATGATACCTGTGGCCTGCTGAGGTAAGTGGCGGAGTCAGCAACTTTGTGCTCCATCACACCTCTTAACAGTATGGGTGTCTTGAGAACACCAATTCTGTTAACAATGTAGCAGACAAGGCGGCCCATGTCCTTCTGGCATTTGCTAGAATTGCCAGATGGCCAGATCTGCCCTGGCTACAAGTGTCACATTCCTTGTGTCAAGCCACTCATGACCAATAGACAACACCAGAAGCGTCTTACCTGGGCCAAAGAGAAAAAGAACTGGACTGTTGCTCAGTGGTCCAAGGTGTTGTTTTCAGATGAAAGTACATTTTGCATTTCTTTTGGAAATCAAGGTCCCAGAGTCTGGAGGAAGAGTGGAGGCCACAATCCAAGCTGCTGGAGGTCTAGTGTGAAGTTTCCACAATCACTGATGGTTTGGGAGCCATGTCATCTGCTGGTGTAGGTCCAATGTGTTTTATCAAGACCAAAGTCAGTGCAACCGTCAACCAGGAAATTTTAGAGCACTTCATGCTTCTCTCTGCTGACAAGCTTTTTGGAGACGGAAATTTCATTCTCCAGCAGAACTTGGCACCTGTCCACACTGCCAAAAGCACCAATACCTGGTGTACAAACAGCAGTATCACTGTGCTTGATTGGCAGCAAACTCGCCTGACCTTAACCCCATAGAGAATCTATGGGGTATTGTCAAGAGGAAGATGAGAGACACCAGACCCAACAATGCAGACAAGCTGAAGGCTGCTATCAAAGCAACCTGGGCTTCCATAACATCTCAGTAGTGTCACAGACTGATCGCCTCCATGCCACGCCGCAGTGATGCAGTAATTGATGCAAAAGGAGCCCGACCAAGTATTGAGTGTATTTACTGAACATATATTTCAGTAGGCCAACATTTCAGATTTTAAAATAATTTTTCAAGCTGGTGTTATAAAGTACTAGCTATTGAACCCGTTCTACGCCCGGGTGGCGAGCATTTATATTGGTATATGGTCTCCATCCTGCGCCCCCATCCTGTCATGTGCTGCTCCCATCCTGCGTCCCCATCCTGTCATGTGCTGCTCCCATCCTGCGCCCCCATTCTGACATGTGCTGCTCCCATCCTGCGCCTCCATTCTGACATGTGCTGCACCCATCCTGCGTCCCCATCCTGCGTCCACATCCTGTCATGTGCTGCTCCCATCCTGCGCCCCCATTCTGTCATGTGCTGCTCCCATCCTGCGCCCCCGTTCTGTCTTGTGCTGCTCCCATCCTGCGCCACCGTTCTTTAATTTGCTGCTCCCATCCATATGCCCCATACGCTGCTCCATAAAGGTTTATGGCCCCCATAAAATGCTCCATAGTATATGCCCCGTACACTGCTCCATAAAGGTTGATGGCCCCCATAAGATGCTCCATAGTATATGCCCCCGTACACTGCTCCATAAAGGTTTATGGCCCCCATAAGATGCTCCATAGTATATGCCCCCATACACTGCTCCATAAAGGTTTATGGCCCCCATAAGATGCTCCATAGTGTATGCCCCGTACGCTGTTCCATAAAGGTTTATGGCCCCCATAAGATGCTCCATGGTATATGCCCCCGTACACTGCTCCATTATGGTTTATGGCCCCCATAAGATGCTCCATAGTGTATGCCCCATACGCTGTTCCATAAAGGTTTATGGCCCCCATAAGATGCTCCATACTATATGCCCCCGTACACTGCTCCATTATGGTTTATGGCCCCATAAGATGCTCCATTATGGTTTATGGCCCCATAAGATGCTCCATTGTATATGCCCCGTATGCTGCTGCAATATATATAAAGAAAAATAAAATACCATACTCACCTATGGTCGCTGGGCGCCGAGTGCTGGGGGGCCTGAGCAGGCGGGGACACCGGTGCGCTGTGGGGGTCAGGTGCCGGTATCGCCGCCAGCTCAGGCCCCCCAGCACTTACTATATTCACCTGGCCCCGTTCCACCGCTGCGCGCCGCCATCTTCCCGGTCCTCTAGCTGTGACTGTTCAGTCAGAGGGCGGCGCCGGTGCGCATTAAGCGCGTCATCGCGCCCTCTGAACTGAAGGTCACAGGCCGAGGACCGGGAAGATGGTGGCGTGCAGGGGTGGAACGGGGCCAGGTGAATATAGCTCATACTTACCCTCCTTGCGGTCCCTGCTTCTCTGTTGGAGATCGCGGTGTGCGTTCAGTGTTCACGCATACCGCGATCTCCTGGGAGCGTCACTCTGTGAGGCCCAGACTGCGCCGGCGCTTGCGCTTGCGCAGTCTATCAAGGCTTCGGACAGAGTGATGCTCCCAGCGTTATATTATAGATTCTAATTTACTGAGATAATGACTTTTGGGTTTTCATTGGCTGTAAGCCATAATAATCAACAATAACAGAAATAAAGACTTGAAATAGATCACTCTGTTTATAATGACTAATATATGAGTTTCACTTTTTGTATTGAAGAACTGAAATAAATTAACTTTTTGATGATATTCTAATTTAGTGAGAAGTACTTGTATACGTATGTGTATATATGTATGTATATATATATATATACACATATACATACTGTATATACATACATACATACGTATACACGGTATATACATACAGAAATACAGAAGTCTTACAATTCTCTTAATGGCTACTAGATTGTAAAGCGCTTCAGAATATGTTGGCGCTATATAAAGTTTATTATTATTATTATTATACTGGCAACAGAGGTCCTGATTCATCAAGACCAGCATTTTTCACAACGGTCTTGTTGACAGGGAGAGATGGAGGTGCCTCTTAATGAACCAGGCAAGGCATGAAGTGGCATAGGAAGCACCGACACGTGTCATGAATTTGATAAGCAGGAGTCACCACACCCTGACAACTTTGTCAAAACTGGGTGAAAATGGCGTGACAGAGCCTAATATTGCCTTGCGTTGACCAAAAATGTTGGAACTTTTCAAACCTTTTAACACCAATTTTTTTAGTGTAAAGGCGGCCAGTGATGAATTGGAGCCTCAGTTCCTGTTCTGTACAAATGACTTTTCAGAAGTCTCATTATCAACGCTGACAGGATTACAATAAAAGGTAACACCTCTGGAATAGAAAAATTCAGATGAGCCCTCATTCATAATAAGTGATGTCACAACTCCCCTCCTCTTCCTTTCTGCACAGGAACCTTTCCCCAGCTGAGACGTCACTTCCATACAAACTATTAGATTGGGAATCAGTATTAGCATTATCAAACATTTAAAAAAAAAAATACATTTAATGCATTTAACAGAAAAACTTGGTTTAAACAATTGTTCACTTTTTGGTAGCATATTCCCTTTAAATGGCCCCGTGTTATAGTCACCCTATAATATGGATCCTAACATGCTCTGATCACAATGTTCTCACATATAAAGGCAGGAACAATAAGCCAGTGATTACTTCCCAGCACTGGCATCAGCGGAATTTGATATTTCCTGTAGTGCGTAGACCTGTCAGCAAGTGCCGTACTACTTGTTGATGGTTTCCACCTTGTAGATGGAACAGTATTTGATGCTCCCATGTCCTGCACCAAAATATAAAGCAAATGTCAGGAAGACTTGTAAGTCTGATCTTAGGCCTCATTCAGACATCAGAAACTTTTCTTATAGGTTAAAACATAGGCCAGATTTTCATCGGTGGGCAAATATGTTATCCTCTGTGACAACATGATGTCTCCAAAATAAAAAAAAAGTGGTGAATTCCTGCTATTTACTAGTTCAGGGTTTGTGTGAAGACAGAATTGCCCCAAGGAAACAAATACTTAAGACTTGGAGAGAAGGTTCCAGGAGGAAGCGGGCAGTCTGACAAGCACCGAGGGCTGGAGATCCTATTGTCAGCCCTGAATAAGGAGAGGAAATCTCACCCCTGGCAGGAAGAGCCTCTGCAAATATCTCAGCAGGGAATTCCTGAGCTGTTCCTCAGGGTGTTTTTCCCTAAACACCATTTATTTACATGCGTATGGATTGTAGACACTGAGACAAAACAGAAGCTGAGGATCCTAACAATGATCCCAGGGGCGTAGGTGTAAGGCTATGTTCACACGTTCCTGATTTCCCTGCTGTTTTTTCTGCACTAAAAACCGCAGCTCTTGGCAGAAAACGCAGGTGCGTTTTTGGTGCGTTTTTTTATGCGGTTTTTAGTGCTTTTTTTTATGCAGTATTCTCTGCAGAGTCTGTGTGTTTTCTAGGAAGTATTTTAGGGTTAAAATGGCTGAAAATACCCTAACCCTACCCCTACCCCTAACCCTACCCCTAACCCTACCCCTAACCCTAACCCTACCCCTAACCCTAGTTCTAACTGTAGTGGGGGAACAAAAAAAAAATCTTTATTTTATTATTGTTACTACCTATGGGGGTGATAAAGGGGGGGGTCATTTACTTTTTTTTTTATTTTGATCACTGTGAGGTTATCACAGTGATCAAAATATGCCTGGAACGAATCTGCCAGCCGGCAGATTCGGCGGGCGCACTGCGCATGCGCCCGCCATTTTGGAAGATGGCGGCGCCCAGGGAGAAGACGGACGGACGGACACCGGGAGGCCCGGTAAGTATAAGGGGGGAGATGAGGACACGGGGGGGGGGGGGGGCGTCGGAGCACGGGGGGTGGCATCGGAGCATGGGGGGGTGGGATTGGAGCACGGGGGGGACAGCCACACTCCGCCCACGCACTTCCTGCTGCAGCGGTTCTGCTCCACAAACCGCAGAAAACCCGCAGATATTTTTTTCGTCTGCGGATTTTACTGCGGATTTGACCCTCACAATGGAGGTCAATGAGTGCAGAACCGCTGCAGTTCCGCACAAAGAAGTGACATGGTCCTTCTTTTTTACCGCAGCTATTCAGCGCGGCTTTTTTAGTGAATTTCTGCAATGTGGGCACAGCGGTTCCTGTTTTCCATAGGGTAACATTGTACTGTACCCTGCATGGAAAACAGCTGCGGACCCGCAGTGGCAAAATCGCGGCGGTTCCGCAGTAAAAAACGCATTGTGTGAACATGGCCTAAAACTTCACCTAAGGGTTCATCTCCACTTGTGTGAGAAAAAAATGGTCCGATTTACGGACCGAAAAAACTGATGTAACGTCTGCGAGTGCCATGCGAGTGCCATGCGAGTGTCATGCGAGTGTCATGCGCTTTTTTTATCGCAACATCCGTATGACATCCGTATTGCTGTCCGATTTTTACGCACCCGTGTCCTTAGAAAAGCCGGCAATTCAGCGCAGAGTACAGTAAAATCACACTGACATGTTAGATTAGAGTAGATATATACACATAGAATAGGTATATATACATATATATATGTCAGGGAGACACCTATATATATATATTTATATTTAATGCAGCGCGAGACAGCTTTAAAGCTGGTAATTCAATTACCGGCTTTTGCTTTCTCCTTCCTAAACCCGACATGATTTGAGACATGGTTACATACAGTAAACCATCTCATATCATATGTAAAGCGCCATGGAATAAATGGCGCTATAATAATAAATAATAATAATAATAATAATATCACCATTTTTTTTGCATATTCCACACTACTAATGTTAGTAGTGTGTATATGCAAAATTTGGCCGTTGTAGCTATTATATTTGAGGGTTAAATGGCGGAAAAAATTGGCGTGGGCTCCCGCGCAATTTTCTCCGCCAGAGTAGTAAAGCCAGTGACTGAGGGCAGATATTAATAGCCTGGAGAGGGTCCACGGTTATTGGCCCCCCCCTGGCTAAAAATACCTGCCCCCAGCCACCCCAGAAAAGGCACATCTGGAAGATGCGCCTATTCTGGCACTTGGCCACTCTCTTCCCATTCCCGTGTAGCGGTGGGATATGGGGTAATGAAGGGTTAATGCCACCTTGCTATTGTAAGGTGACATTAAGCCTAATTAATAATGGAGAGGCGTCAATTATGACACCTATCCATTATTAATCCAATACTAGTAAAGGGTTAAAAAATTACACAAACACATTATTAAAAATTATTTTAATGAAATAAAAACAAAGGTTGTTGTAATATTTTATGTAACGCCCAATCCAATCACTGAAGACCCTCGATCTGTAAATAAAAAAACATAATAAACCAACAATATACATACCTTCCGCAGATCTGTAAAGTCCAACGATGTAAATCCTTCTGAAGGGGTTAAAATATTTTGCAGCCAGGAGTTCTGCTAATGCAGCGCTACTCCTTGCTGCAAAACCCCGGGGAATGAAGGTAAAGTAGGTCACTAACCTATATTTACCTGCATTTGCGGTGAGGCGCCCTCTGCTGGCTGTTCATAGATCGTGGGAACTTTCCTAGAAAGCTTGGGAGCTTCTAGGAAAGTTCCCACGATCTATGAACAACCAGCAGAGGGCGCCTCACCGCAAATGAAGGTAAATATAGGTCATTGACCTACTTTACCTTCATTTTCCGGGGTTTTTGCAGCCATGAGCATCATTGCATTAGCAAAGCTCGTGGATGCAAATTATTTTAACCCCTTCAGATGGATATACATCGTTGGATGTTACAGATCTGCGGAGGGTAAGGATATTGTTGGTTTATTATGTTTTTTTTGTTACAGAACGAGGGTCTTCAGTGACTGGATTGGGCGTAGAATAAAATACTCCAACAACCATTGTTTTTATTTCATTAAAATAATTTTAAATAATGTGTTTGTGTTTTATTTAACCCTTTACTACAATTGGATTAATATTGGATAGGTGTCATAATTGACGCCTCTCCATTATTAATTAGGCTTAATGTCACCTTACAATAGCAAGGTGGCATTAACCCTTCATTACCCCATATCCCACCGCTACACGGGAATGGGAAGAGAGTGCCCAAGTGCCAGAATAGGCGCATCTTCCAGAGGTGCCTTTTCTGGGGTGGCTGGGGGCAGGTGTTTTTAGCCAGGGGGGGGGGGCCAATAACCGTGAACCCTCTCCAGGCTATTAATATCTGCCCTCAGTCACTGGCTTTACTACTCTGGCGGAGAAAATTGCGTGGGAGCCCACGCCAATTTTTTACGCCATTTAACCCTTAAATATAATAGCTACAATGGCCAAATTTTGCATATACACACTACTAACATTAGTAGTGTGGAATATGCAAAAAAAATGGTGATATGAGATGGTTTACTGTATGTAACCATGTCTCATATCATGTCGGGTTTAGGAAGGAGAAAGCAAAAGCCGGTAATTGAATTACCAGCTTTAAAGCTGTCTCGCGCTGCATTAAATATAAATATATATATATATATAGGTGTCTCCCTGACATATATATATGTATATATACCTATTCTATGTGTATAGATCTACTCTAATCTAACCTGTCAGTGTGATTTTACTGTACTCTACGCTGAATTGCCGGCTTTTCTAAGGACACGGGTGCGTAAAAATCGGACAGCACTCGCATGGTGCGAGTGCTGTGCGTTTTTTCTCTCGCACCCATTGACTTGCATTGGCGAGTCTCGTCCGAGAATCTCAGCAATACGCAGCATGCTGCGATTTTTTTCTCAGCCGACACAGATTTTTCTCAGTCCGATTTCGGCTGGGAAAAAAATCGCAAATGGAATGTCACCTATTGATTAACATTGGTCCGAGTGCAATCCGATTTTTTATCGGATTGCACTCGTCCGTTTTTCACACAAGTGGAGATGAGCGCTAAGATAGATGCTGTAAAGTCTGACCTTTAGTTTTCCCTATAAGGCCTCGTTCACACCTTCAGTATTTTACATCGGTATTTGTAAGCCAAAGCCAGGAGTGGGTGATAAATGCAGAAGTGGCGCCATGTTTCCTCTGATTGTTCCTTTTCTGGTTTTGTCTTACAAATACTGATGGAAATCTGATCCAAAATTCAAAACTGATTTTGTTTTACATGCAAAAAAAAAAAATCACTAATGTCCGAAGGAGCAATAATAAAATATTTGCTATTGTATGCTCCACCTTGTAACTTGGTGGCAATGGAGCACATGGGGTGCAGAATAACAAAAAGTGCTGGATCATATGAATGCGTAACAAGGCTGAGTGCTATGCGATGATTTATCGGACAGCACTTGGCCCAATGTTATACTATGGGGCAGTGCAGATCTGATATTTTTTATTTATGTCGATTCTCATCATGGGACTTCAGATCACAAGACTATGGGTGCATGCGAAGCATTGGACTGCACTCGGATGTCTTCCAAGTGCAGTCCGCGGACTCAGACAATGGAGAAGATGGAGAAATTAAGTTCTTCTTCTCTGCACGGGAGAGAATCGGATCACACTCAGCCCGATTCTCTCGCATTAATCACCGCCCATGTGACCCCGGCCTAATAATATGACATAAACACCCCTATTTCCAGCCACAATATCTTGTAAGCCCCTAAAGTGAAAAAAAAAAAAGGAATAATATTGCCCAAGGTTGTGTCCAGGTAGATTTATTTATTTTTTTCCAGAAAAAAAAAGTCTAATAAGCTCCAGCAAAATGAAATGAACAAAAGGAGACCCCCGAGTTTTTTTTTTGTTTGTTTCTTGGCTGTTTTTGGAGCTTTTCAGCTCAAAAAAAATTCCTAAAAAAATTCACAGTCTGTGGCCTGTAAGAATGTTCACGAGGAGTTTTTAGAAATTTTTTCCTAAGCAGATTTGCTGCAACTAATCCTCCTGAAACTTATTATAAAACGTGTGCTATTTAGTTCTATGGGGAATCCAGTTTGCTGTTTATGAGGGGGATTTTTTTTGAGTATTTTTTTCTGAACTCACTGATTTAATTGTCAAATCTAAAAGCTGCAAATAAAAAAAACAAAACAAAACAAAAACGAAAAAAAAACACTTCAGAAAAAGAAAAACTCCAAAACATTCTGGAAAAACAGGATTCCCTCTTGGGTGTACAGAAAAATGTGCACCAGTTTTACCACACAACACAGCCTGAGCCTTCTATGCTTTTATGTCCTGCCTGCCCACACTGTCCCTGTCAGACAGGAGCAGCTGAAGTCTCCTGCACAGTGTGCACAGTGTAATATGAGGGGAGGCAGAGCTGCCATGACACCCGCGTCTCCTCCTCACACAGGCGGCTACTGACTGACAGCAGTGCGGCTGCAGTGTGCGCTCTGCTCCAGCAGAGGGCGGAGCTCGTCAGGGGCTCTACACCGCATGCGCAGTGCACAGCACAGACCAGTCTCCCCTGGGCTGCAGAGCAGACTATGGCTCCGCGTCTGCGTCTCTTCATCCTTGCGGTATCTCTAAATGTCCTGATCTATCCGGGCCCGGGCTGTGCGGCTACCGGGGGGCTCCGGAGACCTCCTGTGGAAGCCTGTGCTCCAAAGGTTAGTACTCCCCGGCTGGGAGAAACTTGGCGAAAACTTTGCTGAAAGTTTTGTCCGGACTTGTAAACTTTCCCCAGTGTGTGTATAGGACCGGATCCCGGGGCAGATGATGGGCATTGTAGTACAGGAGCTGTGTGGGTGATAGTGCCTGCTGGTGTCTACTTACTACAGCAGTGTATACTATATATATATATATATATATATATATATATATATATATATAATATGTATTCTGTACATAGATGGTGCACTGTTATGTGCGGGTATACAGTGTATATACATATGGTATACTGTATTATGTGTATGTATGTATAAGGTATGTATATTATATGACATACTTTTGTGTGTATGCGTAATGTGTGTGTGTATATATATATATATATATATATATATATATATATATATATATGATAGTGTACTGTTATGTGCATGTATACACTATATATGGTGTGTATATACGTATATGGTATATAGAGTATTACGTGTATATTATATGACATACTTTTGTGTGTATGCGTAATGTGTGTGTGTGTATATATATATATATATATATATATATATATATACGATAGTGTACTGTTATGTGCATGTATACACTATATATGGTGTGTATATACGTATATGGTATATAGAGTATTACGTGTATATTATATGACATACTTTTGTGTGTATGCGTAATGTGTATGTATATATATATATAGAGATAGATAGTGTACTGTTATGTGCATGTATACACTATATATGGTGTGTATATACATATATGGTATATAGAGTATTACGTGTATATTATATGACATACTTTTGTGTGTATGCGTAATGTGTGTGTGTGTATATATATATATATATATATATATATATATATGATAGTGTACTGTTATGTGCATGTATACACTATATATGGTGTGTATATACATATATGGTATATAGAGTATTACGTGTATATTATATGTATGATATATACTGTGTGCACTGTTATGTGTGTGTGATATATAATTCATACTGTAATATGTATATATTAGTATTGTCTACATTCCGCTAATTGTAGACTATATCATTAGCGATGTATGTTTTAAAGGCACTGACAGGGGAACAGCGGTGACACCCAGGGCATAAGTAGTGTAAAGTAGATGACCTGTATAACTATGTATTATACATAAATGTTTACATGTGACTCCACAATCCATAGAAGTCGATGTAGATATGTGCCGCGTCCCTGACCGCAGGGGATCTGGCATAAAGTCCAGATTTGGATCAAACTTCATGTCATTTCCCACAAACTGCAATGCAAAAAAAAAAAAAAGTGAACCTTGAACATATAAAGTAATTTCTTTCTAGCTGTGTAACTTTTTGTATTGCGTTTAGTAGGTATGAAGCGTCAGTACAGTATAGAGATGGGTAATTAGAAAGTAACTGGTTGTGACTGACGTTTTTGCCGTGTGATGGAAGGGAGCAGGGGCAGAGTTACTTGTGAATTGATTCCAAGTTTTGTGCTTCCACATTTTGACAGCTCCGGGATAATGGGGCGAGTTCTTATATAGTGGCTGCAGCGATTGTGACTTTGTCGTTCGTTTTGTACCAGAATCATCAGATGATGAATGGATCCAGATCAGAGATTGATTACTATGATCCAGCTCCTCCTATGTGGCCACGAAGCAGGTTTTGGATGGGTGTCAGATATATATTCCATATATTTATGGAATTGGATGAATGGTTGAATACAACATAAACGCTTTTATTGAATTCATATGCAACGCCATCATTTGTATGGAGGGTTGTTTGTGAATTTGGCATCAAGCTGCACTTGTAGATGACATTTGTGTACTAAGACTAACAACGTTTTCAGCTACTGTTGGGTGTATATTTTCTCAGGTTGTATGTCCGACAGTGAGCACAGCCTGGATGGCATCTGTCCAGTTAAAGGTCCTACTGTTAGAAAGTCATATACTGCATCATATGTAGTATTTTTTTTTTTTTTTACCATGGGACCCTTTGGTAGATGGATAACCCATTGTTAAAAAACAAAACAAAACCAGGTGGCCCTGTATATAGGAAGGTGCAGTGTCGGTGTGCACAATGTGTGTTTTGCAGTATTAATGCCATAAGGAATAATGGAGGGCCAACCATTGGTGCTGTTGCAGTTTGCTGGGTATAACATGGATCCGTAATTCAGCAGTGCGTGCAAATAAATGATTATTGTCACCATACAGATGCCTGTGTAAAATACCTGCTCCAAGGATGTGCCAATGATTGGGAATGAAAGCGGTCATTCAACCCGTTGACCTGTGTAAATGGACCTTAGCTTGTTTTCACCAGACAACCCTTCTATTACCGATCTACAGGATAGGTGATAACTTGATGATCAGTGTGGGTCCGAGTCCGACCGTAAGACAGCTGGGACCCTCACTGATAGCAGATTGGGGAATTTGTAGCCACTGACAGGGCACATTTTTGTCCATTCATTTTCAATGTGGCATCTGGAAAAAGCCAAATACAACGATCAGGTGCCCCATAGGTAATGAATGGAGCGGCTGTCGAGCACGTGCACTGCCTCGCCATTCTAAGGGAACGGTCAGACGGCCATATAATTCAGACCGAGAGCGGAACACAGTGCTCGGACTGGCCGGCAGCTCTCCCCACCGAGCGTGACCGCTTCATGTATTTCTATGCATTTGTCACGCTTGTGTTGGGAGAGCCGCCGGCCAGTCCGAGCACTGTGTCCCGATCCCGGACCGATTTATACTTGCGTCTGACTGCACCAAAATGCTGGTAAAAATTCCTCTTTCAGCATGCGGATTCCGGTGGTCAGACCACCACCGATCAATAAGTTATCAGATACCTTGGGGATAGGTAATAACTGGCTTAACCAGACAACCCCTTTAACAATAATGTGAGATATTTGGGTGGTCTCTATCGTTATGGTCTGCAAAACTATTTCTGGAAGTGTTTGGGTCAGTGAGTAATAATGCCTCTTTCCTTTGCTCCTCACCTTCAGATGTCCCCTAAGGACAGTTGTTTCCTCAGTGTGTTGGATTCCGTCTTCCTCCATTTTCAGTTCTTGTGCCCATTTGTTTTACCATCAGTGTGGCATCCATGAGTTATCATTTTTGTTTAATTTTTTTCTATAGAAATTCTTTGAAAAACAAAAACAAAATGCAGATATGTGAACAGGCCTATAAACTCCGGTCTGACTGAGGCCTAGCACCAATAATCAGCTGAATGCTCCTGATCATTGTCCGGTTTAAACATGGCAGCGATCAGCGGACAAATGAGGAACCTCTTGTCCATGAGGAACCTCTTGTCCATGAGGAACCTCTTGTCCATGAGGAACCTCTTGTCCATGAGGAACCTCTTGTCCATGAGGAACCTCTTGTCCATGAGGAAACTCTTGTCCATCGGCTGATCCCATCTTTCTTACGTCCTGGTGTAAACAAGGAACGTTCTGTCGACAACGTGCAATCTTCACGGTCACCTAATGATGGCAGGAACGTCGATCGGTGTCGGTGTACACGGTATTGGGCAGGTGGACACCCTTTCCCAAGATATAGGCATTTCTTTTATTCCCCAGAGAGGAGACGCATATCTTGTAACCAGAGAGTGTGAAGAAGCCATGTGAGGAAGCCTTTTCATCACCCTCAGACTGTGTTCAACTAGTAGAAGATTCCTGACAGGCAGATAATGGGGTCACCAAGAGTGTGTGGGGCTGAATGGCGAGGGCAGGTCACTCGTGTGGGTAGGACAAGAGGAAGCCGATTGTCTCGGCGACATATTCTATTAGATCTATTGCTTCCTCGGGGACCATTCTATGTTATTTCGCTCCTCAATGATTTAGTGCGTTGATATTTTGAGCATCTTTCTCCCCAATGTACTAAAAATTCACTGTTGGGGCAAATGTGAGCGTCCATTATCCATACACACGTCGAAAACATATATTCTTAAAATGACTAAATATTGCGACTTCCCAAATATTCACAATTGAACACTTTCTAGGTGATTTTGCTCGTTTCTACCTAGTGCTAGATTAGAACTTCAGCGTTGTGATCGGTGGTAAAGCCCATGTCGCATCTTTGTCTTGGTTCACATTAGTATGCGCAGGACATTTTACATAAAAAATATATGCACGCGCGCCATATATCGAACTATCTCTCTTAATTTTGATGTGTGTGTCCATCTACGTTTATACAAAGTGCACTGTATCAGGGTGGACCTAGACTTTTGTGAAAATGGATGGGTAAAGTCTTGCACCTGTCTTGGTTCTACGTGGCAGGTGCAGACAAGTGTATTTTTTCGGTTCCAAGTGCGATCTAACTAAACATCAGATCGTAATTCGGACCAATGTTAGTCTATGTGGATATGCACATGTTCTTTTTTGTTTTTTTTTTTGCTCGGATTGAGCCTTTTCCAAAGATAAAAATCACTGAGTTCCCTAGTTTGATCCGATATTCAGATTGCACTCTGCCATGCATGTCAGTGGGTGCATGAGAAAAATCGGACTGCATTCCGATGACATCCTGAGTGCAGTCCAATTTCTGCACACTAACAGAATGGAGAAGATGGAGAAAGCCACTGCCACTTCCAGATCGTCTGCACGTACCCTTATACCAAGTTTGCGCAGGAGCCGTCTTCTGCAGAGCGTCGACATCAATGCAACGTTGACATTGGCATTTACGTCAAGATTTATCATTTCTACGGACTGTGCATTTTTAGCAAGCCTGTCATATTCTGTATATATTTATTTTTCTTTTAATACCAGTTTTGACGTTGTCATGTCCATGCCTGCCTACCGAACATGCCCAAAGTGCTTTGAAGTGTAATGTGTCTTAAGTTACTTCCGCTCCCCCATGCACTTTGATTTTTTTTTTTTCCTTGTACACTATAGTGTGCGAAAAAAGCAAAAACCCTTTGAAGTGTTATAATTATGGAAATAATACCGCTCTTCTCAGGTTGCCCCTGTGCATAGAGAAGAAAAAAATTTTGTTTTGACATTCTTGTGAGCGGCGTCCCTTCCCTTCTCGCTACCGGTGGCTCATCCTTCCATCTTCGGGCAGACTTGCATGACTTGTTCCTTATTCCTTCTGTCCAGCTTTGCATTGTACACCCTGAATAGGCTTGCAAGGCTATTAGATGACTGACGGCCTCTGTACCATATTGTTTGCTCTGGGGTAGGGCCGCCTTTGAAGTATTGCCTATAGGAAACGAAGCCACTGTTTGTTCTATTAAAATTCCTTTTCATTTCCTCCCCTTAAACCACAGGCCACTTCCATCTGTCATTCAGCGCACTGCAGGGACACAGACTGATTGAAATGCAACGCGGGCCCGGCACCGTAAGCAGCGGAATGGGAATATTCCTGCCGCATTATGCACAAATTCCTGCAAAAGAACAATAACGCATTTGCAATCGGTTCGGTGGGGGGGAAATAGAACTCCTAAAAGGCATCTGAGGTCAAATTTCAGATTGTCGAAAACCTTTCCAAACCGATTATAATAAAATCTAACCCCCGATCAAAGACTGGAATATAAACCAGGTCCTAATCTGGCTAATTACATCTCTGGTGTTTGTGTGTCTCAGCTGGGCACCGCTGCGCTGGCGGCATATTGCGGGATTAAGCAGAATTTCTCCCGTTACCGGCAGCTGTGCACATGTGGATTGATCCGGCCTTCAGGACTGACTTGATCTTGCACGGTTTTTGTCATTAAATGGAGAGGTTTTTTTTTTTTTTTGAATACTGTGCCTGGATCTTAACATCTGGAAAGAGAGTTACGCTTTAAGATTTTGCAGATAAAGCAAAAATGAGAAAACAAGACCCCGGGATAAATGTGTAATGGCACAAACAGGATGAAGCTTAGGTGCATTTTCAGCTTTAATACACATCCAAAGCAATGGAGAACTGCAAACCAGTGCGAAACTTCCACTGCGGTGAATCCACAGAATTCCACTTTGGATTTGCCGCAGATTTCACCGTTGGCCATGTACACCCAACTTCTTTAAGACGCTGGTGAACCTGTCAAGGTTTTTTTTTAGGCGAAGCTGCAGGAAAAACCTGGCGTTCATCTTCGTTGGTGGATTTTGCGTCAACGGTTAAAAGTAGTAAGAAAAGACTGAACATGTGCACAGCAATATCGTTTATATCTTGCTGTGCATTATGTTCTTTTTTTCTTTTTGCGGTGCTTTTGCAGGCAGACTTCTGGCCAAATGCACTTGAAAAATACTCTGTGCACATACATATACATATATATATATATATATATATATATATATATATATATATATAGGTCCTTCTCAAAAAATTAGCATATAGTGTTAAATTTCATTATTTACCATAATGTAATGATTACAATTAAACTTTCATATATTATAGATTCATTATCCACCAACTGAAATTTGTCAGGTCTTTTATTGTTTTAATACTGATGATTTTGGCATACAACTCCTGATAACCCAAAAAACCTGTCTCAATAAATTAGCATATTTCACCCATCCAATCAAATAAAAGTGTTTTTTAATAACAAACAAAAAAACCATCAAATAATAATGTTCAGTTATGCACTCAATACTTGGTCGGGAATCCTTTGGCAGAAATGACTGCTTCAATGCGGCGTGGCATGGAGGCAATCAGCCTGTGACACTGCTGAGATGTTATGGAGGCCCAGGATGCTTCAATAGCGGCCTTAAGCTGATCCAGAGTGTTGGGTCTTGCGTCTCTCAACTTTCTCTTCACAATATCCCACAGATTCTCTATGGGGTTCAGGTCAGGAGAGTTGGCAGGCCAATTGAGCACAGTAATACCATGGTCAGTAAACCATTTACCAGTGGTTTTGGCACTGTGAGCAGGTGCCAGGTCGTGCTGAAAAATGAAATCTTCATCTCCATAAAGCATTTCAGCCGATGGAAGCATGAAGTGCTCCAAAATCTCCTGATAGCTAGCTGCATTGACCCTGCCCTTGATGAAACACAGTGGACCAACACCAGCAGCTGACATGGCACCCCACACCATCACTGACTGTGGGTACTTGACACTGGACTTCAGGCATTTTGGCATTTCCTTCTCCCCAGTCTTCCTCCAGACTCTGGCACCTTGATTTCCGAATGACATGCAAAATTTGCTTTCATCAGAAAAAAGTACTTGGGACCACTTAGCAACAGTCCAGTGCTGCTTCTCTGTAGCCCAGGTCAGGCGCCTCTGCCGCTGTTTATGGTTCAAAAGTGGCATTACCTGGGGAATGCGGCACCTGTAGCCCATTTCCTGCACACGCCTGTGCACGGTGGCTCTGGATGTTTCCACACCAGACTCAGTCCACTGCTTCCTCAGGTTCCCCAAGGTCTGGAATCGGTCCTTCTCCACAATCTTCCTCAGGGTCCGGTCTCCTCTTCTCGTTGTACAGCGTTTTCTGCCATATTGTTTCCTTCCAACAGACTTACCATTGAGGTGCCTTGATACAGCACTCTGGGAACAGCCTATTTGTTGAGAAATTTCTTTCTGGGTCTTACCCTCTTGCTTGAGGGTGTCAATGATGGCCTTCTTGACATCTGTCAGGTCGCTAGTCTTACCCATGATGGGGGTTTTGAGTAATGAACCAGGCAGGGAGTTTATAAAAGCCTCAGGTATCTTTTGCATGTGTTTAGAGTTAATTAGTTGATTCAGAAGATTAGGGTAATAGGTCGTTTAGAGAACCTTTTCTTGATATGCTAATTTATTGAGACAGGTTTTTTGGGTTATCAGGAGTTGGATGCCAAAATCATCAGTATTAAAACAATAAAAGACCTGACAAATTTCAGTTGGTGGATAATGAATCTATAATATATGAAAGTTTAATTGTAATCATTACATTATGGTAAATAATGAAATTTAACACTATATGCTAATTTTTTGAGAAGGACCTGTATATGAGACATCGTGATTACTCGCTAATCCCGCCCCCTGTCCAGTAGCTCCACCCCCACCCCATTACCACACATAATCCCGTCCCCACACATTACCACAAGAGGCTCCGTCCGCACACATTACCACACGAGGCTCCGTCCGCACACATTACCACACGAGGCTCCGTCCGCACACATTACCACACGAGGCTCCGTCCCCACACATTACCACACGAGGCTCCGTCCCCACACATTACCACACGAGGCTCCGTCCCCACACATTACCACACGAGGCTCCGTCCCCACACATTACCACATGCAGCACTTCCTTTCTATGATATCTTCCCTGAGGAAGCCGCTACTCAGGCGGCGATACGCGTGGGAGCCTATCCCACATTCTGCTTCCACACTTCACAAGATCTTTCTCTATGGCTTTGGACTGTGGGTATGGCAAGGTTTTGTTTTTTTTTCCCATGGGATTGAGGTTTTGGGCTCTTGCATTGTCTAGTTCCCCCTCTCCCTCCCCCTCCCGCAGGTCGTATGCGTACTATTACTGAGACACTTCATATATTAACATCTCTTATGCTTTTCTATTTTTTCTATTGTCTCATTCATCACCATTTTTGTTGTACGCCTTTTTTCATCAGTTACATTTTTTCTTTTTGCCATATGACTAAAGTTTCTATATTATTGAAGTATCCTGCACGCATATTATGTGCCTTATTATAGGGATGTATGCTATTGCAATATTAACATCTTCACACCCATTTCATGGAGTGGTCATTTATCCTTGCATTATTTTCGCTTGTGCAGTCAGATTCTTGTGATAACCTTATTGTGGGAAGCACATGTTTTGTGGGCTGTCATTTTCCTCATTCTAGGATATGACATATATATATATATATGGGCATGTTTTCTTGCATGTTTGCATTTTTTAAGTGTTTTTAATGGTTTTTGTGTTGTTGTTTTGTGTGTGTACTTATGTGCAGTCTTGAGTTTTTTGCCAATTTAATAATAAAAACTATTTTTGATACTGGATTATATATGGAGGTGTTCCTGTCTATGTGGGCATGATCTTTTTCTTGCTCTTACTTCCTTTCTATGTAATTCAACCACTTCAGCCAAGGTAAACGTACATTTAATTGCATAATCACCAGCAGCATTAGGCTGCGTGACCACGATCAGGATGGCCGGCGGTATCGTCGGAGCGGCTTTGCCGCTCTGCGCTAAGCCCCGCCCCCTTCTGGGACGCGATGATGCCGGATGTGTTCACAGCACACATCCGGCATCATCGCACCCATCGCATAGGGCCCTGTGCTATATCTTGCGGCGACGCAGCGTCGCCGCAAGATATACGGACATGCGATCTGAAAAGATGCGCAGCATGTCCGGAGTCGCAGGGCCGCCGCGTGCGTGTTACCACGCATAGTGGAGACGGGATTTCATTAAATCCCCTCCACTATGCTGTAACATCTGGACGCTGCGTGTCTGACGCTGCGGCTCTATGCAGCGTCAGACACGCAGCGTTTCCTGCACGTGGAAACATACCCTGAATTGAATATCAATGAGCGTGCCCAGCGTTAGCAGTTAGTTCCCTATGAGGCTGTCTTCACACTTGTGTTTTTGCAGCATTTTTTTCGGCAGGCAAAACCTGCTCTCTTAGCAATAAAGAAGCTGCTTACAAGAATCAGCCTTTGCTGCATTTTTTGCTGTTTTTTTTGTTGTTGTTGCGTTTTTATTGTCTATTATACTTGCTGATAAAAGTTAGTGCTCACCCTCCCCACCAAAAAAAATGCGTCAATTTCCTGAGGTTTTGGCAGCAAAAACGCCGAAAAACCTGATACCTGTGTTTTTATTGCATTTTTGTCTCTTGTGCATGTTGATAAGTTAGTGCCCTCTTCCCCCCAAAAAACCATGCTTCAATTTCCTGAAGTTTATGCAGCTATGTGCTATGTTTTTGTTGCATTTTTGCACTTACACATTGCTTTCTATGGGTGAGAAAAAAAAAAGCTGCAAAAAGGCCCCATTCACACGTTCAGTATTTTACATTGTGCGAGATCCGGATCATGTTATTTTTAATCTGGAAAAGTTTGCGCAACTTTTTTTTTTTTTCTGATTTATACATGACCAGATCCAACCTTGTTCTTGTTCTCGCCACTGAATTATATGACACTCGTTTTGCTTTATAGAACTGACATTACCGCCGTCTAGTCCCCAGCGCACCATGATAATGTTGGATTTGCTGGTAAATGACGGAGTTCCCATAATAATCAAAGGGGAAGTAATTTGGAGATTTTTGTGTTTGGGAGGTCAACAGATAAAATAAAGGATAATCTTAAGTGTTCTTCACATACCTGCGACAAGCAAACCATATATTTATCAGCCTAGCAAAGATCAAAGCCTCGCATTATCCTCAGAACAACTGTTCTTACATTGTGAGGCTGCCAATTACCGCGTTTACTCATGTTCTACACTGATGTGACAATGACCCTCTTTTATCGCAGACACATAATGAGAGGTCGCCTTTCATTTTGTACCACTGTGATTTACTCTCTCTCAACCCTAGAAATAAAATGTAAGGTGTGTGAAGTGGCCATTATGGAGAGAGCTGTCAATCAAGCTGAGCTGGGTGGGGAGAAGCCGAAGGGAGCCGCCCACTGGACTCCTCTCCTTGTGCCCGGACTCTTCTACCATTGCTCAGCTTGTTTTATTTTTTTTGGTTAACACTGTAAAACGAAACATAGACTACCCCATCACAGAAACCTGTCTGTGGATTTCATGTTGCCCGTTTCCTTTACGGGGTGTGTTCACACTGAGTTTTCAGGAGAGAAACTCCCCAACTCTTCAGTCACAATTTGTATTTATTGGAGAGTTTCTGCTCTGAGATCTCAGCAAAAAAAAAAATAAAATAAAAAAATTCAGCTTTGTGAGTATACCCTTAAATGGGTTGTACAAGATTATAAAAACATGCCTACTTTGTCCCAGAAAGGGCACCACACCTGTCCGTAGGTCAAGTCTGGTATTGCAGGTCATCTCTATTGAAATGAATGGGGCCGAATTGAATTGCCACACAGGTTCGTCACTATTTTTGGAAGAAAGCAGCCATGTTTTTCTAATCCTAGTCAAATGTTAATTCAGCTAGCGACTATTTTTACCAACTCTCCCATAAACATGGGAGCCTTGTGTCCCCTGAGCCTTAAAGGGGTGTTCCCATCTCCAAGATGCTAACCAAATATGTAGTAGGTGTAGTAGTAGTAATAATAATAATATTAGCAAATGCCTCCAATTAGAAATGTAGTATAGTTTGTCTGATTCTCTGTGTCCTCTTCGTCATGTGCAGGACCTTAGGTATCCATGGTTATGACCGCTAGCAGCTAGCTAATTCACTAGATCAGTGGTCGTAACCATGGATACCAAAGGTCCTGCAATGCCTGCACATGAGAAAAGAGACATAGCGAATGAGAAACTATACTACATTTCTAATTGCTAATATTATTGTTATTATTACACTTACTACATATTGGGACAGGATCTTGGAGATGGGAATACCCCTTTTTAAAGGGAACCTGTCACCTGAATTTGGCGGGCTCTGTTTACGGTCCGATGGACGGTGTTTTCTGTTCTTTCATGCACCCCCCTTCCTTTCCCGCTGGCCGCAATATGGTCTTTAATTTGATTTGGTTTCCTCCGTAGTACACGCGTACGCAATGCAATCTTGCCTTGCGCATGCGCAGTATGCTTTGCCCAACTGCGGGCAAAGCAGAAAAGCGATAGTGTGCATGCGCCGGCGCACTATGTCCTGGAACACAGCTAAATATTTCCGGGACATAGTGCGCCGGCGCATGCGCACTAATGCTTTTCTGCTTTGCCCGCAGTTGATGAAAGCTTTCCACCGCATCGTTATTGGATGTGGAGGAAACCGAATCAAATTCAAGACCATATTGCGGCTAGCAGGAAAGGAAGGGGTGCATGAAAGGAGAGAAAACACCGCCCATTGGACCGTAAGCAGAGCCCGCCAAATTCAGGTGACAGTCCCTTTAAGGTTCACCGAGCCTTATCATTATGCCCCCTGATATAGTCTATCGGACTAAAGGCCCCCATACACATTAGATAGTTAAACGATCCAGCCGTAATCGGTGGGTACAGCAGATATAAGGCTTGGGGGGGCATAAGGATCCCCCGGTCTACACTAAAGTAACGCAGCCCTCTGTCTGCGCGAAGTACAGTATATCATGTATACGTCATGTGTCCAATTGTGAGTAATGGGATCAAACACCGAATAGAGCTAAACTTTGTGAAATCCCCTCCATGTGGGACAGAGCTGTAATTTCACTTTAGTTGTTAGGAAGGCCTAAGTGATATTTCACATTGTCGCGCTCCATAGAAACTGTAATTTGTCTCGTATCTGGGGTTTCCATAAACTCATAAATCCGACCTTCCAGCCTCTGCGCTGCGGAATCCCCAGAAGATATCCTGCCCCAGAAGATATCCTGTGCGACTGCTAAAGCAATAAAGCTCTGCTACCATTAATGATTCCGAATCCTTACATTTATCCTCGTTTATGTATGTAATGTTATATTTTGCCTCGTTTCCCAGCTGTGTATTCGGATGCTATATCTGAAAAAAAATAAAAAATGAAGTATTCATTCTTATGATTTGTAATGGGAAATGAAACAGCGCCACTCCTGTCCGTGGGCTGTGACCGGTATTGCAGTTTAATGCTATTAATGTAAAATAAGACTGATTTTCAATACCAGCCTGAATCCATACTGTAGTTAAGAGGTTCACTTTTTTCCGGTGGGGGGGGGGGGGGGGGAATTTTTTTGGGGGTGCCTGAGACACCTTTTAATATTCGAACTCTCAGATCATTGATGTTTCATAAAGAAGTATTCTAGTCTGCAAGAATGATCAACTAGTCACCGGCTAGGTGATAATTGTTAGATCAGTGTAGGCCCCAGCTAATTTTATAGGATTTTTCCTTTCTTATTCCTTGTCCAGAAGACCATGGGCTGTAGGAGATGAAAGGAGCAGCGGGTTACACATGTTCCCTGCCTCTCCATTAGGCTGTGTGCACACGTTGCGGTTTTTTCGCGGTTTTTTTCGCGGTTTTTCCCGATAAAAACGCTATAAAACCGCAAAAAAAACGCATACAATAAGCATCCCATCATTTAGAATGAATTCCGCATGTTTTGTGCACATGATGCATTTTTTTTCCCTGAAAAAAACGTATCGCGGTAAAAGACGCAGCATGTTCATTAATTTTGCGTTTTTTTGCGGATTTCCCACTACAAAATGCATTGGGAAGTGTCCGGGAAAAAACGCGGCAAAATCACGGCAAAAACGCATGCGGTTTTTTTGTGGATTTCTTGCAGAAAATGTCCGTTTTTTCTCAAGAATTTTCTGCGAGAAATCCTGAACGTGTGCACATAGCCTTAGGGTTCTGTGGCTGCACTTTGCCCCTTCTGTCGTTTCCTTAGACAATTGAAGGGTGCAAGGCTGTGACTAGCAGCTCCATGGGCGCGGTATCACCCGCCCCAGTTTGGACGACTGGTGGGACCCACTCCGGAACCAGTGGATTGGTGATCAGTTTTGTAGAATACCCCTTCAAGGCCGGATGCACGTGTTTGAGATTGGATGCAGATTTTCTGCCGCTTTCCTGCAGGGTTTCCTCTGTATTTCCACATCAAAATTTGCACTTGCTACTTGCAGATTTTATTGAGAACTTCAACTTATGCATTAAAACTGCAGTGAAGAATTGACATGCGGTGGAATGTTAAAATCTCGCACAGCAGGTAAATTTATAAGTGAAAAATGTCTGCGCTGTTTAGATGAGATTTTAAGACGCCATTAATTTAGTTCGTACTCTATTCGCTCAAATCCCTGCAGAGAATCCGCAGCAAGTATTCTCTGTATACATTTACCCTAAGGGTTCATTCAGACATGTGGGTGTCTGATGGGGGGAGCGTCTGATGGGGGGAGCGTCTGATGGGGGGAGCGTCTGATGGGGGGGAGCGTCTGATGGGGGGGGTGTCTGTGTCTGATGGGGGGAGTGTCTGATGGGGGGAGCGTCTGATGGGGGGAGCGTCTGATGGGGGGAGCGTCTGATGGGGGGAGCGTCTGATGGGGGGGAGCGTCTGATGGGGGGGAGCGTCTGATGGGGGGGTGTCTGTGTCTGATGGGGGGAGTGTCTGATGGGGGGAGTGTCTGTCTGATAGGGGGAGTGTCTGATAGGGGGAGTGTCTGATGGGGGGAGTGTCTGTGTCTGATAGGGGGAGTGTCTGATGGGGAGCGCGTCTGATGGGGGGAGCGTCTGATGGGGGGAGCGTCTGATGGGGGGAGCGTCTGATGGGGGGAGCGTCTGATGGGGGGAGCGTCTGATGGGGGGAGCGTCTGATGGGGGGGTGTCTGTGTCTGATGGGGGGAGTGTCTGATGGGGGGAGCGTCTGATGGGGGGAGCGTCTGATGGGGGGGAGCGTCTGATGGGGGGGTGTCTGATGGGGGGAGTGTCTGATGGGGGGAGTGTCTGTGTCTGATAGGGGGAGTGTCTGATGGGGGGAGTGTCTGATGGGGGGGAGCGTCTGATGGGGGGAGTGTCTGTGTCTGATAGGGGGAGTGTCTGATGGGGAGCGCGTCTGATGGGGGGAGCGTCTGATGGGGGGAGCGTCTGATGGGGGGAGCGTCTGGGGGGAGCGTCTGATGGGGGGGTGTCTGTGTCTGATGGGGGAGCGTCTGATGGGGGGAGTGTCTGTGTCTGATGGGGGGAGCGTCTGATGGGGGGAGCGTCTGATGGGGGGAGCGTCTGATGGGGGGAGCGTCTGATGGGGGGGAGCGTCTGATGGGGGTGTCTGTGTCTGATGGGGGGAGTGTCTGATGGGGGGGAGCGTCTGATGGGGGGAGTGTCTGTGTCTGACAGGGGGAGTGTCTGATAGGGGGAGTGTCTGATAGGGGGAGTGTCTGATGGGGGGAGCGTCTGATGGGGGGGTGTCTGTGTCTGATGGGGGAGTGTCTGTGTCTGATAGGGGGGGCGTCTGATGGGGGGGCGTCTGATGGGGGGGCGTCTGATGGGGGAGCGTGAAGGAAGTCGTATCCCACACGGACCATCAGAGTGGTGTCTGATTTTTAAGGATAGATCTCTATTATAAACCTAGGAAACTATACGTGATCATGTACATGTTGTAATATAGTTGTAAGAAAACGGATCACACACGGATGTCACAGTGACGTAAAAAAAACGGACACGTGGTTGAAAATCTGATGAAAATTTTAGAAAATAAATAATCCTAGTTTCCATGATAAAATTCAGACTTTTTTTCATACCCTCATCTGCGGGCGCCCAAAATGAGATGTTATCCGAGTGCAGTCCGATATTGTTCACAGACCCGTAGACTTACGTTGGACAAGTCTCTAATATAGTCCACGGACCACTCAAACCCAGGAAATCGGACATATATTAATAGCCTCATAGAATATGATGGGTCCTGGTGCTATCCGTGAAAATCACACAACGTTCGTCGGAGAAAACCTGTCATGTGAAGAAGCCCTAAGGGCGTGGAATGGCCCCACTATTTCTCTGGCTGAGTCTCCCGTATTCTCCCCATCATTTCCAGGAGCGACGTTTCCCTCTCCGGTAGTTCCTTCCCACCACAGATTACAATTAGTAGTTATTCCTAACTCCCATGGAAGAGGTTAGAGGCCGATGTGCCCTTTGCCCTTGCACCATTCAGTCGCCTCATGTTAGCGCCTTGTGTTTTAGGAGTTCCCCCCTCATTATTTCTTCCATTTTACTAGGTTATTTGGATGCACGGGCCTCAGGTTTTACTTTTGTTTGTTAATGTTAGCGTGATGTGGACATGGCTTAATTAAACCTGGAGTATTTAAAGGGGTCGGGTAATGGGAACCAGCTGCCCCTTCAAGCAGATCAGTTGGAGAATCAGGAAGCAGATCAGCACCAGGAACAAGCTCGTTTCGACCTAGTTCAAGCATGTGTTTGTCTGTGGACCTGGTAATTTACTAGGCTACAATTAACGTCTTCACCCCGCCAAGTCAGGCCTGTGGCACAATGCATGCCCGGCCTCTGATTACAGCATAGGTGAAACCACTGACTAGGATGAAAGCTTTCCACCGCATCGTTATTGGATGTGGAGGGATGCAAATTGGTTACATTTGTTGCACGCAAAACTACACACAAATTTACTAAATGACTGCTCCTGTTCTGTGGCCCCATGAAGCAGATGTAAACTTTTATTTCTGTTCTGTAGCAAGCTGTGCTAATGGCCTTCATTTACTTTGATTTTTTTCTTGTGACTAAGGGAATTTCCAAATTTTTTGCCGTGGAAAACCAAACTTTGGCTCCTCTATTTTTCACAACCCTCTACTCAAACATCTACTCCATCTCAGACTCCTATAGTAATGGCTTATCAAATCTAATGACACATTTATTGGTAAACGGCAATTTAGATTGATAGAACTTCTGTTTTTGTGATTGGAATGCTGAAACTTTTGTAAAATTCTACTAACTTCTACTTCCACCTAAAAGTGACGCCGACTCCGACACTGACCCCACAACCCTGCTCACTAGAAAGGGTAGCAGCTGTTATATTGTAAGCCTTCACTGGCTCCCCATTGCCCAGAGACTCCACTACAAAACCCTAACCATGACGTACAAAGCCATCCACAACCTGTCTCCTCCATACATCTGTGACCTCGTCTCCCGGTACTTACCTACCCGCAACCTCCGATCCTCACAAGATCTCCTACTCTACTCCCCTCTTATCTCCACTTCCCACAATCGTATACAAGATTTCTCTCGCGTATCACCCCTACTCTGGAACCCTCTACCACAACACATCAGACTCTCGCCTACCATCGAAACCTTCAAAAAGAACCTGAAGACCCACCTCTTCAGACAAGCCTACAACCTGCAGCTACCACCGATCGACCAAACCGCTGCATGACCATCTCTACCCTCACCTACTGTATTCTCACCCATCCCTTGTAGATTGTGAGCCCTCGCAGGCAGGGTCCTCATTCCTCCTGTACCAGTTATGACTTGTATTGTTTAAGATTATTGTACTTGTTTTCATTATGTATACCCCTCCTCACATGTAAAGCGCCATGGAATAAATGGCGCTATAACAATAAATAATAATAATAATAAGCCTGGTGACAATTTGGCCAACACCTGTTATCCCTGCCCCTGAAAATAACCTGAAAGTTAAAGTCTCGGTCAGTTGGTACCAGCCAACAATCTTATGTGTATGGGGACATTAGGTGTTAGGGCTCGTGCACATGGCCATATTGTAGATCCGAGTGCGATCCTAGTAAACATAGTATCCCACTCGGATCAGTGTTATTGTAATAATAAAAATCAGCCTACCGGAGTTTGATCCAATATTGGGATCGTACTTGTCCATGCAAGCCAATAAGTCCATCGGACGGCACTCGAAAGACATCTGAGGATGTCCATGGAGACCATCGGACTGCACTCGAATGACATCTGAGGATGTCCTTGGAGACCATCGGACTGCACTCGAATGACATCCGAGGATGTCCATGGAGACCATCGGACTGCACTCCAATCACATCTGAGGATGTCCTTGGAGACCATCGGACTGCACTCGAATGACATCCGAGGATGTCCATGGAGACCATTGGACTACACTCCAATCATATCTGAGGATGTCCATGGAGACCATCAAACTGCACTCCTATCACATCTGAGGATGTCCTTGGAGACCATCGGACTGCACTCGAATGACATCCGAGGATGTCCATGGAGACCATCGGACTGCACTCGAATGACATCCTCGGATGTCCATGGAGACCGTTGGACTGCACTTGAATGACATCTGAGGATGTCCATGGAGACCATCGGACTGCACTCCAATCACATCTGAAGATGTCCATGGACACCATTGGACTGCACTCGAATGACATCTGAGGATGTCCATGGAGACCATCGGACTGCACTCGAATGACATCTGAGGATGTTTATGTAGACCATCGGACTGCACTCGAATTACATCTGAGGATGTCCATGGAGACCATCGGACTGCACTCGAATGACATCTGAGGATGTCCATGTAGACCATCGGACTGCACTCGAATGACACCTGAGGATGTCCATGGACTGACAGAATGAAGAAGATGGAGAATTTTTTTTCTCCATCTCCTCATCCGAGAGAATCGGGTCACACTTTGAGCAAACTTTGATCAGAGTGTGATTTTCATAATTGACCCAATTCTTTCGGACGAGAGAATACATGGTCGCCTACACCTACTCTTACATGCAGTCATTTAATTGAATCACTATCCATGTAATACATAGACCAATTGGTTTCGCCGGATTGAGAGCCGGTGCTCCCTCTGTGACATTCATATGGAATAGCAAGACACATGAAAAAGATTAGTGAATGTGAGACGACCCTTATAGGATCTCTAAGACTTGTGCTTTAGGTATGGAAAAATGTTGCTGCCATTGTTATTTAATGGCGCTATTTCCCCTGCGTATGCTTACATGGTTAGTGCGTGCACAAACTGTTTGCACTGTGTAAGTTTTTGCCTTACGTTATTTTTATTCTTGTTATTGGGCTTATATATATTCAGATTAATTTCTTATATTTCCATTTTGAATGATAAGGGCCTAATCTAGTAGGCCCCCTTGGGCTGCCCCAATTATAAAACATCCCTGCTGCAATATACGGCCAAGTGTATTGTTTTAATAAGAAGAGTAGATGAATCTGGTGTAATCGTCCCATGCAGAAGACTGACATAACTGTGTGGAAATGGCGTCATCCTCCTCCCCAGGCCTTTGTGTATGCGGAGTTTCAGACTGTTTAGATGTCAGCTGCACAGCTGTAGCGAGCTGTTTGTGAAATCTGAATACACCCTGGGGCTCCATTCTCCGCTCCGCCAGTACTCGCGAGGTAACGCTGTAGTCTCATCTAGCGAACGAACACATCTGAGACTTTGATTCCAAAAACTTTGTCTCCTCTCTTCCTGCTCCTATATTACTCTCTGAGGGTTTCGAAAGGGCAGCAACAGCCATAATAAAATAAAGAAGTTCCAAAAATGTACTGCGGTGTTTCCAAGACCAAATTTTCGACTTCAGTACAGTCGAAACGACCCTGTATGAACGATGAGAGTAAAATGGAGCCGAACCAACATAACGTGCTACGTAACCAATTTGGCTGTGTTTACATGTCTGGTCCGTCAGTCTGTTAAACTAGCCATACACAATGGATGGCCATCGGCCGAAAGATCGTTCAGCCGAGAGCCGACTGCTCCGAACATAGGCGCGCTTGTTTGGCTGAGCGCTCTTTTGTTCTCTACTGAGAAAGTTCATTCTAACCTCTAACTTAGAATTCTTATCCAAGATCAGAATATTGATGGCGTCTCTATTGGATAGGTCTCAATATCAGATCGATGGTGTTATATCTTCGACCGTCCCCCAATGATCAGCTTCTTGGAGGGGCACAGTGCTAGTGTGAGAAGAAAATCCTCCTCGGTTGTCTTGTGTACAGACTACTTAGCAGTGGCTTTTCTGGGTATAATGGCGTTGACCCATTCACTTCCCATTCCCTACAGCAGATCGAGAGTCTCATCTTGACCAATCTGATATCAATGGATATCTAAGGATAGGCCGTTCATCTCGTGATCCTAGAAAACCCTTTCACAGGCTTATTCCCATCATTAAGGCTGGGGCTACCTGGCCACATTGGTGGCAACATAAATCGCACAGCCAAAGACTGCTAGGTGTCACTGCTACATCACAAGTGAATGGGATCACGGTACCCTCTGGGTAGAAATGCGACCCCCATTACCCCCACGTTGGCCACATACCCCAAAGTCACTGTGCAACCTCAACCTACAGCCTACAAATTATCGTAGATCCAAGTACAAGGCACTGGAACAGAGTGGTGGCCCAGTGATCGAATCCCGAACAATCCATAAGTGATAAGAGAATTATTGCCGACCCAGACCAGAGCCTTGCAAACCCTGACGTGTCCACTTTTGATCTGTAGTTCTGGCGTGATGTTATTGTTGTGGTGTGACGTGCGCAACAATGTCAGGATAACAAATTAATAGGGTACCCTGGATGTTGGCAGGTAGGAGACATTTCGCAGGACTCTGGTTCAGTGGCCAAGGACGATAGACCTGGCTGTTGGGCAAGGGTCCTGAGAATTGATTTGCCGGTCTCTAGCGATAATGGGTTATTACCATAGTTAACTTTTATTTGACTTTTATAAAAGTTGAGCCTGTTAGCACTGTGGTTACGAGCTGTGCAACCACAGCAATGTGCACTTAAAGGGGCATTATGAACTTTACACTAAGTTATGCCTAGTGCAGGAATTGAGGGGTTCATGATCCCCAAGTCAGGTCCTCAAGAGCCACCAACAGGTCATGTTTTCAGTATTTCCTTAGTATTGCACAGGTGATAATTGCATCACCTGCACAGGCAATAATTCCATCACCTGGGCAATACTAATGAAATCCTAAAAACATGACCTGTTGGTGGCTCTTAAGGACCGGAGTTGGGGAACATTGCCCTATAGTGTTCCTTAATTTGGTCCAGTATGTCACGCACCACTCTAAGTTGTCTCTATTTATTATGAGGTGTTGCTGAATGGCTAATATTTGCATGTATATAGTCATTTCTTTGCAACTTATAACCCTGTTCCAGTTGATATGATCCATAACTAAAACGACTCAACAGATATCAATATATGGTAAGTTAAAAAGAAAAAAAAATCACAATGTAACATAAAAATATCAGGTTTTATTTTCGTGAATTCCTATGGAACACAATTTTCGCCAACTTTACTTTTGTAAGAGTCCGCTATGCTATGAAGTAGGGCATTTCATCGTGCAGAAGTAAAATGATCGCACACAGTTTGCTCTATGTATGATAAATAATAATATCTTTGAGCTTTTTTTTTTTTTTTACTTTGTGTCCTTTGGCATCGTAATGACAGTGAGGTCTGTGGCTTTTTGAGTTGGCACATGCTGGGACAGGCGCATGCATAAAACATGTCAGCTATCTCCTTTTATTCAGAACAGCGGCCAAAGCTACGCACTGATTGAATCGTGTCCAAATAGTGAGCTGTAATTGTGCAGTGGACGAGGTTGGCAAGTCTCGACATTGTTAGAGTGGTAGGAAGTAGTTGACACCACCCAACGGAACGGTCTATGAAGAATGAAGACCATTAGGAAGTTTTCTTGAAATGTTCCTTTTGGAACTGGGATAAGTGGTCGGCGTTCCATGGCAGGTTACGAATTATTGTGAGAGGATGGTGGTGTCTTGCAGTCACTGGGTCTACTGAGTCTGGTGAGAAAATCCACGGTTGCCTATCTTTGAATGAAATCAAGTTCTCCCTTCGACTCGAACCCTGCGGCTTTATTAAATACTGTTCCTCATATAAACCTTCTTAAGGGGGAGTTTACGTTATATTATGGATTTGTGGGATTATGTGGCTTCCATAGTAATAGTCTCCACACAATAAGACTCTCCACACCTCCTGTATCAGAAGTTTCCGAGGTGACACTGCGTGAAGTCATTACCATCACCCAACGCTGTCCATTCTCTACTTTTTTTTTTTTCCCTCTCTCAATGCAAAGTTGTTGGATACTATGGGAATTTGAGCGGACAATTATCTGTACCTGTGTCCCGACAATGGTGTCACACAGAGACCCGGCCGGTGCTAGTCATTCCGGAGCAGCACACATTCCCTCTTCATCTCTAAGAATTATTGTAGGTCTCATAGGGACAATCTCCCCCCTCTGGAGTACAATAATTGACGTCACTGAGTGTTCTGAAGCCCCACCGCTTCTTCATCTACTTCATTTATTCTTATTATCTGATGAGGCTTTAATTGCCTAAAATAAATGCATTTTAGTAGTTTTTAGATTGCTTTTTTTTTCTTAAAAATAAACACTCCAATGAAACAGTGGGAGGAAGACCTGGGTATTCAATTAACTTTGGAAAATTGGAGGCGATGCTGTGACACAGTTTCCAGGGGTAGTCATCAAGCCTCCCTGGCAGAGACATCCATTAAAGTCCTACACAGAACATACCAAGTCCCAAGTAAACTCCACACTATATACCCCAACATTTCAGATAAATGCTTTAGAGGATGTGGCGCAGTGGGAGATATGAAGCAAATTTTGGTGGGAATGTCCGATAGCCTCGACTATGTGGCGGGAAGTAGGATTAATAATTGAAAAAATGTATGGCGGGGCAATACAACTTGATCCGGCCACATTCCTTTTGGGAGCCAAGTACCCAGGCTTTTCTAACAAATTCCACAGGTTGATAGGCCAGCTGCTTATGGCCGCTAAGCTACATATAGCTACCAACTGGAGGTCGCCATTTCTCTCTGTCCAATCAGTTAGAGATAAAATGAATACAATCCTCTTATATGAACGTATACATGCGACTAGGGAAGATTTGTGGGAGGCCTTCTACCAAATTTGGAAACCGTGGATGGATCTTAAAGGCCCCGTCACGCATAGCGAGATCGCTAGCGAGATCGCTGCTGAGTCACAAGTTTTGTGACGCAACAGCGATCTCAGTAGCGATCTCGCTATGTGTGACACGTAGCAGCGATCAGGCCCCTGCTGTGAGATCGCTGGTCGTGTCGGAATGGCCTGGGCCATTTTTTGATCGTTGAGGTCCCGCTGACATCGCTGAATCGGCGTGTGTGACGCTGAATCGGCGTGTGTGACGCCGATTCAGCGATGTATTCGCTGGTAACCAGGGTAAACATCAGGTTACTAAGCGCAGGGCCGCGCTTAGTAACCCGATGTTTACCCTGGTTACCATCGTTAAAGTAAAAAAAACAAACGCTACATACTTACCTACCGCTGTCTGTCCCCGGTGCTGTGCTTCTCTGCTCTGGCTGTGAGCGGCGGGCAGCCGGAAAGCAGAGCACAGCGGTGATGTCACCGCTCTGCTTTCCGGCCGCTGTGCTCACAGCCAGAGCAGAGAAGCAGAGCCCCGGGGACAGACAGCGGTAGGTAAGTATGTAGCGTTTGTTTTTTTTACTTTAACGATGGTAACCAGGGTAAACATCGGGTTACTAAGCGCGGCCCTGCGCTTAGTAACCCGATGTTTACCCTGGTTACCCGGGGACTTCGGCATCGTTGAAGACAGTTTCAACGATGCCGAAGTCTTTCCCCTGATCGTTGGTCGCCAGAGAGCTGTCTGTGTGACAGTTCTCCAGCGACCAAACAGCGACGCTGCAGCGATCCGGATCGTTGTCGGTATCGCTGCAGCGTCGCTAAAGTGTGACGGTACCTTAACACAAACTTGAATCTTGAACAAACCTTGACTTTATCTATTTGAGACTTCATTATCCTGTGAGAGATTCTGATGACACTGGGGTTGAGCCTATGTTGGGTGGGGTGCGGGGAGGTGGGAGGCGGAACTCTTAAAACGGAGCAAAGTATAATCCTGACTTGTAAATGTACTGCAGCTTACCATAAAGTAAAGTGCAGAATCTCATTTCCTTCCCCATTTTCCCTCTTTTATGTCCCCCCATGTTCTTGTCTCGTCATATCTGTATTTTCGAATTTGAGTTAATATATGTATGGTTTTTCCTCTTTGTTTAGATTTAAGCTTATTGAACTCCCTTGTAAGGGAATCTGTTGTTCAATTGCTATGTTTTTGAAAATAAAAGTTATTGAAACTAAAAATAAACACTCCAAAATAATAATGATGATGATAATAACAATAATCTGATTACATTAGTTTTAAACTTTCTCCAATTGAGTCCTATAAACCAACAGAATATTTTACCGGAGGTCCTTTATTAAAGTAACAGTGCAACAACAAGGCCGGTTTCACACATTCGACATTCATGAAGAGTACGGACTGTATTGTCTGGACTGGTCGCAGGTCTCCTAATCCGATCTCAACAACGACACTGATATATATGTGGCTGTTGAGTTCTGGTTGGGAGACCTGTAGTCGTCCTTTTTATGGCTAACGGCTTGAGCAATGGCGGCTTGACGGATGAACAATCTGTAGAGAAGATCGATCTTGTTCGAGGCTAGATAGGTCCACCAGGGTCTTCTTTGCCATTATATCTTGATAGTGTCAAGCCATCGAGTTGCTGGTCTTCCTCTTCATCTTGTTCCTTCTTTTCTTCATGATGTCCTTCTCCAGTGATTGCTCTCCTCGTATGATGTGATCAAAGTAGGCAAGTCATTGCTTGGTGATCCTTGCTTCGAGTGACATGTCTGTCTTGATTTTTTTTTCCAAAATTGATTTTTGTTCCTCTTTCCATCTATGGTATTAGAGACTGGCTAAACCTCTTTTTCTTGGAGATGAATATATTTGTATTGAGCAGGCGGGAAACAGTCTACTCGTGTTCTGGACAGTTACGTGATTGCTGTTCCCATTGCGAATCCTCGCTGTGTGTGCGCTGTATGGATCCACAAGTCTGCAGTCACATTAAGTGACTGCAGACTTGTCATTTTCCTGCTTGAAGCCATGGCAGTTGTGATCGATGTAATGTGCAACAGGTCCTGATGGATCCATTAAGTTAAAACAGAAATCTCTCAACTGCGCCAGAGGATTTTGTTGTCCACTATAGGGTTTATGTTTTTTTGGGGGGGATGATTTACGATAGGTTTATTTCAATCCGATAGTTATGCATCGGCCCAACATATCGACTCTCTGGCTAATAGTTTCCCATAAAACTTCTGTCAGAAAGAACTTCTACCAGAACTTATGTCTGCATAGGTGCTGTCATACTGCGTAAAACAATAATCTTTTTATTTATTTTTTTATATAGCGCTAACATATTCCGCAGCGCTTTACAGGTTGCACACATTATCATCGCTGTCCCCGTTGGGGCTCACAATCTAAATTCCCTATCAGTATGTCTTTGGACTGTGGGAGGAAACCGGAGTACCCGGAGGAAACCCACGCAAACACGGGGAGAACATACAAACTCTTTGCAGATGTTGTCCTTGGTGGGATTTGAACCCAGGACTCCAGCGCTGCAAGGCTGCGGTGGTAACCTCTGCGCCACCGTGCTGACAATACATTTTCCTTCTAAGGCTGTGTGCACACGTTCAGGATTTCTTGCAGAAAATTCCTGAGAAAAACCTGAAATTTTCTGCAAGAAATCTGCATGCGTTTTTTGTGCTTTTTTGCTGCGTTTTTTGTGTGTTTTTGATGCGTTTTTTCTGGACATTTCCCAATGCATTTTATAGTGGGAAATCTGCAAAAAAAAACCGCAAAATTAATGAACATGCTGCATTTTTTACCGCAATGTGTTTTTTTTTTTTCGCGGAAAAAAACGCATCATGTGCACAAAACATGCGGAATTCATTCTAAATGATGGGATGCATATTGTATGCTTTTTTTTTTTTGCGGTTTTATCGCGAAAAAACACGAAAAATCAGCAACGCGTGCACACAGCCTAAATCTGCCATTAGAGTTCTATACAAAATTAATTACAAGTGCATTGGGGCGTGTCAAAGCACTGAGCTTTCCGACCAGTCCTCCTTCCTACTTTCCAGCTTGTCTCCTGCATTTGATTGACAGGTCAGTCCAGCCTCTGTCATCTGCCGCCGGTCGCAGAGATCTCTTGTGGGTTCCGTTATTTCCAGGGGTCAATTTCATTGCGCAAGGTCTGAGCGACTGGAGGCAGATGAGATGCTGGACTAGTCTGTCAATCAAACGCAAGAGCTTCAAGTGGTTTGTCACACCCCAATGCAATATCAATGGGGGATTTCTACAAAGAGGGTGTACACTTTTTAGTTTTAGGTAGAAATTCCTCCTGACAGGTTGCCATTAAGGGCTTGTAGGACTTCTACTTTGGGAATTTCTCATTGCCTGTGCTAAACATTGGGCCTTGTTGCCCATAGCAACCAGAACTCCATTTTTATTAGTTTTCAAACAGCTCTGGTAAAATGAAAGCTGCGCTGTGACTGGTTTCTATGGGCGACAAGGACAAGTTTTTCATTGAGGTATTTTTGATAAATCTACCTCATTGTGCCCATATAGGCCATCCTTGGTGTATCGTTGGGTCCGAGTACACTATTCACTTTGACAAGAAAATGGCCGGTGTAAGGGGAGCCCTCGTAGAGCCGCACGCTGCTGCTTCCGTCTAATAGCAGGATATGTAATCGTTCCCAACCTCCGCATAAGCCTATAATGCCAAGCAATGATTTTACGTCTTTACTTCTAAATGATTACAACGTAGAAAATGAACTTGAAATCTTTCTTTTATTCGGGAGATAAAGCTCTTTGTTGGCAGTAAGGCGCGGGGCGTGTTTTCCCCAATATGTTTTGTGTTATATGAACATTACGGCAGAGTTATGTAGAAATGTATTTTTTTTTTTTTTTAATGCTCCGCACAGTGGTCGCATCTGGTGGAATGAAATAAAAAGTCAGACTCTAAAGTATCAGGCCGAGCTGTAACTTTTCAAAAAATGGCACAAAGTTTAAATAAGCGAGATGTGAAGCGAGCGCGCCGCGTCTCTGCACTTCATAAATGGTTTATAAACATTTCTGGGTTATGTGTTTCTTTGGGCGGATTTTTGACTGTTATTTCCAATGATGGACAGTAATAACTGGGTGCAGAGTTGGTACGGATCGATATGCAGGACCCTCGCCCAGTGGCCATTTTGATAATTTGGGACCACTGAGAACCGCCTCCTACATCCAACATCCGTGGCTTTTCTTTTGATTAGCCGTCCTGGCACGACGTCACATGTGTATGATAACGCAATGATGACGTCACGCCGGGATGGTTAATCAAAACAGGCGTGGACACCGGGCGTTAAGAAGCGTCGTGGACACCGGGCGTTAAGAAGCGTCGTGGACACCGGGCGTTAAGAAGCGTCGTGGACACCGGGCGTTAAGAAGCGTCGTGGGCACCGGGCGTTAAGAAGCGTCGTGGACACCGGGCGTTAAGAAGCGGCGTGGACACCGGGCGTTAAGAAGCGGCGTGGACACCGGGCGTTAAGAAGCGGCGTGGACACCGGGCGTTAAGAAGCGTCGTGGACACCGGGCGTTAAGAAGCGTCGTGGACACCGGGCGTTAAGAAGCGGCGTGGACACCGGGCGTTAAGAAGCGGCGTGGACACCGGGCGTTAAGAAGAGGAGTGGACAAGGGCGTTTAGAGGCTGACCTCAGGGCATGGCCGCTGGACTGGGTCTTGCAAGTCGAAATCTAGCTGGGTGTCTTGTTTTAAAGCTATGCAGACCATAATTCCATATATTGCCCTTAGAAAGCAATTATTTTTTCAGCACAAGGTGCTGTCCTGATGACCGAAGTACTTAAAGGGGGCAGATTTACCAATATATGAATATTCCACCAGCGGAGAGGAATAAGCCACTTCCATAATTGTTTTTTTTTTTAAATTATTATTATTATTATTATTATTATTTTCTAAATCAATACTACTGAATAAGAACTTAGTAATATATCTTATCAGATCAATGTGCTTCTTTCTCCTCCTGGACTGATCTTTCAGGCAAAGGCTGAAAACTGTAAAATCTGTAGTGAATCTTTAGTGAATACAATATAGCAAAGCTACCAGTTCCACATATTAAATGCACCAATATATTGGCGACTCGTAGCAGTCATTTGAACAATGAGAAACAGTCAATTTCTGCCATTAAAAATACAATACAAAATTTTTTATGAACATCAGCATTATAAACCATGTTTCAGAAGTTTTATGAAAAAATAGAATGGGAACATGTAGGTCTCAATAGTGTTGACCCAAGGCTCAAACAAGGGGCGCCAAAGGAGGACAAAAAATATCACATGGAGGAAGACTTTTGACCTTATACATTGTCATAATGGAGTTGTCATATAGCGCTACGTTATTCCTAAGGGGGAATAATCTATCGTGCAAACGGACCGACAAAGTGCAAGTGCATAAGGTAAATCAGTCACAGTTCTTGATTGCTCAAAGTATAGATGTAAAGGGTAGGCATTAGTGGTGGTATTTACCCATACTCAGCGTCCTGCCTTGGCGTTGGTCCCGTTCCCAGTGCTTTCAGTGATAACTAAAAGTCAGTTGGTCAGTCATCAGTCTAATCGAGCAATCGCTCATCCAGCTGATGTTCATTATTGTTGAAATTGCCCGTTTTGGCCAACTTTTTTTTCTTTTTCTTCTGAGGGTTGGGTACCAATTGGGAATTGATGCCACACATTGATGTTTTTTTTCCAGCCGGGAGTACAGCCTAATGGGGATGCCCTCCATAAACCGCATCAAGTGGAACATGGCAAGAAAATTAAAAATGAGTTTGACCCATTATCTTTTGTGGTCTTTATGGAGCTGCATCGGTCCTTGGACTGGGGGGGGGGCACACATACTTGCTCCTGTCACTCGACCGTCATACAACTCCACCCTTCTGTATTGTGTTTTTTAGTAGTTGTGATTCAGTCCAGCTATTAATATAATCCTAATCATTCCATTTCTGATTTTTAGGGAGATTTTAATGTTGTGTTTCCCAATCTATCCCATTTTTTTTCCCGCCATATTTTAAAGCAATCTTACTATACATTTCATGTTAGCGTTGACAATAATTTTACAAATTCAAAACTTTCCGTTGCACAGTTCTTGGCATGAAAAAGGGTAACAATAAATGTATGTTTTTGGTATTGGGCATACAGGGCCACAAGGCTGAGCGCTTTCGGACTATACAACTCTTCAGCTGCATTGAAGCGGTGAGCCGAATGTTTTGAAATGATCTGAAAGAAAAGACGCAAACGTAACAGTTTCCATTCAGATTCCCTGGATTGACGGTCAATGTATAGCTTTTTCCCATTGATTTTTTTTTTCTTTTTTTCCCCAATTGGCAAGGGGTAGGGGGCTGGGAGGGCGCATATAATTTTATTTTGACTCCAATAAAAGGTCAGCATGAAACATCAAGTAAAACCGTCCGACTTAACAGGTGAAAAGTTGTCCCCTGGTGTACAGAAAAGGAGCTTCTCACAAAGGGCCCATCTTTTATTCATAAGGCCAGAACAATGTGAAGTCTGCGGAGCTTAAATTTCAGCAAATAGCCCCATAATCACGGCATTCAACATTTTTTCTGTCCCCTTTTAAGTGAAAACTGTAAAGCGTGAAGTTTCATGTGGAGTTCTGTCGCTTTCAGCCAAGTCGAGAAATACTGCCGCATTCCCTTCTGAACCGAGCGGCTTCCAAATCCCCCAGGTCTTTTTAATTCTTTCTGTTAAATAATTTCTCTTCTTTCTCATTTTCCCCATCTCTTCATATACATCCTGTACCCTCCGATTCCTAATCCTTAAATGCGCTGTTATTGTAGTGCGCATAATAAGGCCGTTATCTAAGAAGCATGAATCATTGCCATAGAATGCGCGCTTATTGTATGTTTTATAATATTATTATTCCCTACCGGGGATTCTTCGCATTCCACCAATGTAATATCACACTTAGCACCAGGTAGCTCTAAGTAGCTCCTAATTATAGGGGAAATTAATCTACTGTGTGTGCCATTGCCAAAGGGAAGTAGATGGGTATTATAGCAATGCCAGGACCATTTATTGGTATCTGAACTGTAAAGGATTTTTTGGTCAAAAAATAATAATTGTGAATTTTGTGCATTTTCTTCAAAAAGTGAGTACCATGATGCCCATTGTTGTTGTCTTTCATCAAACATCGAAAGCTGCTTGGACTTTATGTTTACCCAAAGACTTGGGCACCCCGTATGCCATTGCCTGGTTCCTCCTTATTACGGAGCTGTTCCCTCCTACATGAATACCTTCCATAATATGGTGCCTAATGGGGCAAGGCACAATTATTTATTTCATTTTGTTATCCAATGGGGCATAAAGAAAAAATACAGTACAGGCCCAAGTATGGACTTTGAGGTCCAGACCGGCCACAGGTCTCCTGCCCTGAACTCTATGCCTATGAGGTGATGAGCCAAATCAGGAAACAAATGGGCCAGTCCAACCATCATGGTCTGTACTCTGAGCGTGAATAACGGACGAGTGAAACTAGCCTTAAAGAATAGCTGATAACTTGTTGATCGGCGTATGACTGACCACTGGGACCTGCACGGATCGGCAGAATAGAGAGATGTTATCCCCATTAAAATTACAAGAAGGAAAAATTGTGGCTAATCCGCGCTGCTGGTAATCAAAATGGTAAATCCAGGTCGGCACAAATGGGTTTGTGGTTTACTATTATGTTAACGCGTTTCGAAGTATTACACACTTCTTCATCAGGACCAAAAACCATGAGCTTCTTTTTTTGTTTTTTGTTTTTGTCTGGTCCTGATGAAGTGTGCAATACTTCGAAACGCGTTGACTCAATAAAAAAAAAAAGTGTAAGCCTACTTGTGTGGACCTGGATTTACTATTTTGATTTCTAGAATCACGAATTCTCTGAGGACCCGTGGATGTGCTGCAGCTACACTTCTATGCCATAGCATAGTGAACACATTGAGTGAACACATCCAGAACAAGTTAGCATAACCCTTTATAAAATATCTACTTGTCAACCGGACAAGGCACTATTGCTCTTTTTCCTTTTTAGTTTTCCATTTCCATTAGAATTGAGTGGCGGTGCACTTGCTTGACTGCCGCTCCATTCATTCTTAGTGGCGCTGCAGAGCACTGCACTCGGCCTTTTCCGGTAGTCCCATATAGAACAAACGGAGAGGCAGTCAGGTGTCTGACCTGCCACACCACGCTACACATTTGCCTTTCAAGCAGCCACAGCCTGAAGCTTTTAGTGCTGCTTGGTTCTTGAATGATTTTTTTTTAACATTTGTTTCCACCCTAATTTTGTCGAGCTTAATAAAGAAATTTGCATGTACAGCGGAACCTTTTTTGGGTCTATCTTTTTTTTTTTTTTAATTTCATCATATTTTTTGTGTGTTTCTTTTTTTAATTTCAAATAAAATACTTTATTCTGGTGGTGTCATTATTTACCATATAACTATAGGATTAGTAATGGATGGGTGTATTATAGATGCCTCTCCATTAGTAATCCGTGGGCTTGATGTCACCTATCAGTGCAAAAGTGACATCAACCCCACAAGTATTACCCCACTTGCCACCACTACAGGGCAAGTGGGAAGAGCCGGTCAAAGCGCCAGAATTGGCACATCTAATAGATGTGCCTTTTCTGGGTGGCTGTGGGCTGCTAATTTTATCCTGGGGGGGACCAACATCCATAATCCCTTAGAAGCCTGAGAATACCAGCCCCTCAGCTGTCTGCTTTAGCATGGCTGGTTGTCAACAATGGGGGGACCCCACTTTTTTTTTTTTTTTTTTTTTATAAATCATTTAAATAATTTAAAAAAAATAGCTTGGGGTCCCCTCTATTCTTGATACCTAGCCTTGCAAAAGTTGGCAGCTGAGGGTTGCAGCCCCCAGCTGTGAGTTTTGCCTGGCTGGCTATCAAAGATACAGGGGAACCAATGCCGTTTTTCTTTCTTTAATTATTAGAACGCAGGCGCCGGCTGATGAATACTCCTATTAGCTGTACTTCTCTCATTGTTATTAGCCGTGCTAGGCGTCGGCTGATGGGAACAGTAGTCCCATCAGCTGACACCAGTGAGCGGAGGTAAACTTTTTACCTCTGATCACAGCTGTGGGCTCATGCTGGGAACTGCAGCTGTCTGACCGGCGGTAATGATTTTACCGCCAATCCGAAGCAGTGTTTGCCGCGTTGTCATGCACATGACAGCGTGGCAAATACTGGATGTTCGGGCCCCCTATTCAAGTGAATGGGTCCGGGTACTGTTCTGGTACCCGAACCCAAACTTTTTTTTAACTGTTCGGCCGAACTCTCAGCCAAATCTCTACCTACATCTCAAGTTCTGAGATGCCCCCTCAAGACATTAACATTTGTGCGAGTGAAATTGGTAGCCCCTCTTTTAAAGCTTTTCCTAAGATTAGGCATGCATCTTTAGGGGCTATACCAGTGTCCTTAGGTGGGATCCTTCCAAAAATGTCCTATCTGATAAGTTTTCTGGGTACTTGAATTTTTTTTTTTTAGCCTGTGATCAAAGACCCCTGGCCTGGACTGTGCATTGACGATCTGTAGATACCATTACATTTTTTCAGCATGAAACCAAACGCTTCAACCCCCAGAAGGCGTCTCAAATTTATGTCTAATAAAGGAATTTATTGTGCTAGATGACATCTGCTGTATCACTCTGGGAGCCGACGGAGAGGGGAATATTTCCAATTCAGATCGCTGGAGCAGGGGTAAAAGTGTCCGATTTCAGCCGAGTCTCTTCAGATAGCAAGATAATTAATAGGGGGTTTGCCACAGTTTTGAAAGTTTCTACTTTTCCATTATTTGGTGCAAGTGTACCATACCAGTTTACCATTTACATTTTTTTTTTTACTGTTTGGAAATGGTAAATTACAAGATGCAACTCCAGCATATTTTAGCTACTGTAACAGGAAAGGCAGAGTTAATCCCAGATTCAGGTTAATACTTCCAGTCTGTAAAAATGTACAGTTTTATCGCAGGCAGTTGCGAGTTGTGCAAGACTTTACGCCAGTGATCAGAGGACGGGTTTAAGGAGGATATTGTAATATGTTATCCATATTCAGAAGCAAAATGAAAATTTTATTAATAGACAGTTTTGCATTAGTATTTGTGACAAAATGCAGTAATTTAAGAAGAACAAAAATGAAACTGTTTATGCGTTATTTGTCAATTATAGCATGAGATTTTTTTTTTAGGGGAAATGTATGCCTAATTAGAGATGCCATGCCCACAGCAATCAACCGGGCAGGCTGGTTGCCATTCTAAAAAGGGGTTGATCTCATTGAAAAATCCCTTTTTTTATTTTATCATATTGGAAAAAAAGTTAAATTAAATACTAATCCATTTACTTTCAAAGGAAAGAATGTCTGTAAGATATCCTCCAATTGTTTGATGTGATGGCTCTATATCATACCGTAATTAAAGAGTAATCGTCATTTTATGTTTATAAATCCCTGCTACACAAGAAAGTAAGAAACTATGTAATAATATTGCTTATTAGAGAAATCCGCTTCTTCCTCCTCCTGGATTGATTGTTCATTCTCAAAATTTTTAATGCGTAACTAAACTGTGTCTTCACTGAGTACAGATTTTACCAATGAATTGAGATCAGTCCAGGAGGAGAAGGAAGCAGATTTCTCTGATGAGGTGTATTACAAATTTGCTTATTTTCATGCATGCTTCCGCTTCCCTTTTTCCGCTTCCCTTTTTCCGCTTCCCTTTTTCCGCTTCCCTTTTTCCTCTTCTCTTTTTCCGCTTCCCCCTTTTCGCATCCCCCTTTTCGCATCCCCCTTTTCTGCTTCCCCCTTTTCTGCTTCCCCCTTTTCTGCCTCCCCCTTTTCTGCTTCCCCCTTTTCTGCTTCCGTCTTTTCTGCTTCCTCCTTTTCGCATCTCCCTTTCCCCCTTTCCGCTTCCCCCTTTTTTCTTCTCCCTTTCCCCCTTTTCGCTTCCCCCTTTCTCCTCCTTCTTTCCCCCTTTTCGCTTCCACCTTTCGACTTTCTGCTTCCCCCTTTTCGCTTCCTCCTTCCCCCTTTTCGCTTCCTCCTTCCCCCTTTTCGCTTCCTACGGTCAAAAACAGATGGAGGCTGGCTTATCTACTGAAAGAAGTACTCGGCTAGGCCTCTTCAATCATTCGCACTGGGCATGTGCAGAGACAGGTGACATTGGAGAGGATTGGGTCACCTGGCATAAATTAACTGTTTTAATAAGCTATATAACTCATTTATTTAAAGGGATTGTCCCATATGAAACTTTTGATGACATATCCCAAGGACGTGCCATAAAAGTTAATTTTTGTTTTTTACCAGCCTTTCGTTGATCTCAAGCCATGGCGACTTGATGGATGAACGATGGATGAACGATCTGTTTGAAGAACGAGCCTAGGTGCGAGCCTAGGTAGGTCCACCAGGCGTGATAGTATCAAGCCATCGGGTTGCCGGTCTTCATCCTCGCCTCGTTCCTTCTGTTCGTCCGACCATGATGTCCTTCTCCATTGTTAGGACACCTCCTTCGAAAAGAGCAAAGTCGTAGCTTTGTGATCCTTGCTATGGGTGACTTATTTGGCTTGGTTTGTTCCAAGATTGCTTTGTTTGTTCTTGTCATCTATAGTATTGATGACCTCCATCTTCGGTACCACATTTCGAAAGCGTCAACTACTGCTTAGAAAAATAGAAATTTTGGGGTGATATCTGCATACATTCTTTTTAAAGTGGATGTACAATTGTTTATATTTTCCTTCTAATTCCCTGTTCGCAGGATTGTAGGAATATATGGAAAATATTTATTTTACTGTTCAGCGGTGCGTGCCAGGAAGACAATGTTGGCTTATGATAACCCGGAGCGACCGCATCATAACCTGCATCTCTCGGCATGTTCTGACTTCCCCCGTGTTTGATGCCGGGTTTAACAGGCCAGTTCCTCTTCTTTTGAGGAAATGTAGTTGAACAAAAACTGTAATTACGAGTTAGTATCTGACTAGGGAGGGATCACGCAATCCTTTGTTTTGGCTTGCTTTCAAGCGTACTTATAACAAATCCTCAGAAAAATTAGTATTTTCAATTGGCTGCTTTTTTTCATGGATTTTATAGTGTGAGAGTTCCATAAGGTGTAACTTTGGAGGGGAAAAGTAAATTCGAGCACAAGTGTTTGCTTATGTCAGAAATTCCGTGATTCCTTTTCTAAGGTGAAGGAATGAAAAACATTCGGCCTGATATCAGCTATTGTATTTGTATTTCATCATAATGTTAGGTAAAAATTGCATTTTTTTTTTCGGTCATTTTTTTTTTCATTGTACTAGACAAAAATAGAGCAGCATGCGCCACTGTTGTTTCGGACATTTATCAATCAGAATTTGTTATAGAGGCTCCTGCGCCAATGTGAGCACAGACCACGGCTCGATTCGGATATCTGTGAAACGCGGTCTGAGCATCCACCATGTCTGGTCGGACAGTGGTTTTCCTAAGTCAAACTCAACAGTCTGATATGTGCTTATGAGGGTGTTCAGATTGGCTGTGGGAGACTTGTGACTGGTCTGTACATCACAGCTTGGACCTTGTTTTAGGGCATCTGAATTCAGCCTTAGGCCGGATTCGCATATCCGTGTTTCGCTTTTCATTTACGGGCCGCAACACTCGGACCGTTTCTAGGTCTCCTGGCTCAACAGCCATAGGCATCGGTGTACACTGACCACGAAACAAGAATGTGTGAATACAGCCTTAGTTTCTATTTAGATCCGTGTTTAGCCTGAGCCCATTGTCCCTGAAATACAACATATCAACTACACATTTAAACTGTCCTGGGGTTTTATGTGGCTCTAATCTTTCCTTCACTCCCTGTATCCAATCTCTCACCTTAACCTAAAAAAAAATCTCCAGCATCCAACCTTTTAACTTTTCAAAGCTGCCAACACTTCTATTGTTGCTCCGATTCATTCTCTCGACTACTGCAACTCTCTACTAAGGCCTCTTTCACACTTCAGTCTTTTTGTTTCAGTCAAAATCCATTATATTATATTAGTGACGGATGGCCTCACGTTTCATCCGTCGTGCGCTAGATCCGTCGGAATTTGTTTATCCGTCGTCTGGAGAGGACGGACAAAGTAACTTTTTTTGTCTGCGTCGAGAAGTCAGACAGCGAAGGATCCAGCGGCATCCGTCATTGGCTAGAATGGAAGCCTATGGGCGCAGGATCCGTCGCTGTCCGTCAAATGACGGGATCCAGTGACGGATTCCGTTTTTTTACACTGAGCATGCTCCAAATCTGTATTTAGTAGCCAACTGGCCAGACAGCCCCAAATCTATATAAACCTGCCATGCGGCTTCATTCCTCAATGTGCCAGCAAGAAGCATGCAAGCAAGAAGCCTGCCAGCAACCTGCCTGATGGATAGATGCATAGATGGTCACAATATTTGCTAGAACACCTTCCATTTCTGCCCCTTGCTCTACAACCTCTCAAAGATGGAATGTTAAAACACTCAATATATAGGTTTCCATTATTTTCCAGTAGCCAATCACGTTTGGGAGCTTTCCATTTGGAGATATGAAAAAACGGATCCGTGGAAGAAACGGATGCGGTTTTTCGACGGATCTGCTATATGGATCCGTCGAAAAACAGGATCCGTTTCCGTTTTTCAGTATTTTTGATGGATCCGTCGCGATGATGGATTTTGACTGACGCCAGAAGACTGAAGTGTGAAAGAGGCCTCATTGGTCTTTGATTGAACTCTCCCCTCTCCAATCAATAATGAATACAACAGGCAGGGTTATATTTCTGCCCGCTGCTACCCTGATGCCTCCACGCTATTCCAGTCATTGCACTGGTTGCCCATCTGCTACATAATTCGCCCTCAGAGCTTTCCATAGTGCTGCACCGCCCTACATCTCCTTCCTCATCTCTAACACTCTACCCATGCTCTCTGTTCCACTAGTGATCTAAGGCAACATTTTCCATATTCCAAACCTGCCAGTTCCGTCTCGTCTGCAACACTTTTCTCGTGCTGTGCCAGTTCTTTGAAATGTTCTACCCCAGAGGACTCTGAAGACACAATCTCTTTAGGCAGACCCATCACCTCACCTTTCTAATCTGTTATCTGTTCTCCCCTCCTACTCTTTCCTCAGAATCCGGTCCTTCTTATAATCACTCCCTGGCCACAAAATAAAAACACCCTTTTTTTAAAAACATTTTTATGTCACCTCTTTTTTCCTTACAGATACTAACTTGCGAGCAGGGCAAGTTCCTTATGGTAGTTGGATCTCTAGGCATCCATTCTTACCGTGGCCACCAGGATGTGTATACACTCACATAGATTCGGTGTACACCTAACACTTCTTAGCAAAATCTTCAAGTTTGGAAAACTTTAGTGTAATGTGTTCAGTCCTCTAAACCTAAACTCCTGAAGAACTTTTGCATTTTTTTTGTTTGTAGAACTTGTGAGATTATGCCAAGGCTATGTTCACACGTTGAGTATTTTGCTGCATGTTTTTATGCTAATTTGAAGCTGCGTTTTACAGTTCTAGCAAAAGCTATGAAATTTCAGTAATCTCATGTGCGCACATATTGTTTTTTTGGTTTTTTTTCTTGACTAATTTGGAAAACTGCTGCGTTTTTGCAAAGTGCAGCATGCCACTTCTTTCAGCGTTTTTGCAGCTTTTTTTTCACCTATAGAAGGAAATGGGTAAGTGCAAAAACGCTGTAAAAAAACGCAGATATCAGATTTTGCTGCGTTTTTTGGTGCCAAAACCTTAAGGAAGTTGCATCATCTTTTTTTTTGGCGGACGGTAAACTTTATCAGCATGCACAAGAGACCATAAAAACGCCGCAAAATACATAGCAAAAAAACGCAGCAAAACCTTCTTTGTTGAAGCTGCTTCTTTCTGCCGAGAGAGCAGGAAAAAAAAAATGCTGAAAAAAGCGCAACGTGTGAACGTAGCCTTATAATGTTTTAGTTTTAGAAATGTTTTAGAAAGAAACATGGGGAAAGTGTTTGTCATTTTCGATTGTTTGCCGTTCCAAGAATCAGCACCTAATTATTCATGTGGATGGAAGCCTTTTCACTTGTTGCAAATCTCCCAAATCTGTGTCCCGTGTTGCAGGGTATCCGCACAGACAGCCCTTTGTTCTCCCAATAATGAAAACTCTGCTAAACAGATTCTGGCCTGGTCACTGGAGTATCATTTATACCGCCGGATCCCGGCAGCTCGCAGGAGAACCAAGGATTGTATACGGGGCCTGAGGATTCTTCCCAAAGCAGATGTCGTCCAAATGGAGTCATTTCATTCATCCAGAGCCATTTTTTAGTTACCCATCTTCAAATCCCTCTTGACTTGGGGTTTAGTAAGATTTATTAGCCATTGTGACACGGATCGTGTCGTATTTATGGCAGTTTTAGCTTGACTCGCGGTATTACATAGGGTTGCAGATTAGATGATTATTAGCGATCGTGTAATATGGCAACTCAACACCAGCGCCCTTTTATTTGGGTTCCTCACGGAATGGACAAAGTATACGCTTGTTCCCGTCACAATACCTGTTTTGTTCCCGAGAGGGGGGGAAGAGGAGATCTGTGAAGAATGAATGTAGTTTGACCAGAACAGAATTCCCTTCAGAACAGTCGAGTCCTGTTGTCTATTAAAACAGATGCAGGTACCTGAAAAACACTTTGTAGGACGGAGATACAGATCTCTTCTCAGCTGGATTGGATTTCCGAGAGGAATTGGTCCCAGAAAGGTCTGTTTAATATGTTCATAACCGAGATCTGAGGCTTTAGTTGATGTAATTCTGTAAAATGTATACATCAGACCATAGGAGGCCGTCTATACACAATTAACTTACTTAGCGCGTGTCTTCTCCAGAGTGGTTGAGCTCATGAGGATTTCATTTTGGACTCTCGTGTTTTATTCCTTTGCCGCCTGTTCTGTGAGTTTTGTGCTGAATTTTTTTTTTTTTATTTGAAAATTTTTAATTTTGTGTTTTGCTTCAGCGATTTCCACATAAACGTCATGCTTAAACATAGGCATGGATAAAAATCAGTGTACAGAGGGATGAACACCTATTTGAGACATAGATTTGATAAAAAAAAATAATGTAGATTCTTACTTTAATTAGGCCATGTTCGCTATTTTCCTCCCAAAGTATTTTTTGTGCTAAAAATCTGCTTTTAAAGGGGATTTGTCACCAAGTCAAAAGCGGGCAATTTTTGCTTGTTTTTATTCCTGCTGCTCCCCTTGAGTATGCCGTTTTTTGTTTTTTTTAAATCCGCCGTATGGTACCAGAGATATGGACGATTTTATTTAGGAGGTGTGGCTTCTCAGGTAGACTAAAGACACGCCCACCCTGAGAAAATCCTGTCAGCCATGGCCGCCATTAAAATTCGCACTAAACAAAAAGGCCAGTGTCTCTGGAACCGTACAGCGGATTTAAAAAAAACAAAAGTCTGCATACTCAGGGGAAGAGCGGGATTAAAATTAAAGCAAAAACTGAACACTTTTTTTTTTTTAACTGGTTCTCTTTTAGATCAAATTCAGATGACGGCCCAAGTGTGGAACGCGAGGCATGGACAGGCCGAGGCTCTCCCGACCCATATATGACCGTTTCATATGTGCCTATTTAAGATTGAAAAGTAAAGGCATCCAATCTGTCGCTGCAGGAATCCTTGTTTTTCTCCATATCTCTCCGTATTTCCATGAATGGACATTGTAATACTGTTTACGTTCTGGCAATAAAATGAAATGCTTATTAAAGCGGGCCTGGAGCAAATCCATGAGCCGGTAGCAAGTAACCTTTTTTTCATCATTCATGGACGAAAGAAAAACAATCAATCCTAGTAGTAGATGTTAAAATTAAGGCTCTGAGCGAGACGCAGAATATATTAGAAATTTAGAGCATGTCCAGCCTGTGGCATACACAGGAGAGAGGAGGCTCCATGGCAAAGATCAGCCTAGACCTCCCATTAAGGTGCTGTGTTTTGCCACCCAGTATTGAAGAAGATGGAATTTCATCCCCTTTCTCATGCAGTTCCTCCGCTACCTAAATGCCCTTTTTTTGGCCCTTTTAAAGGGCATCTATCACCAGGTTCATGCTGATCCTGGCTGGTGTATGGAGCATTGTTTGCAGGCAATACTCCATGGGAAGAAACTATGCAAATTAACTCTTTTCCAGAAAGAAGTGGACTCTCACATTGGTTTCACCAGATCCCCATCTGCAGAACTGTTTTAGGGATTTTTGACCCGTATGAATACATTGCAGGGTACTGATTGGTGGAATGACACAATTCGGAGTAGAGGGTTGTCTACGATGCTGTTTTGACTTGTGAGAATTTTTTAACTTCATGAGGAGAGCTATCCCATCTTTAGCGATTTACTGCTTTTTAAAATTTTCATCCGTTCTTGATAACACTTTTTTTTTTTTCTTACAGCTCGTTTCCCAGGAGACCGACCACCGCTGCCAAACAGTAGAAATTTCCCAGTGCTTACAAGCTATTTTCTGTTGAGCTGGTAAGCACTGTTTTAAATCAAGGAGCGCACTGTTATTACATGCCAGACTGCATCGGTGGTCGGTCTCCTAGGCAACAAACCTGACAACAAAGAAAAAAAAGTGTTAATATCTCAAGAACGGCTGCAAATTTTAATACGCAGTAAATTGCAAATGTGTCTGTAAAATGTTCATATGATCATTTGCTGTCCTGTCAAATAACTTTAGGGCCTTTTCTCATCTGCAAGAGTAGAATGTTTCCTACGTACTTCCCTTTCACTTGATTTTTGGAGCACCCTCCATTCTAAATGCCCCAGACTGCCATAGTCACAGATCAATCAATGAATTGCACAGCGGGAGACGGAAGTGCAGACAAACACCATGTCTGATGCTTCCTAATGGGTGGAGCTGGGGGGATAGAAAACACATGGCCAGTAATGGATCCCACATGTTGGCAGAATATTCCCTGCTCAGCACCGCTCCGGGGCTTAGCTGCTTCCTATCTGCCATAATTATTATGCAACAATTACCGATGCCTGACTTCCATGCCGTTCCCTGATTAGTTTACATTCTGTATCAAAGTTGCTTCCTGATTTTATGCTCATTGCAAATACCTTAAACTCCCAGGAAAAGACAATTTTTTTTAATATATCCTTTCCAAAAATAAAAAAAGTTAAATTAACTTTCTGTTAACACCTCTAGAAAACCTGGCTCAATTTGTGGGGTGCATTCTGTAGGATTGATATTACATGGAAGTATATCTTATACCATGTGTATTCTTCCAAAATGTTTAGGAGGGGCGCAGACATGTTGGCAAATCTCGCAAACTTCCAATTAGGAAGCACTTTTCCAGTGTTGGCATCCAACAGTGATTCTCGGGACGCATATTCAGGGAGCTGGAGCAACGTATGGATGGGATGTCACCTACAGAAGGGGTTGGGTTTGTGAAGAAATAAAAACTAAAACCGTGTCACAAACTCCATTTCCAAATACATAAAAGTTGGAAAGTATCGGTGCGTTCTACTCCAAATCTGTGGTTTACTCGTTTGCCAAGATGAGCCACTCTAGGGGAATGGCCGACATGGAAGCACGGAGTTTGCTAGATGGGGAAACCGTTGCGATCTGCTTTGGCTCATGGAGCATGACCCCCATATATGACGGTCATCTGTGTGGTCCTGACGGAGCTTGAAAAGGGTTCTTCTGAAATGTTTTCCAAAGCTACATGGACTTTTTATAGACGTTATAAGTAGAGATGAGCAAACCGGAACTGTAAAGTTTGGGGGTTCGTACCAGTGCTGAACTCCGAGCACTGACTTTTCCCAGAAGTTCGTTTTACAATTCGGGAGTTCAAGAAGGAGAGAGAGATTTTCCAGCTTCAAAGTTCGGGTCCACTTTGATTTCTGTGGGATTCAGGTTCGAGTCCGGTACAGTTCTGGTACCCAAATCGAACTTTGGACTAAAGTTCGGTCAAACCCGAACTTCCATCATTCCTAATTGTAAGTTGAAAAAACGTACTCTGCAACCTGCGGAGCTCGACCTGCTCCAGATCAACCAGTCTCAAAATGCTGTCCCTAATCCAGAGACATTCTGGGATTTGCAGTTATTGTTAAAAAGATGAATGTAATAAAGCTATTTTGTAATCTTTGCAATATAAGTATTAATTAAATTACTGAAGATCTAACTAGGTCTAGTAGATCTGGTAGTTGTCTCTGTCTTCATGGCAGGATAGGCTGTAGTGCTCAATATCTATTCTAGAAATCTTTTCTCGTTAGGCAGAGGTTTTTTTTTGTTGGTATATGCTAAATCCATTTTCTGAGGCTTCCCTGCTACATTAGAAAGTTGAGGCGGGTGGTCTTGTGTTTCCGATCCGGGTCACTGACTCCTGTAAGTGGAAGCTTGTTCACGGATCCGTGGAATCTGATGGATGCAGACAGGAAGGGAAATTTATGCTATTTGGTGTTTATAAGCGCGTGACTCGGACTTTGGGGTTTTGGGGCCAGTTCAGAGCGATATGTAACAAAGCACTAAATAGCTTCTGTTATGTTTTTCTAGAAATTTGGATAAAATGGATTGTCTCTTCAAGACATGCCCTGTTCTTGTGCCCTTCAAGGGCAGATGGGCGTCATAGAGCAGCCTCGACCACCTTGGACCCTGCTCTATGGGCGCAGACGGCCGTATAACTCACACGAGGATGACATCCAATGCTCGGACTGGCCATCGGCTCCCTTGACCTTAGCATGACAGCTGCATTGAAATACATGCTGTCGCTCTCAGGTCAGTAGAGCCGATGGCCAGTCCGAGCATTGCGATGCGATCCTCACGCGAGTAACACGGCCGTCTGACTGAATACCGAGAGTCGCTCTGCAGCGTCCACCTTGTAGCCCAGCTTATTGCCAAGGGTTTGAGAAGGTGATATGTTCTAGTTTGTCGTGATTATTGCATATCTTTCTGATGCAAAGATAAGATTTGGAGACTGAAATTTTCCACTGCAAACCCGCACGGACATCTGGGATGGCAAATCTCCGCCAATTGTGAACTAATTTACACCCCCCTAAAAAAAAAATGTATTTTCAGCCTGGACAAAGAGGATATACTACAATTTTGCAGACCTTACAAAGTAATTTTGTCTGTACTGAAACCCCTTGGTGTTCCCACCCACTATAATGGCCCATACTAGCACTCCAATCAGTATAATAGCCCCTGTACAACCTTCCACATAGTATAATAGCCCCTGTACAACCTACCATATAGTATAATAGCCCCTGTACAACCTACCATATAGTATAATAGCCTCTGTACAACCTTCCATATAGTATAATAGCCCCTGTACAACCTTCCACATAGTATAATAGCCCCTGTACAACCTACCATATAGTATAATAGCCTCTGTACAACCTTCCATATAGTATAATAGCCCCTGTACAACCTTCCATATAGTATAATAGCCTCTGTACAACATTCCACATAGTATAATAGCCTCTGTACAACCTTCCATATAGTATAATAGCCTCTGTACAACCTTCCACATAGTATAATAGCCCCTGTACAACCTTCCATATAGTATAATAGCCTCTGTACAACCTACCATATAGTATAATAGCCTCTGTACAACCTTCCATATAGTATAATAGCCTCTGTACAACATTCCACATAGTATAATAGCCCCTGTACAACCTACCATATAGTATAATAGCCCCTGTACAACCTACCATATAGTATAATAGCCTCTGTACAACCTTCCATATAGTATAATAGCCTCTGTACCACCTTCCACATAGTATAATAGCCCCTGTACAACCTTCCATATAGTATAATAGCCTCTGTACAACCTTCCACATAGTATAATAGCCCCTGTACAACCTTCCACATAGTATAATAGCCCCTGTACAACCTTCCACATAGTATAATAGCCCCTGTACAACCTTCCACATAGTATAATAGCCCCTGTGCAACCATCCACATAGTATAATAGCCCCTGTACAACCTTCCACATAGTATAATAGCCCCTGTACAACCTTCCACATAGTATAATAGCCCCTGTACAACCTTCCACATAGTATAATAGCCCCTGTACAACATTCCACATAGTATAATAGCCCCTGTACAACCTTCCACATAGTATAATAGCCCCTGTACAACCTTCCACATAGTATAATAGCCCCTGTACAACCTTCCATATAGTATAATAGCCTCTGTACAACCTTCCACATAGTATAATAGCCCCTGTACAACCTTCCATATAGTATAATAGCCTCTGTACAACCTTCCACATAGTATAATAGCCCCTGTACAACCTTCCACATAGTATAATAGCCTCTGCACAACCTTCCGCCCAGTATGATAGCCCCATAAATGGCCCTCCGCATAGTATGATGGCCCCATAAATGGCCCTCCGCATAGTATAACAGTCCCACAAAGTACTCATTGATTTAAAAAAAAAAAAATGATGGCGGATTGAGCGTCAAGTGCCAGCGTGGGACAGGACACAGTCGGGACCAGCAGCACAACAAAGCTAATGGTCCGAACTGTCATTTAGGAATACACCCGCAGCAAGCTGTAAGCAGTGAGGCAGAGTGCTCCTAAAAATGTTGTGTGCCTCGATATTAATTGTTTTATTCCTTGCCCAAAACCACAAAAGTTGCCCCTGCTGTAAACAATTAGTAATTTTTTTTCCCCAATTTATTTATTTTTTTTAATAATCCTTAACTATTTGTTGAGCGTGAAGGGTTAAACTAGATCCCAGTAATCGGGGATCTTCACAGCGGTTTAGATTCTAAAGTGTTCTGGGAACTGTAAATTGTCTGACAAGGATAATAATCAGGCCTCATGTGGCTGACACAGATTACCGGGGATAGCCGTCGGCTCAGCTCTCATTTTCCTTTTCTTTAAACCCGGCAACGTCCATGGGAAACGATGGCGCAAGCGGCTGAATGGCTGCCATGCTCTCCGGGGTTTCCTCTACTTGGAAACACTTCCAAACTTTTTTTTCACACTAAAACTAATTAGAAATCAAAATGTTGGCCCCCGAAACGCTGTGCTCAAATGTCATCCGCTGTCTCCCACTTCTCAGGGAGAGAGACATTCATCCATGGACTGCAGAAAGCTTTTCTCTTACTTTTTAGATTTTGTGCAAAATCCATGTGGGTAACTAGTTAGTTATTTTAACACATTACTTGCTTTAAAGGGAACCTGTCAGCATGTTTTTGCCATCAAATCTGAGATCAGCATGATGTAGAGACAGAGACTCTGATTCCAGCGATGTGTCACTTACTGGGCTGCTTGCTGTAGTTTTTATAAAATCATTGTTTTATCACTAGAGGACTAGTAAGCCTTCTGCCATGTAAAGCTCTGTATAACCCCGCCCCCATCACTGATTGGCAAGCTTTCTGCCTATGCACAGTGTACGCTTAAAGCTACCTATCAGTGGTGTGGGGGCGAGTTATACACATAAGCCGACCCCCCCTAATTTTGCCACAAAAAACTGGGAAAACTTATTGACTCGAGTATAAGCCTAGGGTGGAAAATGCAGCAGCTACCGGTGAATTTCAAAAATAAAAATAGATGCTCCATACCGTTCATTATGGCCCCAAAGGAGGTTCCATATAAAGCTGTGCCATATATAATGCTCCATACCATTGATTATTGCCCCATAGATGATCCATATAAAGCTGTGCCATATAGAATGCTCTGCACCGTTCATTATGGCCCCATAGATGCTTCTTATAAAGCTGTGCCATATATATTGCTCTGCACCGTTCATTATGGCCCCATAGATGCTTCTTATAAAGCTGTGCCATATATATTGCTCTGCACCGTTCATTATGGCCCCATAGATGCTTCTTATAAAGCTGTGCCATATATATTGCTCTGCACCGTTCATTATGGCCCCATAGATGCTCCTTATAAACTGTGCCATATATAACGCTGCTGCTGCTGCAATAAAAAAAAACAACAACCTCTCTTACTTGCAGCTCCTCAGCGTCCCGTCTCGGCGTCTCTCCGCACTGACTGATCAGGCAGAGGGCGCCGCGCACACTAGTACGTCATCGTGCCCTCTGACCTGAACAGTCAGAGCAAGAGGACGGGAAGACGGAGCGGCGCCCGGCGGGTGGAACGCGGACAGGTGAATATAAAATACTCACCTAGTCCCGGCGCTCCTGACGCTGCCCCTGCCTGTTACACTGTCTTCGGGTGCCGCAGCTCTTCCTCTGTCAGCGGTCACTGGCACCGCTCATTAGAGGAATGAATATGCGGTTCCACCCCTATGGGAGTGGAGTCCATATTCATAAGTTTAATGAGCGGTCCCACGTGACCGCTGTACAGGGGAAGAGCTGCGGCACTCGAAGACAGTGTGACAGGCAGGGGATGCATCAGGACCGCCGGGACTAGGTGAGTATGCGACAGTCCTCTCTCCCCCTCACCCGCCGACCCTGCCGCCGACCGTGACTCGAGTATAAGCCGAGAGGGGCACTTTCAGCCCAAAAATTTGGGCTGAAAATCTCGGCTTATACTCGAGTATATACGGTAACTTAAATATTTTAACTTAAAATTTAAAATAAAGTTTGGAAAACTTTCAAAGATGGGAATTTGAAAGGTATTTTAAACCATTCACATCTATACATTCTAAAGTAGGGGTTTCAAGAGTTCCTGGGGGCTTTTATGGCAGGAAAGGGCAGATATTGGCTCTCTCTGTATTATGAGGAAGGCAAAAAAAACAATAGATAAAATAAAGTCTTGCCTGGACATAGCCCTAAGGATTGAGCCTGTAACACCCAAAGATTTAGGATGTCAAAACAAATCCATCTGGTCACATCAGAATTTGACGCTGTGTACAGTAAAGCCCCACTTCCCAATCGCTTGTAAACTGCCTTTGAACTTTGTGTAAACTTTCTGAAACACTTAAGGTGTTGGTGCAGGTGCTCACTGGTGTGGAGACCAAAAGCTATTTATTAGGCAGTAAAGCCAGAGGGGCTTTGAGACCATTGTTAGGCGAGATAGCAGTCATATCCCCTCTGTACATGAAAGGGAACGGAACAACGTAATTGTCTCAGATTGTTGGTGTGGGCTCCATTCTGCTCACAGTATGGTCAGATAATAAATTTGCAACCTATGTTCATTACTTAATGTCCCATCCTGTGACGATGCACTATTTTTACTGTTTAATGGGGTGTTTCTGCAGACTGAGCTTCCGTGAGATAATCAGTATGTTAACATTTAGTATAATGGTGGCCATATGCTGTAGGTACCTGTCTGCCAATGGATAATTTAAATGAAAGCTACTTTTCCCAACCTCTCAAAACACATGCACACTCGGCCTTTGCAAAAATGCCTCTTACCTCCCCTCTTTGCTCTGCTTGCATCCTTCTTTGCTCTGCTTGCATCCTTCTTTGCACTCCTTGCCTCCCTCTTTGCTCTCGTTGGCTTCTTCTTGGCTCTCGTTGGCTCCTTCGCTTTTGTTGGCTCTCGTTGGCTCCTTCTTGGCTCTCGTTGCCTCCTTCTTAGCTCTCGTTGCCTCCTTCTTGGCTCTTGTTGCCTCCTTCTTGGCTCTTGTTGCCTCCCTCTTGCCTCCCTTTTGGCTTTCGTTGCCTCCTTGGCTCTCGTTGTCTTACTCTTGGCTTTCTCTGCCTCCTTCTTGGCTCTCGTTGCCTCCCTCTTACCTCCCTCTTGGCTCTCGTTGCCTCACTTTTGGCTCTCGTTGCCTCCCTTTTGGCTCTCGTTGCCTCCCTTTTGGCTCTCGTTGCCTCCCTTTTGACTCTTGTTGCCTCCCTTTTGACTCGTTGCCTCCCTCTTGGCTCTCGTTGCCTCCCTCTTACCTCCCTCTTGGCTCTCGTTGCTTCCCTTTTGGCTCTCGTTGCCTCTCTTTTGGCTCTCGTTGCCTCCCTTTTGGCTCTCGTTGCCTCCCTTTTGACTCTCGTTGCCTCCCTCTTGGCTCTCGTTGCCTCTCACTTGTCTCCTTCTTTGCTCTCGTTGCCTCCTTCATTGCTCTCGTTGCCTCCTTCTTTGCTCTCGTTGCCTCCTTCTTTGCTCTCGTTGCCTCCTTCTTTGCTCTCGTTGTCTCCTTCTTTGCTCTCGTTGCCTCCTTCTTTGCTCTCGTTGCCTCCTCCTTGGGTCTCGTTGCCTCCCTCTTGCATCCTTCTTGGCTCTCACGTGCCTCCATCTTGGCTATCGGTGCCTCCCTCTTGGCTCCCTCTGGCACATCTTTATAACTTGTGAGAACACAAGATTCAGACTTGTTGAAACTTCACATGCTCGACTATCCTTATCAATATTTGTCTTTTGAGACGAGTCAGGGCACCCTTGAAAACAATAGTCGGCTTGTCCTTCCAAGATGGTTGGATGTGTCCAAAATCCATCCAGTTTGTCCATTCACACGTCTTTGGCTTTACATGGACTTCAGTGTGAGTTCCTTCCTAGATGCTACCTTAAATCGGACGTCCGTTCACATTCTGGACATGTTAATGAAGTTTCCGCAGCTCTGCTCATCGCATATTACCACCTGAGTAACAATTGGGCTAATACTCGTCCTTGGCTACTGCAGTGCTGCAGCAGAACCACAAGTCTAGCCTTGGATTTCTGCTGCGGAACGATTATTAAGGCACGTGTAAGATGTGCAGTATTAGCAATAAGGACTATGGGACTGTATGTTGTATGCCCACCACCACCCTGTGCGTGTGCCCTTGCACCCATTATCTCTGCCTACATACCGCGAGCACCTTATCACCATGTATGCTAAAATTTATATACATCCCTACTGAGGAAATGAAGACCAGAAGTCCTTCAATCAGAGACAGACAATAACTGACGTAAAGACACATCAGGGATTTATTATGAAATCCCACTTGAAGGGGATCATTCTTTTTTTTTTTTTTCTTCTAAAGGATATAAAAGATTAAAAAGAATCAGGTGTTAGAGTGGAAAAACTGAAGTGCACCTTATTAAGTGTTCCCGTATGCCTAACTTTAGTGGGCCGCATTGCAGACTCACACGAAAATGCGTTACTGGGGTTTTGTGGCTTATGTTTGTTTTTTTGTTGTTTTTTTTTATGGATAAAACTTACTTTAAAATTTCATTTAAAAAATCCTCGAATTATAGACGTATAGCTGTCACGCTTGGGTCGGGAGAGCCACCGGCTGTCTGTATATGAGGGCTTCAGGACTCAGCTCCTGTGGGACATATCGGGTGAGAGATGGGTTGGGCAGTTGGAATTCAACAGGATGTGCATGCGGAATTCAACAGGATGTGCATACTACTGTGTTACGCTGAACGTACACATCGGATAACTGTCGGCTGAAGTTTTATTCAGCAGACGGCGATCTCTACCGACTCCCCCATACACATGAGCGCTCATCTCGGCATGGGGAGAGAGGAAAAAAGACGGTGCCATGCAGGTCTGGCAGCGGCTAATTTTCCATCCTTGTATGTACACACATTGCCCATAGGTCAGCTGGGGGGGGCACTTGTACTAAATAAATGGGCCTTTTCTGACCTCATCTACTCCTTTTACAAAGTTCCACGAATCTGCTGAATGGCATGCCTGGCAGATTTCTTATGTTACTGTAGAAGAAGAATGAAGACTGTCTCCTAACTTTTTTTTTCTCCTCCGCCTTTCTTAAGATTATGACTATAAGCCGCTTTAAATGTGACACTAAGCGAGACAAGTGTTTTCCCATGCTGGCACGCACACGAAGATATCAGCGTTTGTTTTGTTTTCCCTTTTGAAGTCGCTCCCCGTGCACTGGCCCTTGTTACCTGCACCTGTGTGCGGCATGAGAACCCGCGATAACATCTGTATGTCGTGGCGATGGCTTCCTTTGCACGCACATGGGATGAACGCACGCGTGTTTGTTCAGACATTTCTACTCTCCAGCAGCCTTGGAATTTATCACTCTTGCCATGCTACTAGGGAATGTGGAGTCGGTCACAGATTCCATCTGTGGTGAGGGCCAGTCCAGACCTGAAGTGGTTAAGTTTCTTTTTTTTTTCCTCCCCTTTTCACGAAAATCTCCTTGTCACGCACGCAAGTTATCGTGCCAAGACCGCACGACTTACCTTAAGTACACAAGTACTCAAGACGCCAAATGTTATCCTTGTGCTTCATATTAGCACGACACTGAATTGGCGTTAATAAAACCGGTCTCTAATAGCTTGTATAAGGTGTATGCGTACGACGAAGATGTGGTCTGACTCCTGGCATCACTAGTACTCAACGGGGCTGGGTCACCCACAGTTCACCCAAGTACAGCTCCATACATACAGTTGTTGCTGTGCCATGTACTGCGGCTGTGCCCTGTACTGCGGCTGTGCCCTGTACTGCGGCTGTGCCCTGTACTGCGGCTGTGCCCTGTACTGCGGCTGTGCCCTGTACTTGCGGCTGTGCCCTGTACTTGCGGCTGTGCCCTATACTTGCGGCTGTGCCCTATACTTGCGGCTGTGCCCTGTACTTGCGGCTGTGCCCTGTACTGCGGCTGTGCCCTTTACTTGCGGCTGTGCCCTGTGCTGGGGCTGTGACCTGTACTGCGGCTGTGCCCTGTACTGCGGCTGTGCCCTGTACTGCGGCTGTGTCCACTCCACTTGAATAAAACTGAGCTGCAGTTCCTGGAAAGTTCACAACCACTCATGGAGCACCGTGCCTGGATAAACTGACTGTTCATGCAACACTTTCTGGAGGGTCAAAACTGACGGTCAAAACCCTCAGCAACCATACCAATGAAATATTGACAACCTATCCTCTAAATATCTCTAAAATGATGTATGCAGTGGCATAGTGTGGGTAAGAAAGGGGCGGCGTCACAGTGGCCGGTGCTCTGGGTACAAAATTCTTAGAAATAATGACACTCAGGGTGGCAGCATTACTTTGTTAGGAGGAATAATACTTGCCTTTCCCCCCCGAGAGTAAGCAATCCAGACTATGCCAGTAGATAAATGGATATTTATATGTATGCCTTTATTTTAACTGAGTTTTCAATTTCAGGCTTCACTTGTCCTTCCCAGATTCAGCGCTGCGATCTGATTCAGTTACTGTCTGCAGCGCTGACATCACATCCACACCACTGCAGCCAATCGGTGAGCTCAGCGGCTCTGACAGAGAGGATGACACAAGCTGTTGAGTTCACTGTTTGGCTGCAGATAATAAATGTAAAGCGCCATGGAATAAATGGCGCTATAACAATAAATAATAATAATAATAATAATAATAATAATAAAAAAAAAGATTCTAGGAGCAGTGGTGGAGACTGTGCACTGGACCCGGGGAGGGTGAGTAAAGCATAGTTTGTTTTATTGAGAAAAAAACAAACATAAAAGCTGCAGTTGGGGATGTCGGGAAAAACCCTTTAATATGTGACTGTGTAGCCAAGAATTTCACCTGATAGAAAGTGATGTACCGTATTTCCTTCCCCCCACCCACCACCCCCGTCGGGCTGTTGACAGCTGGGGTCAGTGATGTTTGGATTATATCATCCGATGACTTTGTAGTCATTCGATAGCCCCGGCTACTGAAAGGTGCTTTATCTATGGGGTATGAGGGTGTAAATCATCTGTCAGTTCGGAGATCGTGTGCCTCAAAGCTCAGTCCTGCACTCATCGCCTACCTTTAATTCACAGTATACGTAGACGTTTTCTTCTATGCTTGAACATTTGTTTACTATTCAACAAATTTGCGCAAAATATACAGCAAGTGGAAACTTTTGGCCCCAAGTAAAACTTTTTGGCTCATTGTATGGGAACAAACTGCATATTTATTAGACATTATTACATTGTATTATATCATTTTACATTATAGTGCATTGGGAAAGTTTTCAAAAAAACTTCTAAAAAAAGATAGACCCACGACGAGTTTGCCCCTACTTCTTCAGTTGAAGTGGCGCTTTTGATTAGCGGCACCTACGTACGAGGGTTACCTGTCACCACAGCTCATTCCCATTCTTGTGAAGTTTAAAATAATTGCCTCATTTGGAAAAGTTCCATAAAATTAAGTTCAGGTGGGATCCTGCTACAGGGACCACCAGCAATGAGCGGTGATCGGTGGAAGAATTCAGAAGCAACTGTTCAATTATACTGCAGCGCCCCCGCAGGCGAAATAAAAAAAATACATGTTTGGTTGCCTTTCGAATCAATGACCTATCCGTGTAAAGGAAGAACTTGCTGTGTCCTCTAGAAATGTGATTTTTCACTGGAATTGTTTAATTTAAATTCAACCTCCATTGATTCTGGAACAGTTTTTCTTTCTCTTCTGTGCCCCTCCTTTCCAAAGTTATGGTCCCCCGATGAAGAATGGTGCAAATTTCCCCTTTAACCAACTGGGCGTATACCATAGAACTTCTTCCCCGTGTTGTGATTGTCTTTTTCTCCTTTGACGTTGGCCAAACACCCACTGAGAGCTTCCGTCGTATACGCCCAGTTGGTTAAAGGGAAAATTTGCACCGTTATTCCCGAGGGGGTATAACTATTGGAATGGCGTGGAACAGAAGGAAAAAGAGATCCAAAATCGGTGAAGGTTTGAATAATAATAAAAAAAAACTCCAGTAGAAAGTCTTGTTAAGAGGAACATATAAATCAGAGCAAGATCGGAACGCAGTGCACGGACCGGCCGGCGGCTCTACTGACCCGAGTGTGACGGCCCTCTCTATGCAGCTGTCAAGCTCAGGTCGGGAGAGCCGCCGGCCAGTCCTATCTCTGTCCAATTTATGTGGTCGTCTGACTGCGCCCTTAAATGTACATTTACGTATGGCTCATTTATTTCCGAAATTTCTGCAAACCTATCGAGATGAAGAAGATTGATTTTCAGTGGATGAGATCTTTGCATTGCAAATATTCCCTAATTGATGGAGCTCTCGCACGTAGGACTCTTACTTAATGGCCTAATTAGACGTTATTTTAACAAGTTTGTTCTCTACATCATAGCACCCCTTTATGTTCCAGATCTTCCCAGACACGAGGACACTCCTAGGCGGCTATTTTCATGTTAATTAGAGGACACTAGAGGAAGTTTCTGTTACATGGCGAAACAGATGGTTCCACACTAATATCGCCCCGGGCACATACTCCTACACAGATCCTGTAGATAAAGCTGACCACAAGATCTTTTTTGGGGGTTTGTGTGTTTAGCCCGTGTATAATAGGTGGCTTGTAACCTCTCTGTATACAAAATGTTCACAGAGAACAATCGCATCCTTGTTGTGGCTTTTCGTTGCGGTCCTTTATGTCTTTTTTATCCTACCAGATAATCGAAAGAAAGAAGAGAAGCCGCCGTTTCGTACAATGACTCAAAACTTTTGAGCAACTTTTATTTCTAACTTGTAAATACTTTTTAAAAACTTTTTCAGTCTTACTTTGAAAAATGTGTTTTATGTATATATGGTATATTTTTTTAAAATGTATATTGATTGAGTCCAGTTGGTATTAATTAGGCTCGCCTCCTCTCTGAAGATTGTGACTGAGCTGTAAAGCTGGCATATGTACTAATGAGGCACTAAAAGATTACGGGGGTCATGTACTTAAAATGGCTATATGGTGTGGCCAGTGCGCCTTGTGCTTCATGGCAAACAGATGAGTACATGCTATTTAGTACCGCCACCCCATCGACCTCTATAAACCAGGTAACAGCAGCCCTCTCCTCTGGGCCTTGCATATATAAATAACATGGTTTCTCATTCATTTAGATGACTATCGTTTAAAGGGTTATTCTCATCTTCAAAGATGCATATTGAGACGTAGAGCTTGTAAAAACCATCACTTTTGCAATTTACCGCTAATTCAAATTTCCAGCCATTCTTGAGATAGTAACCTTTTTCTTTTGTTTTATAGGTCGTTGCCTGGGGGATCGACCACTGCTGCCGTCTCTCTTGTAAGTGGTCTTTGGAGCTGGCTGGGATTCGGCGGTAACGGCGCACTCCAGAGATCCTGGCCAGCTTCAAAACCGTGCTTATAAGCTTAATAGAAAAGAGCTTGTAAGCACTGTGCGGGTTCTGCTGTATAGCAATGGTGGTCAGTCTCCAAGACAACGCGTTGTAAAGAGACCAAAAAAAGTTGCCTAAACTTATGTATATCTAGTGAAAGTGCGGTAATATTCTCACCAATCGTCATGTTGCCCGTTTCCAGCGTCACTCCGGTCTTCTTCTGGGTCATGTGACTGCTATTCCAACTCGCCGGCTTACACCGGCGTCTATGTTGGCACCAGCAGTCACTTTTACAATCAGGGCTGTGGAGTCGGTAAGCCAAACCTCTGACTCCGACACCTCAATTTCCATGACATCGACTCAAACCAAAATGGGCTACGACTCTACGAACTCTACGATTCCGACTCCACACCCCTGTTTACAATGTAAGTCTATGGGGCCTCGTTCTAACTCTCCATGTAAAGGCTCAAGTTGACTACCGTAAAAATCGTCCCGAGAGTGATCCTCTGAGAAAATCTGTCCTGACTACGCTGATCAGAGTAAGTTGAGAGAAAACTGACCCAACCTAAAAGTCTTCCAGTTCACACATTGAGCCCAGTGTGATTCGGCAAGTCAGGATAGAAGTCGTGACCCAGAAGAAGACCGGAGCTGTGCTGGAAACGGGAGAGGATACCAATCGCTGAATATATGAACGCACTTGCATGACACTCTATGTGCATTTAGGCAATAAAAAGTTTGGATTTAATGATGTTTTTGCACACCATGCACTAAGATTATTCTCTTTTCTCCATAGGGTGCATCTGTAAATAAGAACAATGGACAACCCAATGTCACATTCCGATACGACAGTAAGTGTCGTATGCAAAACTTGGAAGTGGAGTTACCGTAACATATAAATAAATGTTCTCTAAAATTGCCACCTCTCCGTTTATTCCAGTGTGGTAAGCAGCCATTGGTGGATGGCATGAATTGGGGAAAGAGGGTCATGTGTCCCCTATTCTCTTAATAGTTGGGGGTCCCGTTGGTTGGATCCTCATCTATCGGGCATCTAATAGTTGTGGTCCCGTTGGTTGGATCCTCATCTATCGGGCATCTAATAGTTGGGGGTCCCATTGGTTCGATCCTCCTCTATCGGGCATCTAATAGTTTGGGGTCCCGTTGGTTGGATCCTCATCTATCGGGCATCTAATAGTTGGGGGTCCCGTTGGTTGGATCCTCATCTATCGGGCATCTAATAGTTTGGGGTCCCGTTGGTTGGATCCTCATCTATCGGGCATCTAATAGTTGGGGGTTCCGTTGGTTGGATCCTCATCTATCGGGCATCTAATAGTTGGGGGTCCCGTTGGTTGGATCCTCATCTATCGGGCATCTAATAGTTGTGGTCCCGTTGGTTGGATCCTCCTCTATCGGGCATCTAATAGTTGGGGGTTCCGTTGGTTGGCTCCTCATCTATCGGGCATCTAATAATTGGGGGTCCCGTTGGTTGGATCCTCATCTATCGGGCATCTAATAGTTGGGGGTCCCGTTGGTTGGATCCTCATCTATGGGACATCTTATAGTTGGGGGTCCCATTGGTTGAATCCTCATCTATCGGACATCTAATAGTTGGGGTTCCGTTGGTTGGACCCTCATCTATTGGGCGTCTGTGGCATATTTCTTTGATTTGCCTTAAACACCCAGGATGTGAATACTTCTTTACTCTTTTAGCGATAGGATAGGCTAATAAATGGTTTATGGGTTCGTTGGCACGAGCATCATATATACCATGTGCAAGGAAGTTTTCCAACAAGCTGCCAAAAGTGGCGTTTCTATGACCCTACCCCCGTCTCGTAAAATGATAATGAGATAGAAAAATGAAAAGTGGATGTTTTACAGACCATATGTGACAGTGTGCATGAGCAGCTGTAGTAGCTATAGATCACACCACAAACATATGTAATGTGGTTTAATCAACCATATTATACAATACAGATCATTTTTGTATCTTTTTTTTTTCTTGTTGGGATATGGAGTTATTAAATTGTGCATAAGGGGACATATAGGCCGGGTGCACACATCCTTGTTTCGGACTGAGGTGCACATACTGGCCAAAGGGGCTCCTGACTTGAACTTGACAGCCTCAGTCATATACAGTCGTGGCCAAAAGTGTTGGCACCCTCAATTTGTTCCGTAAAATGAAGTATTTTGTTATACACATGTTTATTTCCTTTGTGTGTACTGTTCCAACACAATAAAAAACTGAAATAAAAGGCAAATTGGACATAATTTCACACAGAAACCCCAAAATGGGCCGGGCTAAATTGTTGGCACCCTTAATATTTGGTTGCACACCCTTTGGAATAAATAACTGCAATCAATCGCTTCCTATAACCATCAACAAGCTTCTTCCATCTCTCAACTGGAATTTTGGAGTCCTCTTCTTTTGCAAACTGATCCAGGTCTCTCATATTGAAGGGTACGCCTTCTCCCAACAGCAATTTTATGAGCACTCTATAGAAGTTCATTGGGATTTAGATCCGGACTCATTGCTGGCCACTTCCGAACTCTCCAGCGCTTTGTTTCCATCCATTTCTATTGGCTTCTTGAAGTATGTTTGGGGTCATTGTCCTGCTGAAAGACCCATGACCTAGGAAGCAAACCCAGGTTTCTAACACTGGGCACTACATTGCAACCCAAAATCCGTTAGCAACCTTCAGATTCCATGATGCCTTGCACACAGACAGCTAACACTGCAGCTAGGCACGGGAGCGCCGCTACCTCCTTCCTCCATTAAGATCCAAAGTTGTCCCTACATTGCGCAGATACGCCTGGGCATTACGTAAATATAGCATCACTGGGATCCCTATCCCTATTCTCCCTATACGCACTAAACTCTCCAAACAAGCGAGTATGATGAAGGCTCTGGTGGAGCCGAAACGTCTCTTATCGCTTTTTTGAAATATTCTGTTATGCTCCCTGAACACATTTAATAAATTTGTTAAAAATTTGGCATTATATTCCCTTTGAGAGTGCGGTGAAATTTATATTTTGCACACAGTCAAGGCACCCAGTGCCAGAGGCAGCAAAACAACCCCAAAACATCTTTGAACCTCCACCATATTTGATTGTGAGTACAGTGTTCTTTTCTTTCTAAGTTCATTCTGTTTTTGGGAAACAATAGAATGATGTGCTTTACCAAAAAGCTCCAACTTGGTCTCATCTGTCAATAAGACGCTTTCCCAGAAGGATGGTGGCTTGCTCACATACGTTTTAGCAAACTGCAGTCTAGCTATTTGTCTCTGTGTCAGCAGTGGGGTCCTCCTGGATTTCCTGCCATAGCGTTTTATTTTATTCAAATGTCGACGGATAGTTCACGTTTACACTGATGCACCCTGAGCCTCCAGGACAGCTTGAATTGTTTTTTTAACTTGATTGTGGCTGCTTCTCCACCATCCAGACTATCCTGCGTTGCAACCTTTCATCAGTTTGTCAATGCCGTCCACATCCAGTACCGTGACTTCTTGGTTATGTTGCATGCCATGGACAAAGAAACATCAAGATCTCTGGCGATGGGCTTGTAACCTTGAGATTGTTGATATTTTTCAACAATTTTGGTTCTCGGGTCCTCAGACAGTTCTCTTCTTTGTTCTCCATGCTTAGTGTGGCACACACAGACCCACAATGCAAAGACTGAGTCGACTTTTTTTATCTGGTTTCAGGTGTGATTTTCATATTACCCACACCTGTTACTTGCCACAGGTGAGTATATATGAGCATCACATGCTTGAAACAAAGTTGTTTACCCACAATTTTGGAAAGTGGCCAGCAATTTTGTCCCACCCATTTTTTGGTTTTGTGTAAAATTATGTCCAATATGCGGTTTTTTTTGTTTGTTTTTTTTTCTTTGTGTTCCAATACACATAAAGGAAATACACCTGTGTATAACAAAACGTGTAATTGCAATAATTTTCTGGAGGAAATACTTAATTTTCTGGGGCAATTTCAAAGGTGCCAACACTCTTGGCCATGACTGTATGAGATACTCGAGATACTTTGGGGTCAATAGAACTGCGGCCCGTCCATATATTGTAGTCCGAAACAAGGATGTGCGATGCCGGCTTTTGAAAGAAAAGTGCATCAGAAGCCTTGTTTTCTAGAATTTAGTGGATGTTTTGGTAAATGGAAGCATACATAGCAAATCATACAAGTTATCAATTTTTTCCTATCAGACTGCACCGTTAATTCTGGAGGGAAGCACCTGATTGCCGATATGCAGAATATAACCATCAGTCAATACGCCTGCAATGACCAAGTGGCCATATCCGTTATGTGGACACCCAGTGCTACAGGTAGGTCCAAGGGTCGTACATATGTGTGTGTATATATGTATATATACCTTGGGGCGGCCACTATGGGAAGACTGAGCCTCTCCACTATGGAACATTTTGCATTCAAATGATCGACGGCACTGCCGAGTGTTGGACCCCAACCGATCAGACATTGATGACCTATCTTAAGGATACGTCATCATTGATCAAGTAGTGGACAGCGACATTAATTTATCAATATTATTTGTCACATTTGTGCCCATTTTGATCCTGCGCTGATATGTAACTGTTAGTGATGAGCGAGTGTACTCATTGCTCGGGTTTTCCTGAACACGCTCGGGTGGTCTCTGAGTATTTGTTAGTGCTCAGAGATTTAGTTTTTATTGCCGCAGCTGAATGATTTACAGCTACTAGCCAGCCTGAGTGCATGTGGGGATTTTCCCTAGCAACCAGGAAACCCCCACATGTACTCAGGCTGGCTAGTAGCTGTAAATCATTCAGCTGCAGTGATGAAAACTAAATCTCCGAGCAGTCACAAATACTCGGAGGACCACCCGAGCGTGTTCGGGGAAAACCCGAGCAACGAGCATAGTCGCTCATCACTAGTAACTGTGTCTCTCCTGCCCAAATATACATGCCGCTGTTTTCCTTGCCCACCAAAATGCCGGCGCCGCAGTCTGTTTGCTCCTGCATTTTATGTACACAGCACTCGCGCTCGGGGCTGATAATATTGATCGAGCTTTCATTAGAAATCTCAATCCCCGATTATCGGCTTGTGTAAATATGGCGGCGATCACCCTACAGTTAAGCAAAATGCTTTTTCGTTATATGATTGGAGTGTTCTTGTCGGCACTAATGTCGTTATTCTCGGCAGCACATCATCTTGATATTCCGTGCGCACAGGACGAGCGTGTTAACGATCGTCCTGCGCACTTAGAATTTGGGTCAAGCTGGTGACCTGTCGGTTATTGGTCACGGTCGACGTTCCCTTAACGTGTGTGCAACCATCAGCTGATGTGAAGGGAGATGAAAATCTGCTAAATTTCGGGGTCTGCCTGATCGTACAGCAGCTGTACTCTCCTGTCCACGACCACGAGCCAAACTGGAATTGTTGAACGTCGTCCAAGACGCAGCACAATCTATACCTTGGGAGCAGAACGCAGACCTGCCCAACGCTCCGTCTGACATTGTTGATGGCGCAGGGAGGGACGGCGTCGCACTAAAGCAAAGCGTGAACCAAACTTTATGAAACATAAAAACTTTGGCCAAGTTTAGGGTTTGTCTGTTACTTTGCAGCACGGGGATATTAAACAGTTGCAGCTCTGGCAATCCTCTGCGTTTGGTCATCTACACTGAACTCATCTGTAACAACTGTTATATACTTTATGCATTCAAGCAAATAAAAAAAAGAAAAACTTTTGTTTGAAGGAAAGGAAAAAGTGAGTGTTGTATTTTCCAGGCATCGAATATCTGAAAGGTTTTCGCATTATTCTGGAGGAGCTGAAATCCGAGGGGCGAATGTGTCAGCAGATGGTGCTCAAGGACCCGAAGCAGCTGAATTCCAGTTTTAAAAAAGTTGTACGTGAAGTAAAACCCTGCCCCATCATTTATCCGAGTGTTCTGTGTGCTGGATGAAATGTGGGGTTAATATTGTAACCAAAAGAGTATTTCTAAACAGAAAGTTCTATGGGAACAGTCAGCAAGGAGGGAGCGCTGTTGGTGGATCTTGTGCTGGTGCGCGAGATATGTCAGAAGTGGACGGAGGTAGTAGAGGGTGGTGGTGGTTCTGCTCGGCTCGTTGTCTTGTTGGTATATGGGCTGAACAATGCAAGTATTAAAGCAATTGCCTGGTAAAAGCACATTATAAGCTGTCCACAGGGTGGGTGATATTTTATTGATTGGCGAGTGTCCAACTGCTGGGTGCCGATCGGCATAGCAGAAAACGTTTATCCTTGTTAGATTGGAGCGGCAGTGCACATGGTCAATGGTTGACCTGTAATTTATTAGGCCAGTGCGCAAGCTCAACCTCGCTTTATTAACCCAGTGCAAATGGTTGACCTGTACTTTATTTAGCCCAGTGCGCATGCTTCACTTGCACTTTATTTAGCTCATTGCGCATGCTCAATCTCACTTTATTTAGCCCACTACGCATGCTCGACCTTGCTTTATTTAGCCCAGTGCAAATGGTGGACCTGTACATTATTTAGCCCAGTTCGCATGGGTGACCTCGCTTTATTTAGCAAAGTGCGCATTCTTGACCTTGCTTTATTTAGCCAAGTGCTCATGCTCAACCTCGCTTTATTTAGCCCAGTGTGCATTCTCAACCTCACTTTATTTAGCCCAGTGCGCATGCTCGAACTTGCTTTATTTAGCCCAGTGCACATGCTCGACCTCGCTTTATTTAGCCCAGTGCGCATTCTCGACCACGCTTTATTTAGCCCAGTGCGCATACTCAAACTTGGTTTATTTAGCCCAGTGCACATGCTCAACCTCGGTTTATTTAGCCCAGTGCTCATGCTCAACCTCGCTTTATTTAGCCCAGTGCGCATGCTCAACCGCGCTTTATTTAGCCCAGTGCACATGCTCAACCTCGGTTTATTTAGCCCAGTGCACATGCTCAACCTCGCTTTATTTAGCCCAGTGCGCATACTCAAACTTGGTTTATTTAGCCCAGTGCGCATGCTCGACCTCGCTTTATATAGCCCAGTGCGCATACTCAAACTTGCTTTATTTAGCCCAGTGCTCATGCTCAACCTTGCTTTATACAGCCCTGTGTGCATGCTCAACCTCGCTTTATATAGCTCTGTGTGCATGCTCAACCTCGCTTTATATAGCCCTGTGTGCATGCTCAACCTCGCTTTATTTAGCCCAGGGCGCCTGCCCAACATTGCTTTATTTAGCCCAGAGCGCATGCTCAACATTGCTTTATTTAGCCCAGAGCACATGCTCGACCTCGCTTGTTTGTAGCAGCCAGGTAGAGAATGAATGAAGCTGCGGTCGAGCATGCGCACTGCCGCTCCATTTAGTAACCGTGATAGATTCCCCTATAGAGCTGGTCCGTCCTGACCCTGGTGGTCAGACCCCCATCAATCAGTCACTGCTTTCCTTTGACGACCTGTTTTGAGTGGGCAAGCCCTGGGGAAACTGTCATGTCGGAAATAGTATATGATCTGGAGGCCGGATGTTGTGGAGCATAAAGAGCTGATCAGACTGATAGATGTTTTATCGGAAAAGTTTCAGTAAAACTTGTTTTTTATTGATTGAAATCCCTTGTGTTTGTATACAAGAGTCCTGTGGGCGGTCCTATCCTGTGACTGTGCCTGTAGAGATAGCCGTCAATCACTAGTAGAACCGCCCACTGGACTTATATATACAAACACCAAGGATTTTAATGAGTAAAGTACTGAATATTTTCCAACAAACCTACACATCCTTCTGCTCCGCTCCTTCCCTGTACTTTGCTGTCCACAGATCGGACGCCATAGTAAATAGAGCATAATTAGAAGGTATAGCATGGTCCTAGCTGGGTTGGGGGTCTTCATAAGCCTTTAGTCGTCTTTTTTTTTTTTTTTTTGTCTGAATCGTCTTTTTTTTTTTCCGCACAGGTTCTGGAGACTCAGCCATTTATGAACCTGAAGTTTGAAACAGATTATTTTGTGAAAATTGTCCCCTTTCCTTCCATCAAAAATGAGAGTAACTACCATCCGTTCTTCTTCAGAACACGCAGTAAGTTTCCTCCTGACTGACGGCCGATCACTGAGCAGGGGTGCGGGAGGTCCGATACTCACCCATCCGATATTGGTGATCAGAATTAAAGTTCCAGAAGACCCCATTATACACAATACAGGTCATCGCATTGTATGGGGGGCAAGTACTGGCATTTTCATGGGAGTTTTGTAAAAATGTTCTTGCCTCTGCCCATCGGCCCATTAGCTCTCCCACACGGCCCATGAGCAGGATGGGCAAAAAGAATGATAAATGCAGATGGAAGTCGAGTTTCCTATAGAAGTTCTTCATTAGAAAGGGAACCTACCGTTTACATTTAGTTTTTAGCTGTTTTACATACTTAAACATGAGGCCGATCAGTAGGGGTCCGGGTTCTGACACCCCCATCAGTCACTCAAAACACGTCTCTGATGACTGAGCACGGACTCAATGGACAGTCTGTGGGCTCCATTCATTATTGCGTGTGGACTTTTTCTTTTTGTGGTCACGTTTTTGGTGTTCTTTTGCAAAAAAAAAAAATAAAATTGTGCCGCATTCTACTCAAAATTTTCATCTCTTTTTAAGTCTATTTTATATGTTCGCCTGTTTTTGTTTGGGGTGAGAACTATTTAGGTCATACCCTTTTATGACGGCAGGTGGCAGCATTTACCTCACACTCAATCTCCAGTTTGCAAGGGAAAGGGGTTGAGTGGAAGGGGACCGAAACGATCACAAGATGAAACCCTCTGGGCTCCTGCAAGATGGATCCAAGTGAGAGAAAGTGCTTATATTACCAGTCAGGTTATCGCATCTGGAAAATGAAAACTTTTTCCCCAGGCTGTTTCCTCCCCCCCCCCCCCCCCCTCTTTTTTTTTTTTATTTAATTTTTTTTTTTACCTATATACAAACTCTTTTTTCCCATAAAGTCTATATAGGAGGAAGCAGCCTGTAAAATATATATACCGTATATGTGTGTGTGTGTGTGTGTGTATATATATAATATATATATGTGTATATAGATTCAAGATTCAAAGATTCAAAGAAGCTTTATTGGCAGGACCAAATACACATCAGTTTTGCCAAAGCAAGTGTATAGAGGCAATAGGGATAGGGACTGTGGGGATGTTGGGTAGGAGCTGTGGGGGAGGTGGATGGGGCAGATCCAGGTTGGGGGCTATAGTCCATGGCATAGGGGAGGTGGATGGGGCAGGTCCATTGTGGGGGCTATAGTCCATGGCATAGGGGAGGTGGATGGGGCAGGTCCAGGTTGGGGGCTATAGTCCATGGCATCATAGTTCTCTTTCTCGCAGTCTACGGTATATATATACCGTATATAATAATAATAATAATAATTTTTATTTATATAGCGCCAACATATTCCGCAGCGCTTTACAAATTATAGAGGGGACTTGTACATACAATAGACATTACAGCATAACAGAAATACAGTTCAAAACAGATACCAAGAGGAGTGAGGGCCCTGCTCGCAAGCTTAAAGACTATGAGGAAAAGGGGAGACACGAGAGGTGGATGGTAACAATTGCTATAGTTATTCGGACCAGCCATAGTGTAAGGCTTGGGTGTTCATGTAAAGCTGCATGAACCAGTTAATTAATTTTTTTTTTTTTTTTAATATAGGCCACACAGGGATCGTTAGGTTAATGCATTGAGGCGGTAGGCCAGTCTGAACAAATGAGTTTTTAGGGCACGCTTAAAACTGTGGGGATTGGGGATTAATCGTATTATCCTAGGTAGTGCATTCCAAAGAATCGGCGCAGCACGTGTAAAGTCTTGGAGACGGGAGTGGGAGGTTCTGATTATTGAGGATGCTAACCTGAGGTCATCAGCGGAGCGGAGGGCACGGGTAGGGTGGTAGACTGAGACCAGAGAGGAGATGTAGGGTGGTGCTGAGCCATGGAGTGCTTTGTGGATGAGGGTAGTAGTTTTGTACTGGATTCTTGAGTGGATGGGTAACCAGTGTAATGACTGGCACAAGGTAGAGGCATCGGTGTAACGGTTGGTGAGGAATATGATCCTGGCAGCAGCATTCAGGACAGATTGGAGCGGGGAGAGTTTGGTAAGAGGGAGGCCGATTAGTAGAGAGTTACAATAGTCCAGACGAGAATGAATAAGTGAAACAGTAAGAGTTTTTGCAGAGTCGAAAGTAAGAAAAGGGCGAATTCTAGAAATGTTTTTGAGATGCAGGTAAGAAGAGCATACATATGTATGTATGTGTATATATATATATATATATATATATATATATATATATATATATATATATATATATATATATATATATATATATATATATATAATGTATATATATATATATAAAATATGTGTGTGTGTGTGTATATATGTGTGTGTGTATGTATGTATGTATGTATGTATGTGTATATATATATATATTTATTTATTTATTTCCAGGCTATTTCTTTCTTCTCTCACCTTCGTGACCTGGGAACTGGGTCACTTGACATCCACTGATTTAGTTCCCATTCATCCATCTTTCTGGCTTTCTATCTTGGTTTTGTACCTGTGCTCATTTTTCATTTTTATTTTCTTTTGTCGACCAAAACTCGCCCATTCAAGTGCATGAATCTGTAAAAAAGAAAAAGTGCATGGCTGCTAAGCGACAACCTCTGTAGGAGCTATAATAGCCACCGTGTTGGTTCACAATCGTTTCCAGCATAAATTTGATTCCTTACATTTACCAGTTGTAATTGATTTTTTTTATTGTTTTTTTTTTTTTTTAATTCAAAATAATTAGTGATTCGGTAATTAGTTCCAGGCCCAGAGGACAATGAAGTCATTCTTTGATCACTTTCTCTCTATCTAAAATGGTCAGGTGTCCGGCCGCAGACCCTGCCCCGGCCCCCGCAGCGGGAGCCAAAATGCTTCTTCATGGCTGCACTCCGAAAACTGATGGCTCAATGTTTCCACAAGGAGAAGAGAAGGAGCTGTCCGCTTCTCTCCTCTGATCTTCCATCCTCTAGGATTTCCCTAGTGGAATACAATACTATGTGCCGCCGTACGTAGCCTATATCGTGGCCGCCATGTCTGCTGCTAGGTCAGTATGCGGCTGATCCGTGCCGTTAATGCTCCTTGGGTCACTTGGGACGTTCTGTAATTTGTAACCCCATGCTCCTCTTTAAAACCCCCCAGGGGGCGCGATTCATTATTGCTTTTTTTTTGTCTAGTTTTTGATGCTTTTAGCCTATTTTTTGAATTGCACAAATTTTTTCTTTTAATTTGAACCCTTTTTTTCAATCTATTTTATGTTTTGTTTTGTTCTTTTTTGCACAAAACAAGGTGGTCCGGCTGTATTTTATCTGATGTGTTAAGAGGCCCCTTTTCCACTCTCCCATTGCAGAATGCATGCATGCTTGGCAAAAGTGAGCATGCACGTATGTGTATGGGGAAATCTAAAAAGCCTATTGCTATCTAAGGTATACGGGCTCCTTCGAAGGAAAGCGACCGAATTTCAATAAATTGTTGGAATGTAAATGCAAGTGGAAGCGTTCTGCAAACATGTCTGTGTGTTCACAATACACCAAGGGGCAGGCTCCAGTACCGAGACTTTAGTATTTGCCGTTGGAAAACTTAGCGTTGCGTCTGTTTGCAGGATTATGAGAAGTGAGACGGAGACTTCAGGTCTCCGGGAGGATTCTGTTACTTCAGACACAGCAGCCTCGCACCTCTTTACAGGAAACGCCGCAGTTAACCCTTAAACTTCACTTATTCCCTGAACTTACTAGGAATGGCTGGACGAGGCTATGATGCAGGAGTATTGAACCCTGTAGATGACTCCTCTCCCTATTTTGCAGCTAGAAGCCGCGCCAAATTCATGGAATCTGATAACTAATTTTTCGGGACAAGTTTGCCATATAACGCAGGGTCGTTGTGTAATAACAGGAGCTGATCTCCTCCATTACTGACGATCTATCTCTTTTACAGCATGTGAGAGTCTACTACAACCGGACAACTTAACCTGCCGACCATGTAAGTCATCTCTGGATTCTGTCACCAATTAATGAAGAACGTCTCTTTGTAATCTAGAAGACCTTTAACGCCTCTTCTTTTGTCCCGTAGTCTGGAAGCCCAAGAACGTGAACGTCACCCAGCAAGGCGTAAACATGCAGGTCTCCTTCGACCACGCGCCCCATAACTTCGGTTTTAACGCCTATTACGTAAACTACAGGATGAAACACGACGCCTCCTTTAAACAGAAGATCTGTCGACAGGTAGGTTTCTTATATTTCTGCACTATCCAATTTCTTTTTCCACATTTCCGTCTTTTTTTTTTTCTTTTATTCTGTGATTGTTTGGGCTGGAGCAATTCTTCTCACTTGGTTTTTAGTGTTGCATCCTCCTTGTTGTGAGACTGTTAACCGGCCAGAAGGGAAGTTGGATGAAGTGAAGCAAAAGTTCTGGGCTCCTTGCCGAGATTCTTTACTGCCGGAGTTATCATCACTGTCTTGTGTGTGTTGGATCTTGGCGCTATTTGCAGAGTGAAATACTCGAGGGCATTGCTAGGACCCTTTCCAATCTGCGTCAGCAGCATATGAGGCTGGCTGCCCCTTGGTCGGCCCACGGGCGGTCCTGTGGAAAAAAGAGCATGCCATACCAACTTTTTAGATTTAGAAAGTTGAAGATACCAAGCATACTTTCCTCCAAGTTTATGGCTGTGAGCACAAAGTGGGAAGTGTTTGATTTTGTGCATACCTAGCGCTTCCTCTGTGGCGCTTCCTCCCCGCCTCTTCTTTCCCTCCCCGCCTCTTCTTTCCCTCCCCCGCCTCTTCTTTCCCTCCCCTGCCTCTTCTTTCCCTCCCCCGCCTCTTCTTTCCCTCCCCTGCCTCTTCTTTCCCTCCCCGCCTCTTCTTTCCCTCCCCTGCCTCTTCTTTCTCTCTCTCGCCTCTTCTTTCCCTCCCCCGCCTCTTCTTTCCCTCCCTGCCTCTTCTTTCCCTCCCCTGCCTCTTCTTTCCCTCTCCCGCCTCTTCTTTCCCTCTCCCGCCTCTTCTTTCCCTCTCCCGCCTCTTCTTTCCCTCCCTGCCTCTTCTTTCCCTCCCCTGCCTCTTCTTTCCCTCTCCCGCCTCTTCTTTCCCTCTCCCGCTTCTTCTTTCCCTCTCCCGCCTCTTCTTTCCCTCCCCTGCCTCTTCTTTCTCTCTCCCGCCTCTTCTTTCCCTCCCCCGCCTCTTCTTTCCCTCCCTGCCTCTTCTTTCCCTCCCTGCCTCTTCTTTCCCTCCCCTGCCTCTTCTTTCCCTCTCCCGCCTCTTCTTTCCCTCTCCCGCCTCTTCTTTCCCTCTCCCGCCTCTTCTTTCCCTCTCCCGCCTCTTCTTTCCCTCTCCCGCCTCTTCTTTCCCTCCCCGGCCTCTTCTTTCCCTCCCCCGCCTCTTCTTTCCCTCCCTGCCTCTTCTTTCCCTCTCCCGCCTCTTCTTTCCCTCCCCTGCCTCTTCTTTCCCTCTCCCGCCTCTTCTTTCCCTCTCCCGCCTCTTCTTTCCCTCTCCCGCCTCTTCTTTCCCTCCCCCGCCTCTTCTTTCCCTCCCCCGCCTCTTCTTTCCCTCCCTGCCTCTTCTTTCCCTCTCCCGCCTCTTCTTTCCCTCCCCTGCCTCTTCTTTCCCTCTCCCGCCTCTTCTTTCCCTCTCCCGCCTCTTCTTTCCCTCTCCCGCCTCTTCTTTCCCTCCCCCGCCTCTTCTTTCCCTCCCCTGCCTCTTCTTTCCCTCCCCTGCCTCTTCTTTCCCTCCCCCGCCTCTTCTTTCCCTCCCCCGCCTCTTCTTTCCCTCCCCCGCCTCTTCTTTCCCTCTACCGCCTCTTCTTTCCCTCCCCCGCCTCTTCTTTCCCTCCCTTGCCTCTTCTTTCCCTCCCCTGCCTCTTCTTTCCCTCCCTTGCCTCTTCTTTCCCTCTCCCGCCTCTTCTTTCCCTCTCCCGCCTCTTCTTTCCCTCTCCCGCCTCTTCTTTCCCTCTCCCGCCTCTTCTTTCCCTCTCCCGCCTCTTCTTTCCCTCTCCCGCCTCTTCTTTCCCTCTCCCGCCTCTTCTTTCCCTCCCCTGCCTCTTCTTTCCCTCTCCCACCTCTTCTTTCCCTCCCCCGCCTCTTCTTTCCCTCCCTGCCTCTTCTTTCCCTCCCCTGCCTCTTCTTTCCCTCTCCCTGCCTCTTCTTTCCCTCTCCCGCCTCTTCTTTCCCTCTCCCGCCTCTTCTTTCCCTCTCCCGCCTCTTCTTTCCCTCTCCCGCCTCTTCTTTCCCTCTCCCGCCTCTTCTTTCCCTCTCCCCGCCTCTTCTTTTCTTCTCCCGCCTCTTCTTTCCCTCTCCCGCCTCTGAGGATTCTTTTCCACATTCTGCCAATCCAAGCTGAGAGCAGAACGTCTAAGTGAACCTTGGTTCACCGCATCAGGGAAAGTTATAAATTGGAGAGATCTCTGTACCAGTCACAGACCGGAGTGGATCCTTAATATGTAATTATTGAGCACAAGCTAATTATTATTATCATAATTTATTAATATAGCGCCATTCATTCCATAGCACTTTACATGTGAATGATTTTTAATTGTTTGTCTGCATTCACATGGTGTTACGCCCTGTGCTGCTGCAGTCTGTGAAGGGAAACGATGGAAAAATCGCTTAATTTTGAGAGCGAGTAACTGTTTCATATGCAGGACTGTGCGGTTTTGCAGGTGAAACAGCTGGTTGTTTTTGCAAAACAAAGTGAGTTTGCAGGGAAACATTGGAAAGACCAGGCTAAAAACTGCAGCATAACCAATGTGTGTGAACGCAGACTTACACAATGGTCAATGATTCTTCCAGGTTCAAAACAGCGACTACACAAACTGTCTCCTGCAGAACGTGTCTCCTGGGGATTATGTCCTTGAGGTAATATGTCTGTGTGTTATGATTTTTTTTTTTATCTCTGTTACTTTTATGCCAGGAACATGTGCAGCCAGACAATATGAATCCAGCCATAAACTTGGCGCATCACTAGATCAGTTTCGGCGTATGTGCACACGGGGTATATATACGCTGCAGATTCTCTGGGTGGAAAATCTCCTGGGTATTGCAATAGTCACATTGTGTAGGAACTGTTCCAGAATCTCCTTCCCAAAGTTGCATAACTTTACCTGCGTTATTTTATGTAATGCTGAGGCTGCAACAAATCCACAGCATTTTTGGGACCAGATCTTTGCGGCTTGGTGCAGATATGGTGTTGCTGGACGTAACGGAGCATATATACCTAGTATTGTGTAGTATGAGCATAAATAATATGGCAGTGTGATTTACGGTAGTTATACTGATTAGCATAGATCCCCTATTGAAGCCTTTCCATATAGAAAAAAATAAAACGTCAAGGGTTTTTGTAAGATTAGTCATATTATAGGGTTAAAGGGGTTTTCCAGTGATCACCTATCTGCAGGATAGGGGCTCCGACCACTGGGACCTGCACCAATTGGCCGAATAAGGAGTTTTTATCCCAGTTATAAAATGGTAAGCCGTACTCCCCCCTCCTCCACTCTTTCTCTATATGAGTGCTGAATAAAGCTGGGGGCGCACTGCTCTGCAGGGCCATAGGAAATAAATGAAGCCGCTGTCGAGTATGGGCATTACCGCTCCATTCTAACATAGACATTGCATTGGTGATAAGTTAATTTTTTCACCCGACATCCCCTTTAAAAGCCATGCAATGTACTGTCTAAAGAAGTCTAGCTTTGCCTTAAAGATGTAATAATAATCCGGGCACGGCAGGACCTTAGGTATCCATGCTTACGACCACTAGCAACTAGCTAACTCACTATATCAGTGGGCGTAACCATGGATACCTAAGGTCCTGCAATGCCTGCACATGAGGAAGGAGACATAGCAAATGAGAAACTATACTACATTTCTAATTGTAGGTATTTGCTGATATTATTATTATTATTACACCTACTGCATATTGGGATAGGATCTTGGAGATGCCCCTTTTAAACCTTCCTTTGTTTCCTATTATTTGTAGCTTCTTGATGACACCAACACGACGCGGCGCTCGGTGCACTACTCTCTAAAACCCGGTAGGTATCTGGATACTGTATAATATGTACAGGGACTGGATACAAGCGCTAGAATCTGAAATCTAGTTTTTATTATTTATTAAGTAGTAGTTTTTATATAGTGGTAATAATGGGGACGGGGACGCTTCTGGAGGTCATCTGCGGCACCTCTTGGCCGTGCATGTTTCGTCCCTGCAGGTTCGCACTCCTTTTGGGGGCTAACCCCTGTTGTGTGAGTGCAGGGAGGTGACCATACCTGCCGGGGCCCCTCTGATTTGTGGGTCATCAGTGCGGATGGCGTCTGACCACTGTCCCTCTGTTTGTAGTTCATTCTCCCTGGGCCGGACCAATTCGTGCCATCGCCATCACGGTCCCTTTGGTCATCATTTCTGCCTTTGCAACGCTGTTTACCGTCATGTGCAGAAAGAAACAGCAAGGTACGTGCCGAAATATCTGGCTTCTGCGGCCACACTCCAGCATGGTGAGAGCTGCACAAAACCTCCTGACCGTACACACGTGCTACCAGAGCCGAGGTCATCTCCCAGAGACCACCTACTTTTTTAAAAATTTGTTTTTTTATTATTTCTTTTAAAAGTATCCTGCACAAAACTATATTATGGATCCTCTTGCAGCAGATCTGACACTTCCCCTTGTTTCTGTAGCCTCTGTTCCTCTGCTGACTTTCTTCTTGCCTTGTAGAAAACATCTACTCGCACCTCGACGAGGAGAGCTCCGAGTCCTCCACTTATGCTGGAGGCCTCCATGTGGAAAGGCCTCGGCCACGGCCTAAAGTCTTCATCTGCTACTCCAGTAAGGACTGTCAGAAGCACGTCAACGTCATCCAGTGCTTCGCCTATTTTCTCCAGGATTTCTGCGGATGTGAAGTGAGTCGCCAAGTATAAAAGCGCTCTGCGGGCTCAAGTCTGCGGCCTGCACACCGGTCTTCTCTAGAGAAAAGGGCCTAGGGGACCCACCACTATACACAGGGACCCCACACAAGACGTACTATTACTTATTCTGTCGAGAAGGGGTTAAACAGAACGGTCCCAGTACTTATGGTGTTAATACTTTACTACCACGGTGACATATTACGGTATCTATAAGCTGGGCTGTGTGTTGGAGGTGTAGGAGTGCCGCCATGTTGTGCTCTGTTCGGTACCCTGTATCTGAGATATGCTTGTATCACAGCATCTGAAGGTGTATACCACGGCGGCTGAGGAGCCTATATAATATAATATACTGTATACAAGTGTAAAAACTGTAATAAGAGCGCCCCCTCTTGGTCCTTTTCCTGCTACCTGCTGCTTTAATATCTCCCAGTAGCTACTTGTTGAAGGGTTATTCCCATCTTCATAAATTGGCCATTTGATAACGCTTATAAAATACAAACAATTTTGCAATTTACTGCTAATGAAAATATTCAGCCGTTCTTGAGATATTAACACTTTTTTTTCCGTTATTTACAGCTCGTTGCCTTGGAAACCGACCACCGATGCTAGACAGTAAAGCATGCACTTACAAGCTCTTTTCTATTAAGTTTCTAAGTATTATTTTGAAGCTGACCAGGATCATTGAAGTAGGCTGTTAGCTCCTAATCCCGGCCAGCCTTTAGAGTATGTGCACACGTACAGGTTTTTTCGCGTTTTTTTTCACCTTTTTTCGCGCTAAAAACGCTATAAAAACTCATTAAAAACGCATACATTATGCATTCTATCATTTAGAATGCATTCTGCATGTTTTGTGCACATGGATGCGTTTTTTTCCGCGAAAAAAACGCATCGCAGTAAAAAAATGAGCATGTTCATTATTTTTGCGGATTTTCAGCGTTTTTCCCGCAATTCTATGCATTTGGGAAAAAACGCACCAAAAACGCGTCAAAATCGCGGTAAAAACGCATGCGGATTTCTGGCAGAAATGTCCGGTTTTTGTCAGGAAAATTTCTGCAAGAAATACTGACGTGTGCACATACCCTTAGCGCAGTGCTGATAAACTTGACAAACAGCGGTGGTCGGTCTCCCAGGCAACGATCTGTAAATATATGAAAGTGTTGATATCTCAAGAACGGCTGCAAATTTTAACATGCAGTAAATGACAAAAGTGCCCTGTCTGACAATATCCATCCATAAAGATAGGCGTAACCCTTTAATCATTAACCCATTGTTATCATCATTCTGTGTTTTGTTTCTTTGCTATGGAAGGAAATAAGAATAATGAACCTGGTTTTATTCTGTTTGCCCTCCACACTTGCACTCTATTTATTTAATGTCCCGTATCCTCCCCTAGGTTTCTTTGGACTTATGGGAAAACTTGAAAATATGCAAAGAGGGACAACGAGAGTGGCTGAAACAAAAGCTGAAAGATTCTCATTACATCGTCGTCGTTTGCTCCAAGGGAATGAAGTATTTTATCGAGAAGAAGAAGAAAAAGAGCGAATGTGGAAAAGGGGAGATCTTTGTGAGCGCCATGGCTATGATCGCCGAGAAGCTAAGCAAGGCCCAGGACAGCTCGGACGACCTGAGCAGATTCATCACCGCTTACTTCGATTACTCCAGTGAGAAAGACATTCCGAGTCTTCTAGATGTGACCAAGAAATACAAACTCATGGACCACCTTCCTCAGCTGTACTCCCACCTCTACTCCAAAGAGCTGAGCCTGCAGGACCACGAGCACTACCCCACCAACATCAGCAAGCGCAACTATTTCCGAAGCAAAGCCGGACGATCCCTGTACGTCGCCATATGTAACATGCACCAGTATATTGATCAGGAACCCAACTGGTTTGAGAAGGAACATATTCCCGCACACTCTCCGACCCTGCACTACCAGGAACCTGTGATGGAAAAGTTTGATTCTGGTTTAGTCTTGAATGACGTCGCAGGGAAACCGGGAACGGAACATGACTTCCCGGTAAAGGTCGATGTGGTGATATTGGCGGAAAATCACTTATCGAGCCCGAGCAGTGACAATGGGGAGGACGTGGAAGGACAAACATCACCGGTTGAGTGTTGTGTTCTCCAACCGGTTCTTCACTCTGTGAAGGTGGTCAACCAGGCGGACATGCCTCGAGACTCTGGGATATATGACTCTTCTGTCCCATCTTCGGAGCTGTCGTTACCTTTAATGGATGGATTATCACCCGATCAGGTGGAAACGTCGTCTATTGCAGAAAGTGTCTCATCGTCCTCTGGATTAGGTAAGGCGTGGTCCTTTCTATCAGTATGTGATCATCTCTTGGCAGACCGACACTTTACATGTGGCTGGAATCAGTTGGGTGACCCTGATACTTCATAGGTTTTGTTTTTTTTTTTTCAATCAGCTGATCCGATTTTTGACACAACTGGCAAACTTTTTTTTTTTGTTATTACAGGGCGAGATCTTTATTGGTCATTTATAGCCATCAGTCCCTTATTATGATGCCCTTGTGCCTTAAAGTGCTATCACCCCTGTCCATGTGCCCTTTTAGGACCTATAAACATACTCCAGAGCACCACTTAAGACCCCCTCCATGATACAGAACAGAGCGCTGCTTTGCACTGGCAGCTGCTTGGCCCCGGTGGCTCTAGTGGTGGCCATGAGTTGTCCATTTGTCCGAATAGATGTTCCTCTGTAGCAGTCACTACAGGAAGAACCATTTGCTCCATGTTGCTTCCACTGGCAAAATCAGCTGCTTACTGGAGCTGCTTGGAGCAGGACCCAGAGCAATGAGCTATTAACCCAGGGGCCACATTTGATCTCAAAGATGACCGTCTTAGGGCTTACCACCATGGTCCATATAGAGACCACATACATAAAATGACATTGTGAACGCCTCAAGCTTTTCGGCAAGATTTCCGGAAGATCTTTTGCTTTAGGAGCTTACAGAAGCCACTGCAGAGTGATACATATCCATGTATTTAATCAAGTATGTCTAGTTTGAAGGCCACCATAAGTTGTCCAAACCCACCACCAATCTAATGAGGATGGCCGCCTCCTGTCGGGGGAGAGAAGAATCAGACATGGCACGTTGTAACACTCGATGCCTTTTGTTCTCCCTGAAGATAAGTCACCATCAGAGGCATCTGTCAGTCAGTCACCTTCTTGTCACCATACAGGACATTTGTACAAATCTTCTTCAGAGATAAGAACAGGAACTCTAGTGTCACCAAAACCAAAGCCAATATCGCCCCGTTAAAGGGCTTTGCTACAGGTCTTCGGTTAAGAAGTTAAACCGTAAACTCCTTTTGCAAGCACATGTTTCGGGGTGTTTGCCCCTCGTTGGCGCAAAGCAGGAACACTGCCTTTTTATTCTACGTCATGTGGCAGGTCCCTTTTTAAAGGGTCAATGTTGATTATTTGGATTCCTTCCCCCCCAATAGGTGGCACAAGCGAACCAGAATTGAAAAAAAATAAAATCTTTTTATTTTACTCAATATATATATATATAAAGGCACTTCTACAGCAATAATATTTATATCAGTGACAGAATTTCAATCAAGGGGCACAGGTGTAACAAAGAGGATCAAGTGCGACAACACAGGTGCATCATGCTAGGATAGAGCTCACCGGTCAAACCCATATAAAAAGTAAAGCGACCGTGCAATAATATATTAAGGAGACCAGTGTGATCATGTCAGCAAGAACGCAGTAATCCGAATATGAAGTCATAGTATATATATGTATATATATATATATATATATATATATATATATATATATATATATATATATATGTAAGATAGTGCTGACTGAGATAGCACAAAAGTCACATAACATAACCACTCTTACCCATCGCTGCCCTGTGGTGCTGCACACGCCGCCCCGACGCGCGTTTCGCGTGGGCTTCTTCCGGGAGTTGCTGCAGCCAACCACGACCAGACCAGAACCCTGCCAACCATCTCCTACCTGCTGGCTAGTGCTTCTGATTAGTAGGTCCGGCGACATTTACTACTGGACCAGGGTTCTGCAGATCATTTTGCTCAACTTTACCCTATCCATCTATTTGTTTTAATCACGCTCTGTTCCCTTACAGGAGAGGAGGAGCCCAGCGTCCCTAAATCCGTCGTGTACAGCCTCTGTAAAGCGAATCTTCACTGCCACATCCATCCGGACGAGCTGCAGGCCGTCGCACCTTTGTAGCTTACGGCTTACCCCATCCTGTGCCAAAGGACCGGCTACCTCCTACACCCCTCCCCCACTTGGCAGTGAAGGAGTTAATATGCATTGCCACTTTAAGAAACAGGTTTTTTTTTTTTCTGTGAATAAAGTCACGGTATCACTGCAGACCCTGAACCTACTTGAATTTTAATGAAAGACTTAATAGAGTTTTATTCTCCTTTCCTTCCCAAGTCCCGGGACCTCCAGGCCAGTGAAATAGCTGGAAATATGGCTGGTGGGGGGCTCAGATGAGAAGCGTCATCGTATGTTTAATGGATTCATTCCTGGAATTCGTAGCTTCTGTCTTTAGATCTTTTACGTCATGCGAGGAGCTTATTATTATTTTTTTTTTATTTTCATTTTTTCTGGCCATGAAGCCCAGATTTTTGGTTCTTGACACTTGTCCATTGGATCTATAAACCACGAGATAAGGAAACGTGCACCTTGAGAATGTCCAGAAGAGTACGACGATTGACCATGACCACTAACGGACCGCTGGGCCTCAGAACTGCGTATGTCCTGCGAGACCTCGATATATGTGTATATGTGTGTATATATATATATATATATATATATATATATATATATATATATATATATAATATATATGTGTGTGTATATATATATATATATATATATATATATATATATATATATATATATATATATATATATATATATATATATATATATATATATACACACACACACACACACACACACACACACACACACACACACACACACACATATATGTACTGTGCTCGCAGATTCCTGTAGATATCGGCACCGAAAACACGACCTCACGTGGACGTCCTTCCACATTTTTGCTCCACAATCATCATTTGCATTTTTTTATTTTCTTTTGTCTTGTGCCATTCATTGCTGTTTTTTGTGACATTGTTCAACATCTCGCCCTCCCTCCTTGAATTTTACGCAGTTATAAAATGTTTTGGGTTTTTTTTTTTGCAATTTTTTTTTAGTTGCAAAAAAAAAAAAAAAAAGCACAAAATCCTCCAGAAAAGTAATTGGGATTCAAACAAATCTATGCAAAAAAAAAAAAAATTAGCAAAATGTGGCAAGTGACGATTTGGGTGAAAACATCTGGAAAGACTAAAAAAACCCTCCCACTGTGGCAAATTTTAAAAAAAAAAAAAAATGAACACGTGACTTTAAAAAGACGCAAATGAACTGACAAATATGGCGCAAAACGCAGAAAACTAGAGATGAAAAAAAGGTGCAAAAAGAATGAATGAATGAATGCACCATGATGTATTTATTCTACAAGTAGCAAGACCCCGAATATGGGGACTAATTGTTGAATGGCCCCTAATATGACCCTGCTGATATCTCCGGTAGGGACCCCCGACCCATCGTCAGCTTTATATTGCTCTCCGGCTTGTCTTTCCAAAAACTCCCTTGGTCTAGAAAATGGTCCAACTTTAGCAAACTCTTGCACACCAATAGCAGCAACGACTTGTGTACGTCCTTGTAAATATAATTTATATAACATTTATGTCACATTTCTACCATCTATGGACTTATTATGTTTTATGAAGACCCTTCCTTAAAGGTGGTACCTGCTTTGGCCAATAATTGCTTAATAAGAGCACGTTGGTGTATTTAAAGGGATTATCCAGGATTTGGATATTGAAAAGTCATCAGAAGGGAGGGGGTCCGACACTCGATCCCACAGCGGTTGGAAGTAAATAGTGTATGGATCGGGGGGCGCCAGATCCCATTAAAGTGAATGTGGCGGGTGTATGGAGCCGGAACACCACTGCCCCACAGTGGCCGTTCTTAGGTACTGCAGCTCAGCTGTAATTCACTTCAATGGGAGCTGAGCTGCAGTACCCAAAAATGTCCACTACACAGTTAATGGCGCTGTAGAGTACTGTTTTAATTGCAAGACCTGCGAGCAACTTATTAAAGGGGGTGTCAGGCCCCCAAATCAGATATTGATGACCTCTCATTTTCAAAGGCCTGGGCAAACCCTTTAATAGGGGGTCATCGCACTGATCCTAGAGCCATATCAGAGACTTTATACTAGCTATAAAACCATTTTCTCACATGGTGGTAGTGTCGTTTTTTTTTTCTTTTTTTTTAATTAAAGATTTCTTTTCCCTTTGTGGTTTTACTCACTATAACCAAAAGTCCAGAATATACAGTTGACTTTTCGAAATCATTTTGGAACATTAACGTGATGCCCCATGCTGTTTTTTTTTTTGTTTTGTTTTTTACTGTATTTGCAAATTGTTGCAAATAATAATTCCTTTCCAATATATTTTATTGTGTTTTTAAATCCATTAACTTGAATGGAGAGAGACAGTCACAGCAGAAACTATATATACATTTTTTACCATTTTTTTTTTTCTTTATTTTGCTATAATATCACCATGGATTTAGCTTACCATATAAAAAAATCAAAAATCTCAAAATAAAACCTTAAAAATTTCGCAGCAAGTGGATCTGCTGCCCTGCAGGTTTTCTGAGGATTTGCGGAAATGTTTGCCCTCTAGTGGTTATAATTAGTAATGCAAGTTTTTTTTTATATGGTTTGTTCGGTCAGCCTACAACATGTAGGTTTTATTTGTGGGCGACAAGTCCACTTTGAACACAGACGTGAATGTTTTACAAGTTTTAGCAAGCACCTGTAAATTGCCACCATTTTATCTCAAGTATGCCTTGTTTCAAGCTTACCAGCTACTAGGTGTAATGTGCACACTCCTAGCTGCACAGCAATTATTATTAACTAGATGGCAGCCCGATTCTAAAGAATCGGGAGTCTAGAATCCATATATACTTTATTTATTCAAATGTAAGAATAATACAATTAATAAATAATAGTAAGAAAGAACAAAAATAATAGGCAGTATATGGAGAAAACACCAAACAAAAGTTCAAAATTGGTGTGAAAATGTCACTGAACCACTTCACAACTAAATATATATAGTTTTGGTAAATGGTATTATCATTTTTTTGACGAAATTCGGCAGGAGCTTGAAGAGCAACGTCACTGGGCCCGCCTCCACGCAGTAGAAACTTGCTGTGAGGTAAAAATTCAAAAATCACACCAAAATGGCGGGCGGAGTGTGTCACAGTACGGCACGTTTCTGATTGGTCGCTCGCAGCAGGCGGCAACCAATCAGACACTGGACACTGTTGACGTCACTTATCTCCGGACATTATCTCCGGACATTAGCTCCGGACATTAGCTCCGGACATTAGCTCCGGACATTAGCTCCGCACATTAGCTCCGCACATTAGCTCCGCACATTAGCTCCGGACATTAGCTCCGGACATTAGCTCCGCACATTAGCTCCGGACATTAGCTCCGGACAAAGCCACGGAAGTTGGCACAAATTGCAGGAAGTAGTATTCTAGGCAATTAATCTCCGGACATTAGCTCCGCACATTAGCTCCGGACATTATCTCCGGACATTAGCTCCGGACATTATCTCCGCACATTAGCTCCGGACATTAGCTCCGGACAAAGCCACGGAAGTTGGCAGAAATTGCAGGAAGTAGTATTCTAGGCAATTATATATTAGATTACCACAGTGGTCGGTAGCCCCAGGTTCTGCAACTTAAAGTGATGTCCTAAGCATTTAGCTGAAGTTATTAATTCTAAAAATACTGGTGATCCACCAGTAATCTGCGAAAAATATTACCAGTTAAGTCTGGAATTAAATGACCCATGATACTTGTATGCATCATGCCCCAGTATGATAGCGCATTCTTCTATGATTCTTCCTAAGGATATGCAGTGATAAAATCCACACCAAATTGTGCGGATTTTGCTGCACAAATACGGAAAATCCGCTGCAAATGTTAAAAATCTGCTATGATTTTTTATTTTTATTTTATTTTTATTTATTTTTTTTGGGGGGGGGGCTGCAAAATTGAATTTGCTGTACTATAGTGGGGCAGGGGTTCCAAAATTTTTTTTTTCCCGAAGGTTTCAGATTGATGCTTCTTAGGTCTCGTTCATAAAGTTCTGAAACTTATATGGTGCCCCAATGTGGCCCTAAGCTCTTTTGGGGCCACACTGGTATAATTTTGTACATATCCAACTGTATATGTGATTAGAGCTTTTGCAGATGTTTGTACAAAATCAGTCCGATCTCGGACCGTAATGTACAGAACGACCACGGGTCTCCCAGCTGTGGCATGTCCGCTTGATATATTTCTACGTGGCTGGTCGGTTGAGCTGTGTCCAGTCTGTGCATTGCGTTCTGAGAGCCACAGACGTCTGCACAAATTGCTAACCACCAGCCTGTTGTGCCCGAACGTCGCCGATCTCTTCTGGCACAGAAGACCGCTCCTGTCAGCGCTTCTGCTGCTTCCGCTGACGTCACGTCGATAGAGCAGCAGCTTCTATTTCACTCTGCTCTGTTGATGGCATATGACTGCTGTCATGCTGATTGATAGCCAGCTCCCTGCCGCCTCACTGCAGGCAGCCAGCAGTCAATCAGCATGACATCTACAGTCACGTCCTGTCGACAGAGCAGCTTGCAAGAACAACAGCTGCTCTAACATGGAGCAGCTGAATTGCTGGCAGGACCAGTCACCGGCCGCTCTGACCTGGCGCTGGTTAGCCGGTAGTTGCCTCTTTCAGCAACCCATTGCCTTAATTTTTAGGTCCATAGTTTAAAAAAAAAAAAAAAAAGCCCTGGACAACCTCTTTAAAGGTACTTTTCTCACAATTAGCAAAATCCACTGTGTTTTACAGTACCAGGAATTCTGATAAATTGGGCAAAACAAATTTAAGAACCCGGGTAACAAGTTATTTTTGCAGATATGTGCATTCCCATTGCCATAATTTGCCCCTGGAGAGACGTCTGGTCCCTTTAAGTCTTCAGTATTGTTTCCACCTTTGTCCTAAAGCATAGGAATTGTTTTGGATCCTTCTTGCTTTAAACTCATTCATTTTTTGCAGTTTACATGGGCAGCATGAGAACCAAGCGATGAATGTACGGCAAAATGAATAATAATTCTACGCTTTGTAGCAAAACGGCAATAAAAAAAAAAAAATCCCAGTGATCGCCTGACCTTCCCATAACACATGGCTGTAATGTCATTTTTTTACTGTATATATTGTAGCTGTACTGGTACGACCTGTAGGAAGTTATGAAATGTACATTTGTTATAAATTAGATTGTATCAGATTTGTTAATATTGAAATGACGTGATGTCACGGTACCTTTATATTGTATAATAAAAACTTTTTTTTTTTTTCATAATCGCGTTTCTCTTATTTATGCCGCCTAACCATCTAATGTAAATGATTTCTTTTATCCTGATCGTCATTGTTCACATTCTCTAATTTACCCGTTTTATTTATTTAAAGCAAAGTTGTCAGCAGAATTCCAAATAGAAACTGCATATGTTATGATATAGATCTCTTAGACCTGATGAGCCTGGTACGTTTATTATGGTAATCAATGTTAGAACGTCTGTATAATCCTTTTTGAAAGTTTTACTCTCAGTCTTTGTACTCCTAGCCTGATTGACAGCTCCTCAGTGTCCCTCCTCCCTGCTGCTGCTCAGATCTCACACTGCTCAGTACAAGCTGCAGCTGTCAGGCTAGGTGGGCAGAGACTGAATACACTTGGACTTACGAGTTCTTCCACTCTTCATCTGGACATATAAAATGCTTTTCTTAATTTTATGGTATTAAAATTAGCTAAGTTGAAGGATGAGTTCATGAATGCACATGTTTTCAGTCTCCACCCACCTAGCTGCGGCTTGTATTGAGCAGTGTGAGATCTCAGCAACAGCAGGGAGGTGGGACACTGAGGAGCTGTCAGTCCGGCTAGGTGGGGGGGAGAGTGAGTGTTTTTAATGCAAGGTATACTTTTAACAGTTTGGAATAAAAACACTGACCTTTACTTATGTGATGTGAACAGAGACTTATAACCTGCATTTTCTTGTGCTCCCAAAACATTTTGGGTTATATGTTCTTGCATTTAGTTATTTTGAGTTCTAGGAGTTTGATACTGATGGACTGTCCTGGTAGTGCCATTTATTATTTTCTGGGTGCAGCTCTTTACATTTTTTATTGGTTGTGCCAAGTAATGCAGCTCATGAACCACCAACAAACTCCTATGCCACCAAAATCAAAGTTAAAAAAACAAACACAAAACCTTTAATGCATGTTAATGATAGCCATCGAGATGAGATGAAAGTTAACCATGTAGACCAATTTAATTTGATAAATTCTCATAAACGACCAGTAGTCAATAATCTGTTGATCCGCAATATATTTTTCAACCATTGGACAGCTATTAATGGAAGAACAGATATATAGATGCTGTATGTCTCCCTATGGAAATCCTATTCTCATAGTGACGCTAAAAAGCTTCAAAAGACACTACTGGTAGTCACAGCAGCGGGCACTAGCATTGGATTACAATATTGGACACTAGTGGTGGTCACAGCAGCGGCCACTAGCAGTGGGTTACAGTATTGGACACTAGTGGTGGTCACAGCAGCGGCCACTAGCAGTGGGTTACAGTATTGGACACTAGTGGTGGTCACAGCAGCGGCCACTAGCAGTGGGTCACAATAATGGTTACTAGTGGGTGGTGGTCACAGCAGCGGCCACTAGCAGTGGGTCACAATAATGGATACTAGTGGGTGGTGGTCACAGCAGCGGCCACTAGCAGTGGGTCACAATAATGGATAATAGTTGTCACAATAATGGATGCTAGTGGTCACAGCAGCGGGCTCTAGCAGTGGATTACAGTATTGGACACTAGTGGTGGTCACAGCAGCGGCCACTAGCAGTGGGTTACAGTAATGGACACTAGTGGTGGTCACAGCAGCGGCCACTAGCAGTGGGTCACAATAATAGATGCTAGTGGTCACAGCAGCAGGCAGTAACAGCGGGTCACGGTAATGGAGCAGGCACCAGCAAGTGGGTCACAATAATGGATGCTAGTGGTCACAGCAGCAGGCACTAGCAGTAGGTCACAATAATGGATACTAGTGGTCACAGCAGCAGGCAGTAACAGCGGGTCATGGTAATGGACACTAGTGGTGGTCACAGCAGGGGGCAGTAAAAGTGAGTCACAGTAATGACCACCAGTGATGGGTTACAGCAGCAGACACTAGCAGTGGGTCATAATAATGAACAGCGGGCAGTAACAGCGGGTAATAGTAATGGACACTAGTAGTCGAAGCAGCTGGCACTAACCGTGGGTCACAGTAATGGAAACTAGTGGTCATAGCAGCCGGTCACAGTAATGGATACTAGTGGTGGTCACAGCAGCGGGCACTAGCAGTGGGTCACAAGAATGGATACTAGTGGTCACAACAATGTGCACTAGCAGTGGGTCACAATAATGGAATACTAGTGGTCACAGTAATGAACACTAGGGGTAGTCACAGTAATGACAATAGTGGTGGTCACAACAACGGGCACTAGCAGTGGGTCACAGTAGTGGACACTAGTGGTGATCACAGCATCGAGCACTAGCAGTGGGTCACAGTAATGACAATAGCGGTAGTCACAACAACGAGCACTAGCAGTTGGTTACAGTAATGGACACTAGTGGTGGTCACAGCAGCAAGCACTAGCAGTGGGTCACAGTAATGACAATAGCGGTGGTCACAACAAGCACTAGCAGTGGGTCACAGTAATGGACACTAGTGGTGTCACAGCAGCTAGCACTAGCAGTTGGTTACAGAACACTAGTGGTGTCACAGTAATGACAATAGTGGTGGTCACAACAACGGGCACTAGCAGTGGGTCACAGGAGTGGACACTAGTGGTGATCACAGCATTGAGCACTAGCAGTTGTTACAGTAATGACAATAGTGGTGTCACAGCAGCGAGCACTAGCAGTGGGTCACAGTAATGACAATAGCGGTGGTCACAACAACCAGCACTAGCAGTTGGTTACAGCAATGGACACTTGTGGTGTCACAGCAGCGAGCACTAGCAGTTTGTTACAGTAATGGACACTTGTGGTGTCACAGCAGCGAGCACTAGCAGTTGGTTACAGTAATGGACACTAGTGGTGGTCACAGCAGCGGCCACTATCAGTCGGTCACAATAATGGATACTAGTGGTCACAGCAGCAGGTACCAGCAGTGGGTCACAATAATGGATACTAGTGGTCACAGCAGCAGGCAGTAACAGCGGGTCACGGTAATGGAGCAGGCACCAGCAAGTGGGTCACAATAATGGATGCTAGTGGTCACAGCAGCAGGCACTAGCAGTAGGTCACAATAATGGATACTAGTGGTCACAGCAGCAGGCAGTAACAGCGGGTCATGGTAATGGACACTAGTGGTGGTCACAGCAGCGGGCAGTAAAAGTGAGTCACAGTAATGACCACCAGTGATGGGTTACAGCAGCAGACACTAGCAGTGGGTCATAATAATGAATGCTAGTGGTCACCGCATCGGGCAATAACAGTGGGTCGCAGTAATCGACACTAGTGGTCATAGCAGCGGGCACTAGCACTGAGTCACAATAATGGATAATAGTGGTCACAACAGCGGGCAGTAACAGCGGGTAATAGTAATGGACACTAGTGGTCGAAGCAGCTGGCAATAACCGTGGGTCACAGTAATGGAAACTAGTGGTCATAGCAGCCGGTCACAGTAATGGATACTAGTGGTGGTCACAGCAGCGGGCACTAGCAGTGGGTCACAAGAATGGATACTAGTGGTCACAACAATGTGCATTAGCAGTGGGTCACAATAATGGATACTAATGGTCACAGTAATGAACACTAGGGGTAGTCACAGTAATGACAATAGTGGTGGTCACAACAACGGGCACTAGCAGTGGGTCACAGTAGTGGACACTAGTGGTGATCACAGCATCGAGCACTAGCAGTGGGTCACAGTAATGACAATAGCGGTAGTCACAACAAGCACTAGCAGTGGGTCACAGTAATGGACACTAGTGGTGTCACATCAGCTAGCACTAGCAGTTGGTTACAGAACACTAGTGTCACAGTAATGACAATAGTGGTGGTCACAACAACAGGCACTAGCAGGAGTGGACACTAGTGGTGATCACAGCATTGAGCACTAGCAGTTGTTACAGTAATGACAATAGTGGTGTCACAGCTGCGAGCACTAGCAGTGGGTCACAGTAATGACAATAACGGTGGTCACAACAACCAGCACTAGCAGTTGGTTACAGCAATGGACACTAGTGGTGTCACAGCAGCGAGCACTAGCAGTTGTTTACAGTAATGGACATTAATGGTGTTGCAGCAGCGAGCACTAGCAGTGGGTCACAGTAATGGACACTAGTGGTGTCACAGCAGCGAGCACTAGCAGTTGTTTACAGTAATGGACACTAATGGTGTTGCAGCAGCGAGCACTAGCAGTGGGTCACAGTAATGGACACTAGTGGTGTCACAACAGCGAGCACTAGCAATGGGTCACAGTAATGGACACTAGTGGTGTCACAGCAGCGAGCACTAGCAGTTGGTTACAGTAATGGACACTTGTGGTGTCACAGCAGCGAGCACTAGCAGTTGGTTACAGTAATGGACACTAGTGGTGTCACAGCAGCGAGCACTAGCAGTTGGTTACAGTAATGGACACTTGTGGTGTCACAGCAGCGAGCACTAGCAGTTGGTTACAGTAATGGACACTTTTGCTCGCACAGCAGCGAGCACTAGCAGTTGGTTACAGTAGTGGACACTAATAGTGTTGCAGCAGCGAGCACTAGCAGTGGGTCACAGTAATGGACACTAGTGGTGTTGCAGCAGTGAGCACTAGCAGTGGGTTACAGTAATGGACACTAGTGGTGTCACAGCAGTGAGCACTAGCAGTTGGTTACAGTAATGGACACTTGTGCTATCACAGCAGCGAGCACTAGCAGTTGGTTACAGTAGTGGTGTCACAGCAGCAAGCACTAGCAGTTGGTTACAGTAGTGGTGTCACAGCAGTGAGCACTAGCAGTTGGTTACAGTAATGGACACTAGTGGTGTCACAGCAGCGAGCACTAGCAGTTGGTTACAGTAGTGGTGTCACAGCAGCAAGCACTAGCAGTTGGTTACAGTAGTGGTGTCACAGCAGTGAGCACTAGCAGTTGGTTACAGTAGTGGTGTCACAGCAGTGAGCACTAGCAGTGGGTCACAGTAATGGACACTAGTGGTGTCACAGCAGCGAGCACTAGCAGTTGGTTACAGTAGTGGTGTCACAGCAGCAAGCACTAGCAGTTGGTTACAGTAATGGACACTAGTGGTGTCACAGCAGCGAGCACTAGCAGTTGGTTACAGTAATGGACACTAGTGGTGTCACAGCAGCGAGCACTTCTAGCAGTTGGTTACAGTAGTGGTGTCACAGAAGTGGTCACAGCTGCAGGCACTAATGGTGGTTCTTGTAGCATTTTGACCCCTACTTTTCAAATTAACGTTTTCAAATCAGTTTTGTAGTGTTGCAGATTCCGAGTGGAAACTATGCATTTCACCCCTTTTTCCATACAGATTTTGCCCCACACTTCAAAAAAGATTCTTTTTAACCTTTCCATAGAGGAAAATACTTTGTTTAGCAGCCCATTAAGAAATAGGAGACTAAAGTGGCTAACCTGTATGTGACTTGTAAATATCCCAATGTTTTTCAATGGTAGCTTGATAAGTCTTCTGGCTTTGAAAACTCCATTTTGTCTCCCCAATTCCATCCTGTTTGAGGTTTTTATTTTTTTTTCCCAAGAAAGAACATCAGCTTGTAACTTAATCTGGAAAATTACCTGTTTCATAAAGTAATTTACCATTTGATATTGCAGCCTAAAGGGCAGCCATATCACTGACGCTTCAACAAAAATGTGTCCTGAAAAATAAATTTGTTCCAGCCTGATATAACAGATGTATACATATATATTATATGTATAGGCCCTTCACCCTGGAACCTGATAGTCTGGATTTCCTAGTAAACTGACAGAAGGCAAAATCATTCTCATGACGGAGGTAATCACATCCTATTCTATACATGCACAGACTGGTTCTGTACATTTTATTCCTGCTGTACGGACATGTCACCGCTGCAGCCAATCATGTCCCGCATCGGTGATCAGTTTGGTCACTCCTGTGGCTAGTGATTGGCTGCAGGGGTCACATTGTTTTCCTGCCGGGGAGGGAACAAAAGAAACCTGCAGGGGACCTTGGGAGCACTGGAAGAGGAGCATTGGAGATCGATAAAGTGAGTGAGTATACATTAATTTTTTAATACTTGTATGTGTGTATGTACAGTGGGTGAAATAAGTATTGAACACGTCACCAAGTAAATATATTTCTAAAGGTGCCATCTCGCCGGATGTCGGTAGTGACCCATCCAATCCACACAGGCAAAGAAATCCAGTCACAGATGTCCATAAATTGTGTACTAATGAGAAATGACGCATGGAAAATGTATTGAACACGCTTAGGCCGGTTTCACACGTCAGTGGCTCCGGTACCTGAGGTGACAGTTTCCTCATGTACCGGAGACACTGACTCACATAGACACATTAAAATCAATGTGTCTCTGCACATGTCAGCGTGTTTTCACGGACCGTGTGTCCGTGTGCAAAACACGGAGACATGTCCGTGTTCGTGGGAGCGCATGGATCACACGGACCCATTAAAGTCAATGGGTCTGTGTAAAACACGTACCGCACACGGATGCTGTCCGTGTGCCGTGCAGGAGACAGCGCTACAGTAAGCGCTGTCCCCCCAGCGTGGTGCTGAAGCCGCCATTCATTTCTTCTCTCCAGCAGCGTTCGCTGGAGAGAAGATATGAAAAATCATTGGGTTTTTTTGCGGTTGAAATAAAGATCTTTGTCACCACCCTCCTCCCACCCCCTGTGCGCCCGCCCGCTGTTAATAAAATACTCACCCGGCTCCCTCGAAGCGTCGACATTTTACGTGTACAAAATATTCTTGAATTTCTAGGAGCGTTGCTGGAAACTCAATGGTTGTTTGTAAAAATGATTCCTGAAAATTTCCCATCACAATAGTGTAATCCTCCAAATAGATATTGACTACAGCCGTGACTTCAAGAACAAAGTGTCAAAGGGTTTGCATCGTATATCTGCGAGGCGCTGAACATGCCGAGTCTGTCTTTTTCCTCTTCATTCTCTCCGTACATGAAGCTGACGTACACACCTGATGTTCACAAGGTTCCGTGCCGTCCCGTAATCTGGAGCTCATTCTGAAGGAGCCATGTGTTCTCCAGAGCGGACTTTGATCCTCTACATGGAACATTAATTTTATTCTTATGTGTTTCTTGCACTTGATTCTCTGTGTTTAATAAGGGCTCATTCAGGCATCTTCGCCGAGGATAGACCGCTAATGCATGGACTAGCCGCGGATCTCCAAACCCAAGAGTGATATCTTCATGTATGTCTACGAAGCTGTCCCGCTTGGGTCAGGAGAGCTGCAGTCAGTCCATGCATTGCGGTTCAATCTTCGATCGATTTCCACGCTTGTCTGAGCCTTAACTCTGTTTCTGCGTTAACATTCCCTGGTCCATCCAAATTCGACATGTCAATGGGACTGGCCGACTATATGAATGATCTCCTGAAGCCATGGTCCCTCAGAACGCATGTACTGTGGACCTCCCGCAGTCATTCTCACTGGCACTGATTTTCAGCAAGCGAATATGAAGGTATCAAATAGAATTGAACATTTTACATTTCAACGCCCGATCCTTTTGTTTTCAGGGAAGATACGCTGATGCCTGGAATGTTTGGTAGAAGCTTCTTCTTCTCTACCTGTTGGATACAAATACACACTTCACTTGAGCTGGACCACCTATTTTGAGGTTTATTTTTGCTATAAAGACTTATTTCCTAAATAATGTGTCTTTTGCCTCTTAGCATTGATGAGTGACTGAAGCGAATCATCATCCGCATTGAAACTAGCAGGAGCTTCATGGCGTGGGTTTCTTTAACTGAGCAGTTGTATACAGTTGTACATCACCAAGCACAATGCAAAGTGTGAGATGGAGTAGTGTAAAGCCGCCACCACCACCGCCGGACTCTGGAGGAAACGTGTTCTGTGCAGTCATGGACCACACTTCTCTATCCGGCGTCTGATGGACGAGTCTGGGTTTGGAGAATACCAGGAGAACGTTACTTCCTGACTACATTGTGCCCACGGTACAGTTTGGTGGAGGAGGGATACTAGTATCAGATTGTTTTTCAGGGGTCAATATTGGTCCCTTAGCACAAGACAATTGTAGCTTCCAGTTGTGTGGGAACAGTTTGGAGAATTCCCTTTTCTCTTCCCCATGACTGCGCCCAGTGCACAAGGTCCATACAGACAACGTTGAGGGAGTCTGGCGTGGAAGAACATGACTGGCCGCACAAAGCCTGGGCCTCAACCCATCCAACAGCTTTGGGATGAACTAGAACAGAGGTTGTGATCCCGGTCACAAATGCTCTTCTGGATGAAAGGTCAAATATTCCCACAGACACTTCCAATATTTTATAGAAAGTCTTCCCAGAAAAGTAGAAGCTGCTACAGACTGGACCAACTCCATATTGATGCCTATGGATGTAGAATAGGAGGTCAGAAAAGCTCTTGTAGGTGTAATGTGGAAGTGTTCCAGTGTTGTTGACCATATCGTGTGTATATTACTTAACATGTAGAAACATCATCCACCTTAAAGGCATTGTCCGCTACTCAGACAACCCCTTCAGAACCACCCTAGTTTCCCCTCATGTAAAGTAATAGCAGCTGTACTGCCCGCCCAATTCCAGCAATGTCAGCGCTGGCTCTCTAGGGGCTCGCGTGACATTATGTCAGGAGAGCCCTGCAGCCAGTCAATGGCCGATTCTCTTCCTTCGGACTAAACTGACATCAGAAGATGGGAGAGTTCCTGCTCTCTGACTTCCTCCAGATATCTGATCCTTCCGAAATAAGTGAGAGAAGGGGCCACCGACTGACTGCAGGGCTCTCCTGACATAATGTCACGCGAGCCCCAGGAGAGTAGAAGAGCGGCTGCAACGGTGGTGAGTGTAGCTACTATTATTTTACATGGGGGAACTCTGGTGATTGAGAAGGTGCTTGAGTAGGGGACGACCCTTTTAATATTGTGTATTTAAAGTTTAAGGTAGAATTTTTCAGCTAAGAACTTTTCTAAGAATTTTTTTTGTGCAGAGGTTAAATCAATACCCTGCTGATATCAACAAGATCCACCAGCAATCTCTTCTCCAGTTTAAGTCTGAGGTTTTTGTTGATCCAAAGAGAAAACTTTCCAGTTGACACAGTTGTCTTCGACTCGCCAGAGGATGTCCTTTTATACTGTCTGACTCTTAAGGTACCTTCACACATAACGATTTTGTTAACGATATCGTTGCTTTTTGTGACGTAGCAACGATATCGTTAACGAAATCGTTATGCGTGACAGCGACCAACGATCAGGCCCCTGCTGGGAGATCGTTGGTCGCTGGGAATGATCAGGACCTTTTTTTGGTCGCTGATCACCCGCTGTCATCGCTGAATCGGCGTGTGTGACGCCGATCCAGCCATGTGTTCACTGGTAACCAGGGTAAATATCGGGTTACTAAGCGCAGGGCCGCGCTTAGTAACCTGATGTTTACCCTGGTTACCATTGTAAATGTAAAAAAAAAGAAAACACTACATACTTACCTTCCGGTGTCTGTCACGTCCCTCGCCGTCAGCTTCCCGCACTGACTGTGAGCGCCGGCCGTAAAGCAGAGCACAGCGGTGACGTCACCGCTGTGCTTTACGGCCGGCGCTCACAGTCAGGTAAGTATGTAGTGTTTTCTTTTTTTTTACATTTACAATGGTAACCAGGGTAAACATCGGGTTACTAAGCGCGGCCCTGCGCTTAGTAACCCGATGTTTACCCTGGTTACCCGGGGACTTCAGCATCGTTGGTCGCTGGAGAGCTGTCTGTGTGACAGCTCCCCAGCGACAACACAACGACTTACCAACGATCACGGCCAGGTCGTATCGCTGGTCGTGATCGTTGGTAAATCGTTTAGTGTAACGGTACCTTTAGTCTTTGTGGTTGGTCTGAGGTCACTTGATTTTTTTTTTTTTCTTTTTAGGAGAAACTAGTTTGGTTTTCACTTGTATAAATGACAATTTGCTTAGAATAAAGGTCAGAGATTCTCATTACAGGGGTATTCCTGTTTCTATCACTTCTGCTACCTCCGCGCTTCCTATAGTGACGCATCTCTATGGAATGTCCAAAAAATAGATTTTTGGGTGGGTTTTCCTATTAAAAATCTGGCATTATTGGAGTGTTTGGCAGCGATTCTGTGGATGCTGCAGTTTCTGTGAGTGGATCGCCTGCATCCTCTACTTTCCTATCTTCACACTTTTCTACGATGAAAGTTCCACGCTGATAGAAATAGCTGACCCTGCAGACGACTGATCTGCAAAACGTGGACATGTAGGCAGGCAGCTGTTAGCAGGACATTGCACGACAATGATCCAGATACTTCTCTGCCTCGCACCAGTGTGTAGGAGTGTGAAGCGTCATCTATTTGGCAGCAAATTTAATAAGTTTATAGAGCAGAAAAAAAGAAGGTCATGTAAGTACAGCAAAGCTTTCAAAGAGAACCCCATCACCTCTCCTCACATTTATTTATTTTTACTTAAATGCATGTATTTGGGGCTAAAAATCATTTTGGCCTCTTGGCTTCATTACAAATGTTGCACTGTTTGGCTTATACAGACTTTGTTTTTCTGTACATTCAACTTTGATGTGGTCTATAGTCATAAATCAGCCGAGAAGAGCTCAGAAAAAGATAGATATGAGAAGTATAAACTCTCCCTCAAGCCACCATAAAGCGCTCACTGACGGATACTCAGTTAACTCATTCTGCAGCCGGCGACATAGAGGCTATAGAAGGCAGCATTTTTAATGAAAGCCAATTACAAAAATTAGTTTTAGAGATAGTTACATGCATGTAAGTACGAAAAAAAATGCCTAAAGTTGGAAAACCCTCTTAGAGTAATTTTTTTTTATAGACTTTCCTGATGACTATTCCACTAAACTTGCACTTGTGATTTTAAAGGGGTTTTCTTGGAATGTGGTGGCTTATACTTTTGGGTAGGTTACCAATATCAGATCGGAATGGGAGTCCTGGCAACACAGCCGATCATTAAGGAGCCGTGGTTTTCTGGCACGCTGGTAAACAATGAAGGCACCTGCAGGGAGTGTCATGGCCCCTTTGATCAGCTGATGGATGGAGATGCCAGGAGTTGGACCCCCACCGCTCGGACATTGAAGGTCTATAGTAAGGATAAATCATCAATTTCCATTACAGTCCTGGAAAGCCCCAATAAGGGGGATTTCCTCCCAAAGCTTAACATTGGACATACAACAATTACTTAAAGTCAAAGTCTCATAATTATGTTGTATTTGTTGGTATCAGCAATTTTGCAAATGTGGCAAAAGGAAATGCAGCCACAGTGATGAATTATTGAATTACCTTCCCAAAAAAAAATTATCTGAAAGATACGCTGTCATTACGCTTTTACATATGGCAGTGATGTCTGATGCCGTATTATTGTACAAATGGTGGTTCTGGTGACATTCATGTATTGATGGTTGAACCATCATCAGTACATGATTACAAAACCAAAATCATCATCACTACATAAGTAGAACACCAAGAGCCATAAATAGTACATAAATAAGGCACCAGAACCATCATCAGTAAGTAAATAGGTCACTAAAACCACTTGGTACATGAATATATCTACAGAACAAAATAAGTACATGAATACATCACCAGAATCACCAATAGTACATTAATGCATCACCAGAAGCACCGGTAGTACATGAATGCATCACCAGAAGCACCAATAGTACATTAATGCATCACCAGAACCACCATCAGTACATGAATGCATCATGCGAACCACCGTCAGTAAATATAAACACCAGTACCATCATCAGTACATGAAAACATCACCAGAATCACCATAACCATAAGTACATAACTATATTACCAAGCTTAGTACAGCAATCAATTTTATTGTCAAGTCAGGCCTATATCTATTTGTATTGCATGAACCTTACAACTCCCAGTATATCCTATGGTAAGGAAATGCAGGGGGTTGTTATTATCAGTCATTATCAGACTGTGGGACATTCAGCAGCCACGGTACTGGTGAGACACAGGCAGTATCACAAATAAACATTTACATCCAGGTACCTTCTAGGTAGGTTACTTCTCTGATTGGAGTTGTTCTTTCTTTTCGTCTCCATCTTGTCCAGACTCTATGACTTTCCACATCCACATCTTATTAAGGCTACGTTCACATTAGCGTTACGCTAATGTGCGTCGCTGTTGCGTCGGCGACGCAGCGGCGACGCAGCAGCGACGCGCCCCTATGTTTAACATAGGGGACGCGTGCGTTTTTTTGGTCGCGTTTTTCGACACGTGCGTCGTTTTCGACGCTAGCGTCGGACGCAGGAAAATGCAACAAGTTGCATTTTTCGTGCGTCCGATTTTCGTCAAAAAATGACGCACGCGTCGCAAAACGCAGCGTTTTGCGCGCGTTTTGCGCACGTTTTTTGTGCATCGGCGTGCAACGCAAATGTGAACGTAGCCTAAAATGCCCACTGCATAAAAATATCCATACTCTGCCCTAAATAAACCTTCCATTGTATATGACCTCTACACTGTCTGCCCTTATGAACTACACTCGCCACACTGTCCACCTTAATGATCTATAACCACCCAAATGTCTGCCATTATCAGATACTAGATGGAGGCCTGATGCTATCGCATCGGGAGGGTGGTGACTGTGCTGCTCCCATCCTGCGCCCCCATCCAGTCATGTGCTGCTCCCATGCTGTGCCCCCATTCTGTCATGTGCTGCTGCCATCCTGTGCCCCCATTCTGTCATGTGCTGCACCCATCCTGTGCCCCCATTCTGTCATGTGATGCTGCCATCCTGCGCCCCCATCCTGTCATGTGCTGCTCCCATCCTGCGCCCCCATCCTATCTTGTGCTGCTCCCATCCTGCGCCCCCATTTTGTCACGTGCTGCTGCCATCCTGCGCCCCCATCCTGTCACGTGCTGCTCCCATCCTGCACCCCCATTCTGTCATGTGCTGCTCCCATCCTGCGCCCCCATCCTATCATGTGCTGCTCCCATCCTGCGCCCCCATTTTGTCATGTGCTGCTGCCATCCTGCGCCCCCATCCTGTCATGTGCTGCTCCCATCCTGCGCCATTTTATCATGTGCTGCTGCCATCCTGCGCCCCCATCCTGTCATGTGCTGCTCCCATCCTGCGCCGCCATTCTGTCATGTGCTGCTCCCATCCTGCGCCCCCATTTGGTCATGTGCTGCTCCCATCCTGCGCCCCCATTTGGTCATGTGCTGCTCCAATCCTGTGCCCCCATTCTGTCATCTGCTTCTCCCATCCATATGCCTCGTATGCTGCTCCATAAAGGTTGATGGCCCCCATAAGATGTTCTATAGCATAATATGCTCTGTATGCTGCGATTAAAAAAAATTGCATACCTCACGGCGCTGAGTGCTGAGTGTCGGGGGCCTGGGCTGGCGGGGACACCGGCGTGCTATGGGGGTCAGGTGCCGGAGTCACCACTGGCTCAGGGCCACCAGCACTTGCGATATTCACCTGTCCCCGTTCCACCGTTGGGCGCCACTCTGTCTTACGGGTCTCTGGCTCTGACTGTTCAGGCAGAGGGCGCGCACTAACCACGTCATCGCACCCTCTGACCTGAACGTCACAGCCAGACGACGCAGAAGAAAGAGCAGCGCGCAGAGGTGGAACGAGGACAGGTGAATATAGCCTGTCTAACCCTCCCGGTCATACTCACCCCATCCTGGCACGGTCTGGCTTCTCTGTCAGACATCTCTGTATGCGTTCAGTGCTTACGCATACCACCATCTCTCCAGCGGCCTGGGTCCCAGCGGTGGGGAGGGGTCCTTGCGGCGGGGGAGTCCCAGCAGCGGGGAGTCCGGCGATGACCCGCTGGTGGTACTGCACAAGGGCCTGGTACCACCAGCGGGTGCCGTATTGGAATACCCATCACTTGGGTATTCCAATATGGTGGTCGTCTTACTTCCGGTGCGGCACGGTGGATTGTGGGATTCGAGGACGTCCAGACGGAAGTGGATGACAGACAATTTAAGATAATTATATAAATAGATAGCGGCCACACCGTCTGCCCTTATGAACCACGTCCTATTCTCATGGTCCCCATTCATTAGTGTAATAAAAATTAAAAAAGCTTATACTCCCCTAATCTTGGCAGCCCACCCAGCACCGCCAGGGTTGCCACTAGAAATTTTGGGGCCCCATACTGGCAAAATTTTCGGGGCCCCCTTGAGACTCCGCCCAGGCTCCACCCCAGCCCCGCCTCCACGCTCCACCCTTCGAACTGTCCACAGTCCCACTGCTCTCTCTTGGAAAAACTCCACTTCTCACCTATCACACATTAACAGATCCCATCACCAGATCACATACATAGCCAGCAGCTTTTGATTTGGCCAAAAGATTTTTTAACCCGCCACCATAACACGGTAGACACTTTTGGCCGGGCCCTACTCTACTGTAACCTATTAAATATTTGTTAAAATATGCAATACAATTTAGGTATATTTTTATTTATTTTTCAATTTCTAAAATGACCAATAATATCACATACAAAGAACAAATACCGCTACACCATGACCAGATGACATATTACCACCACATAGTGACTGAATACTACAATTCTGATCAGTAATTTAAAAAAAAGCACCATACTATCACCATAAGTGCCATTATACACAGGAGATCTGTACTTAGTATGCAGTGTCTGTGTACAGATAATACAGTGATCACTAGTGAAATTATACACAGGAGCTCTGTATACAGTATACAGTGTATAGTGTCAGTGTATAGGTATCAGACTGACTCACCAGTGACATCTCTAGGTGAAGTCCTTCATCTTTCATCCAGCACAGACCGCCATCATTTCATCCAGCCAGGACTTCTCTCTGCAGGAAATAACACAGTTATCTCGAGCTCTGCTTGTAGAATACATTACTTAATTTTTCCCAACTTCTACATTACACCACATGAAGAAAAATAGGTGACATAGTATCACTCTACACAGTAACAGGACCGCCCCCCCCCATTTAAAACAGTATACTCAAAAAATAAAATAAATACATCACTGCAGTAATAATATCCCTAAATTAGCCCCTATGGTAATAATATTCCCCATCCTGGCCACCGTGTGTCTCATTCCTGGCGTCAGCCATATGTTCTCCCATCCTGCCCTCATGAGTATCCATTCTGCCCCATATGATCTCCCCATCCTGCCCCATATGATTGCCCCATGTGATCTCTCCATCCTGCCCCATCTGTCTCCATCATATCCAGCCTGCCCCATGATCCTGCACGATCTGTCTCCAATTCTGCCCCCAGTGTCTCCAATCATGCCCCATGTCTCCATTCTGCCTCCTATGTCTCCAACCATGCCCCATGTCTGAAATCCTGCCACTTGTCTCCAATCATGCCCCATGTCTCCATTCTGCCCCCTATGTCTCCAACCATGCCCCCATGTGTGTGCAATCCTGCCACTTGTCTCCAATCATGCCCCCTGTGTCTCCATTCTGCCCCATCTGTCTCCAATCCTCCCCATCTGTCTCCAGTCATGCCCCCATGTCTTTCATCCTGCCCCGTGTCTCCAATCATGCCACGTATCTCCATTCTGCCCCGTGTCTCGCATTCTGCCCCAATGTCCAGCATTCTGCCCCAATGTCCAGCATTCTGCCTGTGTCCAGCATTCTGCCCCCGGGTCTCACAGTCTGCCCCTGTGTCCAGCATACTGCCCCTGTCACTGTGTCCAGCATTCTGCCCCTGTCACTGTGTCCAGCATTCTGCCCCTGTCACTGTGTCCAGCATTCTGCCCCTGTCACTGTGTCCAGCATTCTGCCCCTGTCACTGTGTCCAGCATTCTGCCCCTGTCACTGTGTCCAGCACTCTGCCCCTGTCACTGTGTCCAGCATTCTGCCCCTGTCACTGTGTCCAGCATTCTGCCCCTGTGTGTCCAGCATTCTGCCCCTGTGTGTCCAGCATTCTGCCCCTGTGTGTCCAGCATTCTGCCCCTGTCACTGTGTCCAGCATTCTGCCCCTGTCACTGTGTCCAGCATTCTGCCCCTGTCACTGTGTCCAGCATTCTGCCCCTGTCACTGTGTCCAGCATTTTGCCCCTGTCACTGTGTCCAGCATTCTGCCCCAGTGTGTCCAGCATTCTGCCCCCGTGTCCAGCATTCTTTCCCAGCGTGTCCTGCATTCTGCTCCCCGGGCCCCCCTGGATCGCCGCTCTCAAAGAAAAAAAAAACACGAGTTCTTACCTGGCCATGCTCCTGCGCCGGGCGAAGCTCCCTCCAGGCTCCACGCAGACACACTCGCCGGGCCCGGCAGCTGAGAATGACGTCAGACGTCGGCGAGTGCGTACTGCGGCTCTACTCAGCTGCCAGCCTCAGACTGGCTGGCGGCTGTTAACTATTGACGTGCGGGCGCGGGCCCGCACGTCAATAGCGTGCCGCAGCGCCTGCAGGGGGGGCCCGGTGAGCAGATGAGACTGGGCCCGATGCGGGCCCCCTCTGCTCACCGGGCCCCATACGCCAGTCACGGCTGTAATGCCCTGATGGCGGCCCTGAGCACCGCCACTAAAATCACCAGATGGCGTGCGCCGTCACCTTCAGTGCACAGGCATGAAATGGCCAGGGGACAAAGTGGCTGCTACTTGTGGGGACGGTAACTGAATGGGAAATCTTTAGTTGGCACTTTCAGGGCACTACTTTCCTTTAATAGACCCCCTAAGGCTACATTCCCACGATGAGCTTTTGGTGAGTTTTTTGGCGGTGCAGAATTTCTGCAACTATTATTTAAATTAGGTAACTTGCAGTTTTTTCATTGCATATTTTGACCCTGCGGTTTTGTCTCTTGTTGGTGTGTCATGCTTTAAATAAAGCTGCTTTGTTTTTGAAACTTCCTAGTATTTGACTTAGAAAAAACTTTATTGGTATACTCAGGTGCAGATTACATGCGTTTTATGTGTTTCCACTACAGAAACGCACTAATACTGCACGTGTGTGTTTTACCTGAGGATTGTCTGCATCTAATGGAAGTATAAAAAGGACAGCGCCACACCAGGAAGTGACAGACAGTAACCTTCTTTATTCTGCCTCCTGCGGCGACGTTTCGGTCCGTGGACCTTTTGAAAAAGGTCCACGGACCGAAACGTCGCCGCAGGAGGCAGAATAAAGAAGGTTACTGTCCGTCACTTCCTGGTGTGGCGCTGTCCTTTTTATACTTCGGTTGTGGACTCTCTTGCTGGGACGGACCCCCTGGTGTGGACGAGCGCCCTGATGTCCATGGAGACGGTGTCAGTATTGGGTGCGGTCTAACACATTTGTTGGATACTTGCATCTAATGGAAGTCTATGGGGAAAACTCAGCGTACCCACAAGAGAAATCGTCATGTTGGGGATTTGAAACACCGTAGGTCGGGTCATACTGAGTAAAAAAGAAGAACAGTGGTCAGGAGATCTCTATAAACCCATCCACTCTGCCGGAGCTGCAAGACGCTTGTGACTCCGTGAAAATACAGAGCATTAAAAACGATCTATCTATCTGCTATCTATCTATCAGCTATCTATTATCTATCTATCATCTATCTATCTATTATCTATCTATCTATCATCCATCTATTATCTATCTATCATCCATCTATTATCTATCTATTATCTATCTATCTAGTATTTATCTATTATCTATTTATCATCTATCTATTATTTATCTATTATCTATCTCTATTATCTATCATCTATGTATCTATCTATCTGTTATCTATTTATCTATCTATTATCTATCTGTTATCTATCTATTATCTATCATCTACCATCTATCTATTATCTATCTATCATCTATTATCTATCTATATATCTAATATCTATCTATCTATCTATTATCTATCATCTATCTATCTATTATCTATCATCTATCTATATATCTAATATCTATCTATATATCTAATATCTATCTATTATCTATCATCTATCTATATATCTAATATCTATCTATCTATCTATCTATCTATCTATCTATCATCTATCTATCGTATCTATCTATCATATCTATCTATCTATCTATCTATCTATCATCTATCTATTATCTATCTATCATATCTATCTATCATATCTATCTATCTATCTATCTATCATCTATCTATTATCTATCTATCATATCTATCTATCATATCTATCTATCGTATCTATCTATTATCTATCTATCATCTATCTATCTATTATCTATCTATCTATCTATTATCTATCTATCTATCTATCTATCTATCTATCTATCTATCTATCTATCTATTGTATCTATCTATCTTCTCTCTGTGTCCCTTCTGCCGGTGTCGGTGAGTCTGGGCGGTAGTCCCGGGTGTCAGGACCGGGCAGGAGGAGGGCGCAGGCGGGGTTTGGTGCTCGCACTGTGGGCAGAGTTACAGGACAGTTCGGTTCGTACGGCGGCGCCGCTTCATCTCCCGAGTGCACCGGACTTTTATAAGAGCAGCGGGGGCTGAGGTGCCGGTGGTGACCGGCAGTGACCGGCGGGGCCCGGAGTCTCCCGCGCAGCCGGCGCCGCTCTCATGCATCAAGGAGGAAACCTGAGCAGTGCGGCGGAGAGGTGAGAGCGGCGTGTACTGCAGCCTGGGGGACTACAGAGCCCAGCCACCGTGCTGCTCACTGATGGGGGCTGTGGTACCTGACTCATGCACTTATGTTTCCCTTGTGTCTGGTGTGGAGACACTGACGTGATATTGGCATATATTTATAGCTATGTCTATATAGAGAGATATAATTAGTCATAATTAATGCAAAGTATACACCAAGGTGAGGCGCCATATATTCCATACACAGGACAGATGGTATCCTGGTGTGCGGGCGGCGGATTCTCTGTCATGTGATGGTTTTACAAAAATTGCGCAGAATCTTGACAGTGACCCCAGACTAAGAAACAGCAAAAGTTTTAGTCAGGAGTCAGACCAATCGCAGGACTGCAAGCTGTTGTCGCTGCGCTGCTCGTAGCCCTCTGGTGCCCGTAGTCTTACGATACCTGTAGCCCTGTGGTGCCCATAGCCCTGTGATGCCTGTAGCCCTGTGGTGCCCGTAGCCTCTGGTGCCTGTAGTCTTACGATACCTGTAGCCCTGTGGTGCCCATAGCCCTGTGATGCCTGTAGCCCTGTGGTGCCCGTAGCCTCTGGTGCCTGTAGTCTTACGATACCTGTAGCCCTGTGGTGCCCATAGCCCTGTGATGCCTGTAGCCCTGTGGTGCCCGTAGCCTCTGGTGCCTGTAGTCTTACGATACCTGTAGCCCTGTGGTGCCCATAGCCCTGTGATGCCTGTAGCCCTGTGGTGCCCGTAGCCCTGTGATGCCTGTAGCCCTGTGGTGCCCGTAGCCTCTGGTGCCTGTAGTCTTACGATACCTGTAGCCCTGTGGTGCCCATAGCCCTGTGATGCCTGTAGCCCTGTGGTGCCCGTAGCCTCTGGTGCCTGTAGTCTTACGATACCTGTAGCCCTGTGGTGCCCATAGCCCTGTGATGCCTGTAGCCCTGTGGTGCCCGTAGCCCTGTGATGCCTGTAGCCCTGTGGTGCCCGTAGCCTCTGGTGCCTGTAGTCTTACGATACCTGTAGCCCTGTGGTGCCCATAGCCCTGTGATGCCTGTAGCCCTGTGGTGCCCGTAGCCTCTGGTGCCTGTAGTCTTACGATACCTGTAGCCCTGTGGTGCCCGTAGCCCTGTGATGCCTGTTGCCCTGCGGTGCCCATAGCCCTGTGATGCCTGTTGCCCTGCGGTGCCCGTAGCCCTGTGATGCCTGTAGCCCTGCGGTGCCTTGTAGCCTTATGATACCTGTAGCCTTGCGATGCCCGTAGCCTCTGGTTCCCGTAGCCCTGCGATGCCCGTAGCCTCTGGTGCCTGTAGCCCTGCGATGCCCGTAGCCTCTGGTGCCCGTAGCCCTGCGATACCTGTAGCCCTACGGTGCCTGTAGCCCTGTGGTTTCTATAGCCCTGTGGGATCCATAACACTGTGATGCTCGTAGCCCTGTGATGCCTGTAGCCCTGCGGTGCCCATAGCCCTGTGATGCCTGTAACCCTGCGGTGCCTGTAGCCTTACGATAGCCCTGCGATGCCTGTAGCCTCTGGTGCTCGTAGCCCTGTAATGCCTCTAGCCCTGCAGTGCTTGTGGCCCTCTGGTGCCTGTAGCCTTAAGGCTTCTTTCACACTAGCGTCGGAATGCGTCGGGGAGAGATTCCGACGCTAGCGTTTAACGCTTTGCACAATGGGTGCAGCGGATGCATTTTTCCGGCGCATCCGCTGCCCCATTGTAAAATGCGGGGAGGTGGGGGTGGAGTTCCGGCCGCGCATGCGCGGTCGGAAAAAGCGGTCCGTCGGGAGAAAAAAACGTTACATGTAGGGTTTTTTTTTCCCGACGGTCCGCCAAAGCACGACGCATCCGTCGCAAGACGTATGCGAAGTGTGCAAATCCGTCGCAAATGCGTCGCCAATAGAAGTCTATGGGGAAAAAACGCATCCTGCAAGCACTTTTGCAGGATGCGTTTTTTCTGCAAAACGACGCATTGTGACGGATTTACAAAAAACGCTAGTGTGAAAGTACCCTAAGATACCTGTAGCCTTACAATACCTGTAGCCCTGCGATGCCCGTAGCCTCTGGTGCCCGTAGCCCTGCGATACCTGTAGCCCTGCGAT